>NC_140976.1:41945867-42010867 GCF_056783735.1 Eptatretus burgeri
TCTTTGCCTTTAACAATGTACTCAACAGTTGATTAAATGCAGCACTGGCATTTTGCTTCCGCTTTTTGAATGTTTTTCTCAATGACCAGTTTTTGTCTTGCTGTGGTCAGACAAACTGAGTTGCACAAGAGACAAGAAAGCCAGCACATTGTGTGTGTGTGTGTGTGTGTGTGCGCAAGTGTAAAAATTCCTCGGAAGTCAGACATGCATGGCATACAAGAGGGCTAGCAAGCGGTTCGGATCATAGCGCCATTCTTTGTTTGTAATATGTCGATAGCCCCATATCTTTCATCCCTTATTTAGCTGTCAAGCGATATGTTACATTCCAAAAGCTCTATTTCTCCTTCCCCAATCCCTTACTACAAATTAGCCAAAACAAATACTGACAACAGCCTTATGAGCTGTATAATCTGGGTTTAATTTCTCACCTGACTATGAACTCTTGTCCAAATAGTTTGTAAACAGGGATTTGCATAAATGAGACACTCGCACATACTTTTTTTAAGAAGCATGTTCGAGCAGTACAGTATACCTGTCTTGGGGAGATTTTTGGGGGGGGGGGGAAGGGGTGGGAGAGTAGAGGCTGGAGTCCTTATACACAAGAAGCAGCAACTTGCAATTTGATGCCATTTTGTTGTATCCACTGTGTGGCACAATGAACTTTTGCCCATTGTGCGTGAAGCATAATGTGTCAGTTTTCTAATGAAGCTGTCTCTGCGCCAGAAAGGAAGATTATATTCCTTAATGCATTTCTTCATTCTTCCAACACATCAGGATAACCATATACAATGAGATAGGATTGATTTAACCTTAAAACATATCACAGAAAATGTGGCAAAATTAAGTGTAACGACCGAGTAAAGATTCACACCAATGAGTGTCCAATTTGAGGTGCACAGAGTGTGTGAGTACAAGAAACACATCCTAGTGACAGAATGCAGTAATTTGAAAGAAGTGGAAGGAGTAAAGTGAAAGAAGTGGAGGCAGAGGAGAGAATTAGAAAATATAACAATTGTGAGTGAAAAAAAAACAACAAAAAAAAACAAGAGAAAGAGCTTGAGATTTATCGACTGATTGTAATGCTCTGCCTGAAGGGAGGTCTTTGCCTGCCTAATCAGTTTATTCGCAAAGTTGATACCAGGTGGTTTGCCAATGTCTTCTCAGCAGTAGTTTAGGCAGAAATTTGTAATTTGTTCATGGTGCTGGTGATAGCTCGCCAACTCTTCGTGAAGGACACCGTGGGATCTAACATCCACCAACTAATGATGGCACAAACAATGATGAATCACCCTGCCTGTGAAACTCAAGGATGCCAGTTTGCAGCTGGGTCGAGATTCAAACTCAGGTTAAACCAATTTTAACTGCAAAACTCAGGCCAATTAGAATAAATAAACAAAATTACGTGACATACACACACACACACACACACACACACACAAGTGACGTGTTTACTTATAAGCATTTTTGTAAGGATGTTAAAATTATGTTATTCATACGTTATAAATTTTTTGGGATGTTTCCATGGTGACTCATGCCTTTTTACAAGTTATACCAAATTGCCAACAAAAAATTGGATTACAGCACCACACATAAATGTACACACACGGGAATACAACTTACCAGGGACAGAAACAACCCCGAAGTCAGTTTCCATCTATGTCGACTAACTTTACTTTCCCAAATACATTTTGAAACACTTTTCTGATTGATTGGTGCATCCAATGGCATAGATCCTGTCATTTTAAAAAGAATGAGGAGCTATCGACTATCGTGTGCTAATTCAATGAACGATCAATGGAAACAAAATGGCGCCCACGGCCTACTTGACCAGAAATTTTTGGGGCGAGTCATGTCGCTACTCCTGTATATAGGGACTCTAGTGGAGGCTATTTGGGTGCTTCTTCTTCTTCTTCTTCTTCTTCTTGTACACAATATCGTTCACCTACCTGCGGGTTTAGATTGAACGAGTGAAGAACTTTGATGTCTTGTGTCATTTGGAGATGGATATTTTACAATTTGTATGGTTGTTTTAGCATATTATGATTTCAAGTACCATTTCCATTTGAATATGTATTATTAATTTTTACTTAACTTTACATTTTCCTTTTAATTGTTTTTCCTGTTTTACTCGTTATGTTTTATTTGGCGAAACATTTTCAAACCAAATTCAGCAAATTGCTAATGGGTTTTGTACTGTATGGGCGTAGCCCGGGTCGCGGTTGGTGGTGGTCATGTGGTTGGGGCTTCATATGTCACGACTCGCCCACTGGGGGCTTGTAGTGCGAGTAGCATCAGAAGCAGCATGTATGGTCATTAGCAGTGGCCTGTGGGTCGTGTGATTGTAGAGTGCATCGAGTACGTAATAAAGCGGAGTTACGGGCACCGTACGCTCACACTCCCGCTCGTGGCAATAAAGCAGGGTTGTATTGTTCCCTCGCTCGTGTCTGCCTTCGCGCACCTCTACCACGACATAACAGTTTGGCGACGAGTCTGTTTCGGATCGACGTGTGCAGAGTGCCTGGGTCGCGACGGTATTGACTTGGAGTCTTTGGCCGGGGCGATTGGATCGCTGGAACGGGAAACTCAGCGCAACTCGCGCGGTTCGAGTTCGACGCCTGGCGAGGGTCCCAGGGAAGCGCATCGCGAGTTTTGCGCGGCCGCATGCACAGTCTTCGGTGCGGGTCGAGTCCTGCAGCCAGACGTCTCGCTGGCGTCTGCGAGTCACGTTGAGTGAACGACGGCCGCGCTCGGACTTCGTTTTATTTCTGCTTTGCAAGCCTCGGGAATGGTTTCTGCAATGCCACGGCTAAAGGACGAGGACATTAAGTTCAACTCAGACGCGGCGTCGGCTGTCGCACAAGCTCTGAGGAATGTCCGGGGTCTCGATGGTCGGTGCGCAGCAGATGATCCGGAG
This sequence comes from Eptatretus burgeri, assembly GCF_056783735.1. NCBI lineage: Eukaryota > Metazoa > Chordata > Myxini > Myxiniformes > Myxinidae > Eptatretus > Eptatretus burgeri. Next base: position 41,948,782 of record NC_140976.1, read on the forward strand.
GTCAGCGCGATGTTCCAAGCGCATACAGCCGCACGCACGGTCTTCGGTGCGGGTCGTGATCGAGCTTTGCAATGCAGTCAGTCGGACGGCGGTCTGAGCACTCGGGGACGTCTACGGTGTGTGTGCCGAGAGTCAGTGCCCATCATAACGGTCATGGATGGCGGTGTGCGAAGCGACCCCTACGTCCCGGGTCGAGACCTACTGCCGGTACGGTGTTTTGTGCATGGCGTACACTTTTACGCCCCGGGTCGAGTCTTGCAACCTGGGCATAGCGGTCCCGGCGACCCGGAGCAGGAGATGCTGCCAATGTTGAACCTGTTTTCAATTGGTCCGAAGGTGACAAGACCAATGACAGTGGAGGTCGAGATGATCGGGGCACCGATCGTGTTTCGAGTTGAGTCCGTTCGTGCACTTCCCGGTCTACGTCTTTTTATGGCTACCCTCGCATTGCACACGTATACCGGTGAAGCGCTGCCGGCGGTTGGCAGGGCACACGTCTTGGTCGCCCATCAAGGTCAGCGGGTTGCACTCTCGCGGTTCGTGTGCGAGGGGAGGGGCTTGAGGTTCCTGTTTCGGAGTTCGTACCTCCAGGTGCACCTGTGCCTGCTTCGAGACCCGAGGGCGAGGTTCTGGCGGCAGGAGCTGCGACGATGCAACATGGGCTGCCGTTCATTGCTTCCGGCGACGACGATATACGGGTCTGGAGCAACGGGGGCCATGCCAGCGGCGATGGTCTCTCGCGCTCCCGCTGCGCTCATGATACAGTGCACACCCGTGTCGTGCAGGCGATTTCAGCGGGGGTTTGGAGCGAGCCGGTCACGTTCAAGAAGTTCGCGGAACGCGACCATCGACGGTGTCCTCTGTGACATTTGGATGGGGACCGGTGAGCAAGTCTTCGCAACGTCGTGACATCCAAGAGGCGTACACACGATGTGATTCATAAATTGCTGATTGTTGTATGTTTGATTCTCACTGCGCAAGTGATGCGATTTAGCATTGTTAAAGCAAATGCCGACAGTCCGTGTGTGAGCATGATATGTTTGGTTGGGATCAATCAATGGGATGACCGATGTGATCGATGTGATGTGAAGAGCTTGCGGGCGATCGTGGCGAATAAAGAGGTCTTTCCGATCTCCAGCTGCGGGGGCAGTTCACGGTTCGCTACCCTGTCATGTGTGGGGATTATACTGGGAGAACGCACTGTACATGATGGGGAGGTTGCATTGGAGCAGACAATGTTTTTGTTGTTGTATGACACTGATACGTCTCCAGGCTACACTGATCATCCGTGTGGACGTGCATGGTTTTCTCGATTGGGTTGGATGCGCGGTTTTGGTGTGGGACTCAGACGTCGGCTCAGAGCCGGGGCTGGTTCGCTGTTCAGCGTCACCCCCACCCCTGATTTCGCCAAGGTCAGACGTGCCTGGCGCCCTGGAGCGCAAACCTCTGTTCTCGCCAAGGTCAGCCACAGTGGCGCCGCGGGGCTTGCAGGCTCGGGGTGTTTACCTGATTCGGTCGTGTCTGAGGGAGATGTGCCAGCTTTGTCGACCGGGGTCGTTTGATGGAGCTTGTTGGCCAGGGGCGCGGGAAGTCATCGCGACCTCGCCGGAAGGCATGTAAGCATAAGCCGCCTGGGGGCGCTTTTGCTGCGTCGTGATGCTGTGCTTCCCAACTTGCTTCTTTATATCTTTAACACGGCCAGGGTTTTGGGTTCTGCAGCTATCATTGGGTTCGTCGTACAACTCAGTACTCGAGCACCTGTCCACTGCATTTTGGGATTCAGCTCGGAAGGATGAATGATGTGCCAGGTTAACACAGCGGCATTGAGATGTCATTTTATTCCTCTTTGCTTGTTTATGTCATGGTTGTTTGTTTTCTTTTTTTTTCACCAGTTGTTTCTTTTGTATCATGGTGCCAGTGCGTTTGCTAAATGCCATTTTTGGCGCTGGTTGCTTTCTGTGTTGTAGTGCCTATGATTTTTGCTTGATGTCATTTTGTTCCGCTTTGTTTTTATGCCGATTTTGCTTATCAGTATAAGGGTCATGTTATACTCATGTTTTAGTGGGGAGGAGTGTACTGTATGGGCGTAGCCCGGGTCGCGGTTGGTGGTGGTCATGTGGTTTGGGCTTCATATGTCACGACTCGCCCACTGGGGGGCTTGTAGTGCGAGTAGCATCAGAAGCAGCATGTACGGTCATTAGCAGTGGCCTGTGGGTCGTGTGCTTGTAAAGTGCATCGAGTACGTAATAAAGCGGAGTTACGGACACCGTACGCTCACACTCCCGCTCGTGGCAATAAAGCAGGGTTGTGCTGTTCCCTCGCTCGTGTCTGCCTTAGCGCACCTCTACCACGACATAACAGGTTTCTCCACCCAGCCTAAACCCTGAGCATGATGTGTACATTCTCGAGTTAAAAGTACTTTGTGAACAAGTGACATGGGTGGTATAGCTGTGCAATGCAAAAGCGAGCCCAAGACAGTTCATATACATATATATATATATATATATATATATATATATATATATATATACATATATATATATATATATATATATATATATGTATATGAATACAATTGTTCATATGAAAAGGCAAAAATAATGGGTGGTCAACGAAGAAAAAAAAATAAATTTAGAGCTGAACTGCTTTATGAAGGTACAAATGTGAACAAAAGGTTTATCTCACTAATTTAACTCACAAGATTTGATTACAAGGCTAACAACATTGTGCTCACTATAAAACTCACCATGTTGATTGAGGATACAGGTCCGATGCTGTTCACATAAATATCAGTTTCAACGACTGTAGCACGCCCTGAAAAGACAAAAGTGAAATGATAACACCTTACCCTGACACCTTTATAGAACACCTTACCCTGCACAGTCTTGATAAAAAGGACATGGGAAGTCTTTTAAACTCTTGCATTGCGTTTTAGAGCACGATCTACATTTTATTTGTTGTTGTTGTTCGTGAACCTTGTGTATACAGGTGTGATGGTAACCACACAGAGCTATGCACCATCATTTTTGTCAAAATGCAGAATCTCAGTTATTCTGCTCTCAGGGCATGAATATATTTTACAAGTACTGCTAAACGGAAGGTTTTTTAGAGTGACAAAATGGCGATTTGTGTTCTACAGTGTTGATGTATAAAATTTCAATTGAAATAAAATAAAGGTTTTAAAGGTCGTATGAAAAAAAATCTAAACTTTACTGCCGTCTTTTATACCAGCTTATTTAACACATTACATTAGTTCTTCAAGCCTGTTTTTTGTGTCCTTTATGACATCCTTAAAATCACTCAATTCCTGTTTGGAATTGGTTTGACTGCCAGACAGAATAAATAAATAACCCTGTGGGGGACTAATGGCTATTTCACCAACATGCAGGGTAAAAATGAGGGATTGGGGGAAGGGGCCATGGTCCCATTCTTGAAGTGGTACAGTCATGGGCAGCACAACTTAAGTTAACGGCATGGTCCTTAAGTTTCATGAAGAGTTTGGTCTGCATCTGGCCGTCAATATCCGAGAAGATTTTAAAATAAATTACCTGAATTTGAGGTGGAACCTGCCACCCCCTTTTTCAGCCTCTTATAGGGGGCGGATCCGGATGCAGAGCACAACCCCATGAGATCTTGCTGTCCTGATGCATCATACCAAATTTGGTGGATAATTGGTCAGGTAGTTTTTGAGAAGTTTTAGTCAAATGTTAACGTACGACATAAGGCTGGACACCGTGACCCACTCCCTGAGCTTATGTCAAAGAAATAACCTAAAAAAATGATCTCATTGCCCTCTGCACACGTGTGATCGAGACGAATTTGGAGCGAAAGTACTGAAAAACTACAGGTTCATTTTCCAATTTGTGTTCAAAATATAACATTCAACTGAAATCAAGTTGTTCCTCGATCATAAACTGACATTTGTACACACAGACAGACAGACAGTAAACCAATTGCTTAACCCCACTTTTCACTTCACGTGCATGGGGTAATGAGATACCACAAATGTTATTCTAATGATGCTTAAAAGTAAACATAATGTGAGTAAGAGAGAGAGACAGAGACAGAGACAGAGACAGAGACAGAGACAGAGACAGAGACAGAGACAGAGACAGAGACAGAGAGAGAGACAGAGACACAGAGAGAGAGACAGAGACACAGAGAGAGAGACAGAGACACAGAGAGAGAGACAGAGACACAGAGAGAGAGACAGAGACACAGAGAGAGAGACAGAGACACAGAGAGAGAGAGACAGAGACACAGAGAGAGAGACAGAGACAGAGACAGAGACAGAGACAGAGACAGAGACAGAGAACTTCAGAAAGGAAATATGCACCTGTTTCCACAAGAAAAGGCCATGTGATGTTTAAATTTTTTTTTGATCGTCTTTGTGTGCAATTGCATAAGGCCTGTCACAGCTAATTGAGAGCCACCCTGTTCCAATGCTTGTATTTAAATAACAGTAAATAAACACAAATATGAGGAAACTAACCTTCTTGAAACCCTCACAGTCAGTTAGAGCATTGAAAAATCTATTTAAAAAATGTATACTTTAATGACTGTCAGATGTCAGGATCCTAAGATTCATGTACGTTAAATGCTATCAGCTGAAAAAGCAGTCATATTTCCAGTTTCATTTTTACATTTTCAGATGTTGTTTAATGTATCTGATATTCGTCATTGGAACTTGGTTTTGAAAAGTTTATTTCAACAGAAAGAGTGAACTTTCCTTTCCAGAACATGTTACAGTTTGGAAATCGATCAAAAATTGGCTGAGTGGCATGTGATAGAGTGAAATTTATCCTAGTTTCACTTTGAATGCCTCTTCAGGGATGAAAAAAATAAAAGTGCCTGTGCTGTTCTGTGAAGTGTGCTGAAAGTGGCTGAGATGAGGCTCATTTTACCAACAATAATCATATTATCTAAATTTACAAACATTATAGACATATTTTGATTAAATACCGCTCACTGACCACGCGTTTTGAAATTTCAAATTTGTCCGCCATTACGCGACAATCAATATTATACACAATACAATTTTACCTGAATCATTGAATTTGAAATCTCTTACCCCAAATGATACATTTTTGTCATGACCTTCTTTGCAGGAAAAATACAGGTTTGCCTCAATCTCCCTCAAAAGTTAAAGGGAGATATTTTTTCTTGTCCGCCATTTTAGCGACGATTATGGAATTCTGGAATTATTGCTGAAATATTGGGGTGAGTGAATGTTTTAAGTATTTGGAAATTAAAATAGATAAAATAGATGAATCAGACTGACTTCACAAGTCTATGAGCAATAATGCACAAATATTTATCTAAACCATTTGGAGGGAAGAAAATTAAATTTTTTATTCATGTCCATTGAGAAATATTAAAAATTGCCAAAATTTGATACTATCGTGTCATGACATCCTGGCCTAACAAGTGGAACGGATTGTCATAGTAAGTGTCCATGATATTTAAATGTTTATCAGTCTGGTTCCTTTCCTGAGTTGTGTTTGTCTGAATTGATAAACTGTTTTTTGCCTTGTGTTCCATATATGCTCCAGTTTATGGAATAGTTAATGATTTGATAATTTCATGAAGTTCATTTTTGGTCAGTTTTGGAATGAAGTGGCTCCCACTTCGCTGCGACAGGCCATAAATCACACTTGCCAAGTACGGAACACCTGATTGGATACTCACTGCCAATTCCTGGTCGAAGCTTGTTGTCGTATTTTGCGAGTAGGTCGTCCAAGATCTGCGTGACGTCGTTCTCAATGACCTTTGGCATGTGTGCCCAGGCCTGAGCATTACTGGCACCATCACCCGAGCTTCCCTTCACGTTTCCTTGCCTGTTATTAGACACAACATGGAGGTTGAGGTATTGTCAAACTAGACGCAATGCAACGTCAGGACGTCGACCGATATGCTTCTGCCCACATTATAACATCTTTATACATACCTGTATCAAACATGATTTAAATCTCTTGAGCCGATCTCAAGCATCACATTTTACCTGACATGACGCATGACCTTTTAATGCTGAAATCTAATCAGTTCATCTTTGCATCATAATATACACTTTCACCAAGTTTGGTCAAAATCCCATTACTGGTTCATAAGTTAGCATGCTAAACAGAATTTTTACCAAACAGGACATCTGGCCTTTGACCTCTTCATCCCATATTCTAATCAGTTTATCTTTACATCATTATACACACTTGAAGCAAGTTTGACTTTGATCCCTTCAGCTGTTCTTAAGTTATCGGGATAATGAAAAGCTACGATGGAGGCACGGACAACCCGGAAATATTGTTACGAATTTGGAAGCCTTGTGCACACAGACAGACAGCAACTCCCCGCAGTTCAGTTATTTCAATAAGTATGTGTTTATAGTCAGGGTCCCATCCCCGATGTCTAATGGGAATTTCGTGTGTGCGGAGTTATTTTATACATCAACAACAACAACAACAACAACAACAACGGCACCGTCCCTCAACCCAGTCACCATTTCCCACCTGTTTTTGGCTGAAGGCATGGGCGGAGCCTCAATCGCCTCAGATCGAGGTTCCACTCCGAGAAAGGGCATGGAACGTTTCCTCCAGCCAATGAGCGAAGGGCGAGCACCGCACACGTGCCCCAGTCAATGGGAGGCCAGCGTTCCAAAAGCTACTACGGAGCCTCTTCATGGGGCGGGCCTCCGAGACGCCTCGACACCCCCCCCCCCCCCGAGACGCACCGTCCAATCGGGAGGCGAGTGGCAAAAGAAGGGAAAAAAAAATCTCTGCGACCTCAAGAGATGCTCGGAGACGTGGTTGGCAAAGAAAAAAAATAGACGAGAGGACTGCAGACAGTAGTGGTCGTGGTTCGAGCGGTCTGTGGTCCTTTGTGGTGGCTCACTGTGGTGGTCGTGGTTCAAGCGGTCATGGTGGATCGGTCTCGTTCGTGGGCCGTGGACTTCGGTTTGTGGGTTCGAGTCCCACCATGGTGGTTTGGAGTCGGTGTGACCGCACGAGGCGGGAAGGTACCTGTCGCCAGACTCTACCGACTAAAGACCCACGGGGTCCATTTTCTTTTGGGTGTGCGTGTGTGGATGTCAGTGGGCCCCGTATGCAAGTAGAATTGTTAAATGCCTTGTACATTGTGAATTACATTTCTTATTCGTGATAACTCTGCTCTGTGTCTCCCCTCCCCGATTATTGTTTATAAATAAACCCCCGTGTTAAATATTCCAGCTCGTTTTCCGTGTTTTCTTTCATTGGCCTTGCATGGTTCGGGCTTGAGAAATAGTAAGGCCGTTGGTGCCGTAAGTTGTCATTGGGACCGGCGTGGCTCTCGTAACTCCGCTCGGTTACGCAGGATCCGAGTCGGTACCTGCGACTCGGTTCAGACAGAGTAGGCCGAGGGTGTGATTTCCCTGGTAATTTGATGACGTGAGTACTGAGGTATATTGAAATTTGGCTATTGACCCTACCCCACGCCGTCAGAGATTTGGCGATCACGGTCCTTTAAGTCGCCCGTCGACTCCGGAGTTATCCGGGCTGACGACCTATTTAATTCCGGGTGTTCGGTGGGAGACGGTTCTACTGCTCCACATAGTGGTCGTTTATCGCCACCAAACACCAGCCCACAACAATATAATGCCTCCGCAGACTTGATCAGCGAAGGCATAAAAATAATAATAAATGTTGAAACATTGTCAAATCTCCTCTTCCCTTCATTTTTTCAATCAACTTTCTATTCCACCCTGACCACCTCAACTGTACATATTGTTACGGTTGTGGAAATTCGCATTACACCATAAAGTGTCCTCAGGTGAGATATATCGGTAAGTTCATGTGTAGTTAGCCAAACCCGTTGTATCGAGGGAATATGTGCGATTCATCCGGGCTGCGACGCTTTGAGTTTGCCATTTTTCTTTCTCTATTGTTATTTTGGACCATTAAGCCGCTAACAACGCAAACAGCCACTACCTTTACGTTCACAACTACATCCCGCAAACATCGCTTCACCGCCATTCCCAAACGACACCCGCCAACCACCAAACCACCACAGCAAACCCCCCACCACCTTCGCCTATCTCCTAAAACCATCGACCACACCACCAGTCAACACCAAATGTCGTGCTGTCCAGGGCCCGTTCGGCGATTGATGCCGAACGTGTCGAGCCGCGAGTATGAATGCGTTCCTCTCACGGAAAAATTCGGATCAGGAAGGCTTCACACCCCCTTTTTCTCTGTCCAATGGGCGAGCGTCAGGCGGTATGGCCCCGCCTCCAAGCGCGATGAACGTGGATTCTTTACGAGAGGAATTCGGATCAAAAGAGGTTCACGCCCCCTTTTTGCCACACCAATGACCGAACAGAGGGTGGCGTGGCCACGCCTCCAATCGCATTTTGGATCCTGAAATTTGCATATCGGCTCCTCCTGCAGCCAATAAAGACGCCAGCACAAGGCGACTCGCACGGTTCAGTTGCAGGCGGCTGGTCGGGGCGAGTGAAGAGTTCGAGTTTGAGTCGAGTGAATACGGCGGTCGGCATTGAGGTTGCGGTCTGGGGGTCGCTCTCTCGTCACGGGGTCCAAGCCAGCCAGCCAGCCATTCCCCTCTCACTGAGCATCAGCAATTCCCCCCCCCCCCATCCGCACTGAGATAGTGCCGGGGGGCCCCGTTCCTCCCCCACCCTAAATGTGGTGCCAAACAAACTGCTTGCACGGAGCATGCCGGAGAGGGCTCGCCGACCACGCCAGGGGCACGGAGTCGGGGCGCAGCGGCGCGGACATTGCGGCTTGCCCGCCATCGCGTCACGAGGACGCGGGTAAGACCTTCTCGGTCTCATGAACCTGGCCGTTCCTCCAGGTTCCACACACTTTTGGTCCACAGACCTGTCTTCCTCCTTGCCTGTAAGGGTGGCTTTCTTTCCTTTGCTTTTTGGAATGAGTAATGTGGCGCCGAGTCCCGACAAGTAGAACTGTATAAGTGTTGTAAATAATTGCCCTTTTATTCGGTCGTATTGCTTTTGTCTTGACTGTTATTTGTTGCATTTTGTCTTGACTGTAATATACGTGCCTTCCGTGTTTCCGTAATAAATGTGCATTGCTTGTTGAACTGTTTCCCGCTTTGCTTCGTCTCCTTCCTTTTATTGAATCTCCATCTTGCTGTGAATCACCTGTGTAAGGGATTGATAGTGGGTTTAAAACGCCCGGTAAATAATTGGAACCGTCGAGGTCGACGATAACTCCACTCGGTTATTTCTGTAGCACGGAACTAGCCGCTTAAGCGGTTCGTGTCCGGAGTCGACCTGTGACGTGGTACAACTTCTCGGTACGTGACTCGCGCGAGTACTTAGGTAGATTGACCATTTGGCGATCGGACCCTATTTTGCGCGGGTAGAATGCGGACTGAGTTGTGGTGAGGTTAAACCCCCACCCGTGACTGGCTCCGGGCGGTAGTTCCCGGAGGGTCATGACTGAATTGTCTGTCCGGTGGGCGACGTGTCGCGATTCGAGTTACGTGACCGATCGCACGCCGGCGGGCACGAATTCGCAACAATATAATATTTTCATGGTCACACAGAGGTGTGTGTGTGTGTGTGTGTGTGTGTGTGTGTGTGTGTGTGTGTGTGTGTGTGTGTGTGTGTGTGTGTGTGTGTGTGTGTGTGTGTGTGTGTGTCTCTTCACAGGATCAAAATATGTGTGGGCTCTGCCGCTCTCTCCGATTGGCCCTTCAAAAAAAAAAACAACAAAAAAAAAAAACGAAGAAGCTAAAAGCGATAATTAAAGTTTGACTTTTTGCTTCTTTCCCTTCACATTTAAAGAGCACATTCTTAATGCTAATACAGTCAGACTAGCCAGGGATGCGTTCCTGAAAAGTGTGACAAATACCGAAACGAAAAGGGTCCCCACACATTTCTTATGAAACTCGAAAGTTCATAGAACACAATACCACGTGCAGTGTTCGAGTATATACAGTACATCAATTTAAGTAAAATAACGATTTTGAAAATTGTTAAAAAAAAAAAAATTCCAGAAATTTTGCGCCATTGAAGTAGTCTTATACACCACCCGATTTAACATGTCCAAGTACTGCTAAACGGATGGGTTTGAAAGTGCAAACAAGACGATTTGTGTTCTACAATGTTTAAGTATATAAATGAATCAAGTCCAGAACTCATGGCCATTGACGCAGCATCTATTACACCACCTGATCTAACATGTTATATTAGTTATTCGCACCTGTTGTATGCAACCTTTATAACGTCCATAAAAACAGCAAGTTTCCGCTTGGAATGATTTTCTTCAATTCTGTACGACTGCAAGGCGGGCAGATAGAGTAAAAATATTGTTGCGGTTCTGCGAGGCCGGCGCTCTCCCGAGGCTGTGGCATACAACATATAGCAATCCCGAGGCAATTATTTCATTAGTATTGATTTTAGATCGCCCTTTCTTTATGTCTAGTGGGTTTATAGGACAAAATGTGTTGTGAGGGCTTTTAGGTCTTTATTTCTATCCTTTATTTTATTTACTTTGCTGCACACACGATCTCTTCACACACACACATACCCGCATCGTAACAAAAGATAGCTCATTAGCATATGCTGCCAAAATCTTTCAAACTTCGCACCATTCTGGAACCATCACCGTACTCGAACCACAATGTTACACTAATCCTATAACTATCACAACACCTTTATAAAAATCCCTACATCAATTCAAGCTCACTTACCTCAACATAACTGCTGCAACACTTCAACCACCTCACCGCTACAATGATTCAATCAACTCACACAACCGCTACGAACACCACAACCACAGTCACCACCAAGGACGCCCACCACTGTCCTTTGAAGATATCGGGGAACAATGGACGCTACATACCATTAAAGATGCTTGTGTTTGGAAAGTTCTGGTGTGTAACCCGAAGCGCACTTGGTGGATTGGTGGGGTGCGTGAAAAGGAAGAATTGATTCGATTTTGGTGAAGATCCAGATACGAGAATTTTATAACTGATTCTTCACCATTGAGAGGGCCAGCATGATCGATATTATAAAAGGAGCCATGTCTGTCTGTCTTTGTTGTGTTATAACTTGAGACAGGATTAACGGATATCGATAAATCGAACTGCGATGGATTCAGGGAACTCCCGGGAAGGTTTGTGATGAAATATTTTTTTCCATGGGTACATGGGCACATGTGGCGAAACTGCAAACGCCAACTTGTGACACTGGTTATTCCCACACTCCCAGGAATCCTTTTTCTTCTTACCCTATTGATTAGCCATCACAGCAAAGATTGGTATTTCCATCAGCAAAGCGATGGGTCTTGTTGTCTAGTATTTCTAAAAGTTGTGGACAAGTTATGACAAAACAAGGAGGATGAGTTGGGCAAGTGACAAGAACAAGCAGATTCGATTTTGGTTCAGGTCTAGATCCAGATCCAACCTATTATAGTGGAAGAAAAAGCAAACTGCTCAATCTGGCAGAGGTGTGCGCTCTACTAAGTGCCATCCTAGTTCAGAATGAGGTCATGTAACAAGGGAAGGCACCAAGAGTCAACCACAACAGTGGACTAAAGTGACATATAAACCAAACCATGTTGGAAAGACAGATTATCCCACCCATGATGGTCATTAATGAGCCAGCTAGGGGGTGTTTTTTTTTTTTAAACCAGCAATCCAATGATGGCATAGCAGTTCTCCTGAAACCAAGTGGATTTCCTGAAGATTAGAATACAAGTCTGTAATACTGCTGCCTTCACAGCTGGATTTGAACTCACAACCTCAGGGATACCAGTCAAGTGTTATCACCAAGAAGCCACCACGAGTTGCATCTGAGTGCTTCTAAAGACAGATATCTTCTGGGTACACACCAATCGGATAGATTCTTCCCGAGTACCCCAATAAACTTCTGAAAGGAAGCAAACTATTTGTAATAAATTATTGCTTATCCATATCAGTGCAGGGAATCCTACATCCTGCCATGTGGTTGAGCCTCAGGGACAATAAATTTCCTTCCAACAGAAAGTTTGGAGACCCTGTAGTCATCTCACATTATTGCATCCTCCACTACATCTGCCTTACACCTTTCTCAAGCACCAATAGGGTGTACACATTCATTTACCAACTCGTTCACATTATTTTTATTTCCACAAATCCTAGCCTTTGGCTCAATTCAACATACTTGAGCTTTTCTCTTTCACCTGTTAAATTAGCTTCTTGAGCTTCGTTTTTCTTTTTCTTCCAATCTCACTCATTCTTCTCTACAGGTCACTCACCACTATTCTCATCTATTCTTCTTTTGCAAACATTGTTCTTTTGCAAACCTTGTTAATCTTTATTTCCATGTATGCCTATTCTGTACTACTTCAGTGTTGGGAGTGTTAACCATTAATCCTCCGTCGTTTCATTAATTCACGTGTTTCATCAGAAAAAAAAAGTCAAATTGCCGTGATGAATTAAAGTATCTGGATCTCTTCTTTATATTTACCCACTACATGAGAAACAAAATGTAAAACAAGATCAAATCAGAGAGTTCATAGAACACACTACCCCACTCTGTCTTGAAAAACAAGATAGGTGGGGTCTACGAACGGCAAATTTGATTGGTAGTGATGACATAAAATGCCGTAATATTGTTACGAATCTGGAAGCTTACTGCACACAACAGCCAGAGTCCCTATAGATCAGTTATATCGGTAAGTATGTGTCTCTAGTTAGAATCCATCCCCTGTGTCTAATGGGAATTAAGTGTACGTGCGCTGTGGGTGATTTTATAAATCTTCACTTTCACACGCCAACACTCTGCTCGCAGCATTCTTCGCACACTCGCCAGCAAGCACGCAGAGTCCAACATAGGCATGGCGTCCCTCTTTGGCCAATCGGCAAGGAGCGGGTGTCTCACCCGCCCCGTTTCCGACTCAGAACCATCGCCATTACGCACGTGGGAGAAGATGAGGAGGTGGGCAGAGCCACAAACGCCTCCGATTGGGACTGCGCCCAGAAGGGTGGGAGTTGCCCCGCCTACCGTGGGCATGTCCAATGGAGGACGGCCAGGGATTCGCGCGATGGGTCTGACCAATGAGGAGGCGAGTGACCAGGAAAAGAAGCCCCTCCCTCCTGAGGAGAAAGAGTGGTTGTCTAGACCAGCGTTGGAGAGACGGGTGCTTGTGGCAGGAGCGTTCGCCAGACGGAGATCATGGCGTTTTACCGAGCACCCAGTCATCGTGTGCGAGAAATTTCTGGTGGGAGAGGACATTTTCAACCTGGCATCCAAAGCCAGTGAGTGGTTGTCGACGAGGGCTCTGCAGACGGTCGCGGTCGTGGATTTTGGGTCGTGGGTTCGAGTCCCACTGTGGTGGTTCGAGTCGGTGTAACCGCACGAGGCGGGACAGGTACCCCGTGTCGGCTCTACTGACTGAAGGCCCATCGGGTCGATTTTCTTTTCGGGTGTGTGCGGACCTGTCTTGTCAAGTAGAATTGTTAAGTGCTTTCGCTTGTACATGACTGCATTTCTTATAGTCGGATAACTCTGCTCTTCTGTGTTCGCCTCCCTGCCTATTGGAAATAAATATCCATTTTGTTGCATGTATCAGCTCGTTTCTGTGCTTCTTTCATTGGTTTAGCACGAAGCGTGTTGAGAAATTGGGAAGCGGCAAATTGTGCATTTGGTCCAGCGCAGCTCTGGTAACTCCGCTCAGTTACACCGGATCCGAGCTGTTACCTGCGACTTGGATCAGACAGAGTCGGCCGAGGGTGTGGTTTCCCCGGTAGTTGGACGGCGTGAGTACTAAGGTAAATTGGAGTTAGACAAGTGGACCCTACCTCATGCCGTCAAAATATTGGCGACCACGGTCCTGTAAGGGACCCATGCCTTTTGGAGTTCTCTGAGAAGCACGATCTAGATTCCGGGTGTTCGGTAGAGCCGACTACTGCTCCACCTAGCGGTCGTGCTCGCCGCCGACACATGGCCCCACAACAATATTTTGCCCAATTACAGCACTGCAAAATGGAAGATTTTTGAAAGTGTCAAAAAGGTGATTTGTGTTCCACAGTGTTCAGGTATGTATAATTCAATCAAAATAAAATCGAATTTTTAAAGATCGTAGGAATTTTTTTTCTTCGAGTTTCCTGCCATTATTGCAGTCTTTTACACCACCTTGTTTAACACGTCACATTCGTTTTATGTGACATCCTTAAAAAGAGTAACATTCCTGTTTGGAATGATTTTCAATGTTTTTGGACTGCCAGATTGGCAGAGCAAAAAAAATTATCTCGCTCCTCTGCGCATGGGCGATCGGAACGAATTCAGAGTCAAAGTATGGTAAAACTGATGACCGTTTTTACAGCCATTTTTCCCTGCTGTGCTGGGGTTGGGCTTTTTCTTGAGGCAATGTTTTTTTATGGCCGGATGCCCTTCCTGACGCCAACCCTGGTTGCCTCTTACGACACACAGGGATATGGTACACCTATTCTTACCGGGGCATACACCGGGACCAGTACACTGGTACTCATTTCGCCGACCTCGGAAGGATGACAGGCTGAGTCAACCCCCTGGTGTATTAATTCAGTGGCCCAACGGGGCTTGAACTCAGGACCCTGGGATCCCAAGCCACCACCCTAACCACTAAGCCAACACCAGGCTTAAAGTATGGTAAAACTGCAGGTTCGTTTCCAAATTCATGTTGAAAATATAACATTAAATTGAAATCAAGATGATCCTCAATCATAAACTGACGTTTGCAGACAGGACAGACAGACAGATGGATAGAAGTGAACCAACTGCTTGACCCCACTTTTCGCTTCATGTGCGTGGGGTAACTAGAATGGCCCTCGGTAAAGCACATACCTCTACCAGGCTGAACAGTTTACGTTTTGTATCTTGCTGATAGGCCAGTTTTTAACCTGCATCTTCACTTTAACCAAAACCTAATCGGCTTTTTCTTGGTACTTACCCAACTCATCCATCAATTGGTCATATTCTGTCCACAGCTTTTTGAAATATTGTGCTACATATCATTTTTGGTCCCATATCTCAATGGTGAAGAAACACTTTAAAATGCTTGTATCCTGAACCAAATCTTCACCAAAATCTCACCATTTCATCCTTGTCATACACCCAACATGTCCACCAAGTTTCGTCCGAATCTATCCATAACCTCGATCCACCTTTGGTGGCAGAGATAATAACCAACATTTTTTTTTGTTGTTGTTAATGAAGCAAAGGTGATAGACCTCGGCTGAGATGGGAAGATTGTGTGAGGAGGGATGTCAGCTAGGTGGGGGTGGCAGAAGAATAGAGAGAGTTGGCTGAAGACAGAGGGAGGTGGAGGAGTATTGTACAAAAGGCAGGGCAGCAGCAGCTTGGTACCATTAGTTATTTTGGCCTCACGAATCTACTAATTCATTTGGCCTCACCGCATATAATGGTGAATGAGGAAGAAGATTGAGCCATGGCCTATGACCAGCAGTTCACATAACTGGTACTCAGGTACTCATGCACGGTTAAAAAAAAACAAAAAAAAAACTAAATGCATACTTCAAAGATGCTCAAAAAGCTCAAAAGCATACCAGCACAACAGAGGCTTTTGATGGAAGGTTTTCTCATCTAGAGTAGATAAGATTCTTCCATGATTTCAAAATTTTAATGTACAAAATGAAGTTTATAAATTAGAACACAATTTATAAGCTATATTGTAAGTTTACAACTTTCAAGATTACATTAAAAAAAAGAAGATCCAAGGAGAACGTGCGAGTGAAGAGGAAGAGAAGGCTCAGGAGCGACCAGAACAAAAAAAAAAAAACAAAGAAAAAAAGTGTCGTCAAAAATGAACTTTCTGAGACCACTTACAGAGGAGTAAGATACAAACAAAGCTGAGAGGTGCATTAAAAATCGGAGTGGCGATTGGGAAAGACGAGCGCACTCGAAGTTGACATTTTTTTTTTCGTGAGTACCAAACTTTCTGCTGGTACTCATTGGAGAACTTAATTTTTTTTTAAAGTTGTGTGAACCCCTGGCTATGACATGATTTCTCTACATTCCATGCATTGCACCGAGCTGCTTTTATCCAAGCTGTTGCAAAAATCAACACCTTTGTCAACTCACACGATCCTATGTGTGAAGTTTCCTGAAATTCCACCATATATTTGGTCAAATCGAATTAATATCAGTCAATTTATCAAAAACAAGGACAAATGTGTCCAAGAGCCACGTCCTAAAGGTTTTGTCTTCACCAGAAGAAGAACAATAACAAGAAGAGGAAGAAGAATAAAATAAAAAAGAAAAACCAACAACAACAACTTCCGATATTTCGTCATGTGCCTTGACGGAGCCAATAGCGAGACCCGTCCTGGACGATCGGCGTTCATGACGAGAAAATAGTGTATTTACGAAATTACAATACATTAAATGGAATAATCTTTAAATCGTAACGTGAACGTTTCGAAACTTTAAAGCAAATGTCCGAATATATTTAAAAGTTCATGATAGACGCTCTCAAAGGCACCCTCAATGTGAGGATGTGTACATGCGTTTAGTATTTAAGGAGATCCGGATCCTGTATATAAAAGAGCCGAGTCCTAAAGGTTTTGTCTTCACAAGAAGAAGAACAACAACAACAACAACAACAACAAGAAGCAGAAGAAGAAGCAGAAGAAGAAGCAGAAGAAGAAGAAGAAGAAGAAGAAGAAGAAGAAGAAGAAGAATGCCGAGCTCTCTGAGAGCCACGTCTCGCAAGCGAGACGCGGCTAATAACTTTCTTAGTAAAGGGATAAGCATTTCTTACAACACAGTACAATATTACAATTTTCTCGATTCACAAAAATGGATATTTACATCTTCACAACAACATATCTACCAGTTGATTAAATAATTCAGACTTGTAAAGTGTAGCACTTGATTAAAAAGGCTGTGTTTTAAAGTTAGTACCTAATGACAGGGCTGGTAGGATAACTTAGAGGTATGTGCACTTGCCTTTGAGTGGTCTCGCCTGGGTTCAAATGTCGACTAAACTTGCGGGTGGCTAAGAAATAACTGACATTTTAAATTCAGGTAAAATTCCATATTAGCATTGCTAATTTATTTCCATATTCTATTCCAGATTATAAATGATCACTGGAAGATTTACCAACATGGATAAATGAACAAGCATCAAAATAGCAAGGATACTGGACAATAATTCAGACTCAGAGACTTCAAAAGAATTTGCAATGTTAGAAAAAGTCCTTCCAGCAACACAAATACTCTCAAATGCCAAAAGGTTTCATGAAACTGCTGGTACACAAGCCTCGCCTCCTCCAGGACGACCCAGAAGCATCCATATGCCAAACAGTATTGAAGTTGTGCGTGTACATGTTCAGCGGTGTGTACACCGGTGGGCGAGAACACTGTCACAGGCATCAACTAGAGGGGGAGCACTCGGTAGAGTGCAAAACCTCCGCCGCCAATACTGCTAGGTCACTCAAGTGAACCTGATATCCTATTCATTCAATATGACGTCAACAGTGCTCACAGAGTTATAGTTTGCAACTTTCCCTTTCCCTTTTACATACTCAATTCATTCGTCAGAACTAGATTCCTTGAGACAGAAATTGATTTTACGTGGGTATATCCACCTGAAGTTCCAAAATCAGCCGCAATTATAATTTTGGCATGTTTTTTTTTTGTTGGAAATCACTTATAACATGTAGAAATGCAAAAAAAAAAAAAAAAAAAAAAAAAAAAAAAAAAATCGAAATCTTTGTTGAAAAACAATTTGCAAAAATTTTTTTTTTTCTCTAACAATTTTTTTTTTCTGAGGGGAGGGGTTGGAAATCACTTAAAACATGCAGAAATGCAAAAAAAAAGAAATCGAAATTTTGTTGAAAAAAAAAGTTGCAAAACATTTTTTTCCCCAACAATTTTTTTTTGGGGGGGGGGGGTTTGGAAATCACTTAAAACATGTAGAAATGCAAAAAAAAAAAAAAAAAATTCAAATATTTTTCAAATTGGCCGCCATAGCAGCCATATTGGATTTTGGACCAAGTCCAAAATCTAATGGCATGATCCTTGGACCAGACCTACCCCCCCCCCACCAAGTTTCGTCGAAATCCGTCGAGGAGTTTTTCCATAATACTGTTCACAAACAAACAAACAAACAAACAGAAAGGGGTGAAAACAGTAACCTCTATCCATCTTCGATGGCGGAGGTTAAATATCCCTTCAAACGATACTGAAGGATGATTTGTACATGTCTCCGTACAAAATACAGATGGCTCATGAAGTTAGTGATGTTGATAAATGAAGCAGGATAGAATTTTGTGAAACATTACTTCGAATGAGCAAAGGTTTCATGAAACTGCTGGTACACAAGTCGGATCCTAATCATGTCGGATGAAGCTCATTTCCAGCTCTTGTGTTATGTCAAGAAGCAGAGCATCCGATTTTGGGCAGAAGAAAACCCTGAGCAGTTCCACCAATGACCTTTACACAGTGAACGCATCACAGTGTGGTGTGGCATTTCGTGCACATAAATGCACACATGAAAATGGACACCTAAAAAAGGCATGGTTTTCAAGACTTAGGTCGCTGATGCAATCTCCTGAGATTGCAGTTTTTGGAAGATGTGCTAATATTCTCATTTTATGTTGAAAGACTCTTTTTACATGAAATATAACTGTTGTTTTTTTCCCTCTCCTTTTTCTCTCCCTGTCAAGGCTGGGGTACCCCAAGAGGAAGTGTTCTAACCCCCCCCCCCCATCCTATTCCTAATCTTCATCAATGATCTCACCAACTCTGGAAAAATCCTCTATATCTCTTTGCTGATGACTCCATTCTCTGCAACAACATCCCTATCCTTCTGACAGACAGGCACTTCCCTTTTCTCAGATCTTGACAAAAATCATAAACTGGTCAAACACTTGGAATTTGTCTCCTTCAATCCTGAGATCTCTCTCGATCTCGCACACAAGCGCGCGCGCATGCACGCACGCACACCTCAAAGAGGTTCAGTCACTCATACTCTTGGGTCTCACTTTCAGTCATGATCTCTCTTTGGCAAGCCTCATTTCAAAGTTGGCCTCCAAATCCAGATGCCGACTGAACATCCTCCATCGAGCCAAGTCCTTTCTTGGAACACCAGAGCTCCTACCCACCTACAAGGCTTTCATCCGCAACTCAATGGAGTACTGCTCTCCCCTCTGGGTTGGCTCCCCTGCCTCACATCTTGCTCAGCTTGACACCGTGGAAACCAAGGCTTTCAAGATCATTGGGATCTCTCACGATGAAATTGAGTCTATTGGCTTATCACTTCACCAATGCTGACAGGTCGGTGGTCTCAGTCTTCTTCCGCCTCATTTCTGGTCTTGCACCTCTGCCTTCTCCATGTTCTGTCACCCCCCCTCCCTCCACCAGCAACCCCCACCTAATGAAACTGCTTAAATCCAGAATAACTGCTCACCTCCACTCATTTATTACTCTCTTTTTTTCCCCACCTGTGGAACCACCTTCCACACTCTCTTCAATTTCATCCTTCCCTCTCAGTCTTCAAGACAGCTGTTCACCACCATCTCAGGTCATCCCCATCCAAAGCCATGATCTTTTCTACACCTGTTAAATAACCCCCAACCCATCCCAAAATTTTGCTCATGTATCCATCTTGTCTACTCCTTGCCCTACCCCTCATTGTTACCTGCATCCCTTGTTTGTCTGTCTTAGTCAGTCAACCTTCCCCCTTTGCTCTGCTATTGGTATTTCCCCTTTCTCATGCTCTTCCCTTTGTTATGTTGTGTCCGGGTCTGTGCTGTGTCCTCGCTCTGCAACAAGCAGAGTCCATGTATTTAAAAAAAAATGAAAAAAGTCAGGTATTCCTTGCCCACTCTGTTTTAACTGCCACTCTCTGGTGTTTGGCAAGCAGGACAATGGATCGATGTGTGTGCACCGCCCATTGGATGGACATCAAGGTGGCACACGTCTACCAGCACTGGTTTAACCATTCCATCCATCCATTGGGACCATACTCTGTGCAGAGCGTTGGTGCTGCCTAAGAAGTCTCCTGGGTTATTGAGTACAATCCTGGATGGGTTGCCACTCCGACACAGGATAACAGCAAGCTGGCACTCATTCTGCCGACCTCGGAAGGATGACAGGCTGCGTCAACCCCACCTGGAAGTAATTAAACAGCCAAGCGGGATTTGAACTCGGGACCCTATTATCCCAAGCCCACCACTCTAACCATGAAGCCAACACCAGGCATTGCACCCTGAACAAGTTATAAATTCCTGCCACCTCAAGTTGAGTAGCCTGTGACTGAGTGGCAATCTGTCCTCGATTGGTTCTAGTAACAGTAATTAAAAAAATAACACTTCCCATTTACAAGTGAGATGTTTGAGCCATTGGAGGCATGTCATGGCCAATAAGTACAATTACCCTCTACTGTGATGTCATTGGATAATCCAACATGGAAAACAGGAAGGTGAAAGGATTGCTTTTAACAGGGCAACAAGAAAAACTAGAAGGGCACTAGGTAGAACGCATACCTCCATCACGCAATGCCTGATCCAGTCGAACACATCGGGGTCAATAATTTTTTTGAAATATCATGCTATATATCATTTTTGGCTTAGTCTCTCAATGGTGAAGAAACACTTCAAAAAATAAATAATTCTCGTATTCAGATATGGATTTGAATAGTCATAAAAATCTAATCAGTTCGTCATCGTCACACACCCAACTTGTCTACCAAATTTCATCCGCATCCATCCGCAACTTTATGAGACATCCTGCACATTATCAGGCAGACAGGCAGACAGACGTGAAAATAACCTCCTTTCACCTGGAGGTAACTAGAAGAGCACATAGAGCGCATACTTCCGCCAGGCTGAACAGTTTACGTTTTGTAGCCCAGCGATAGGCCAGATCTGAACCAAAATCGAATCAGCTCGTTCCGGTCACGTACTCAACTCACCCATCAAGTTTTGCCATAACCCAGCTACAAGTTTTTGAAATACCGTGCTAATATATAGTTTTTGGCCGTCTCTCAATTATGAAGAATCACTTTTAAAAAGCTTGAAAAACAAATATCCAGATCTTCCCCAAAATTGAATCAATTTGTCGTCACACCCCCAAACCTGTGCACCAAATTTTGTCCGAATCAGTCCATATCTTTTCGAGATATCCTGCTCGAAGACAGACAAACAAATGTGAAAACATAACCTCGGTGCACCTTCGGTGGTGGAGGTAATAAAATAAAAACCTGTGAAAACTGGGAAGAAAATTGTGGAACCGGCATTTTCATATACAATTGCTTTTAACTTGCATTCCAATATTTTGTATCGGATGTTCAGAGCAATACCGTTTGTTTAAAATATATATATTTTTTTAAACAAACACATGTCAGTCTGTTGAACATGATCATACAGGCTTCTTTCCTATTACACTTGAGAAGATGATCACGATACAAGAGGGGAATTGGTCCTGCCTTGTTCTAAAAGAGGACAGGTAGGTCACATCTCCTTGATAAGCACCTTAAAACTTTAATTCATTTTGGATGAGAGGAATGTATTAGCCAATAGGCATGCCGATGGAGTGTGGAGGAAAGAAGAGTGTACGTTAACGGGAATTTGCAAATAACCCCGGAAGCCCACAACCAGGTACGTACATATGGCAAAGAGAGCGAGAGGGGGATACATAAAAAGCAATTTATACGTTGTTGCACTTGCAGGATACAGAGCGCACCCCGGGGTAAGGGCGCATGTTGAAAGCGTGGAATGTAAGTAGATGGACGCACAGGGGGCACGTGAGATGCACAGGGCACACGAGAAAGGAGGAACAAGATGTGAACAGACATGTCGTCGACCGAGAATTAACAGGGTCCAACTACACTTTCTTTAAAGTTTGAGAAAAATGAAATCAAAAATTCAAAGTGGAATTGCCGCTATCTCACAACATTTTATTTTCATATCGTGTGCTACATAACAGGTACATATAAAGGTTACATAAAATAATCTTACTTAGTTTCCTCTGTTGCCCTTCTACATGGACTTCTTCTAAATTTGAATGAAATGTCAGATAGACCCTGTTAATTCTCGGTCGACGATGTGTAGAAAGAGTGCCATATATTATGGATACCTGGCAGAAAGAACGAAAGCAAGGACTAAAACAATGGGCGTTCCTTATGTTAGTCAAAACTCCGTTTGTTGAATGTTTCAGCGATTCCATGGTCGTCACACTTTGCTACACGTGACTGATGGAAGTCAGACCTTTCTCCTGGATGGAGTGATGGTGCCTTGTAATCACACGCAGGTGTGAAAATAAATGCTATACAAGGCGAGCAGCAACGTTGTTGAGAATGTCAAAGCCTGTTTGAATCAAGGTGATGATACTTTACGGAGGTGAATGGACCCAAAATAAATTGTGCTCTTTTACAGGTAATGACCATAACAAAGGAGGTTCATCCACAGTTGTGGAGTTTAGTGGAGGCCTAAGTCAATCTGCGCGTGCACCGAGCTTTCCTCCATGAGTATTTTCAGACATATGGCTCGAGTGAGCCCAAGGGGGAATTGGAGGGGTGTCCCAAGTAAGTCTGCCAGAAGACACCTTATAATAGCCAGGTGGCCAAGGGACACAAAAGTACAGCAGGAATACACTTTATATCTCATTATAACTACAGAGGCCCACACGAAGCTCAGGAACATGCACAACCCCACATGGGAACTGAGAGGCATCCGCCAACTTGTGGTGCCTGGCGCAGAAACGCATGGTGCCAAAGGCACCGGACACCAAGCGGTGAAATGTGCAAGGGACAGGCAGCACCCTTCAACCAAGAGTGGGCACTCAAGAAGACGGCAACCCACAACCAAGAGCGGATGACACAGGAACATGGTGCCCTCCCACACATAATTGTGGACGGCAAAAAGCACACACGACCACACTCACCCTTGGGTGGTCCGTGCAGGGATGCACGATGCCTTGCAGTCAAGAGCAGGTGGCACAGAGAAGCACAGCACCAGATATAGTAGCAAGCTGTACCCCACACCTCATGACAGACAGCAAAATGCCCCTATGCCTCTAGCAAATGTGCAGAGGACAGGTGGAGCCCCTCAACCAAGGGTGGGCAGTGCAGGAACGCGATGCACGCCGGCACTTAAGGGTGTGCGGCAAAAACACACATGACGATGCTCACCCAGGTATGCACAGCACCTCAACGTCAAGGACAGGTAGCACAGAAAATCACATCAACAGATGCAGCAGCACACCTCACCCACACTCAGCAGAACGCAGGTAAGGGGGACACAATGCACTCACAGGTGGCGAAGGTACACATGTTGCCAGGCACAGGAATGTGTGTTATCCTGCGTGCAGGGGTGGGGGGGACTAGTGGCACCATGCACGTGGGGATGGGTGACAAGGGGACATGTGGCACTCCACACTCTGGGCAGGTGGAACAACAGGAACGTGCAACACCTTTCTTGGCATGGTCACCACGACGCCTGGATTTGTGGTGATCGATCAAAAGCACCGGGGGAGTGGGGGGGTGTCGAGGAGGATGCGAGGGGGCGGGGCAAGTGTGGGGGGGGGGATCATCGTTATTTTGTCCCAGCCTCTCCGCGAATGGAGAATTGAAAACGCACACGAAGCAGTCCGCCAGGTGACAGACGCACGCACGCACGCACGATTACAATCACAATCAATAAAACTTACGGTCCTTCGAACGTCACTCCAACGTAAAGTTATGGGTGAACTCATGATGAGAGCCATCAGGTGCATGCGGCTGTGGGGTGCGATGTAATTGGTGTTCCGTGAAATGGAGTGCGTCCGTGCGGAAAAAAAAAAGCAGGCCGAGCCTTACCCGCGTGCCGGAGAAATCATCATCCGCAGTACGAGCGCCAGCACGAACCGTGCCGCGCCGTGAGGAACCATCTTCCCTCCGCTCCCGCCGAGCACCATCACCACCAACCTGTCCCGCTCTCTGCTCCCCCGGCTGTCCGCGCTTACTGGGGCTTTCAGTGAGAACGAGATTCATACGCGTCGTCCCGATCGGCCGAGATCGTGCAGGCTCAGGCGACGCCAACCCGGCAGGCCGCGACGGGAGCTCGGCTTGCGCTCGCTCCGTGATCCGAGAACGGCACACTTGGCCTCGAGGCCCCTCTGGCCTCGTCGAGGTGCCGATTCTTTTACTCCTTCACATCACCCACTATCACCCTCGCCGCATCTTCTTCCTCTTGTCCTTTCTTTTTTTTCTTTCTTCTTCTTCTTCCTCACCAATGGAGCCGGTCTTCACATAGATTCTTCTTCTTCCTCTTCTTTGCGTGTTCCGGTGTGCCGCGTGATGCAAATCTCTGGACTTGCTCCGCAGAAGGGCGGGGCTTCCGTCGCCCATAAAATTCACCTCCCCCCCCCACCCCCGAGATTTTTTTTTTTTTTTAAACTCGTCTGTCGTACCATTCTGATTATACGGCCGATAATGAGTGGACCGTCCACAGAGTAACATGATATCGAGAGCGTCATCGGTTTGCGGACAGTTGGGGTCTCACTCGGGTGTCACGTGGTCGTAGGCACCTGAGGTGACCGCGCTTCATCGCCGAAATGAGGTAATCATGAATGTATTTGCAATTTTAACGACAACCTTTCCTCTGTTTAATTGACTACGACGCATGTACAATGTTTTTTTTGTTGTTTTTTTTGTTGTTTTTTTTTTTCACGAACGAAACGACGCATTCAAAATACGCCATTGTTTAAAAAGTAGTCGACTTATTACGTACGCAATTCTGGCGGAATTCACCACCCGCCAAGTGCTTGGTGTACACGAACTGTTCCCAATTCTCCCTTCACCCGACCAAAGTACACCTGGGAATTATTTAATTAAAACGGTCCTAATATCCCAATATTGGCAGTGCATGTTCATCAGGTGGTGTGTCCGTTAGCAAGCAGCTTGTTAAGCCAGCCGTTCCGTATAGACTGCTTTGCAAGTGATCAAGGCCTCGGGTCATCAGTTCCGCCTCATCATGTATTCATGACTATTCATTTAACTCCCTATACCACATATTCCTTTTTTCGTGAAAATAACAACTGGTAATGACCCCCCCCCTCCAAAAAAAAAATAATAAACAAGCATTCATAGACTGGTACTTACGAAATCGTCAACTTGACCTCTGACCTTGTCTAATAAAAGCTGTCTCCAGAGAAGGTAGAGACGCAAACCAGAAGTTTCTACGATGATTCTGTACCAAACCATCAAAAATCGAATATTTGACCTCACTGTGACCTTGACCTGAGACCGATTTTGACCAAAATTTAATCAGCACTCGCCATCACCCTCCTAAATCACGTGGTGTAATTTGACATTGGTAGCTTCTTCCGTTCTCGAGTTATCGTGCCTACAAACAAACGCACACACACACACACACAAACAGAGGACGGAAGTCATCAATATACTTACGAAATCAATAAAATAGAGAGCATGTAATGCAAGGTGACATTTCACATGACAAAGTCCTTGGTCCATTTCGGGGCTCAACGATATCCCATCCCACGCCGAACACCTGGGGTAAAACTTGTGGAGGCATTTGTTGGACAGGGCTACGTGCCCGAAAGTTCTCAGAATCCGTCGTACTTCCAGCAGAAAGTCCATTTGAGGTGTCAATTGCAGGTGCTACATGAATTGCATTCCACACTTTCCCATCAGAGAGAGTGAAGGGAGCAGGACCTCTCTGTTCACTGATGTTGAGGGGTTTGGTAAACTTGTTTTGTTCTTTCTGGTGAAGAACAGGTTTCCGAACACTCACGAAAGAACCACATTGGAAGGCCGAAGGTTTCGCTCCCCGACGCTTGTCTGCATGTCGTTTAGATTTCTCTTGTTTCTGTTGAACAGAAATGAACAGGGAAGCACCGCCCTTCTGCGGAGCAAGTCCAGAGATTTGCATCACGCGGCACATCGGAACGCGCAAAGAAGAGGAAGAAGAAGAAGCTATGTGAAGACCGGCTATGTGTCTCACATCCTTGAGTCTAGCAGCAGGTACGTTGATTTCACGGTCCCCAACGTGGAACTTGGGGTGCAATGTACGTCCGTCCGTGTAAAAGTTCAGCAGGGGTCTGATGAGTTGTTTCATGCCTTGTAGCTCGATACGTTTGCAAGAAGTCGGGTACGAATGATTTCCAGGGCTTCCCTTCGAGACTTGCAGTATGTCAACAGTCCTTAAACACTGTTGAATCGTTCTATCTCCCCGTTGACTTGTGGGTAATGGATAGAACTACAGCAATGTTTGATGTTTCTTTCCTGCAGGAATGTTTCAAACTCAGTTGAAACAAACTGAGATCCATCGTCAGAGATAAGTTCCCGTGGATTTCCTTCACGACTGAATACTGTAGTCAGGAACTTGATAACTAGCAGATGTTACTTGGTACGTAAAAGCTACTTCTGGCCATTTGCTGAAGTAATCGATTGAGGTAATGGCATAGCGAAAGTCCATTTGGCTATTTGGAAGCGGAACTGGTTGCAAAGGTGGAACCCGAGTGACAGCTGTTTTAACATGAATTTGGCAAGTAATACACGACTTGATGGCAACTTCCACTTGGGAGTCCATCCCTGGCCACCAGTAGAGGTCACGCAGCCTTTGTTCAGTCCTTACAATACCTTGATGCGTATCATGGGCAAGCTGGATTATCTTGGGTTGAAGTTCTGTCGGCACTATCACACGGTGAGTGCCCCGAATCAAGTAATCCTCCTGTACAGCCAGTTCATTCCGAATGCGAAAATCCGGAAGTACATTTGGGTCAATGCCCTTCACAGTGCAAGGCCATCCTCTGGAGACATATCCTCACACCTTCTGCAGAATAGGGCATCTATTGTAAGTTTCCTTGAATTGTTCCACAGGTGCAGCAGCGCAGTCACCGGACACTAAAGCCACCATTTCAACATCCGGTTCGTGGTTGGGTTCTGTCATGGGGAGTAGTAACCCTGATAAACAGTCCACAGTCACATTTTGATGGCCGGGTTTGTACACAATTTCGTAGTTAAACGACGGTAAGCGTGCAGACCAATGTGAAATTGTCATTGCAGCTCGACCAAGACCTTTCAAAGACAGTGGTGTGGTCAGTGGACTGTGGTTTGTACGCAGGATAAATTTCCAACCCCACAGGTAAGTACGCCATTTCTCAGTTACCCAGATGCAGGTGAGTGCTGTAGAGTACTTGCGTTCACATTGTGTGAGCGATCATGAGGCAAATGCTACTATTTCCTCTGTAGAATCCTCATGAAGTTGAGTGAGCACTGCTCCGAGTCCATAATCAGATGTGTCTGTGGTCACAATGGTGGTCAGAGTAGGGTCAAACAAAGCAAGTGCAGGGCTGTTAGCAATCAATTTTTTTTTACCCTTTCAAATAGAGTGTTCACAGCCTCAGTCCAGGAGAAGTCAGCATCCTTGCACAGTAAGGCACGAAGTGGCTCCACGACTGTCGCATAACTTGGAATGAATTTGGAGTACCAAGAAGTCAAACCCAGAAAAGAACGCAGAGCGGATGCATCCTTTGGGGGGGGGGTGCTTGTGTTGCTACCACCACTTGTTCGGTGTTTGGGCTCATGCCCTTTTCTGAGATCACGTGACCCAGAAAAGAAAGTTCAGGCTTCCTGAAATGACATTTGTCATAATGCAGTTTTAAGCCTGCTTGATCCATACAATTCAAAACAGCTTGAAGACGTTCCTCATGTTTCTCAGGAGACGAAGCAAACATAATTATGTCATATAGGTAACACTGGATGCCTTCCTGACCAGCTAAGATCTGTGACATCATTCACTGGAATGCACTGGGAGCAGAAGCAAGACCATAAGAAACATGGCAAAAACAGAAAAGTCCCTCGTGTGTTATTAAAGCCGTCTGCATTCATCATGCAAGGGCACTTGATGGTATGCACTCTGAAGATCAAGAGTAGAGAACATTCTCGCTCCCCGAAATTCCGCGAATACCTCCTCAATATGTGGGAGTGGATGAATGTTTATTACGATCGCCTTATTGGGTTCACGAAGATCCACACACAGTCGTATACCTCCTGTTTTCTTATGCATAACGAATGCATTTCTTATGCATATCCAATGGTGAAACCCATTGGAAGAGTCTATTCTCTCAATGATACCCACTTCGTCAAGTGTTTTCACTTCTTGCGAGACAGCATCACGGACAGCAAAAGATAAACGGCGAAACTTCTGCTGGATTGACACCACATCGGGCCTTATCTTCACTCTGTCTACAAATCCTTTTGCACAGCCTAGAGTTCCAGTGACGTTAGGATTAGATGTCTGCCAAGCCAATGTTTGATGCACAGAGGTACTTAGCACTAATGTAGGAGTAACACATCCATTAACAATATTCAGTCCGAGAGCAGTGAAGAGGTCCATGCCGAGTTTAGGTGTTCCAGAAGGCACAATAAAGAAATCGGCAGGCACAGAATCATGGTCGTCGCACCTGTACTTGAAGACAACGAACTACAGTGATCGTTTTTTTTTTTTTTTTTTTTGGTAAGTCGTCAAGTGTAATTTTGGTTCTGTAAGAAGTGCATTCTTGATATGCTTCAGGTCGGTAAACTCGAAGTATGGAAATGACTGAACCTGTGTTGTCCACCAGCAATTTAGCTGAGCATTACTGTCCATCAGGTGTGCAAGGACGAACATCACAAAATAGGTTCCCTATAATTTGTTCAGAGGCTTGTGTGTTTATGCTTAAAACAGTCACATCTGGTGCACTCACTTCCTGCACTTGGTATTTGTGGTCTTTATTGTGACATACTTTAACGAAATGTCCACTTTTGCCACACTGCCTGCAATTTACATCTTTTGCAGGGCATCTGGGGTAATTGGCTAAGTGCATTGCAGATCCACAACGATAACAAGTACTCTCTTGGAGTACCTGTCGAGCTTGTGAAAATTTTGGGTTTGCAGGTTCATGCGATGTGTCCCTGTGGATGGGGTCGCATATGTATTGCCCCGTGTTGGTATTGTATTTACATCCTAAAAAGACATCGACATGCCGCATGTAATCGCTTTTGCTTCCACCATGGCTGATTCGATTTGTCCCGCCATTACGAGGGCTTTCTGCAATGCAAGCTCTGGTTCCAAAGCAACCATTCACATATACGAGCTGTAAGGGTGTTTTTTCCACGAGAAAATCTTGTATAATTTCATCAGAGAAGTCACTGAACTCGCAATTAACTGCAATCTCACGTAAAGCAGCAACAAACTGAGCAGTCGATTCACCCGGCCTTCGTGCTTGTTGACAAAACTTGTATCATTCGAAAACGACGTTCACTTTTGACATGAAAAAGGCTGTTCATGCACCGACAGCAGCAGAGTACGTGTCCCCATCAACTGGGAGAGTATAGAATAAACACTGCCCTTCAGTTCCTCGGCAGTGTAGAAGCAACGTGTGTTTTCTCGCATCAGAAAGTGCGTCGTCGTTTGCCGCCAGCATGACTTTTTCAAACATGTGTGCCAATTGAGATTTTTTTTTCTATTTTATTCCTTAGATCTTGTGGAGATAGGTTGGTATGGTGTTCGTGCAGGCATGATGGGCTGAATGGTCTCCACCTGTGTTGGATTTCCTTGTTATTAGGTAAAAGGTATCGAAGGCTCACCTGGACTTAGTAAGAATGCAGCAGGTGGTGTAAGAGCAAGGTGAGCCATCCTCATCACCAATATGTTGTGTAGCAAAGACAGCCCAAATGAAGGATCTTCAGCTCAACCATTTTTAATGGCATCTCCTGCTGTCCTTATCCACAACTCTTTGACGTCGCTCTCGGTTCTGCCTCGTCAGTTCCGGTCCATCATACATTCATCAATATTCATTTAACTCCCAATACCACAAGTACTGTAGTGCTGCAATCATTTCAGACCAGTTTTCTTGTGGTTGGCAAAGAAAGTTCCAAAAAGACAAACAAATGTGGGGAGGTTTAAATTCCTCAAATGATAGAATGACAAAAATGGAATACACCTTCAACATTTACATTTTACACCCTCATGTACCAGCAAATCATTTACAAAATAAAACCTCAAAAAAACAAAACATTTACATTATTATACACCCTCATATACCATTGAAGAAAACATATACACTATATACCCTTGTACGAGCAAAACATTTACATAATACACCCTTGCACCAACAAAACATTTACATTATATACCGTTTTTTCCAACAAAACATTTAAATTATACACTCTTATTCCAGGAAAATATTTACATTATATACCCTTATTCCAGGAAAACATTTACATTATACACACTTATACCAACAGAACATTTACATGATATACCTTTATACCAACAAAACATTTACATTATACACCCTTGTACCATCAAAACATTTACATTATACACCCTTATACCATCAAAACATTTACATTATACACCCTTGTACCATCAAAACATTTACATTATACACCCTTGTACCATCAAAACATTTACATTATACAACCTTATACCATCAAAACATTTACATTATACACCCTTATACCAGGAAAACATTTACATTATACACCCTTGTACCATCAAAACATTTACATTATACACCCTTATACCATCAAAACATTTATATTGTATACTCTAATTTCAGGAAAACATTTACATGATACACCCTTATACCAACAAAACATTTACATTATATACCTTTATACCAGGAAAACATTTACATTATATACCCTTATTCCAGGAAAACATTTGCATTTTACACCCTTGTACCAGGAAAACATTTACATCATACACCCTTATACCAACAAAACATTTACATTATGTACCTTTATACCAACAAAATGTTTACATTATACACCCTTATTCCAACAAAACATTTACATTGCACACCCTTATACCAGGAAAACATTTACATGAACACCATTATACCATCAAAACATTTACATTATATACCGTTATACCAGGAAAACATTTACATGATACAACCTTATACCATCAAAACATTTATATTTTATACCCTCATTTCAGGAAAACATTTACATGATACACCCTTATACCAACAAAACATTTACATTATATACCTTTATACCAGGAAAACATTTACATTATATACCCTTATTCCAGGAAAACATTTACATTATATACCCTTATTCCAAGAAAACATTTACATTTTACACCCTTGTACCAGGAGAACATTTACATCATACACCCTTATACCAACAAAATGTTGACATTATACACCCTTATTCCAACAATACATTTACATTACACACCCTTATACCAGGAAAACATTTACATGATATACCCTTATTGCAACAAAACATTTACATTATACACACTTATACCAACAAAGCATTTACATTATACACCCTTATACCAACAAAACATTGACATTACACACCCTTATATCAACAAAATATTTACATTACACACCCTTCTACCAGCAAAACATTTACATTATTCACACTTATATCAACAAAGCATTTACATTATACACCCTTATTCCAACAAAACATTTACCATGCACACCCTTGTACCAGGAAAACATTTACATTATACACCCTTGTACCATCAAAACATTTACATGGCACAACCTTATACCATAAAAACATTTATATTGTATACCCTCATTTCAGGAAAATATTTACATAATACACCCTTATACCAACAAAACATTTACATTATACACCTTTATACCAGGAAAACATTTACATTATATACCCTTATTCTAGGAAAACATTTACATTTTACACCCTTGTACCAGGAAAACATTTACATCATACACCCTTATACCAACAAAACATTTACATTATGTGCCTTTATACCAACAAAATGTTGACATTATACACCCTTATTCCAACAATACATTTACATTACACACCCTTATACCAGGAAAACATTTACATGATATACCCTTATTGCAACAAAACATTTACATTATACACCCTTATACCATCAAAACATTTACATTATACACCCTCATACCAGAAAAACATTTACATAATACACCCTTATACCATCAAAACATTTATGTTGTATACCCTCATTTCAGGAAAACATTTACATGATACACCCTGATACCCACAAAACATTTACATTATATACCTTTATACCAGGAAAACATTTACATTATACACCCTTATTCCAGGGAAACATTTACATTATATACACCCTTGTACCAGGAAAACATTTATACCAGGAAAACAATTACATTGTACACCCTTATTCCAGGGAAACATTTACATTACACACCCTTATTCCAGGGAAAGATTTACATTACACACCCTTGTACCAGGAAAAATTTTCATAATACACCCTTATACCAACAAAATGTTTACATTATACACCCTTATTCCAACAAAACATTGACATTGCACACCCTTATACCAGGAAAACATTTACATTATACACCCTAATACCATCAAAACATTTACATTATATACCCTTATACCAGGAAAACATTTACATGATATACCCTTTTTGCAAGAAAATATTTACATTATACACCCTTATACCAACAAAACATTGACATTACACACCCTTATATCAACAAAACATTTACATTACACACCCTTCTACCAGCAAAACATTTACATTATACACCCTTATTCCAACAAAAACATTTACCGTACACACCCTTGTACCAGGAAAACATTTACATTATACACCTTTGTACCATCAAAACATTTACATTATATACCCTTATTCCAGCAAAATGTTTACATGATATACCCTTATACCAACAAAACATTTACATTACACACCCTTATATCAACAAAACATTTACATTACACACCCTTATACCAGCAAAACATTTACATTATATACCCTTATACCATCAAACCATTTACATTATACACACTTATACCAACAAAACATTTACATTATGTACCTTTATACCAACAAAACATTTACATTATACACCCTTATACCAACAAAACATTCACATTACACAACCTTATATCAACAAAACATTTACATTACACACCCTTATACCAGCAAAACATTTACATTATACACCCTGATTCCAATAAAACATTTACATTATATACCCTTTTTGTAACAAAACATTTACATTACACGCCCTTGTATCAACAAAATATTTACATTACACACCCTTATGCCAGCAAAAAATTTACATTATACACACTTATACCAACAAAACATTTACATTACACACCCTTATACCAACAATATATTTACATTACACACCCTTATATCAACAAAACATTTACATTACACACCCTTCTACCAGCAAAACATTTACATTATACACACTTATACCAACAAAGCATTTACATTATACACCCTTATTCCAACAAAAACATTTACATTATACACCCTTGTACCATCAAAACATTTACATTACACACCCTTGTATCAACAAAACATTTACATTACACACCCTTTTTCCAGCAAAACATTTACATTATACACCCTTATACCAACAAAACATTTACATTATATACCCTTTTTGCAACAAAACATTTACATTACACACCCTTGTATCTACAAAACATTTACATTACATACCCTTATACCAGCAAAAAATTTACATTATACACACTTATACCAACAAAGCATTTACATTATACACCTTTATACCATCAGAACATTTACATTATACACCCTGTTACGTGTCCACCTCGAGGCACCAATGCGACTGCACCAGTTAACTGGAGGATGTCATGGCAGAAAAGAAATTTACACCAATTTGCCCTTTGTGTTGTTTTATGGGTGAAACCAGAGTCTGACAAGAAACTGAAAGATAATTTTATAAGTAACTAGACAACCCGTGAACCCGTTGTAAAAGCGGTTGATGAAAAAAAAAATCATTAAAAACAAAGACGAAAGGCATAGCTCCAGCGAACTATACCGCTGAGGTTGTTTGCATTGATCAAATACTCCCGAACAGTACTTGACTGAATCGGGAATTGATTTTTTAATAATTTTTTTCGTTGCCCGATTTGAATGAAACTTGAAATTGCACACCGCAGGCGAATGGTGAGCAAGGTGACCCTAAAACTTTTGCGTTGTCATGCACCATTTTTGCTGTATTTTGGGAACATACATACATACATACATGATGAGAGTTTTAGTAATACTAGTACGTGCCTGTAAGTGCTTGGCCGTACGTGCAAAAAAAACCAAAAAAAACAAACTTTCAAACCGCATGCTAGAAACAACCAGACAGGCCCTTCCTTCGCTCTCGCGTGCCCGTACGTGCATGCCCGTACATGCGTGGCCGTACATGTGTGGCTGTACGTGTGGGTCGTACGTGCAAAAAACAAAAAAAAAACAACTTTCAAACAACTACACAGGCCGTTCCTTCGTTCTCGTAAACGACGACTGGATTGGGGCATTGTGTTTATCTATAAATGTGCATAAGAAATCGACAAATTATTAGAATACAGTAGGTCATCACCATCCGGAAGTCCGTACGTTGTAACCCGTAATGGGGAACGCGGCTGAGGATCTCTTCCCCAACAGCCATGCCTATGCAGCAACGTGTCCTGTCATTGGTAACTAAATGGCGCATCGGTCACGCCTACGCAGCAACGTGTCCTGTTATTGGTTTGGTAAATAGATGGCCATAACTTGGGAAGCACTTGTCCGATTAATATCAAACCTTAAGAAGGCACATACTCAGGTCCCCAGCAATATACCTGGCAAGTTTCAATTAGATCGGACCAGTGGTTGTCGAGAAACAGCGGTCACACACACACACACACACACACACACACACACACACACACACACACACACACACACACACACACACACACACACACACACACACACACACACACACACACCTGGAATTGGAGATAGATATAGACAGATAGATATTTATGAATCACTACTGTCTATCAGCTGAATTAAAATGAAAATTTTTTTTCTTCTGAAAATCATTAATCATGGTCTAATTTGAAGGAAAAAATAAATTTGAATTATTTTTGCCAATCTCGGAGTGCAGAAAAAAAATCTCAAAAGTGTCAATTTTAGATTTTTGCCAGTGACGTCACTCAGAACCGACCTTGATCTATTTGGCGGCTTACATAGAGAAACTGCATTTCGAGCTCGGATTCCAATATTGATGCCACCATCATTCGCATCTCTGAACGTTCTCATTATGTTGAAACTGATCAGTGGGATTTTGAAGAAACTAGTGGAGTCAAAATTGGTGATGGAAATGCTCTCGGGGGAATTATGGAGCCGAATAATTTTGAGCCTTATGTGAATGATTCAGATGAAAATGGTGACGATGGAGGTGTTTGTGAAAATGAAAATGCCGGACATGTTTCCTTCAGATTGGAAGGTTTTCTTTTTCGGTTCAATTGATTGGTAATAAGGGATTTTGTATTGATTGATAAATCAGTTTTATTACTCCAGTAGAAATAACCGTCATCGCCCGACAGCTGACACCGCCCAGGCACACTCGGACGCTGCCAACAAAATGGGCAACGAATGCTTTGTACCAGCATCGCAGGCTGACTAGGTGTCTGGAATGCTAAGGGATTGTTTCGTTTCAGACTTTGCCGGGATGCCATTTGTGTCTGTGCTGTGGCGTGTCTGTGCTGTGTCTGTGGCTATGCTGATTTTCCGCCCCAGTGGAAGGGAGAATGGTGCTCGGTGGGCAGAGGGTGATGATTGTGGGGGGGATGGTGGAGCAGGGAGTGGTGCTGGGTGGGGGTTTGAAAGGAAGGGGGCGGGGTACCATGAAAGTTTTGGCTTCCTTGGTGAAACCTTCTCGGAGGAGTAGATGATATACATACTGCAACAGGAAGAGAAAATACATGTGATGGTAGCTGGGTACTGATTGCCTTACAGTTTCTAGCGATGGCCGTTTCTTCCACTTAATTGTGGGGATGGCATCCTCTCTCAATCATGCCAGATAAACACAAGATTTAGCCAAATTCTGTTGTTTCATAACAGTGCTCTGTTAAATGTTATTAGCACAAAAGCGAACATTTTGTGGGCTCGATCCACACTCGGGTTCTTCAAACAAACCCCATCCAATTTCTGGCAAACTTAAGGTCTTTCGGCTGTTGGCGTAGCATGAAACCATCTCGGTTTGCATTACTACAACCACCAAGGATGTATCAACAGGCATATTTCTGGAAAATCTAAAATTATTCAACGTTTGAGTTCAATCATATCACCATATAACCTGTAGACAGTACGTATATGGTGGTCGACTTCTGAGTGTAAAGTCATGGCTAAGCATGAAGAGGAAGTAGATTTCGGCTTTATAAATTGCAAGTCAAAAAAACACACATCATATCTGTTTTGTAGGGTATCAAGGGATAGATTAGCATTGAGGTGGTCTGAGCATTTGAGTTCTTTAAAAACAATAATACCGATTAAAAGCAACCCTTAATGACTTTCCTGAGAATCCTCAAATTAATAAAGTACAAGCGTCACAGATATCAATGCAGCTCGGAGTTAACTCACGACTCAATGCGCCAACTTATTTCAGGTTCACAGTTTGTAAAAATACACCCCAGCAGGTTGTGAATGGGTGAAGGGTCGGCTGTGACCACGTTCAAAGGAATCTTGTCCAAAGGGTGCACACAGGATGATGCTGACAGGCTAGCCGCATCATAAAAATCCTTAAAGGATGAAAGCCTTGTGACACTGGAGCATCGAGCAAAACCTGAATCCATAGGTTAAGCAGTCTCAGAGAAAGTTTGAAGACGGGCACTCCAAGCTGTGAAGGACAATGCGTGACTGTAAGCAAGTGAGGAGAGAGTGGAGGAATGGGCCAGGCTGCCTTCTCAATAATGCACCAGTGAAGAGATGTCAAGTTTGAAGTCGTCTTCGAGACAACAGCAGTAGATTTGACTAATGGAGGGAGTTCAGCAGCTATGATACCTTGCCAGGTATGACGTAAGATGTGAAGCTGAATCTCCACCAACCACCGTGCAGCAGGGTGAAGTTGGTTCTCGTAGTCAGAGAATGGGGTTGCTGAACTAGCCTCGGTTTGCATCCAGGAGATTTCCGATTCCTCCTTTAAGCCCCTGTCACACCTTGACGATTTAGCCAGCGTATGGCAACTATCAAAATTGATCTAAAACTCTGGCGTACGCTGAACTATTGATGTTTTTTTTCAATTTTGGGCGTATATTAACGAGTTGGACATATGCAAAACGTATTAGTAACTGTGGGGGACAAATTTATATTAATGTATTTTAAATTGTAACAAATGGAGTTTCAGAAATGTAACTTTTATGCTGCAAGTTGATTTGGCTGTCATTTCTGGCCAAAAGACTTTTGCCCTAAATGATAAGAAATGTGTTGTTCTGGAGCAGAGTGACCGAGCTGATAAATGAACCTTTGCTTAGAAAATGTACGAAGTGGCTTTTCGTCTAAAGGACACGTCTACAGTCTGGGTGAATATCCCCCAACCTCTCTCTCACGAAAGTATAAAATGCTTTCAAATCTAAAAGTTTGGAGTGCAAGCACGTGAGGAAGTATAGTTTCTCAGTGGCTTGTACTCCTTGGAACTGACCAAGTACCAAGTTAGAATAAAACTCTTTGATATAATGTAGAAGTGAATTGAATCGGGTTGGTCTAACTGTTAACTAAAGTAAGAATAAATGAAATAGAACCAAATAATATTGCAATCAAATGGGGATTCTTAAGTTCATTGTACAAGGGTGAGAAGTGTATGGTGTATAATTAGAAAATAAATTGTTTCACAAGGAAGGACTTGTGTGGACATCAGTTTTATCAGTGTCGATAGGGTTTTTGTAGGATTTTATAATCAAATCGGACAAACGTTAAACTCTGTCTGAAGTCAAATGGGATTCCACAATCGGCCAGTTAGAATCCTTCAGGAGGACAACGATCACAACAAGGTGGGTTTAAAAAAAATCCACATCATAACTTACACAGAACGTTTCGATAGCTTATACCAACGAATGCTTAGCGTGTTGTCGGCGTTCACAACTTATGCCCAACGATAATCTAACTTATGCATAGCGCGGCAGAGTATCGCCGACGATCACGTGGTGTAGCCTATTAAAAGGCTGCCGCTCGACGATTAAAATCATAACTGCACTAGACATTGAAGTGTCAACATCACCGTCATGCCGAAGAAAAAAAAAAAACCATGGAGTCTGGAACACTGATGGGTTCCTCCTGTGAAGCCCATTTTATATACCAATCCCCCTAAACGCTGCCAATATGCCATTATACGGTAGCTGTAAGTTAGAAACACGTAAAGTAAGTTCTGTGGTCGTTCGGAAGACGTCAAATGCGTCAATATGCGTTGGAGATACGTTACTCATAGGTTCAAAGCACGTTACTCATAGGTTAGAAATAAGTTTCGGGTACGCTAGACATTACCTCAATGTATTTCGACTTATGTGTAGCTTACAAGTAACGTGTGTCGAAGTGTGTCAACGATCGCATAACGTGCCGACAACTTATGGCCAGCGTATGCGGAACGTGTGAGTCATACGCTGGCATACGTCGGAAATTTTTGAGCATGCACAAAATTTGTCGACGAGCTCGGCGTACTACAACGTATGCCAGCGTGCTTCAGCGTGCTCTTAACGTATGAAAAACTTACCCATAACGTATTCGACGTGTGCCAGCGTATTCGCCAAATTTTTCATACGTCGGCATACGCTGGCTAAAACGTCAAGGTGTGACAGCCCCTTTACTGTTAGAGTCTATTTTAATAATGAATTTCATCATATGAAATTCAGTGCAGCGGCTCTGGAGAATGTGCCTTTCATGCACCACATAAAATCGAGTTGCTCAGGAGAATGCCTTTTTCCCCTTTGCTCCATTCCTTTTCGTTCTCCATTTTTCCTCTCATGCTTTACGCAAACTGCTGGTATGTTGTTTATGTTTCAAACTGCTAGCAAGCCTTTTCTCTTCATTTTGTTGTGGTTCTCAAGGCCAGAGCAGCCTTTTGTGTTTTCTCTTACCTCATGTTGTCATTGGTGAGGCACCATTGGTTTCTCTTTTCTCATGTTGCAATCCTTGTCGAGGCCAAGTCAGCCTTGGAAAGGTTCGTTGTGACCCAACTGGACTTTCAACAGCAAAAACAATAATTTTACCCAGTACAATTAACTCTCCACCACAGCACAATTACATGTTTATTCTAGTCCGTAACACTGGTGAAAAAAATAACAATTGATATGTCCGTAACACTCCTCTTCAAGGAAGAAAGCTTGAACAGAGCGAGAACTTTCTTATCCTTAACATAAAATCCAAACACAAAAAAATTCCACAACCATGAGTAGAATTCAGAAATGCAAAATCAAAACAGCTTATCCTCCATAATACTTCCCAGCTGACTACAAGAACAATCCCAGAGTTATGCAGATCTTGACAGAGCATCTGCATTACATTATCTTTGCCTTTGATGCGTGTAATTTCCACGTTTAATTATTGCAAAGACAAGCTCCATCTCATCAATCTCTGATTTTTATTATTCTTTTTCTGAAGGAATTTGAAGGGATTAGGATCTGTGAGAACAACCACTGGAAAGGTAGTTATACGTAAGTAAACTTCAAACTGTTCCAAAGCTTGCAGAAGAGTAAGAGACTTTTTCTCTTGTAGAATAGTAGTTTTAGTGTTTGTTAAACTTCTTTGAATAATAGCATACAGGGTGATGTATGCCTGCAGCATCTTCCTGCAGCAAAACAGTTCCAGCCCCCACATCGCGAGCATCTACCGCTAATTTTAAGTTTTTCTGAAAATTTGGTGTGGCAAGAACTGGAGAACTCATAAGTATGGCTTTAATTTTGGCAAAGGCTACCTGACAATTGACATCCCATACAAAGTTTTGTCTTTTTATTGAGCAGATTAATCAAAGGAACCACAATGTTGGATAATTTTTACAAAATCTCAGATGCCATCCAGCCATACTCAGGAATATTACAAGCTCCTTTTTACCTTTAGGTGCTGTCAAGCTTTCAATTGCTTCACCGTTGTTTTCTGTCACCTTATTCTTTTATCATTTTTAGCTCACCTGGATTTTAGTCAGGTGAGCTTATGCGATCGAGCAGTGTCCGTAGCTGAGTGAGTGAGTGAATGAGTGAGTGAGTCATTGAGTCGGTCAGTCCGTAAACACTTGAGTCATTATCACTTGGGAGTCTGGTGTTGGCTTAGCGGTTAGGGTGGTGGCTTGGGATCTTAGGGTCCCGAGTTCGAGCCCCATTGTCCACTAAATTAACACCAGGGGGTTGACTCAGCCTGTCATCCTTCAGAGGTCGGTGAAATGAGTACCAGTTCCAGTGTGTGTACTGGTAGAGGGGCACTGCATCAGCGACACAGTCGTGCTTCAAGAAATGAGAGCTACCCCGGCAGCTTAGTTGCCATACGACCACCACCACCACAACTAAATTGTGAATTAAAAATAAGCTGTTTTCATTGCCTTTCTTATACATTGATTTTATTGCGTTGTTTCCATAATTGTAAGTATGGTCTGAGTTGGTTTAAAAGATATGCCAGTATGTCTATTTGGATCAACTATATCGAAGAAGGATTTCATAAAAATGTGGCAAAAACTATAACTGTATGAGAAATACTGATTTCAATTAATAACAATATTAAAATAAAATCATTCATAATAAAATCAAAATTCATTGCAAACTCTTTAAAGGCAGTCACGTGGTCAATGGTTTTTCCCGAATTAGTTTTCAATAGCAATTAAATTACTATTTTTTGTAAATAAACTTGCATAAATAAATGTTTTGAGGGGGGTAATGTGAAATCGTAGGGGGTCGGATGAAATCGATTTCAAGCTACCCCCGGGGGTAACTTGAAATCGATTTCAGATTACCGGGAGGTAACTTGAAAGGGGGGGAGGGGGGGTAGCTTGAAATCTTAACACCGGCACTCCGGGTACAATCGGCCCATGATCGAAGTTGGTCCTCCCGCGCCGGCACTCTCGGCGAAACGTCGTTCGTGACT
Source organism: Eptatretus burgeri (assembly GCF_056783735.1). Classification (NCBI taxonomy): domain Eukaryota; kingdom Metazoa; phylum Chordata; class Myxini; order Myxiniformes; family Myxinidae; genus Eptatretus; species Eptatretus burgeri. The sequence goes on from NC_140976.1 coordinate 41,989,624, forward strand.
GTCTAAGACGAGCCATTTGTTGACACTTTCTCTCCATTTATCCCATCTTACAGACGTAAAACGTTTGACTTCTTCATTCGCTACATTGTCCTGGTGAATAATACACTGGGGAGCGTCTATTGGCTGTCGAGGCGTCACGTGATCCGTGTGGAGAAAATTCAAATGAGAGAACGCGGCGAATGCATCGATTTTCAAGATGAAAATACACAATAACTGCAGCTATTTGAGTGGAGAACTTTACGTATGTATTTGAATATAAACTATCATATTATCAAGGTTTTGTCTACCCCCCCCCCCCATGAGTGGAACGAAACTTGATTTTCAGGCACTTTCTGAGCCATAGCTGACTAAAGGAACCTGAATGTTGTGTGCAATCGAATTCCCAAATTCGTAACAATATATATATATATATATATATATATATATATATATATATATATATATATATATATATATATATATATATATATATACATACACGTACACATGTATACCGGGCGTAGTGGCGTGCACCTGTAATCCGGCTACTTGGAGGCTTGGGTTGGAGGATCGCTTGAGGACGGGAGCTCTGCGCTGGGCCTCTATGAGAGGGTGTAAGGCAGCCCGGAATCATGGCGAAACCCAATCCTTCTCCCTGTGTCGTAAGAGGCGACCAGGGTTACGTCAGGAAGCGCATCCGGCGTAAAACCTATGCCAAATCAGTATGCGGATCATAACGGATGATCCGCTGTGGCGACCCCTAACGGGAGCAGCCGAAAGACGAATAACATATACACATGTATATATATATATATATATACACACACATAAATGTTAGTGTGGATCCTCCACAACAACAAAACCATGAAACCTCGCAGCCTGAAACTTTGCATGCATACTAAGAAAACTCCAAGCAAGTGCAAGAGTGAAAATTGGATGTTTGGGTTAAGTAAAATACCACTTTAGAAGATAATTTCTGGCCTTATTTAATTATATCCTTCATCAGGTGATCCTTGGCCTCCTCGCTGTCTGGAATCTGAAGGCGTATCCTAGGTAATCTCGCTGGGGTCCGTAGCATCCATGATTTTCGTCCTCAACCATGCCTCGACTTGGACCAGGCAAGAATGATTTCTTAATGATAATGTTTTTTTCGATCCTCGTGGAGGATCTCTGTCTTACTTACGTTGTTGTTCTTCATCTTCTTCTTGTGGACTTTTTTGTTTCACAGCCTACAGTTTTCATCGAAACTTCCTGAAACTTGGCACGTATATGTAAAAATGCCCTGCGCAGACAGTAACCAAATCTGGTTGTGAAAATTCCTCCGAGAAAAAAAAGTTATGACGTCAAAATATCTCCGCTAATGGAAATCGCCGAAAAAATTATCTCAAACTTGGCAAGCTTTTTGAATTCTGTTTGTGGGAATTGAACAGGGCATTAGCAGAGATGAATTACCGCACATATGATACATCACTATGACGTCATATCAATTTTTATGACGTCATTCCTATTTTTTGACATTTTTTGTTTCACAACCCAGAGTTTTTATCGGATCTTTGTGAAACTTGCCATGTATATGCAGAAAGTCCACGCGCAGGCAGTAACCATCTCCGATTTTGGAAATTCTTCCTTGAAAAAAAGTTGACGTCATAATATGGTCGCTAATGGAAATCGCCTATACCATTATTCCCAAAACTAGGCAAGCTGTTTGAATTTTGTTTGCGGGAATCAAGCCGGGCATTAGCACAGATAATTTATCGCAAACCTGATACATCACAATGACGTCGTATTCGTTTTTATGACGTCATCAAGAGGACGAGGATCTTAGCTCATTTGAGCTTGTTTTCTTCACTTTCCTCACTCATTATCAAACGCCTCTTCATCATAGCGATGAATCGCTGTATACATCACTTTTATTTGTACTATAGTTTCCAAATTAGGTTGGAGCGATTTCATGCTTTATATGATACGATTTTCCACGATCGACTCTCACGGACTAATTACAGTAAATCATCGAAATATTATTTTGGTTTTGATGATCGGATATCGTCCCGACTAAGTAAGTGTCGAAATCTGTTGTGAAATCTGTTAATTTAAAGGAATAACAAGTCTTATAACTAAGCCAATATACCGATTTACTTTAAGCAAGCTGGGCTATGTTCCCTCCTTCTCCATACAAACACAAGAAAATGTGAAATTTCCAAACCATTAAATTTATCTTTTTCTGTTGTTTGGAGAATTATTTTTAGTGAACAAAAAAAAAACTTAAGTAATGTGTCAAAATTAACCAGCTTCATTGAGTTAAATGATTTAATGCATTCACTGCTCAACCGCATGCCCTATCTCCCAGAGGGACTGCCTATCCAGAGCGTCTGCCAGATCTGTCTATTTTCGGAGGTTTCACGAGGTGCTCGACAGAGAATCAAAGCAAATCTGGTGAAAAACGGACGTTAAATTAAAAAAGTTAAAATGTTTGCAAGGACCCGATGCGTGGACCCAAAACCGAACCTAACGTGATACATGCACAGATGAGCAGGCAACAGCTTAAGCCACTTGCCGAGTGCCCTTGTTGATACTGGTATCACGTGACGTCATTCTGAGTGAATCGTTCACTCACTGCAGACGCTTTTGCCACGCCACGTCATTCAGAGCGAGTGGTCCGTGCCCCGTCGCCCTGGGCGAGCGGTCCGTGCCCCGTCGCCCTGGGCGAGCGGTCCGTGCCCCGTCGCCCTGGGCGAGCGGTCCGTGCCCCGTCGCCCTGGGCGAGCGGTCCGTGCCCCGTCGCCCTGGGCGAGCGGTCCGTGCCCCGTCGCCCTGGGCGAGCGGTCCGTGCCCCGTCGCCCTGGGCGAGCGGTCCGTGCCCCGTCGCCCTGGGCGAGCGGTCCGTGCCCCGTCGCCCTGGGCGAGCGGTCCGTGCCCCGTCGCCCTGGGCGAGCGGTCCGTGCCCCGTCGCCCTGGGCGAGCGGTCCGTGCCCCGTCGCCCTGGGCGAGCGGTCCGTGCCCCGCCGCCCTGGGCGAGCGGTCCGTGCCCCGCCGCCCTGGGCGAGCGGTCCGTGCCCCGCCGCCCTGGGCGAGCGGTCCGTGCCCCGCCGCCCTGGGCGAGCGGTACGTGCCCCGCCGCCCTGGGCGAGCGGTACGTGCCCCGCCGCCCTTGGGCGAGCGGTACGTGCCCCGCCGCCCTTGGGCGAGCGGTCCGTGCCCCGCCGCCCTTGGGCGAGCGGTCCGTGCCCCGCCGCCCTTGGGCGAGCGGTCCGTGCCCCGCCGCCCTTGGGCGAGCGGTCCGTGCCCCGCCGCCCTTGGGCGAGCGGTCCGTGCCCCGCCGCCCTTGGGCGAGCGGTCCGTGCCCCGCCGCCCTTGGGCGAGCGGTCCGTGCCCCGCCGCCCTTGGGCGGCGGTCCGTGCCCGCCGCCCTTGGGCGAGCGGTCCGTGCCCGCCGCCCTTGGGCGAGCGGTCCGTGCCCGCCGCCCTTGGGCGAGCGGGCCGTGCCCCGCCGCCCTTGGGCGAGCGGGCCGGGCCCCGCCGCCCTTGGGCGGCGGTCCGTGCCCGCCGCCGCCCTTGGGCGAGCGGTCCGTGCCCGCCGCCCTTGGGCGAGCGGTCCGTGCCCGCCGCCCTTGGGCGGCGGTCCGTGCCCGCCGCCCTTGGGCGGCGGTCCGTGCCCGCCGCCCTTGGGCGGCGGTCCGTGCCCCGCCGCCCTTGGGCGAGCGGTCCGTGCCCCGCCGCCCTTGGGCGAGCGGTCCGTGCCCCGCCGCCCTTGGGCGAGCGGTCCGTGCCCCGCCGCCCTTGGGCGAGCGGTCCGTGCCCCGCCGCCCTTGGGCGAGCGGTCCGTGCCCCGCCGCCCTTGGGCGAGCGGTCCGTGCCCCGCCGCCCTGGGCGAGCGGTCCGTGCCCCGCCGCCCTTGGGCGAGCGGTCCGTGCCCCGCCGCCCTTGGGCGAGCGGTCCGTGCCCCGCCGCCCTTGGGCGAGCGGTCCGTGCCCCGCCGCCCTTGGGCGAGCGGTCCGTGCCCCGCCGCCCTTGGGCGAGCGGTCCGTGCCCCGCCGCCCTTGGGCGAGCGGTCCGTGCCCCGCCGCCCTTGGGCGAGCGGTCCGTGCCCGCCGCCCTTGGGCGAGCGGTCCGTGCCCCGCCGCCCTTGGGCGGCGGTCCGTGCCCGCCGCCCTTGGGCGAGCGGTCCGTGCCCCGCCGCCCTTGGGCGAGCGGTCCGTGCCCGCCGCCCTTGGGCGGCGGTCCGTGCCCGCCGCCCTTGGGCGAGCGGTCCGTGCCCCGCCGCCCTTGGGCGAGCGGTCCGTGCCCGCCGCCCTTGGGCGGCGGTCCGTGCCCCGCCGCCCTTGGGCGGCGGTCCGTGCCCGCCGCCGTTGGGCGAGCGCTCCGTGCCCCGCCGCCCTTGGGCGAGCGGTCCGTCCCCCCCCGCCCTTGGGCGAGCGGTCCGTGCCCCGCCCCCCTTGGGCGAGCGGTCCGTGCCCCCCCGCCCTTGGGCGAGCGGTCCGTGCCCGCCGCCCTTGGGCGGCGGTCCGTGCCCGCCGCCCTTGGGCGGCGGTCCGTGCCCGCCGCCCTTGGGCGGCGGTCCGTGCCCCGCCGCCCTTGGGCGGCGGTCCGTGCCCGCCGCCCTTGGGCGAGCGGTCCGTGCCCCGCCGCCCTTGGGCGAGCGGTCCGTGCCCGCCGCCCTTGGGCGAGCGGTCCGTGCCCCGCCGCCCTTGGGCGAGCGGTCCGTGCCCGCCGCCCTTGGGCGAGCGGTCCGTGCCCGCCGCCCTTGGGCGAGCGGTCCGTGCCCGCCGCCCTTGGGCGAGCGGTCCGTGCCCGCCGCCCTTGGGCGAGCGGTCCGTGCCCCGCCACCCTTGGGCGAGCGGCCCGTGCCCCGCCGCCCTTGGGCGAGCGGTCCGTGCCCCGCCGCCCTTGGGCGGCGGTCCGTGCCCGCCGCCCTTGGGCGAGCGGTCCCGTGCCCCGCCGCCCTTGGGCGAGCGGTCCGTGCCCCGCCGCCCTTGGGCGAGCGGTCCGTGCCCGCCGCCCTTGGGCGAGCGGTCCGTGCCCCGCCGCCCTTGGGCGAGCGGTCCGTGCCCGCCGCCCTTGGGCGGGCGGTCCGTGCCCCGCCGCCCTTGGGCGAGCGCTCCGTGCCCCGCCGCCCTTGGGCGGGCGGGCCGTGGCCCGCCGCCCTTGGGCGTGCGGTCCGTGCCCCGCCGCCCTTGGGCGAGCGGTCCGTGCCCCGCCGCCCTTGGGCGAGCGGTCCGTGCCCGCCGCCCTTGGGCGAGCGGTCCGTGCCCGCCGCCCTTGGGCGAGCGGTCCGTGCCCCGCCGCCCTTGGGCGAGCGGTCCGTGCCCCGCCGCCCTTGGGCGAGCGGTCCGTGCCCCGCCGCCCTTGGGCGAGCGGTCCGTGCCCCGCCGCCCTTGGGCGAGCGGTCCGTGCCCCGCCGCCCTTGGGCGAGCGGTCCGTGCCCCGCCGCCCTTGGGCGAGCGGTCCGTGCTCCGCCGCCCTTGGGCGAGCGGTCCGTGCTCCGCCGCCCTTGGGCGAGCGGTCCGTGCTCCGCCGCCCTTGGGCGAGCGGTCCGTGCTCCGCCGCCCTTGGGCGAGCGGTCCCGTGCTCCGCCGCCCTTGGGCGAGCGGTCCGTGCTCCGCCGCCCTTGGGCGAGCGGTCCGTGCTCCGCCGCCCTTGGGCGAGCGGTCCGTGCTCCGCCGCCCTTGGGCGAGCGGTCCGTGCTCCGCCGCCCTTGGGCGAGCGGTCCGTGCTCCGCCGCCCTTGGGCGAGCGGTCCGTGCTCCGCCGCCCTTGGGCGAGCGGTCCGTGCTCCGCCGCCCTTGGGCGAGCGGTCCGTGCTCCGCCGCCCTTGGGCGAGCGGTCCGTGCTCCGCCGCCCTTGGGCGAGCGGTCCGTGCTCCGCCGCCCTTGGGCGAGCGGTCCGTGCTCCGCCGCCCTTGGGCGAGCGGTCCGTGCTCCGCCGCCCTTGGGCGAGCGGTCCGTGCTCCGCCGCCCTTGGGCGAGCGGTCCGTGCTCCGCCGCCCTTGGGCGAGCGGTCCGTGCTCCGCCGCCATGGGCGAGCGGTCCGTGCTCCGCCGCCATGGGCGAGCGGTCCGTGCTCCGCCGCCATGGGCGAGCGGTCCGTGCTCCGCCGCCATGGGCGAGCGGTCCGTGCTCCGCCGCCATGGGCGAGCGGTCCGTGCTCCGCCGCCATGGGCGAGCGGTCCGTGCTCCGCCGCCATGGGCGAGCGGTCCGTGCTCCGCCGCCATGGGCGAGCGGTCCGTGCTCCGCCGCCATGGGCGAGCGGTCCGTGCTCCGCCGCCATGGGCGAGCGGTCCGTGCTCCGTCGCCATGGGCGAGCGGTCCTTGCTCCGGAAACCTATCCCCCCATTTTCCATTGAAACAATGACTCCACATTTGCGGTTTCAACATTCGCAGGGTTTTCCTGGTATGTATCCCCACTAATGTCAGTGTCCTGGTGTATATATGCATACACATATAGTTATACATATTAAATATACCTCAACTCTTTTATTCCATGCTTCTCCTATATATAGAATCATCTTCCAGAGGCTGTCTCACTCTTCCCTCCAAAGCTTCAACCGCCACCTTATATCATCCTCAATGATAACTTAATCAATTGGCAGTTGTTACTTTTCAGACTGTGAAACATATTGCATATTTTCAAGATCACTGATGAATACACTGTTCAAGAAGCCCCCTCATTGAGATCTTGCTCCTCTCACAGTCTGCTCTATCTTCTAATATCAACACGTTTATGAATCCCCCCCCCCATTTCAGTCCTTGTATCAAGACTTTAGAGCAGGGTTTCTCAACCTTTATACCCTTGTGGAACCCTTGAAATAGTTTTCATGTCTCAGGGAACCCCTGCATAAAAAAATCACCTGTACTTGAGTCAGTCAGTCACTCAATGATACACGAATCTGCTGCATACAGGACGTCCACAAAGCAGTGAGGGCAGTTTCACACTGGCACCATATAGACATCGTTAAATACATTCCCTATGGTTGTTATAATTGTAAATAATATAAGAGGTTGAAGCCTCTATTATAATAACCAAGGAGTTTCCAACAATATGCTGTACGTGTATCGTAAAATTACGAATATTAAATCAAACAAAAACTACTCAAAAATACATTAGCCTATTTATTACTGTTTCTCGTGGAACCCCTCGCGACTTCTTGCGGAACCCTAGGGTTTCGGGGAACCCCGGTTGAGAAACACTGCTTTAGAGCATGAAGTTTAGCAAAACATTTTGAAGAAGTTTATTAAAGAAGCTGTTATATTTACTTGCATTTATCTTAGGCTCATCAGGAAATGTGTATATACCACATCCTGAACAAAGACATTGGTAGACATCAGTGTGCTTTTAAAATGTGAATTAGGACATCAACGCACATTAAGCTCACATATGTTACATGGGATTTGAACCTCGGTACCCTACATCATGAGTCGGTTTCAGAGCAGAACCCTATCAAGCGAATGGAGGTTGGACAAATAAGTTTTTTTCTATTTGTCTTTGTGTTTTCTTTTAGAGTTCCACATACAGATTAATGGAGTGTTCTTCTGAATTTGCTTGTTCCTCCAACGACATTTTTGTGACAAGAAAAGCATGATTTAATACAATTTCTCCACAGTGTCCAGCCTGGAGGGGGGGGGGGATGTCCATCATATCCAAGGCATAATTGTTGGTGAAAAGTATTTGTTCATATCAAAAGTGTGTGTGTCCATTCAGAGATGTATGACAACAGACAGGTTTGAAGTGCATTCCTGGTCGAGCGATCACATGTGCAGGATGAGGCAACATCAGCTCAACACCACTGTGCTTTGCGGAGGTCTCAAGAGTGCAATATTGCAAATGTAGTGCTATCAGCAGGCTAGCTGTGAAGAGATGGATGGATGGATTCTCAATTTGTAACCTGGGTATAATGTTCTCTGCAAGGCACGAACCACGACCCTTGATGGGGTCAAAGGGAGGGCACACAAACAGGTGATCATTATTTGAGCACATCAATTCAGGGTTTACAAACAAATGCACAAGTTGATTTGAATGTTACAATAGGGAATTACGATTGCACGTTGAGATAAAACATAAATAATAATCATAATAATAACTGTGTGTGTGTGTGTGTGTGTGTGTGTGTGTGTGTGTGTGTGTGTGTGTGTGTGTGTGTGTGTACATATCTATATCTATATATATTGTTACGGTTGTGGAAATTCGCAGAACACCATAAAGGTCCTTAGTTCAGTTAGATCGATAAGTCTGTGTTCAGTTAGATTTCCCCACCATTGTTTAATGGGAATTATGTGTCACAGGGCTGTGATACTTTGAGATAGCCGTTTTTCTTTCACTATCGTTATTTTGGACCAACCACCAACATCACCCTCATCAACCGCTTCACAACAACCACAACCACACCTGCCTCTCAACAACCACGCCATCCTCACCACTCCCCCAGCAACCGTAAACATCTCCACACCACAAACATCGCCTCACCTTCGTCTCTGAAATGACGCCATTTTTGCACCAGCCGCGGCGAATCCCCAGCGAACAGCGTCGCTGCAAACCGACGCGGGGGGCTTCGTTGTGAGCGCAAGTCTGGTGATTTCTACCATGTCCGCTCTGTGTGGAAGCTTCGCCTCGGAAAACGGATCACAGGAGAGAAAGGGGCGGGGCCTGTGGGGGTCGAAGGGTGATGATTTCAAACACGTCGGCTCGCTCTCGGAGAATCGGATCCAGAGGGTCGGTGATTTCCGCCATGTCCGCTTTCTGCGCAGAGGTCAGAGGTGAGAGGGCGGAGATCAGATCTCGTCTCACCAGCCCTATAAAGGGCCGTGCAAAGCGCCAGTTCAACGAGTCGAGTCAAGTTGGGTCTGGAGGCGAGTCTGGAGAGGTCGAGGAGCTGCGCGGAAGTCCGGAGCCTGGCGCTTGGAGCCTTCAGTCGGTGGAGAGGTTCGGACACCAGGAGGAGACGCGAGATGGGAGCGCAGCCCCGCCTGCTGTGCCGCGCAGACCTGCACGCTCGTGTACGAGCCGGAGAGAACTCGCCAACCAGCTCCGAACGGTCTGAGGTGATCGGGCTTCGGGACAGTCCGAGCAGCGCGAGAGCTCTTAAAGAGAGCATCAACTCAAAAAGAACGAAGGCCCGTTCGTTCCTCTCAGGCGTTGCCAGCCGGGGCCCGTACCACCAGGCCTGAGCCGGACCGCGGTTACACTAGCTGCCGTGGGGAAGGAGCGTCATGGGTCACCCAGCGAGGAAGGTAACCTGCGCGGCCTCGCGGAGCCTCTGCAGTCTACACGGCTCCACGTTATAAAGGCCCACGGGCCCAGTCTGACTCTCCTGTCTATGGGGGTGGTCTTTTTTTCCTGGGGTTTTGCTTTCGAATGCATGTTGTGGCACCGTGTCTTGTAAGTAAAAACCTGTTAAGTGACTGTATATAATTGCTCATAGACGGTTGTAGTGCTTCGCCTTGCCCGTGTCTTTGTCCCCGTCCCGCAGTCTTCATAAAACAACTGCATGCGTGTTTTGCTTTTGTTGACTGCATAAGTGTTTTTCATTGCTTTCTGGTATATGTGTGTAGAAATAATAAATGTGCTTGTGTGAATGTTACCCGTTCGTCACGTCATTTTTTCCCCCATTGAAATGCCATCTTGTATTGTGGAATATGAGTTGGTTTTTAAATAACCGTTAAATAGAATCGGGTCCGGCGAGGTCTGGCGATAATACCCGCTCAGTTATCCCAGAACGGAACGGACCGCTTCAGCGGTTCGTGTCCAAGCAGGCCTTTGCCGAGGTACGGTCCCTCGGTAGGTTACCCGCGCGGGTACTTAGGTATATCGATATTCGGCGATTGACCCTATTTCGCGCGGGTAGAATACGGACTGGGCCGTGGTGGGATTAAAAACCCACCCGTGACTGGTTTCTGGCGTTGTTCCAGAAAGTCACGACTGAATTGTCCGTTCGGTGGGCGAGCGGCAGTTATTAGTTAACGCGGTCACTCGCACGCCGGGCGGGCGTAAATTTGTAACAAAAAAATATATATATATACCGACAAACATCTCTCACCTGTCAATGGAGGGAATAGCTCATCAGCTCTCAGCTAATCAACTACACCCAGGTGGCTAGGATTATATAAATGGTTGACCCTCCCACACTCCTCTCGCCAAAATAGCTGCGTAAAGCAACCCAAGAAGACTTACACAAGGTAAGTGCTAGCACTGTTTTGAACCCTTCCCAGAGTTCCTCAACAACTATAAAGACGTTCACACATAGTACACACACGACAATCCCGATGCTATACACCCCCTCAGATGTGGGTGGGTCTTTCTTTATTACTTGCGAAATTGAAGATTTTTGAATTATATTGGTTAGTCGATTTTGTTATTCTGTCTGTTGTTTGTCTGTCTGTCTGTCTGTCGCCTACAGGTCACAATTTTCAATTGAATTTTCAATTCAGCTGTTAGGGTCACACAAAACTTCACCACATGGTCGTTTGGCATAAGGAAGAAGCCTATTGTTTTTGAGGTCAAAAGGTCAACATAGGCCAAAGGTCAACAACTTAGGTGGTGTTTCTAAAATCCTCAATTTTGACTTCAAAATGGAAGAGGATTTATGTTTCAGGTCACTGAATTCAACCACCAATTATTTTAGAGGTCCACATCGGCCACAATTATTTTGAAGGTACACATAGGCCAAAATTCTAAAATTGTCAATTTTCTTCTGACTCACTTGAAATTTGAAGAGGAGTTGCATGTTTGGTCATTTCATTCAACCACCGATTGTTTTTGAAGTCAAATTTGCTTTCTGGATTTTGCAAGTGTCGTGCTCTGCACGACGTCTTCTTCTTGTTTGTTTATTTGAATTTATGGATGCTTTCCGACGGTTCTGTGATTTTCCCTGGTGTATCGGGTTCGACACCAGTCGGCACACAAAATTACCATGCTTCCCCATTATCCCAGGTCGCTCACCTGCATTTTTTTCATTTATTTATATTTTCATTTACAGATGCTTTCCGACAGTTGTGTGATTTTTTTTTCAGTGTATCGGCTTCAATGTTTTAGAATGAGCTATCTATATATCTATTTATATAAAGTTGAAAGTGTGTCTGTGTGTGTGTGTTTGTCTGTGACCTATACACGCGAAAAGTACTGGACTGATCCTCACCAAACTTCACATGCTGACAGAACATGAACCCGGGAGTGTCCCGATGTAAAAGAATTGTACTTCTGACTTGCGGTTTCCGAATTATGACGTCATCACCTGATTTCGTAACATTAATTTTTCAAGTTCAGCCGATTGACATGGGGCCAACGCCATTTGCAATAGAATGAAAAAATAATGCTACAGTCAATTGAAGACAATGACTTCCGACTTCCCGGTTTCCGAATTATGACGTCATCACCTGATTGTATAACGTTAATTTTTCAAGTTCAGCCGATTGACATGGGACCAACGGAATTTGCTTGAGAATGAGAAATTAATACTACAGTCAATTGAAGACAATGACTTCCGACTTCCCGGTTTCCGAATTATGACATGCATTCGACACACTTGCAAAAATGACCGTATGTATATTATACCGTATAATGATATAATAATCATCTGTAAGTCATATTTTATTAACATTTTCTTTGTTCATTATTGTTATAACCATGGTTATAAAACCATTTTTATTGTTACTGTATAACGTTTTTACGTCACTTCGGCCTGGATTCGGGATCAGCGATCAAATAATGTAAATCACGATTAAAAATTATTTTTTGATGATGCGGGAGTTATCTTTATTAAAATCAGTAGAGGAAATATACACCATGTCTGATATTTGGGTCTTTCATGTCTCTGACGATGCCTTTATCTCCAGGGACGCATCATTCCCCATGACAAAAACCGGAAGCAAAAGGGTCATAGCCGACGAGACGGATTCCAAATTGCCAGGGTATTGTGTTGTTGTTGTTGTTGTTGTTGTGGTTGTTTACTATTCTCTCATGTGCACACGTTGAATATGAAGCTCACTACGTTCGCTATTAAATGCTGTGCGGTGTATAAACACGATTGGGTTTGATTTCTATGTTGCGAATATTAAACGCTGTGCGGTGTATAAACACGATCGGGTTTGATTTCTATGTTGCGAATATTAAATGCTGTGCGGTGTATAAACACGATCGGGTTCGATTTCTATGTTGTGAATATTAAACGCTGTGCGGTGTATAAACACGATCGGGTTTGATTTCTATCCTGCGAATATTAATAAATGCTGTGCGGTGTATAAACACGATCGGGTTCGATTTCTATGTTGTGAATATTGTATCCACACTATTAAAAGTGTGTGTGTGTGTGTGTGTGTGTGTGTGTGTGTGTGTGTGTGTGTGTGTGTGTGTGTGTGTGTGTGTGTGTGTGTGTGTGTCAGTGTATGTGTGGCAGCCTCTACAATTTTACAATTAACTGTGACATATACTCCTTCAGACCCACCGTCACCCACGGGATTCCTGTGCGGAGCACGGGTATCCCTGCTTGTGTGTATATGTGTATATATATGTATATATATATATATATATATATATATATATATATATATATATATATATATATATATATATATATATATATATAGTTACGGATTTCAGAATCCGATCCTACGAATGCATACCAACATCGAGGTTCTCAGATAGTTATTTCCCTAAATGCATGTCCAGGATAGACCCATCCCCATGTCTGGTGGGATTCTAAATGTGATGCGTTGAGAAGGGTAAAGAATCGATCCCCTCTCTTATGGGAAGCTTTTTGTCTTGACGACAGACACATTCATGCATGGCATTTCTTTCACCGACTCCGAGATCCGCCTTTTTCCAGCGATGTTGACCCACATTTCTTTCACGGACGCCGAGATCTGCCTTTTTCCATTGACGTTTGACACCCCGTCCAGCAGCTCTATGGACGCTGGCTGGCTTCTTTTCATATCGGGCTGAACAGTGAAGTGATAATTGTTGACAGTTTTATGAGCGCTTCACGTATGTGCTCGGTGATTCTGACAAATGGCTGCTTTTTGCTCGCCCAGCACCACAGACATGGCCTCGTAAGCGAGGAGTGACCCGCGGGCCATGCGGGTTGTCACGGTAATGGTGCACAAGTGGGGCGGGGTGAATTTGGGGGGAGTTTTTGGGAATTTGGGAATTCAGTTGGCGATAGCTGGTTGCAGTTCTGACAGCTTTGAGAGCGTTTCATAATTCCAGTCAGACGGCGGCTTCATCAGTTCCAGTCAGACGGTGGCTTCGTCAGTTCCAGTCAGACGGCGGCTTCGTCAGTTCCAGTCAGACGGCGACTTCGTCAGTTCCAGTCAGACGGCGGCTTCATCAGTTCCAGTCAGACGGTCGCTCGCTTCATCGTTAGACGGTCGGTCGCTTCATCGTTCCAGTCAGTCAGACGGTTCGCTTCATCGTTCCAGTCAGACAGTCGCTCTTGGTGTACCTGATTCTTGGGGGTGACGTCGACTGGCGTTCAAGCCTGTTTGTGAGTGGGTGCATGGTAAGGCTGGGAGCAGGTGACGGACAAGGCACGCTCACACATTTCAGGACGTTTTTGTTTGACGGATAACTTCTCTTTGGTGAGCAAGACGATTCTTTCCCCTTCCCTCCCCCTGAATGATCTGCTGGGTACCCTTATCTGTGTTTAGTTGTTAAGTCAATCCCTGATAAGCATCTGCTCTCTTTGTCTTTTCTATCATTCTGATTGATTTTGCCTGATTAATTATTTATTTGCTTGCGATCATTTTGATTGATTTGGAATTTCTATTTACCTCACGGAAATAAAAAGTTCTTTTATTTATTTATTTTCTTATTAATTGTTTGTTGACGTTCCAACTTGTCCATGCTTGTCCTTTCCTTGCTTTGATCCAGCATTGTCTGAACATAGATAGATTGGGAGATAATTACCACAGACTTGACCAATAATAGTCGGCACGCACCAGTGGTTAAACGCTCGGCTGCCCTAATTGAGATCTAAATCAAGATAAGATTGGTGCTTTGCCGAGGACATGCTCCCAGCCCAGGTAACAACATGACCTCTAGTTAAACGGCATAACTAGACAGTGGACACTGGAGCTCGTGGTTAACTGGGTGGCGTTTGTGGTTCTAAAGCAACTTACCGTACCACAAAGTTCATTGTGAGCGGTGGCCCCAGGTCCGGCTCTTCCGAGGACAACAGGGATTAAACCCCCCTGAGTAACAAACTGGTGTCTTGGTACCCGTCGCCATAACAAATATATATATATATATATATATATATATATATATATATATATATATATATATATATATATAAATATAATATACACACATACAGGGTGTACCAAAAAAAAAATACAACTTTTCATCTGCAAAGAGGATGGTCATAACATGTATTTTTTAAAAAGATATATGGCGGGATAGAAAGCTGAAAGGTTAAAGTTTATTGTACCAATGTCAAAATTGCCACCAAAATTTAAATTTTGTTATAGAATCGTCGTTTTCTTTTAGACCACATGTTCAACGTAGGCTCCACATTGTCCGATCACTGCCTGCAAACGCGTTGTCATGTTCTCCATCACTTTGGGAAACGTTTCCTGAGGAATGTTCTGGATTTCTCGGTGGATGTTTTCCTTCAGCTGATCAAGAGTCTGAGGCTTAGGGTTTCCATAGATCCTGTCCTTGAGATACCCCCACAAGAAGAAGTCTGGAGGAGTAAGGTCAGGGGAATACGGTGGCCACTCAACGTCTTCATAGAGGGAGATAAAGCGGCCCTCAAAATGTTGGTTGAGAAAACGCCTTGTTTCCCTGGCTGTATGGAGCGGTGCCCCATCCTGTTGGAACCACTGGGTTCTCATCTGGATCAGGTTGTTTCTCCTACAGGCCTGAGTACGTAGCTCAGGCAGATAGAATTCCTGAATCATTTCGCGATAGTTCCTCTGGTTTACCGTGCAAGTGCGTCCCTGGTCATCTTCAAAGAAGTATGGACCAATTATCCCATACCAACCAACCGCCACCCACATGGTGACTTTGAGAACAGATCGAGGCACCAGTTCAGTTGATGCATTACCAGGATTTTCAGTTCCCCAGTAACGAAAGTTTTGCTTGTTTACCTCCCCGGACAAGTGAGCATGGCATTCGTCCGTCATGTGAAGTTTTTTTTGAGGAAGTCTGCATCTTCCTCCAACTTTCCTGATAACCAATTTGCAAAGTCTAGACATTTGCGTTTCTGTTGATCAGTAAGCACCGTTTCCGTTTGAATTTTGTATGGAAAGGTATGAATGTCTTGGCGAAGGATCCTCTGAACGGTGCTCATGAATGTTTGTCTCGGCAGAAAGTCGTCGAAACGTTTTTTTTGGACTCTGAACGACCGCCTGTCTCACTATTTCCACATTTTCTTCACTACGACCTGTCCTCTTCCGCCCACTGTGACCCTTGTGAAGGTCAGAGATGGTTCCCACATTGGTAAACTTTGCGATGCTCTGCTTTATTGTCCGAAAGTTTGGTGCATGGCGCAAGTGGATCCTCCCGTCTATGGGTTAACTGGGTTGCCTAATTAATCACGTGATTTAATTACTGGGGAACGCGCCCTCCATACACCTTGTCCGAACCGGATCACTTTACCGGATCGGATGCAGCCGAGCGACACTGCCAAGGACGTCCCGGCCAAAAGGAACGAATCGTTGGAAATAAAGTCCTGGCTACGCTAGGATTCGGACCATGCTGGATCAATGACGGAAAAGACAAAAACGAGCTGGGAACATTTCTAATGATGATTTATTTACAATGGGTCGAGGAAAGGTATGTGGCACATTTAATTGTTTTATTGGGGTGTGTAATGCAGGGATAGAAAGGTGAGAGGTGCGGCAATATTACAAGCAACTTACAAAAGCAGACAGAACAGACTTGATGTGAAATAATAATCTTCTGCAATCTTAACTTCCGGGGACAGGTGCCAGGACAACGCGCGCACACGCACACACACACACACACACACACACACACACACACACACACACACACACACACACACACACACACACACACACACACACACACACACACACACACACACACACACACACACACACCCGATGAAGAGAAGTTAATGAAGCAAGAAGGGAAAAGAGTTGAGGCTACGGTCTCTTGGTACCTTGTACAATTGATTGTCCGAACACGCCACCAAAACATTTGGGGGGTTGCTCCATGGTGCAACACCTCCCCGACAGCTGGCGCATCGTCTCTTGCTTCGTGGGGCTTCGTGCAGCTAGCAGCGAGATGCGACCGTTGGCGTGAAGGAGGGACTTGAGCTGGGAGGGTGGAGTCCAGGCGATGACGAAGTCCAGCGCGTGCGGGAGACGAAGACGGGAAGAGAGAGAGAGAGAGAGAGAACGAACGGTCCTGCTCCGACCTTTATAGGCCCCACGGGGCGGGGGGCCACCCCAAAGCTATGTATCGTCACCCGAATCAGGTGCTCTGATTGGCCCCGGCCCCCCATGCGGCCCGGCTGCGATGGCCGGAAGCATTAACATTCCACTTTTGGCAAGGTGGCCCCACGCCGTGAAAATGTCTTGCTCCGACCTCACGACATGATATGAATCACCCACACTGAACTCCGCGTCATGAATTGCCTTGCAAGAACCTCTGGGCCGTGCCCTGACAACCAGCCGAGAGTGGCGTTGGTCCGGCATGTCTGCCCGGGTGCTTCTGATTAATGCTGATCAATGCCTGCTCCGTGATGCGTCACGCGGCCTGAGCAATACAGCATGCCTCTGCCCGATCGCAGCTTCGCTGGCCGTCGAGGCGTGAAGGTAAGATGTTATGGCAAACCCATGCACAGACGGTAAAATGTGTCCATTCGTGCCCTGCTCTGTACGATAATAAGGTGTCATGAGTTAAGCATGTGTCTGCCTTCGAGCACGTTCCGTACAGTACATGCGGTTCCGCCATGGCCCACGTGGTTAGTGCTCGCATTCGCCCGATTCTGCTATTGTGTGCGTGGGGCCAACACCGATCTGTGTCAGGATTTGAGGGCAACGATCGGATATAAAAATTTGATGGGGGTTTGGAATGAAAAAGGATATAGATATGTGTCAGATGGAGAAGTGGAGGGAAAAGAGAATGCCGATAGAATTAGTCCAGAAATGGGTTGAAAAGTATGCGCTGCCTGTATCGTGCACAACGTGGCGTGGTTGTCGTTTTATATCATCGGCCTCTGATGATGTAGCTATTGGCACCAAGCTACTAGCCATGCTCTTGCCGATATTGGGTCATTGCTTCTGTGTTGTGAAAAACACCATCCGTGACGATTTATTTACAATGGGTCGAGGAAAATGGGCCTCTAAGAGATATTCATCCGTATGCTTTTTCAATGCAACCAGCAATCTCACCCCAGATCATTGGAAACTCGAGTCGATCATCTCGAGCTGCCGAGCATACTGTACAACTTGCTGCAAATGTTGGGTTGAGGGGTCACTTGAGTACGGGAGCTCGGCGCTGTGCAGCGCTCGTGCGGTGCCGTCGCGGCCTTCTATTCCCCTCCCCCAGCCGCACACGTGCTGCACGTGTTGGCCTCCGAGAGGACCCAAATTCGGATTTACCTCAGAAATAAACAGAAAATAAGAGTAGAAATGAAGTCCGTGGTGTACGCAAACCTTTCTATGAGATCCCCGCAACGCACGTCCCGTTGTCCCGCTAGACAAAAGGGAAGGGACTATCAAAACGTATATTAATAGTCCATTTTCCAGAGAAGTAACCTTGTTGTCCTCAAAAGTGCATGGTTTTATGGTGGTTTCTTGTTCACAGGCATGCATAGACAAAATTAAGCTTGGTTGCCCGGATGGCAACCATGGGGAAATCTGTTATTTTTGCGCAAATACAAGATGGCCGTCATCGACCGGGCTGAAAATATAACTTTTTAGGTAATGAACTTAAAATTACACATGAGACATCTTTTTCATATAATTTTGGCACGAGGAATCGATATTTAACCTTATTTTTGTGATTAGAAGTAAATTTGAGGTCAATGTTCGAGTTCCTGGCAATTGTTTGCCGTGTGAGATACATTTTGAATGACAACAAGGTCACTATTCTGACAACTGGACGCTCACATACGACATTAATGCGAGTTACTAATTCATTGTTTTGTTTTTACAGATATGGCTGATTCAAGGTGCATTCTTCCCGTGTGTCATGGTGGAGGGGAATTGAAGAAATTCGCTGATCAAGGGATCAAGACATTGATCTCCTGTGCCAAAGCCCGTGGAGATGAAGAGCTACGTGCAAAACTACAGGACTTTGTTTATGGTGGTGGTGATGCTGCTCGCATAGAATGTCACAAAGGATGCTACTGTACTACCACATCAAAACAAAAAATTGAGAGACTTCGTAAATCACAGAAAAGAAAAGCTGAAGATGATTGTGTTACAGTGACAACAAGATCTCACACACAGGCAACAGGCAGTGGTGCGTTTGTTTACAAACGTGACTGCATTTTTTGTGGCAAAGAATGTTTACCTGTTGATGATAAACATCCAGAAAGATGGGATCGTGTTCGTCAGTGCATGACTAAAGAACGTTTTGACAAGGAAAGTAATGCAATCCCAACTATGAAAGATGCCATCATTAATGCTGCTGAGCAACGTAATGATGAAGTAGCCAGAACGGTTAAGTTACATATTGGATATTTGGTTGATCTCCTTGCGGCTGAGTGCAAATACCATGTACGCTGTTATAACAGTTTCATGACAGTCCCTAAATATGCTGATTTGCCAACTGGTGTTGCAGAAGAAAGTGCCCTAAAGAACGTCATAGAGCGCATGAATTGTGACAGGTCAAAGATGTGGAATAGCGTTGAACTGCATTCCGTGTACTGTGATCTTGGTGGCAAACTCACTCGACGTGATATGTTTAGCAAACTAACAGACTGCATGAGTAAGGACGTTATGTTAGTTCGGGTAGATGGATGTGCTACCATTGTTGGTTTCCGTGAGTCCATTGCTAACCATCTGAAAATGGTTAAAGTGGATGATGCAGATGAAAGGAGTGTTGATTTTGTGGTAAGGCAGATCAAGAAGGAGGCATGCTCAGTCAAGTACAACAGTGCCAATTATGACCTCTCAGAATTTACACAAGCCAACACAATCAAGGCAACAAGCCCAACTTTACTGAGGTTGATTTCAGACTTAGTGTCTGGTGGTGAAATGACCAAGAAATCTCTAAGCCTGAGCCAGTCAATTCAAAGTCATGTTACAGGTACCAGAAATCAGACAACATTAGGACTGGCTGTCAAACTACTGCACCGCCATGGCAGTTCTGATCTTCTAAAGCTCCTTCATGAACATGGGTTCACAACGTCATATGATGAGGTCCTGAGATTCAGGAAATCCGTTGCTCATTTTCTCGGTGACAATGCTCAGCTTCTCCACAAA
Source organism: Eptatretus burgeri (assembly GCF_056783735.1). Lineage (NCBI taxonomy): Eukaryota > Metazoa > Chordata > Myxini > Myxiniformes > Myxinidae > Eptatretus > Eptatretus burgeri. Next base: position 42,008,993 of record NC_140976.1, read on the forward strand.
TTCATGAGTTTGAGTAGAACTGTTGGCGTGATTTTTGCCTGGTTTGATAATCTTGATCTGCAAGTGTTCACGCCTAATGGTTGGCGCACTACTCATGTCCTCTCACATGAATTTCAGCAACCCCATCCTGCAGGCATTCTTGAGTATAGACATGCTCACCCAGGGAAGAGCGACCTTATTATCCTACGACTGTCTAAGAAAGCTGCCCAGTCTAGGACAAGCAGCAGCTCATCAGGGAGCCTTCTTCTGCAGCACTACACTAGGCCATCCAAAGTGAACCCCCCGGCTGTGGATGCAACCTCTGGATTCTCCTACCAAGAAGTGTGTGCCCGGCAAGTCATTCACCAGTCATGCAGAAAAAAAGCCAGCAAGTACCTACATGTTCGGAAACCCTTATTGATGCCAAAGCTTCTCATCCAGACACTGTAGTGACTTCACTGGAGTATCTTCAGAAGTCATTGACTGATATGGGAATGACTTATGTCCACATCTCTGTGGATCTCCAGCTCTACATGGTGGCTTGCCAAATCAAGCGGCATGACGTTGATCGCTTTAAAAATGTGATTCTGAGGCCTGGGATAATGCACACTGTGCAGTCCTTCTGTGGTTGCATTGGCAAACTCATGCGTGGGTCTGGTGTTGAGACTCTCATCAGTTCAGCATTCGGGGGCCTGACAGGAATCATGAGTGGAAAGTCCTGGGTTCGATCAATGAGAGCCTTCCGGATGGTTTCGACTGCCCTTCTCATTTCCTTCCTCACCGCTGGCCCCAAGACATTCCAGGAGTTGTGCAGCTACCTTGAGACATGCAGACAGCACCCAACTGGGAAGCACTGGGTTGATAACTTCATCAAGCCTACTCTGCTTGTTCATCAACTTCTGCGTAGTGAGAGGGAGGCAGACTTCCTGCTGCAACAGCTAACACTTGAACGCATGCTTCCCTACTTCTTTGTTGCTGGTCACCATCACTATGCCTGTTACATCACCCATCACCTTCTGGAGATGCGCTATCTGCTGCCACCAGATGCCAAGTCAGAGCTCATATCAGGTGCTTTTGTGTGTCGTCACCAGGAAGGCATTTGGAATGATGTGAGCTCTGATCAGTTCGGTGAACAAACTGCTATTAGAATTGGCAAGGGTGGCCTCAAGGGTATGACTCTTTCTCCAGAGATGGTAGCAGAGTGGATCGATTCCTTTCCTGTCACTGCCTACATCTCAGATACAATGGAGCACATCTACCCTGACTCCTCAAACAAGGACAATGAAGACCAAGTGAGAGAAAAGGACACAAGAATCGGACCACGTCACAAGGAGGAGGGGAAGAAGAGGAGAGAACTTGATGCAGATGATAGGCGCCGGATTTTACTTGAATTTTCGAATGTGTCTCATCCTCTTGACAATCACTCACCACATCTGTACAACATTGCCAATGGTCGAATTGCTCCCCGAGAAGCTGAAGTGAATGTTGAGAATTCCGTGGTTATAGGTCAGAAAATGGTTGCAGAGTTCCATGCATCCCTTCCAGGTGGATTCCATGCAACCATCTCATGCCCCATCAAGACAATGGAGCACTTACAGAAAGGAGTGAAAATTGGGGACAAGACAATCTTTGTTCTAGAAACCATCTTCCTCAGGCTGCTGACTATTGAACAGCAAAGACAAATGGAGCGAGGACCTATCTTCCAGTTTGAGTTCTGCGCAGTACCCCCCTCACTGATTGATGAATATGGGTGCTTAAGGAAAGGTAACAAAGCACCACTGGCACACAAACTCTGTGTTCAGGCACAACAGCCTCTGCAACCAGATGTTACCATTGTTGACGCGAGCCAACTTCTCTATCGTATTGTCTGGCCTTTTAGGGGAACTGTGTCAGTCT
>NC_140976.1:42015867-42038367 GCF_056783735.1 Eptatretus burgeri
TCTTTTCTGTCTTTTATTTTCAACAACATCTCAACAACGCCATCAATTCCACAACACCGCCATCTTCTCCACAGCGCCATCAACACCGTGACACCATCACGCCTTCCTCAGCGACAGCGGCAAAATGCCGTTGACACGGACACGCCACGCCGCATTGGAGGCCACATTCCACCGTCCGTATGCAAACAAGCCGCTCTGATGAGCTCTGATTGATTCAGATCAAGATGAGCTCTGCCTCCGAAAGGACTGGCCAATCAGAACGTCCGTGTGCAAACAGCCGTGAAACTGCCGATTTGCATATTCAGATCAAGATGAGGTCTGCCTTGGAAAGGACTGGCCAATCAGAACGTCCGTGTGCAAACAGCCGTGAAACTGCTGATTTGCATATTCGGATCAAGATGAGGTCTGCCTTGGAAAGGACTGGCCAATCAGAAATGGGGTTTCCACTAGAGGTGAAAGGACAGAGGTGAAAGTAGGCGGAGCCAGCCTCAGGTGAAGGTTCGAAGGGCGGTCACCCCCACCCGATAAAAATGGCGGAGTCGCGTCCCAAGAGCCAGTTGGAGTCGCGTCGCAAGAGTTGGAGTTGAGCGCCAAGAGCCAGTTGGAGTTGGGCGGGATCGAGACGCAACGGAAGAAGTCAAGTGGTTCAGTTCCGTGGGCCAGTTGAGCGTGGGGAGTCGGGGTCGAGTAAGCTGCGTCGCGGTCTGGGCAGAAGGCCCTGAGAGCTTCGAGCGGCGCTGAGGAGTGAACGGGTCCTAAAAGAGCATTAACTCTAAGAGAGCAAGGCCCGTTCGCTCCTCTGAAGCGTTGTCGGCCAAGCCTGATCAACCAGGCCGCGGGGAAGGCCAAGCGACCAAAGAGAGCCACCCGCCAAGCTGCTTAAGCCGCTCAAGCGACTGGCATGTTTTGCAATGCCCCAGGTGGAACAGAGACACAGGGGTCGTCGACCCGAAGACCGTCGAGTCGCCACCAAGGGGCGGCCAGGTAGCCAGCCCGGTCTCTTGGAGTCCTTCGGTCATCCCGGCTCTGAGTACCAATAAAGGCTCACGAGCCCTATTTCTTTTCCTTGGGTTTTGTGTAGAAGTCTGTGGCACCTTGTCTCTTTAAGTAGGAATTGTGATTAAGTGCATGATTGCGTGTACATTCTTGCATAGACCTCGGCTGTAGGCTTTTTGCTCGTGTCATGTCCCCATCCCCCCATTCATTGACTGCTTACTGTAAATAAACGCTACATTGTTTAAATGTCGATCTGCTCGTTTGCATCATTTTCCTTACATTGACTGCCACTATGCGTTGGGGGAATTAACGGGCTATTAAAGCCGATAAAAGTGATAATCTGGTCCGACGGAACTTGGCGATTTAAAACCGCTCGGCAAAATGCACACGGGACGAGCACGCCTAATGGCTCGTTCTGTACAAGTTCCCGTCGAGGTATAAACTCTCGGTATTTCTGTCCGTGCGAATAGTTAGGTATATCGACAATTCGGTGATTAACCCTGTAGCGCATGGACAGAATATTGACAAGTTTATGGTGCGTTAAAAGGCACCCGTAGCTGGTTTCCGGGGTTGTCCGCCGGAAAGCTACGACTAGATTCCGGCCTTCGGTGGGCGCGCGACCACATTTGACTGAAGCGGTCGTGCGAACGCCGGCGGAAATCTGTAAAAAAAAAAAAAAAGAAAAAAAAAATATATATATATATATATATATATATATATATATATATATATATATATATATATATATATATATATATATATATATATATATATATATATATATATATATATATACGGATTTTAGAATTCGGTCTGATGAATGCATCCACACATCCAGGTCCTCAGACAGTTATTTCCTTAAATGCATGTTCAGATTAGCCCCATTACATCCCCATGTCTAATGGGATCGTAAATGTGAAGCGTTGAGAAGGGTAAAGGATAGATTCCCTCTCTTCTGGGAAGCTTTTTTTCTTTACGACAGACACTGTCACACACATTTCTTTCACGAGCTCTGAAGCCCACCCTCATTTTTCGTCAGCAGTATTCTTTCGCAAGCTCAGACGCCTGCCTTTTTTGAGAGCGCACGGTTCGTCATGGTAACTGTGCCCCAGTGGGGCAGGGTGAGCTTGGGGCAGACGGCACCCCACGGAGACAGCCCGGGGATATAAAAACGGGCGAGAGAAAGCGTGAGGCGCGTTCTGTGAGGAGAGACGTTCTGAGATATTAAAAAAAAACGAGCGAAAGAGGGACGTTCTCTGAGGAGAAAAAGTCCAGAGAGGAAAAAGCAAAGGGTGAGAGAAGCGACCAAGAAGCGGGTGTCTAACCAGCGCCGGAGACAATTCGCCCTTCCAGTGCTTCGGCAACCAAGTGTGTGGGTGTGAGCAGTGCCGCCAACAAGTGAGGCTCGGGTCGATCACCAACAACACCAGGGTCTAAACCTCCAACGGACGATCTTGGTGCCCTCCAGACTTCGACTGGCGTTCAAGGCTGCCCCGCGAGAGGGTGTATGGCAAAGCTGGGTGCTGGCGACGGATGTGACGCACATTCTTAAGGACGTTTTCGCTTCATGGACGACTTTCTGGTGAGCGAAACTATTCTCTCCCTCCCTCTGAATGATCTGCTGGGTACCCTTGTCTGCGTTTAGCTGAAAGTCAACCCCTGATAAGCATCTGCTCTTTGTCTCTTTCCTGGCATTTTGATTGATTTTGCTTTGAAATTCTTTATTTACCTCAGTAAATAAAAAGTTCTTTTTATTTATTTATTTTATTATTAGTAAATTCTTGGTCGATTTCTAACCTGTCCGTGTTTGTCCTTTCCTTCTATTGGTCTAGCATTGTTCGAACTGAGATAGACTGGGAGGTAATTACCACAGATTTGACAAAAAAATTGTCAGCACGCACCAGCGGTTAAAACGCTCGACCACCCTAATTAAAATCTAATCAGATAATATTGGTGCTTTGCCGAGGGTGCGCTCCCCGCTCAAGTAACCACGTGACCTCTCGTTAAACGGAATAATTAGACTGCGGACACTGGAACGCGTGGTTGACTGGGTGGCGTTCGTGGTTTTAAAACAACCCGCCATACCATAGCGTTGATTGTGAGCGGTGGCCCCTGGTCCAGCTCTACCGAGGACAACCGGGGATTAATCCCTCTGAGTGACAAAAGCTGGTGTCTCGGTACCCATGACCGCAACATCTGGTGTCGGGAGTGGGAGATTTTTCGAACCCCTTGTCAATAAATTGGTGTCAGGTCGTCGACTTGTGGTGCGCTTCACGCACCGCGAAATTCAGAGCAGTTAGACCAAATTTTAGCTAAATTTATTGGGACGGACAATGGCAGACCAACACGGGCAGATCCCGGTGGGCCATGTAGATGATGTAAATACGGATACGGAATTGACCCAGGACCCGGATGAGGTCACAATGGAGGGTGAAGAGGAAGCAATGGGAGAGATGGAAAATAACCCCCACCCTCGGTCTCTGGAAAATGCAGCGCCGATAGCGCAGAACGTCGGGTTATCGCCACCAGTGCTGCCCGAGAATGACATGATGTTGTTCATGAGGCAATTAATGGCACAAATGAAAATGTCGAGCAAAGCGATGAGCAGAAAAATGGACGAAAACAACAGAAAAATGGATGTGAAGGGCGAAGACACCAATGGCAGAATGGAAGCGATGAGCAGGAAAATGGACGAAAACAACAGCAGAATGGAAGTGATGAACAGAAAATGGACGAAAACATCAGAAAAATTGACGTGATTGGCGATGAAATGAAAAGAGAGATGAGTGAAGCGATGCGCAGAGAAATGGCAGTGGTACGAGAGGAGGTAAGGGAGTGCAGAATCGGTGTCCGGTAAGAGATGAGGGAGAGCGAGGCCAGACTGATGGGAGAGATTGGAAAGATAACGAAGGAGGTGGAAGGACTGAGGCTAGGACAGAATGAGTTGAAGGAACAAATGGGGAAGAACACAGGGGCGATAAAGGAGTTAAGGGCCACCAAGAAGGAGACAACAAGAGAGATGACTGCAATTAAAAACGAATGTAAAATGGCACACGAGACACCAACGAAGAAAGTAGAGGAGGTGACACAGACGATGGGAACAAATGAACGGGAAATGGAAACACAAATAGAAACAACGAAGGTGACGTTAGAGGGGGAAATACAAGGGGTGCATCGGGAATTTACGGGGGCCAGTAGTTTATTAGTGGATGCAGGTACCCGAGGAGAGGGGCCTGGCGTGCCAGTGTAGTGTTCAATGGGACCGGGTGCCCGAGCAGCAGGGCCCGGGGTGCCAAAATGCCATGTGGGCATCGAGGGGGAGTGGCAGTGAGGGCATCCCCCCATGTTAGGGTGAGGAGCAGGCAAGCTCGGAGGCAGCTACAGCGACCCGGGGGTGCTCCTGGTGAGTATGCAGGTGGGCAGACCTGCTAGTGGAGCCACACTACCCGGCCACGAAATTGTGCGATGGCACAGAAAGAAAATTTGGTAGGCAAGGCCCACAATTGTAAGAGCACCAACACGTAGGCGATGGGAATTTGGGTTGTTAGAACCCCATCGTTTAACAAAGGCCTCTTGGCAGGGTATAACCCTGGGGAAAGTTTAAAAGTGTAGCAAAATTAGCGTAGTTAGGATTGATGAAGACTCCTTCACACCATCCACTGTCGGGATGATCGCCGACTGCTGGACTTGCCCTCCTGTCGGACTCGAACGAGACTTGTCGCGACGTAAGTGTGAGACTGCATGTAGTTCGGCTCTTCCTTTTCAAAGAACTTTGGGGGGATTGGGGACGAATTTGGCAATGGGGATAGTGGGATATAGGAGACAAGACGTAGTGACGAATTGTAAAAAGAGGGGGGCTAGGGTGGTGTATATGGGTGCGGATGAGTCGGGCCAACCTCGAGCTCTCTCTCTCCCGGCACCACCGCCACTGCCCCAAGTATGTGCACACCAAGGACCGGCTGACCATGTTGGTCGGACCTGGTGTTTGGCATTACCCGGTTTACATTTTTTATTTTCTTTTCTGTTCGCTTTGTCTCGCCACTGCCCCAGGACCATCAAGGAGAAAGAGGGAGGAAAAGTGGAGGGCAAGAGAAACAGGGAGGAAAGTGGAGGCGAGAGAAGTGAAAGGAAAGTGGAGGCGAGAGAAGTGAAAGGAAAGTGGAGGCGAGAGAAGTGAAAGGAAAGTGGAGGCGAGAGAAGTGAAAGGAAAGTGGAGGCGAGAGAAGTGAAAGGAAAGTGGAGGCGAAAGAAAGTGGGGCAAAAGAAAGCCAGGGAGGGAGAAAGAAGAGGAGAAGTAAGCGCGAGAAGCGAGCAAGAAGCGGGTGTAAGCGCAAAAGAGGAGAAGAAATCGAGCGTGTGGTGCGCTTGTGGGTGTCTGACCAGCGCCAACAATGAGACAATTCGTCCTTCCCAGTGCTTGGGCAAGCGAGCGTGTGGTGCACGTGTGGGTGTGAGCAGCGCCGACGTTTGAGGCACGGGTCAGTCACCGACGGACCGTGTGGGTCACTGGACGTCACCAGTTTTGTGAAGTGTGAGGAACTGCCCGTGTCGCAGCACCAGGGTCTAAACCCATGACAGTCGACCTCTGTGCCCTCCCAGACGTCGACTGGCGTTCAAGGCTGTTCGCGAGTGGGTGCACGGCCAGGCTGGGTGTTGGCGACGGACATGACACGCACGCACACATTTCAGGACGTTTTCACTTCACGGACGACTACTCTGGTGAGCGAGACCATTCTTTCCCTCCCCCCCCCCGAATGATCTGTTGGGTACCCTTGTCTGTGTTTAGCTCTAAGTCAACCCCCCCCCCCCCCCGATAAGCATCTGCTCTGTTTCTTTCCTGGTATTTTGATTGATTTTGCTTTGAAATTTATTCTTTCATTTACCTCAGAAAATAAAAAGTTATTTCCATTTATTTACTTTATTATTAATAAATCATTTGTCGATTTCCAACCTGTCCGTGTTTGTCCTTTCCTTCCATTGGTCTAGCATTGTTCGACCTGAGATAGACTGGGAGGTAATTACCACAGATTTGACCAAAAATAGTTGGCACGCATCAGCGGTTAAAACGTTCGGCCGCCCTACTTAAAATCTAATTGAGATAGCATTGGTGCTTTGCCGAGGGCGTGCTCCCCGCTCAGGTAACCACGTGACCTCCAGTTAAACAGCATAATTAGAGGGTGGACACTGGAACTCGTGGTTGACTGGGTGGCGTTCGTGGTTCTAAAACAACCCACCGTGCCACAACGTTAATTGTGAGCGACGGCCCCAGGTCCGGCTCTACCGAGGACAACCGGGGATTAATCCCCCTGAGAGACAAGCTGGTGTTTCGGTACCCATAGCTGCAACAATACACACACACACACACACACACACACACACACACACACACACACACACACACACACACACACACACACACACACACACACACACACACACACACACACACACACACACGTTAGGTTGAAAACTAAAAATTAAAAACCCCTTTTCTCTAAAACCGCTTAACGGATCAATGTGAAGCATGTTGCTTTACAGTTTATATCATGAAGCAAGGGCAGTGGATCACAACTGCAAAGTTTCACATCGATCTCTCCAGCAGTTTCCGAAATATGATTTTTTAAATATTTTCCTTGAAACCAATGTGGCTGCCACACCACGTGGGTGATGACATAATTTCAAGTCGAATGTATGGAGTAAGGGCAGTGGATCATAAGTGCAAAGTCTAGTATTGATAGGTTAAATGGTTTCAGTGAAATAATTGTTTAATTATTTCCTTAGAACCAATGTGGCTGCTACATCATGTGACTGATGAGGTCATTTTAAAATAAAATATTTGCAGCAACAGTGGTGGATGATTACTACAAAGCCTCACATCGATTGGCTAAGTGGTTGCAGGGAAATAAATATATATATATATATATATATATATATATATATATATATATATATATATATATATATATATATATATATATATATATATATATCCTTGTGTTGGCTTAGTGGTTATGGTGGCGGCTTGGGATCCCAGGGTCCTGAGTTCAAGCCCTGTTGGCTGTTGAATTAACACCAGGGGGTTGACTCAGCCTGTCATCCATCTGAGGTCGGCGAAGTGAGTACCAGTGTACTGGTCCCGGTGTATGCCCCGGTTAGAATAGGTATACCATATCCCTGTGTGTCGTAAGAGGCGACCAGGGTTGGTGTCAGGAAGGGCATCCGGCCATAAAACATTGCCTCAAGAAAAAGCCTAACCCCTGCACAGCAGGGAAAAATGGCTGTAAAAACGGTCATTTTTTAATATATATATATATATATATATTTTTTTTTTTTTTATATGATCGACTCGGCATAGGGAATATTGGTTGAAAATTTCAACATCGGTCATATGGTCTTGCAGCCATGTTGGACAAAACAAAACTTTTTCCGATCAACGCGACACTCCAAAGATGTGATTGGCCACCAATTCTGAATTTGATTTGATAAAGAGGACGTCGTGAGTCAGGTGTCCGATCGAAGTGAGGTGGCATGGTTTTTTTTTTTTCACCATATAAATTTCACGAAATTTTCACCAGAGATGCGACTACTCATGTAGAATGTTTTTCTGATTACTATGATGTCATAGGTCACATGGTGTGGCAGCCATGTTGGAAAAATGGAAAAACTTTGGGTCTCTGCATCTCTGAAACGGCTCCATGGAAAAAATTGAAGCTTGGCACATGTGAAATACTACCCATGGGAAACAAGTGTGATTTTTTTTGATGATGTCATACATGGCTTGGCTTCGTTATGACGTTGTAATTGCACACGTCAAGCGCTTTATCCGATCAGTATGAAAAATTTTCAGGGTCATCTCGGGCTAAATTGTAATTGGCAAAAAAATGACGACATCATAGGTCATGTGGTTTGGCAGCCATATTGTTTTTAACATAAAACCTTCAAAAATATTCTCTAACGGCTGAACAGTTCGAGGCAAAACTTTACAGGTATGATCGCCTATCCATGAGGAACAAAATGTTCTCCACCTATGATGTCACAAGTCACAAAGTTTGGCAGCTATGATGTTTTTGAAGAAGAAACATTTTAAAATCTTCTTCAGAACAGCTTGACAGATTGAGGGGAAATTTCACTTCCATGTTCTGCAAGCCTTTGGGATACCAGGGTGTTCACGAATAATTAATAGGTCACATGGTCTGGCAGCCATATTGGTTTGAACAAAATTCTATTAAAAAAAAAACATCTCTTTTGAACTGCTTCAACAATCAATGCAAAACGTCATAGTTATGATCTAGTAGACATGTGGAATATGTTTTAACTTTTTTTTACCTGATCAGACGCATAGTCTAACAGCCGGAATTATTTAATAATTTAAATCTGGGTTTCATGATTTAAATCAAACTTGGTGCAAGTATGAATAATGATGTAATAATGTGGGCAGAGGCATATCTAGCGATGTCGTGACGTCAAAGATTGCCATTCTAGTTTTCCCATGCCATCCCTACATATAGAGTTCTACAATACTCCATGATAATCAACAATGCCTTTGTTAATATTCAACATTTTATTCAAATAATATTTGTTGGGAAAAAAAAAATCAATAAATTGCATGTTTAAACAGCGATAACTTTGGTTTGCAGAAAGGCATTTGTACAGTTCAAAGAAAAAAATTGTCTTGATTGGCTATTTACACTTTCCAGGTTAATTGTTGAGGTTCCAAAAATGTATGCAGGTACCCACCTTGGTAGTAGTGCCACCACAGGAGTAATTGTACACACGAGGTAGTTACGCGAATTGTGTACCAGGTACTGGTTTACTCCATATGGGTTAGATGGTGGGCTGCAGGTCAGGCACAAGGAGCTGTAGATGCCAAGAAAGGTCATGTACACCAGCAGACTTCCAACCATTGCTGCAAAATGCACTGACGTCTGGAAACACAGCAAGGTGAATACGTTTCGTTAAAGGAGAATGTCAATGATATACTGTTGTGGCCAAAAATATTGGCACCCTTGCAATTTTTTCAAATAATGCACCATTTCTTCCACAAAAATGTTGAAATAAAAAAAATATATATTGGTATCCACATATGTATTTCTTTGATTTGTAGTGGAACAAAAAAAAACAAGAAAAAGAGTAATCAGAGATTGCAGACCCTCACCAGGACTTCTTTTGAGTGGTGTATTTTCATCGGTTTTAGGGTAAATCCAATATGGCTACCAAACCATGTGACCTATGATATCCATATGTGTGAACCTTTTGTTCCTCATGGACAGGCAGTCATACGTGTAAAGTTTCACCTCGATTTGTTCAGCCACTTAAGAGATTTTTGAAGGTTTTTTTTTTAAAGCAATATGGCTGCCGAATCACCTGACAGATGATATCATGAATTTTTTTTCTGTTGACCATTTTGTCCCTAGATAATCCTCAATAATTTTCATATTGATCGGATGTGGCGTTTTTACATATGCAATTATGACATCATAATGAGGGCACCTATGATGTCATAAAAAATCACTAATTCCCCTTGATGAATACTTGCTGTGTGCCAAGTTTAAATTTTTTCCTTGGTGCAGTTTCAGAGATACAGAGGTCCAAAGTTCTTCCGTTGTTCCAGTATGGCTGCCACACCACGTGATCGATGATGTCAATTATCATGAAAACATCATACATGAGTAGTCGCACCAATGGTGAAAATTTTGTCTCAATCCAACAATTGGTTGCAGAGAAAAACACGAAAGTTCTGTGCAGACAAACAAACAAATGAAAAATCGTGCTGAGCACGACACTTGGCGAATTAGTTGACCTTTCCGTGTGGTGGTCCAAGCTGTAATGTGATGGAATGTGTGGTGTTTATTTGTCCGTCCATTAATAAAATGACGTTAAATCACGCCAATAGCTAAAAACTTTGACGTCATACGCTTGCGAAAACTATGCATAATTTGTACTAACATGCATTTAAAAACATTTAGATATTCCATTGAAGTTTGTTTTGGCGTCAACAGGAAGTCGCTACAACTTCTGGTCACTGAGTTATGACCAAAAATGTGTTTTCACATTGTGTGACGTCACGTGATGTTTAGTCCGATTAAGACGGGGTTTGGACGCGGACGGTCTCAGGTGGATTGCCTATCAGGTGTAAAAATTTAAGAACGACTGGTCCAGCCGATTGGGCTGTAGACGACCGGACAAACAAACAAACAAGCAGTCATAGACTGGTACTTACGAAATCGTCAACTTGACCTCTGACTTTGTCTAATAAAAGCTGTCTCAAGAGAAGGTATCGACGCAAACCAGAAGTTTCTACGATGATTCTGTACCAAACCATCAAAAATTGAATTTTTGACCTCACTGTGACCTTGACCTTTGACCGATTTTGACCAAAATCTAATCAGCGCTTGCCATGACCCTCCTGAAGCACGTGGTGTAATTTGACATTGGTAGCTTCTTCTGTTCTTGAGTTATCGTGCCTACAAACAAACAAACAAACACACAAACAGAGGACGGAAGTCATCAATATACTTCCGAAATCTTTAAATTTCGTAAGTAACAAGCAGTCATGGACTGGTACTTACGAAATCGTCAACTTGACCTCTGACCTTGCCTAATAAAAGCTGTCTCTAGAGAAGGTAGCGACGCAAACCAGAAGTTTCTACGATGATTCTGTACCAAACCATCAAAAATCGAATGTTTGACCTCACTGTGACCTTGACCTTTGACCGATTTTGACCAAAATCTAATCAGCGCTAGCCATCACCCTCCTGAATCACGTGGTGCAATTTTACATTGGTAGCTTCTTCTGTTCTTGAGTTATCGTGCCTACAAACAAACACACACACACAAACAAACAAGCAGTCATAGACTGGTACTTACGTAATCGTCAACTTGACCTCTGATCTTGTCTAATAAAAGCTGTCTCGAGAGAAGGTAGCGAAGCAAACCAGAAGTTTCTACGATGATTCTGTACCAAACCATCAAAAATCGTAACGTCGACCGAAGCAAAAATCTCCATTTCTCCACGCAATTATTTAATATTATTTGAGCAAAGTCACAAAACCGTAATATTCGGCCATCCACCAACAATCTTTACATAATACGACGGCTTAGCGAGTCAGGCATGCGATGATAACCTTTATTGGGATATAAAAAAAAACTTAAACACGATCTTTATCGAAAACACCGTCAGCGCGCACACGGAAAACATTTACGTGATCAACGAGGCCACTGATCGAGCGTGCGCTGCACCACGTGACGAGCTGTAACGCGTTGAGTGAAATATTTTTTATACAATCTTAAAACGTCTCCAAAACATCCGATTTTTACCAGAATATCGACAACCGAGTTTTAAGCGTCCGAAGCGATCGCAAAAACCGAAGACAAAATTAAAATCGAAGTTAAAACGAACTCGTAACGTCAAGCGAAGCAAAAATACTCCATTTCTCCACACAAATTTACGGAATTATGTTTGACCTCACTGTGATCTTGACCTTTGACCGATTTTGACCAAAATCTAATCAGCGCAAGCCATCCCCCTCCTGAACCACTTGGTGTAATTTGACAATGGTAGCTTCTTCCGTTCTCGAGTTATCGTGCCTACAAACAAACACACAAACACAAACAAACAAGCAGTCATAGACTGGTACTTGCGAAATCGTCAACTTGACCTCTGACCTTGTCTAATAAAAGCTGTCTCCAGAGAAGGTAGCAACCGAAACCAGAAGTTTTTACGATGATTCTGTACCAAACCATCAAAAATCGTAATGTCGAGCGAAGCAAAAATCTCCATTTCTCCACGCAATTATTTTATCAAACTCACAAAACCTTAATATTCTGCCATCCCCCAACAATCTTTGCATAATCCGGCTTCTCAGCGAGTCAGGCATGTGACGATAACCTTTATTGGGATAAAAAGACTTTTAAACACCATCTTTATCAAAAACACCGTCAGCGCACACACAGAAAACCTTTACGTGACTCAACGACGCGTCTGCTCGAGCGCACTGCATCACGTGACAACCCGTGATGCGTCGAGTGAAATATTTTTTATACAATCTTAAAACGTCTCCAAAACATCCAATTTTTACCAGAATTTCGACAACCGAGTTTTAAGTCCTCAGCGATCGCAAAAACCGAAGACAAAATTAAAATCGAAGTTAAAACGAACTCGTAACGTCGAGCGAAGCAAAAATCAACATTTCTCCACGCAATTATTTCATATTATTTTATCAGTCACAAAACCGTAATATTCGGCCATCCACCAACAATCTTTCCATAATCCGACGGCTCAGCGAGTCAGGCATGCGACGATAACCTTTATTGTGATAAAAAATGACTTTTAAACACCATTTACTGTATATCGAAAACACCGTCAGCGCGCACACGAAAAACCATACGTGAGTCAACGACGCGTCTGCTCGAGCGCACTGCATCACGTGACGACCCGTGACGCGCGAGTGAAATATTTTTTTATACAATCTTAAAACGTCTCCAAAACATCCGATTTTTAACAGAATTTTGACAACCGAGTTTTAAGCGTCCTAAGCGATCGCAAAAACAGAAGACAAAATTAAAATCGAAGTTAAAACGAACTCGTAACATCGAGTGAAGCAAAAATACTCCATTTCTCCACATGAATTTACGTAATTATGTTTGACCTCACTGTGACCTTGACCTTTGACCAATTTTGACCAAAATCTAGTCAGCGCCAGCCATCACCCTCCAGAATCATGTGGTGTAATTTGACATTGGTAGCTTCTTCCATTCTTGAGTTATAGTGCCTACAAACAAACAAACAAACAAACAAACAAGCAGTCATAGACTGGTACTTACGAAATCGTCAACTTGACCTCTGACCTTGTCTAAAAAAAAGCTGTGTCTAGAGAAGGTAGCGACGCAAACCATACCAGAAGTTTCTACAATGATTCTGTACCAAACCATCAAAAATCGAATGTTTTGGATGTTTGACCTCACTGTGACCTTGATCTTTGACCGATTTTGACCAAAATCTAATCAGCGCTAGCCATCACCCTCCTGAATCACGTGGTGTAATTTGACATTGGTAGCTTCTTCCGTTCTCGAGTTATCTGTACCAAACCATAAAAAAATCGAATATTTGACCTCACTGTGACCTTGACCTTAAACCGATTTTGACCAAAATTTAATCAGCACTAGCCGTCACCCTCCTGAATCATGTGCTGTAATTTGACATTGGTAGCTTCTTCCCTTCTCGAGTTATCGTGCCTACAAACAAACAAACAAATGGAAGTCATCAATACACTTACGAAATCTAAAGATTTCGTCAATAACAAACCAACAAACAAACGGAACAGACCAACATACTTGACAAAATCGAAGATGTCGCCAAGTAACAAACAGAGCCAAATGCAATACCCTCTCCTGTCTTGAGGGTAAAAAGCTGAAAAAAGTACTAAATCTTATCTTATTCCACACAGAAATCCTAAAATGGCCCAGACAATATTATTGGCACCTTTTAGAAGATGTTAGAAATAATTAGATTTCAAGCAGGTGATTCTCCTTTACTTTGGAATTGAACTCACCTGTGGTGAGTTACAGGTGCCTGCAATATAAAAATCATTCATTCAACCAGTTTGAATGGAGAAAAAGGAGTCATTCTGCTGTTTTGTGTCACTGTGTGTACCACAGTGAGCATGGAGAAAAAAAGGAAAACCAGAGAATTGTCTGAGGATTCAAAAAGCACCCAGGAATGGTTCAAGACAAAACGCTGGACTGTACTGAAGTGACCAGCAATGAGTCCAGACCTAAATCCCATTGAACACCTGTGGGGGGATCTGTAAATAGCAGTTGGGAGAAGGCATCCTTAAAATCTGGAAGAACTGGAGCAGTTTGCACAAGAAGAGAGGGCCAAACTGCCAGTTGAGAGGTGTCGGAAGCTCATTCATGGCTATAGGAAGTGCTTGGTGTCATCCGTGGTCATCCAAGCCAATCCCTCGTAGCACTGCAGTTAGAGCAGAGAGTGGTAGGCTCTTGACAGAGGAGTCTGAAGTGAAGGCCCGCTGGGCTGGTTACTTTGAGTGGTTGTACCAGGCTGATCCACCAGCTGTCGAGTTGGACTTCAAGGGTGTTACAATCCCTGTTGCTGACCCTGGAATAAACTGTGGTCCACCTTCGCTTGTGGAAACACGGGCTGCGGTGAACCAGTTGAAACGGGGCAAAGCTCCAGGGATCTGTGGCATCCATGCTGAACTTCTCAAGGCTGGTGGAAATGCTGCACTCGTGTCGTTGCATGCAGTTTTGTGCTCTGCCTGGAACACAGGCATCATCCCAACTGATTGGAAGAGGGGCCTTGTTGTTCCTCTCTGGAAGGGGAAGGGTGATCACCAAGACTGCAACAACTACCGAGGGGTGACGCTGCTCTCAGTGCCGGGCAAGGTCTTTGCTCGGATAATTCTTGATAGGGTTCGCCACCATCTGCTTGAGCACCAGCATCCAGAGCAGTCAGGCTTTACACCAAAGAGGTCAACGATTGACCGTATCCTTGCTCTTCGTGTCCTCACCGAACGCAGACGAGAGTTTCGGCAGGGGCTGCTTGCAGCCTATGTTGATCTATGTAAAGCGTTCGATTCAGTGAATCGGGATGTCCTCTGGAGGATTCTTGGTCTTCGTGGGGTGCCACCAAAACTGATCGATCTGATGTCTCAACTCTACTCTGGAATTGAGAGTGCTGTGAAGTGTGGTGGTACCATCTCTGACTTATTTCCAGTTGTTACTGGAGTTCGTCAGGGGTGTGTACTGGCCCCCACACTTTTCAGCACTTGTATGGACTGGATTTTAGGGAGGATGTCAGAGAGATCAAGCTGCGGTGCATCGTTTGGGAATGTCAAGATCTCGGACCTTGATTTTGCAGATGATGCAGTCATCTTTGCGGAGACTTTAGATATCCTTTTGGGGGCCCTCGAGGTGCTGAATGAGGAGTCGGAGCCGCTGGGATTACGGGTTTCTTGGGTCAAAACCAAGATACAGGCTTTCAGTGACATCTTGGATGCTGCTATCCTGTCTGTGTCTGTTTGTGGTGAGGATGTTGAGGTCGTGGAGAGATTCACTTACCTTGGCAGTGATATTCATGTCTCTGCTGGCTGTGAGTCAGAGGTCAGTAGACATCTGGGTCGGGCCTGGGGAGTCATGGATTCACTGGATTATGGGGTGTGGCTCTGCCGGTACCTGTGCGGGAGGACGAAAGTCCGAGTCTTCAGGTCCTTGGTACTTCCAGTCTTGCTCGATGGATGCGAGACTTGGACTCTGACCAAGGATCTGAGACGGAGACTTAATTCCTTTGGTACCAGGTCTCTTCGGAGAATCCTTGGCTATCGCTGGTCGGATTTTGTGTCCAACGAGCGGTTGCTGAGAGAGACTTGGATGAGATTTGTTACCTGCATAGTCCGTGAGCGTCAGTTGCAGCTGTATGGACATGTGGCTCGTTTTCCTGACGCTGATCCTGCTCACCAGATTCTCTCAGCGAGGGAGTCTCATGAGTGGAGGAGGCCAGTGGGCCGACCACGTGCCTCGTGGTTGCAGCAGGTTGACCATCATCTCAAGGAAATGGGGATGGGCCTTGCATCTGCCTGGGGGATGGCCAGACGGAGGCCCCTGGAGTACTGGCGGAAAGTGGACACAGCGACGCGCTGTTCTGGCACATGCTCCCATACCTGACCTGAAGTGCTTGACTGCAGTTATTTTGTCCAAAGGCTGTGCTACCAAATATCAAGTTGAGGGTGTCAATAATTTTGTTAATGCCATTTATTTTTTATTTTCTGATTTAAAAAGACATATTAAGTTCTGAATCAAAAACAAAGGTTCTGTAATCTTAACAGTGAAATCAAGAATTGTTGAGACAAAATACTTTATTCAATTTTAACTTATTTTTAGAGAAAAATTGTGAGTTATTTGTAAAACGTGCAAGGGTGCCAATATTTTTGGCCATGACTTCCGACCAGATTTGTCACCAATTAGAATCATATCTTTTAATTTGTATCTGGCTATTGCTTTGGAACAAAGAACAACAAATGGTTGCCTTCTTGCTCTACATTTGCTCTTACCTTTAACAGAAAGGAGATCAAGAACATCAGGCCTTGGTGCTGACTCTCACCTTGTGTTATATATTTTTTTCTGCTTCAAAAGACTTCATATTTCCATTAACACGAGTCTGTTACTTACCCAGGTTGTGGTCTCAATGGCGAGGTGGCCCAAAATGGTGATCATTGTCAGTGTGGTGAGTGGTGTGCCCAAGGTGAAGAGGTCAACATCAGAGTCTGCATAGGCCTGCGGTCAGAACACACCAGATTCTTTGATTGCGTGCATGGTTTTGATAGAAAAATATCGTTTTAGAAACAGCAGAGAAAGAATGAAAAAAAATACATGTATTGAAATACATAAGAAATCTTTAATGATTTTGATCAGAGATTGTTAAGCATCCATCTATTAAAAATAATCATAAAGATGCAACACATTAAACCAGTAAATGACAATGAACCACAGGATTAACAACTCATTCACATGAGGGTGGAATTTGGTAAGCATTTTGAAAAATCCAAATGGCATGTCAAAGCTTGCCTTCAAGTCATTTACACATCTCAGGAAATCAGCTTTCTTTCAGTGATTGTTGCTGGACTGTTTTATGATGATACAAGGGCATCAGTTTCAAATTACCTATAAAATGGCATAATAAAGGGTGGGATAAAAATACTATCTTCCTGGATAACAAAAGAGGAGGGATGTTTGAGAAACATTTTTTCTTTCAACAGGGAGCAAATTGGTCATGCTGGCTTTGGTACACTGCATCCATCATGGTAGCAAAAATAGGGAGCAAAAGAAGTTTAAAGCATAGAGGGATATGAGAGAGAAAAAAGGAAGAAGTGTTGGAAAAAAAACAAAAAACCAGAACGTTTGTCTTACAAAGTATGGCAGAAGAAAGCAGGCAAGGCTTTGGTACACTGCATCCATCATGGTAACCCAGAACACCACAATTAAGGACTCCTGAAAGCAAGAAGTAAAAAGTTAATATGAAAGGTTATCAACATGGAAGCTCCAAGGTGACATCCCTCACTCATCCTTCAGATTAGTTGGCAGCAGCCTCTTCCCTCTCTCTTCAGACCCTGACAAAAATCACAAGTTGGAACATGTCTTTGTCTTTCAATCCTGACAAATCTCACCCTCTCATTATCTCTCCAAAAGGACCATCTGGAGCCCCCCCCCCTTCCCCAATCTACTTTCTTAACAATCGGCTTGAAGAAGTTCAGTCACTCAAACTGTTATGTCTCACGATCAGCCATGATCTTCCTTGGTCAAACGACATTTCGAAGTTGGCCTCCAAAGACAGTCACTGATTGAGCATCTTGCGTCATACAAAGTCCTTCCTTGGCACACCTAAACTCCTATCCACCTACAAGGCCTTCATCCACAGCTTGATGGAGTACTGCTGTCCCCACTCGGCTTGCTCCCCTGCTTCACACCTTGCTCAGCTTGATGCTGTGTAAACCAAGACCAAGGGAAACCAACCCTCCCAACCCCCCCCACTTCAAGCCCCCTTATCCTAAGCCCACCTTCCAAATTTCCAGTGTTTACATTCCTGAGAGTTTACTTCTGTATCCATCTTGTCCACCCTGTGCGTCATCCCCTTCCCCCTCATTCCTTATTTGTCTGAGCATCCTTCTATTTTGTCCCTCAACTCTGCTGTTGGTGTGTTCCCCCTTTCTACTGTTCCTTTCGTTCTGTTGTGTATTGATCCATTTGGTATTCCAGCTCTTTCACGAGTCTGGACTTTGTATACTGACTGAATTATCTATTGATGTTGGCCACCTCCATCTCCCGTCTTCCTCCATAACTACTCATTATCTTTTCCACCTTCATCAACCTGATTGCGTGGTTCATACTTGTCCATCTGCTTAACACCCATGCAAAGACATTCTCCACCAAATCTAACCCTTATTATCCAATATCCATTGTTCTACTCTACTACCTTCATTATGTTCATGTTCTTCCCTTTGTTATCCAGATACATCAAAAACCTAGACACCATATACAAAACCAAAACTACATACCTGCTGCACCAGGCTACTTTGGTAGAGATGAGGAAACTTCAAAAGAGTTTGTGGCATGATTGGTCTATCAAATACAGCAGTGATCAGTGGTGGGACAGAAGTAAAAACGAGGTTGAAGAGAATGAGGTACCACTGGTCGAGCAAAGCACTGCCAGAGAAGCCACAAAACAGCTGGAACCAAAATAAAAAGAAAACGAACATCTGTGAATCGGGAAGGAAGAAAATCCAGCGAAAAAGTTAGATCTGGGATTCAGTTGGGTAAATATGGAGAATATCTGATTCATCACAAACCGCAACCTTTTCTTATACAAACTGCTCTCTCGAATCCAATCTTCCGTTTGAGTCATATCATTCATGGATCCTCAATGAGGGATAATGTGGTGGTTGCAGTTAATGGTCCAAATTAGACAATGTGGTGAGAGTAGAACAATTTGTCTAGGTTACCAGCCCAAAGGCATAGATTTTGTGAAAGCTACCATGGTGTACTTAATGTCCATAAGTGAAGGCAAGCAGATGAGCTGGCTGGACACCCTCGAGGAAGGATAGTGTGCTTGGGAAGACCCCCCCCGACACCCTCACCCCCACCCCCCCCGACACCTGCCAAATGTGAATGCAACTGTATGAGACAGCAGTTTATGTTTCTGTCACATGTAATAAGATTACATTGAAATAAGGAACAAATACTTCCAAAACCACAATGCTCTGAATTATTCTTCTATCCTTAAGTTAAATCAAAAGAGAAGGAGAGACAGTTTCCAATATCACTCACAGCATTCTTGTAAAGGAAATACAAAATCAAGTTGGTGAGGCGAACGGAGCTCCAATATCCATGAACTAGGAGAAGCTTCTGCAAATGCTTGAACCGAGATACAGCAAAGTCACTGGACATCACAGCCTGTTCACATCAGCCAAATAATAGACAGCTTTCGACAATAGAATAGTCTTTGCCCTACAGCTTTGTAATCATTTAACAAGACTTATTAGACTATTCACTTACTCTCTGAGATTTACCGTTATCACTCTCTAAAAGCAAAGTTAGCAGCATATGAGGTCTGACAATAAAGTTCCAGGATTAAAGCAATAGAAAATTATATTGTAAACGCACCAATTATGTTTAGTGGTCACCTTCAAAGTAATCTCTCTGGGAGTCTACACACACTTGCCAATGTCACCACCATGCTTCAAAGCACCCTTGGAAGTCGTTGTCTGAAAGGCCATTTAAAGGTCCCCTGACCATGCAAAATAAACTTGTTATATATATTGTTGTAGATTTCCGCCCGTCTGTGTGCGAACGACCACGTCTAACCAATAGCGGTTGCTTCACCCACCGAACGGACAATCCAGTCGTGACTTTCTGGAACAACGCCAGAAACCAGTCACGGGTGGGTTTTTAATCCCACCGCGGCCCAGTCCGTAATCTACCCGCGCGAAATAGGGTCAATCGCCGAATATCGATATACCGAAGTACCCGCGAGGGTAACCTACCGAGGGACCATACCTCGGTGAAGGCCTGCTTGGACACAAACCGCTTAAGCGGTCCGTTCCGTTCTGGGATAACCGAGCGGGTATTATCGCCAGACCTCGCTGGACCCGAATCTATTTATCGGCTATTTAAAAACCAACTATATTCCGAGTGCAAGATGGAGCAGTTCAATGAGGGAATGGACGCAACGAACAGGTTTACATTCACACAAGGACATTTATTATAATAAAGCACGTATGCAATTAAACAAGGCAAAACACGTATGCAATTATACAAGCAACAAAAGCATGACAAAAGAACTACAACCGTCTACTCATTATGTACAGTCACTTGCACTTAACAGCAGTTCCTACTTATTAGACGGGCCCACGGACACACGTACGCCCACACACACCCAATAAATGGTGGTAGAGGCCTTTAATAACGAGCTCCAGCTCGGAGGACAGGTGAGCTGAAACTCAGAACCTATCTCAAACCTCTCCACCTCATGTGGTCTTCAAGTTGTTCGGACCCGGGTTCCAGCGAGAGCGAGCTGGATCCAATCGCTGAGCCGCGATCCTTCCCGAGCTCCCACAAATCCTCCCGCGCTTCTCAACACGTGCTGGTGAGACGAGGCACCGATCCTTCCCGTCGATGCGTCGCTTCAGCGAGGAACCACCTCCCGCGCTTCTCAACACGTGCTGGTGAGACGAGGCGCCGATCCTTCCCGTCGATGCGTCGCTTCAGCGAGGAACCACCTCCCGCGCTTCTCAACACATGCTGGTGAGAGGAGGCGACGAACCTTCTCGTCGATGCGTCGCTTCCCCGAGGAACCACCTCCACGAAGAGGTCGATGAGTCGCACCAAGCCGGGAACCAAAATGGAGAACAAAGAGCTCCACGAACCAAGAAGAAGCCACCACTCGCAGCTCGAGCCGAGCGACCGGCTTAACTTCCCTCCAAACAGGGCAGCTTGAAGCAAAAAGCTCTCCCGAGCCAAGCAAAAGCCGAAGCTCACGGAACCGTCAAAGCAAAGAGCCTCCAAAAAGCCTCCTCCCGAGTCAGGCCTCAGCCGAAGCTCACTGAGCCAGCTGAAGCAAAAAGATTCCAAAGGCTTCAACCCGAACGAAAGCCAAGCAGGACCCGACGGTCTGCTGAACGACTCCCCTCAACTCCCCTCTCCAACTCTGCCCTTCCAGCTCTGCCCCCACAAAAGAAAAAGATCTCCTCTATCCTTCTCCGCCCCCCGTCCTCCACGCCCGGCATGACTCATGCCCTCGTGATCCATCCCCCCCGCTCAACCACAGGTGGGAGGGAGTTGTTGACATCATGAGTCACGGGACGGCATGGTTCTTCCTCTTCGCAGAACAGGGGGAGGGATGTCTCCATTGTTCGTTCCCTAACTATTAAATTGATCCGCAGCGCATCTAATCGATTTCTGAACATTTTAACAATGAAAGGTGAGCTATCTCGGGAACAAACACTTATAGACATAGCTGACAAAAGGAACCTGTATGTTGTGTGCAATCGAATTCCCAAATTCGTAACAATATATTAACTTGACCTTCCTCGTGAAGAAATCACCCATGTTTTTTTTAAATCAAAAATGGGATAATTAGAGCAATATTTCGATCATTTCTGGAGCTATTCACAACTTGCTATGCCCCGCCCCTTAAAAAATGGACTTCAGCGAATCTCTGCGTGATGTCACATACAGTAACTCGCACAGAGTGGATTGACTTGAGTCGAGATGTCGCGCGCCTTATACGGTACCTACAAATGCATTTTGCACGTTAGTGCAATCTCTGTGATCGTCTTAATTCCAGGGATTGTTTCGCTAAAGTTTTAAATAATTTTAGCCGTACTTTCGAAAATGCCTGAAAGATGTATCGTAGCAGGAAGCAGCAATACAAGCAAAGACAGTGTAAGCCTTCATGTATTCCCGAAAGATGATAATCGTCAGAGAATATGGACATCTAAAGTGAAGGTACTGCTTCCATTGGCATGCTATTCATTAACATTTAGCCAAAATGCAAGCCTGGTGTTGGCTCAGTGGTAAGGGTGGCAGCTTGGGATCTCTTTCTTGTCCTCTCTTTCTTGCTGCATGGCATGCTGTGGTTGTGTGCTCACCTGATGTTATAGCCTTTCAAACAGTTCTTGGAAGCAGGGTTTATTTTCAGGAAAGTTTAGAACTGCACAAATCTTTGAGGCAGGTGCCATGGCCCAGTGTTTGAGATTCTCTGAGTCTGAGAAGCATTTGTAATGGGTATTTTTTAACATTTTGTAGATTTTAAGTTCCTTTGTATCCTTTAACAAGGTACACAACACAGGATGCCTCACTGGAGTCTATAAAATTAGTATCATTAGCTAAAAGTATAACCATAAATATCCAAGTGCATTCAAAATGCGCAGAAATTTGGAACAGCCTTGCTAACTACTCAATGTCTCATTATAAATTTTATTATAAATATAAACTCAGTTTTTATTATAAATTTTAGTACTGCACAAAATTGGATTTAAAACTGCACAAATTCATTTAGAACTGCACAAGTAGGGGGTCTACTGCATGTTAAAATAAACCCTGCATGGAAGGCTCAGCTGCAAAAGAAGGCTCAGCTTACAGTGCAGTGTTCAAAGGGGAAAGGTATTGACACTGGCAGGAATATACACCTTTCTAAAGTTATCCTGCATACCAATGACATAACACCTTCAATTGAGCAAATAGTTGGCAATGAACCAGAAAAAGTGCCCATTTCCACCCACAGTCGATGAAATGCATCCTGTCCATCTAACTTCCCTGTACCACTGACCTGCAAACCCTCTTGTCCCTGAATACCCACTCCAACATCTGCTTCTTGTATCATACGGACATCATTTGCCCCATCACCTGTTGTAAAAAGATGCAAAAGTACATGGTGTTATCAAAATACTCAACATCCTATCCTTTCTAAAGTCCTACCTCACCAAAAGCTGC
>NC_140976.1:42055867-42170867 GCF_056783735.1 Eptatretus burgeri
ATCAATGCCGATCGACAGCCCATCTTCTCCATTTGGAATCTAGAGTCAATCAGCTCCTGCTCAGTTCAAGGTGTCCACCATGAAGTTCTATTCTTTTCGGCTTATGTTTCGACATAATGGTGACTTCAATATTTTGCTGCAGTGCAAACGTCTATTCCAGCAGTTTTGTGTTGATATGTCTGCAAAAGTTGAGGCTGAACGGTGGGGCTCTAAATTGGCATCAAGTGTGTCCAGTCCTCCAAGATGGTTTTGCACTTTGACCTTCCCCCACCCTAACACTTAAGCCTCCACCAACCTCACCAATTTCCATCCTTACCCTCAAACTCAGGTTTACCTGGGCGACCAGGTATCTCTCCCACTCCACTTTCGACCCCGTCTCCTTCCCCTCCCTTCACCAACCCCCTCCACATTACCCCCAATCCCACCCATTCCTCCATCCCCCCCCCCGACCTATTCTGATTTCTCTGGGTGTCGAACAGGTATTTCAGCTGATATGGATATAAAAAGGAGGATGACATTTTCAATATATTCAATACAATAGGAAAAGAAATGAAGGATCAGCGAAGTCACACCTTGACCCTTCAGATTAAACTCACTGAAATAATTGGACTATAAAATATGTTTGTTGAAGCATGAAAGTTGCAACATCAACTTGACAAAAGTAATAAAAAGAATAATAACTAGAAGTGTGCTTTACACCTGCGAGCAGTAATGGCTGGGTCCCAAGCTGCCCCGCTTTGATTGGACACATGACCCGTGACATCATCTTTATTAAAATGAATTCAGAATGTGTAGTTGACCACATATTTAAAGTTTTGCATTGATCGACAAGGTTTTTTTTATCCAATATAAGCTGCCAGTAAGACCACGTGACCAATGAAGTTATAATTTCCAAACTATATTCCCCAAGGGTAGTCGATCATGCGTATTAAGTTTGGCATCCTTTGCTTGAGCGGTTTGAGAAAAGTGGATTTTTAAAGGTTTTGATAGCGATGTCATCATCAGTCATGAGATGTGGCAGTCACACTGGTTTCAAAGAAAATATTTTTTTAAATTATTTCTCTGAATCTGCTTAACCTACTGATGTGATACTTTACATATGTGATGATCCACTACCCTTGTTGCACATATTGTGATAATGATGACATAATTAATCACACGATTTGACAGAATCTAACGTTTTGTCCAAAGTTTTTCCTTTTTTCCAACATGGCTGCCATACATCAAAATTATTTTTAAAAATGTTCGTGGGGAGTGGGGGGGGGGGAGGGGGATTACTCCTATGCTGAAAGTTTCGGATCTACTGGACAAGCAGTTGCTGAGAAAAAAAAATAAGCAACTAATAGAGCAAGCAAAAAATATGAAAAAGGACTAATGTTAATAATATTAAGAATAAGAATTTTAAAAAAAGAACAAAAACAATCGGGTATTGGCCTGTAAGACTTCGTACCCTAATAATAAAGATTTATTGATGCACCTATTGCCAGGGTCACTGCATGCAATTTCTTTTGCACCAACCGAACTACCAAGGCCTTCTGGCTTGGTGTGGCGCGACAGCACAGCACTGCATGGCACCGGTTCGCCAATGTTAGGAAGTCCAGTTCCAGCCCAGAGTTCAGTATAATTTCCAGCGTTTCTCCATCCAGCAAAAGCCCTCTCTGGCAGATCATGGAGTCAACTCCTTCGATATCATTGGAACTTTGTTTCTTCCAGCAATAGTCCAACGAGAGGGGCATGTTGGAATCTGCAACACCAGAAAAAGCCTTTTGTTGTTAAACAGAGAAAAATGTTCATTGTTAAGCATTTTGAGTGTGTTAAAATAAACTTACCTGTGTAATGAGTTGTTTCTCTGTCTTGCCAAGTTATATCCGATAAGACCTCTTTAAGAAGAATTTGACATGCTTCCTGGTGAACAAACCAAAAAAACGGAAAACAACAACAACAAGCCTTTCAAACTACATCACATAGCATCTAGTGCTTTGCTTTAATCTAATATGCACAGGTTAAAAAACAACAACATTTCAGCGAAGAGCTGAGTGTGGGAACAGAACTCAGAATTCAAATTGAATATTGATAAAATCCTGATCAGTTTAGATGGGGTCTGTTTCTAAGTTAAGGAAAAAAAAATGGTAAATTTTAAAATGGCTCAAAATCTAAAACTTCCCTACCTGCCCTAAAATAAAATAAAAACTTCACTATTCCCATCCCCCTTTTCCCAGCTCAACTGCACCTTTTCTAACACCACTTAACCACAGAGGCAAACAAACAAACAAAAATTAAAAAGGAAAGAAAAGTTAATGCTGTATTTAGTTTGCAGTCACAAATAAACAAGTTGCAAATCTGTTCCTTCCATCACAATCACATTTTAATGTGCTTTATTTATTCCAGTATGAACTAGCAAAGAACCCATCCACAGTTCCCCCACTTACATGAGGTCAATGAGGAGCGGCTGAAGGAGACAGGCCTTTATACTTAGAAAGGTGGTGGTTATGAAGGGATTTGATAGAGAGGTTTAAGATAATGAAGGGGAAGATAAAATAAGTGCAGAATATTTTTTCAGCAGAAGACAGGACAGTATCAAGACAAGGGTCTTTCAGTCAAAGAGTAGTTAATGCATGGAATGGTCTCCAAAGAAAGGTAGTGGCAGCAGAGGGGATATAGCTTGTAGGTAGCTTTTGGGTGGATGGGTGATGGTCTCTGGTGCTGGTGGAGGAGAGCCATAATGGGCTGAATGAAACTCAGCCAGCACCAAAGTTCCTTATGCAGTATCCCATTGTATGTTATTACGACGTGTATTACTGGCTTCCACCAGGTGGCGCTATATGATACACATTTACAGAGAGAATTGGGGTCACTTCCACCATCCTGAATGTTTGATCCGCTTTAAAACCTTCCCATGTACCCTGTGAATACAACCACCAGTTTTCGACAAATTCCATCCAGTGATTAAGGAGTGCATATAAATAAACCAAATACACAAACAAGGTTTATTATTTCAAATGGTAATTCCCCCACTTCGATGGTTTTCATGCAGAGAATTGGGGATTTTATTTCCTCCACCACCGAAGGTGGATGGAAGTTGTGTTTTCACCTGTTTGTCTGTTTTTCTGTCTGCGAGCAGGATATCTCAAAAAGTTGTGAATGGATTCAGATGAAACTTGGACAGGTTGGGTGCGAGGCAAGGACAAATCCCTCAGACCGGCAAGCAGCAGCTTCTTCACTCACCGCAGATCTGGATAAAATCACAAACTGGTCCAACACGTGGAACATGTCTTTCAATCCAGACAAATCTCACACTCTCACTATGTCTCTTCGAAAGGACCGTTTACAAAACCCCCCCATCCACTTTCTCAAAAATCCTCTGGAAGAAGTCTTTTCTTTCAAGCTTCTAGGTCTCACTATCTGCCATGACCTTTCCTGGGAAAGTCACATTTCCAACCTCGCCTCAAAAGCCAGTCGCCAACTGGGAATCCTCCGTCGTGCTAAGTCCTTCCTCGGCCCTCTTGAGCTCCTGACCACTTACAAAGCTTTTATCCGTAGCCTGATGGAGTACTGCTCTCCCCTCTGGGCTGGTGCTCCTGCCTCCCACCTTTCTCGGCTTCACGCTGTCGAAACCAGGGCATTTAAGATCATCGGCATCTCCCGCAATGAAGCTGAGTCTTTGGGCCTCTCACTCAATCACCGCAGGTTGGTCGGTGGTCTTTCTGTCTTCTACCGACTCCTCTCCAGCCTTGCCCCCCCCTGCTCTCTCTGCGATTTGTCCCCACCACATTTCCACAGGGTGCTCAAGGTCCGCCAACAACCCCCTTCTGGTAAAACTACCAAAATCACGAATCACTGCTCATCTTCACTCTTTCATTCCTCTTTTTCCCGCCTTTGGAATAAACTTCCTCACTCTATTCTTTCCCATTCTTCCCTCCAGGCTTTCAAAACAGCTGTTCACCACCACCTCTTATCTTCCCCCATCCAAATCCTCGATCTTTTCTACCCCCGATAATCCACCCAAGCCCACTTCCTTCATTTCTCCTACTTTCCTTCCTGAAAGTCCCTGAAATGTCCATCTTCTCTTCGCCATGTTCCCCGTCCCATCCCCATCCCTCTCCCTTCCACAGTTCACCTAATGTGTCTGTTCCCCACTGTTTTGTCCCTTCCACTCCCGCCCCTCTTGTCTCATGCCTCCTTGCTGTGAGTTGTGTGTTAGCTCTCATACGAGCCTCGACCAAGGTATACAAAAAAAAAAAAAAAAATCGATTCGATTTTGGTGAAGATCCAGATGCAGATGCAGATCCGGCCTTTCAGTCGGTTACAAAACAAACTGTTCAGCCTAGCGGAGGTATGTGCTCTATCAAGTGCCATTCTTGTTAACCTCCGCCATCGAAGATGGATGGAGGTTACTGTTTTCACCCCTTTCTGTTTGTTTGTTTGCTTGTTTGTTTGTGAACAGTATTACGGAAAAACTCCTGGACGGATTTCGACGAAACTTGGTGGGGGGATTAGGTATGGTCCAAGGATCATGCCATTAGATTTTGGACTTGGTCCAAAGTCCAATATGGCCGCTATGGCGGACATTTTGAAAAAATATTTGAATTTTTGTTTTTGCATTTCTACATGTTTTAAGTGATTTCCAACCCAAAAAAAAAAATTGTTAGAGGAAAAAAAAATTTGCAACTTTTTTTCAAAAAAATTTCGATTTTATTTGAAAAATATTTGAATTTTTTTTTGCATTTCTACATGACTTCCACCCCCCCCCCAAAAAAAATTGTTAGAGAAAAAAAAAATTTGCAACTTTTTTTTCAAAAATATTTCGATTTTTTTTTGGGCATTTCTACATGCGCGTCGATCTAGTTTAGTTTATTCAATCGTGGTTCAGTAGAGTCTGATCCGTTTTGACCTACAATGAATAGGATATCAGGTTCACTTAAGCGACCCAGCAGTATTGGCGGCGGAGGTTTTGCACTCTACCGAGTGCTCCCCCTCTAGTTATGATTTGTAATACCCCTTCACACCAGAGTATCGCTATATGACACCTTTACAAAGAGAATTTGTGAAACAGTTTAGGTATTATTTTTGCTTAAAAAATGTAAAAACTGCATAAGTTTTGCTTCTTCATAACTCGAGCATGAAGATGTCATTTTTTATACATAGTAGAGGCTCATGGAAGAGCTAACACACTGAAATGATTATGAAAGAACAGCCAAAAACAGGATGCAAAACATGCAACAAAAAAGAAGGAAACTCCAAGGAGGAAAAACTGGAAACAAAGAATTTTCACCCTTTCTATCCAAGGATAGGCTTTGATCAACATAAAACGAAATGAAAAAAAACGCAAAAGTAAAACAACGAACAAATAACCTGAAATATTGCATGGAATACAACAGCAACACCGAGCCAGGACACAATCATATAAAACAGGACAAATCAGGTTAAAAACAAACAACAACAAAAAAAACTTAGCTTTATGAGGTGGAAATGAGGAGCTCAGGTTTTCACCACACTTGCAGAAAACTCCCAAAACAAAAGCAAAAAAGTGGAAATGAGGAGCTTAGATTTTCACCACACTTGCAGAAAACCCCCAAAACAGAAGCAAAAAATTTTCATTGGCAATGCCATTTTGTTCTCTGCTCTGTGCTTATAGGCATTGTGTCGGTAAACAAGAGTACATCTCACTGGTGAGTTGGTGATAATTGAGCGAACATTGTCATGCTTCTGCAGAAGCTGACACGAGTAAGCCACACTTAGGGCGGTTTCTTGCTTGTCACCCGTAAGCATCCACAGCCGCAGACCGGCCTGACGCAGTGCGTCAATGGTCTGTGCAACGCCATCCTGCAACCGATCTTCAACACCAGTTGCCCCTGAAACCAATGCATCACAAATGGGTCAAAGCTTTCAATTAACTCATACAATGACGAGTGCATTATACCAGCTCTTACTGGCATGTTTTGGGATAGTGCCTCTCCCCCTTCCCCTTTCCCAACCATCACACGAAGAAAACTGTAATGGTAAATCCAACCATAAGGAGAAATAAATAGGTATATCATTTTACAAACAAAACACGCTAAATGCATACACCAGATTGCCCTGCATTGAGAAGCAAACTTATAAAACTAACTTGTCATGTAAACCTACTGCAAAAAAAGGATTGCCCTCTTTTAGTTAACTTGATCCCGACTGGTGTTTACGGCACAGCTCTGAATCAGATGCCAGCATACAGCTGCTTTGCAACTGCAATAATACAAACTGCACTGATTGGCCAAGAAAAATGACATAGCTGCCAAAAACATCAGTTACCCTGACCAGTTGTTGGAACATTTAGGTGAGAGTATCCATGACTGCATTTTGTTTACCCTCGATGTGCTACTGCTTACCCCTGACACTCTGCGTTTGAGGAGAATAGCATTTGATCGGGTCACCGGCTAAGAGATTCTGTTTCCAGGCAATTTTATCGATTGAGTTGATTTTAAAAGAAGAGGCTAGAACCACCTGCATCGTACTACAAGTGTGGGGCAAGCCCCGATTCTTCTGTGACTGGTTTTCACCTTACTATGTGCAGAGCTAACACTTCGGAGAAACTAGCATATAAGACCTGTTGCTTTACTGACAGGAATACCAATCTTTGCTGTGATGGCTAATCTATGGGGCAAGGACAAAAAAGGATTCTTGGGAGATCCTGCCCTTCGTGCGGGGAGCCAGGGCTAACTAGCATTGCAAGTTGGTGTTTGCAGTTTCACCACGTGTGCCCATGTACTCACACACAAACCTTACTTCCTTCCTTTCTTTTTATCACGTTTTTCTTTTATCACCTTTCTTTCTTTTACCCCCACAAAGCACGTTCTTAGGACACAAGCATTGATGCCTTCTGAGCCTGTTGCAGGTTTGCCAGAAACCTCTCCACCTCAAGTGGGAAAGACAGACACAGTATCCATGAGCAGTTGGGTATGAGAGGGTACAGTGGGTGTTTGGAGTAAGGATTTGGGCACATGATATTTTGAAGCAAACACAGAATTGAGGAATTTGGCTTTCTCATAAGCAGAACCAGTTGTGGTACCATTTTAAGTGAGGGAAGAGCTGGATGGGGAGCATAGTCCAGAGACAGACTTAAGAAGGCACCACCAGGTCTTTGAAGGAGACAGGTTTGAGAGTTCAGCTTTGATGTTGACCAGATGTTGTTTTCTGGCTTTTCTGATGGTGGACACACACTTGATCTGGGGAAATCAGAAAAATAATTGTTGAAGATGAGGAACAAGATTTGGTCCAAGACACTGCCTTTGGGCATTCCAGCCATGTCAGGGGGAGGAAATGAGAGGGTCCCAGTAAGAGCTACAAGCTGACTGCAAGTGTGGAAGAAGTCACTGAGGCATGGGAGGAGGTGGCCTTGGATGCAATAAGCAGAGAGTTTGGAGATCAAGGCAGGGTGTCAGACTGTATCAAATGCTCGAGATGTGTCGACTCCAGAGGGACGGCTCTGATCTCTCATTTGAGATTGAGTTTTCATCCATTGTTGTGAGAGTGGAGATAGCCAAACTGATGCTCTGGGTGATATAAGGTTGAAAAATAAAAGCACAAAACATTTACATGGTTCACACAGAAGTGGAAAAATTATTGCACAAACTCATGCTTTGCAAACATGCAAAATAATTAAATTAAATGAGATTAACAGCCACAATTTCCATTATCATTGTCAACAGGGAAGGAGAGGAGGGGAATGGGACCATACTCTGTGCAGTGCGTTGGTGCTGCTTAAGCAGTCTCCTTGGCTATTGGGCACAATCCTGGACAGATCACCACTCCGACACAGTATACCAGCATGCTGGCACTGATTTTGCCAACCTCAGAAGGATGACAGGCCGAGTTAACCCCACCTGGTGTTAATTCAACAGATGAGTGGGATTTTAACTCAGGACCCAAGGATCCAAAGCTCGCCGCCCAAACCATTAGGTCAACACCAGGCATAACAGGGAAGAATAAAAGTGAAAGAAGCAAATATTTTTTATATTCCATTATCCAACCGTATAAATGACTCGATTTTGGAGTCATACAGCCAAAGTTGGCCAATTTGTGGAAGTCTGCCAGTCTGGATGATACACCAACCCAAACATGATCTTCTTCACACATCTCATGCAATATTCTCCCTCCGAAGCCATACTCAAATTGAAATCAGACTCCTTACTATGTCATTCATTAGTGCAGGAATATCATATTCTTAAACAAGACCTTCCTCGGTTAAGCATCTGTCACACACACCGAGCAAAGTGAGATTTGCCTCCATGCTGGCCACCAAACACTGCAAAAGTTCCTCCCGCTGCTCTAATGCATCCTCTGCCTGTCGCTGTTGCTTTGACCACTTCTCATAATCCTCCACTTCCAGATGCTGCAAAATTCCAAAAGACAATGTCATGTCAAATCCCACAATCTATTCCAACTTGAAAAAGTTGCAATTGTGATATCAGGTCCCTGCAGCACAGTGGCTACATGCTGTGGCCTTCAATTACAATTAACATGCCTCCAGGATTACCAAGTGACTGGTAACACATCCGACCCCTCCTCCAACCACCTCCACCCTCCCCCCAACCAAGGGCTTACATAATTTATTGCTCCAGAAATTTAAATTATACTCGATAATCCAAATGTTCATTATATCCAAAATACAATTCTGCATTCCTCACCTTCTTAGCAATACAAAGGGTCCGTAACCCACTCTCAGCATAGGAGTTTAGATGCTGCTGCGTTTTCGTCCTAATGTCCAACTGATCCGGCACTTCTATTCAGCCACAGAAAACAAAAACAAACAAGAAAGAGCAATCAGATTGTAGACCCTTGCCAGGACTTGTTTTGTGTACGTATTTTGTGTGGCAAAAAATTAAATAGAAGGATGTACAAAATGAAAGGTCGTTGATTGCAATTCAAAGGTTAAATGATCTAGTTGTATGTAAATGTGTGAAGGTCGAAAGGTTTGAAAGGTCAGCAAAGTGTCGAAGAGCGTCAAAATGGTCTTAAAAGGTCTAAGGGGTGTAATTTAAGGTATAACGGGTCAGAATTACCTGAAGGGGTCTAAAGGGTCTTAAAATGTCGAAAAATGGTCCAAGGTTAAAGAGGTACACAGAGTATTAAAACGTCTGAAAGGTGTGGGAAGCTCTAAATGGTAAAAAGGACTCGAAGGGTTTTCGGAGTTGTAAAGGGTCTAAGTCTCTAAGAGGAACTAAAGGGTCTTAGAGGTCAGGTCAGGTATGAGAGCATGCGCCAGAGCAACGCGTCTGCGTCCACTTTCCACCGTTACTCCAGGGGCCTCCGTCTGGTCATCCCACAGGCAGATGTCTGACCCATCCCTATCTCCTTGAGATGCTGATCAACCTGCTGCAACCACGAGGCATGTGGTCGGCCCAATGAACTACTCTACTCACGAGGTTCCCTTGCTGAGAGAATCTGGTGAGCAGGATCAGCGTCAGGAAAACGAGCCACATGTCCATACAGCCACAGCTGACGCTCACGGACTATGCAGGTAACAAATGCCATTTGAGTCTCTCTGAGCAACCGCTCATTGGACACAAAGTCTGACCAGGAATAGCAAAGGATTCTCCGAAGAGACCTGATACCAAAGGAATTAAGTCTCTGTCTCAAATCCCTGGTCAGAATCCAAGTCTCACATCTGTAGAGCAAGACTGAAAGCACAAAGAACCTGAAAACTCAGACTTTCTTAATCCTGTACAGGTACTGACAGTGCCACACCCCATGATCCAGTGAATCCATGACTCCCCAGGCTCGATCCAGACGTATATTGACCTCTGGCTCACAGCCAGCAGAGCCATGAATATAACTGCCAAGGGAAGTGAATCTCTCTGTGACCACAACATCCTCACCACAAACAGGTACAGGCAAGATAGTAGCATCCAAGATGTCATTGAAAGCCTGGACCTTAGTTTTAACCCAGGAAACCCGTAATTTCAGCGGCTCTGACTCCTCATTCAGAACCTTGAGGGCCCCCAAAAGGATATCGGGAGTCTCAGCAAAGATGACTGCATCATCTGTGAAATCAAGGTCAGAGATCTTGACATTCCCAAACAATGCACCACAGCTTGATCTCTCAAACATCCTCCCCAGAATCCAGTCCATACAAGCGCTGAAAAATGTGCGGGCCAGTGCACACCCCTGACGAACTCCAGTAACAACCGGAAATAAGTCGGAGATGGTATCACCACATCTCACTGCACTCTCAGTACCAGAGTATAGTTTTGACTCTCAGGACCACCCCACGAAGTCCAAGAATCCTCCAGAGGGCATCCTGATTGACTGAATTGAAGGCTTTGTAGAGATCAACAAAGGCTGCAAGCAGCCCCTGCCAAAATTCATCTGCCATTCAGTGAGGACCCGAAGGATACAGTCAATCATTGACCCCTTTGGTGTATAGTTTGAATGCTCTGGGCACTGGTGCTCAAGCAGATGGTGGTGAACCCCATCAATAATTATCCGATCAAAGACCTTGCGCGGCACTGAGAGTAGCATCACCCCTCAGTAGTTGTTGCAGTCCTGGCGATCACCCTTCCCTTTCCAGAGAGGAACAACAAGGCTCCACTTCCAGTCAGTTGGGATGATGCCTGTATTCCAACAGAATGACATGCAACGACATGAGTGCAGCATTTCCACCAGCCTTGAGATGTTCAACATGGATGGCACAGATCCCAGGAGCTTTACCCCATTTCAACCAGTTCACTGCAGCCTGTGTTTCCACAAGCGAAGGTGGATCAGTTGATTGGAGGGTCAGCAATAGGGATAGCAAAACCCCTGACATTTAACTCAACAGCTGGTGGATCAGCCTGGTACAGCTGCTCAAAGTAACCAGCCCAGCGGGCCTTCACGTCAGACTCCTCCGACCTTCACTTCGGAACCCCACCACCCTCCACTTTAACTGCAGCACACCAAGGGATGGGCTTGGAGGAACGCAATGCGCGAATTCCCCTGTAAGCAGGAGGAGAATCACCTGACTACAGGTGATGCACAACCCCTCACAGATTCTCGCATACAGGCCTCCTTGTCCACCCTCAAAGCACGTACAGTTTTACGCCTCAACTCCCTGAACAGCTCAGCTCTGCCATTAAGCCTGGCCCTGCAACTCTGGTCAATGGTATCCAGTGTCCCTTGAGATAATTCTTCTTCGCCCGATGGTGAGTTCCAAGACATCACCGGCAACATCAAGGATGGTGGTCTTGAAGGCACTCCACAACTCTTCAGGATTCCCCAAAGCACCCAGACCCCCCCAAATCCCCACTCAGCCTGTTCACAAACTCCTCAGCTCCCCTCTCATCCGTGAGTTTGCCAACCCAGCCTTGGCTGGGAAGGTACCATTCTCCCAGATTTAAGCTGAAACTTCAGAGTTGCTACCACAAGCCTGTGGCCAGTATTGAGGAACTGAGCACTTTGGTAAAGCCTACAGTTTTGGATCATCCTCCAGCAACCATAAACGAGCACATGATCAATCTCCTTTGCCACACCACGAGCATTGGAATACCAAGTCCAGCGATGAGCCTCCGGGCGCTGAAACCATGAAGCAGCCACCATAAGTCCATGACTTCATGCAAAGTCAAGGAACTTAGTGCTATTCTGGTTCACAGTTCCAGACCCATGGGGACCAACACATGTCTCATCCATCCATCCATGGGGACCATACTCTGTGCAGAGCATTGGTACTACTTAAGCAGTCTACTGGGCTATTGGGCACAATCCTGGATAGGTCGCCACTCCGACACAGGATACCAGCATGCTGGCACTGATTTTGCCGACCTCGGAAGGATGACAGGCCGAGTTAACCCCACCTGGTGTTAATTCAACAGCCTAGTGGGATTTGAACTCAGGATCCTTGGATCCTAAACCCACCACGAATTAAATACAGACAAGGGGGAAACAAAATAAAATAAAATCCTCCCTTAATTCTGGCACTTGCTCCAGAGATGGTCTTTATGGAACTTGGAATTGAGATGCTTTGTCCTGCACGTGTAGACGCGCCCAAAAATGGTGGCAAGCCTCTCTCTTGCAGCAGGAAAAATGAATGTCATGCGATTTGTGAGGCAATATTCAACACCAAGGCTCAGGGACCACCGTTCTGCTTCTTCGTCGATCGTGCTTACCGACCCACTGCTTTTCAAATTGGCGCCATCTCTTCGGTGATATACACGAGGCTTTGAGGTCCATCTCTCACGACCAGCCAAGAGTCAATGGCCAGCGTCTTGCTCCACCATGTGAGCCAATTCACCTCAGCATGAACATGAGAATCACGCCATGTTCTTCATGCATCGAAGGAAAGCCATTTCGTTGTGCTCAGTGGAGAGCAAAGTGAGATCATCCATCCCAGCCACGTTCCTCTCGCGACTACAACTCCATCCCTCACACCGAACTCGTGCGTTCGCTACCGATCTCTCTTCGACGTCACACCAAACAATTGTTCACCTCCGAGGCATGGCTTGCTTGCACGAAACTTGGGAAGGCAGGGCCTCAGCCTGCTCAGCACGTTTGGCTAGCTTGTGTTATAGTTGTTGTTATAAAAGCATAACTCCATCATTGCTGGTTTGTAAAACAAAAACATATGAATAAGTCACAGGAGGCAATTACTTACGGGGGGAACTTATCCTTAATCCATATCTAATTAACACCAGCCTCCTTCCCCGTGTGGTGACACATAACACTTAAGCTCGCAGTTTCCCTACTTCATTTACATCGAGATGTCTCCTACATGTCCAGGAGCCAAACAACTCTAGTCAATCCTAACTTTCCTATGAAATTCCTCCATCTACCCCCAAAACTTTAAAAGGGTCTTCGGGATATAAAGGGTCTAAAAGGATGTTAGAGTTCGAAAGGCTCTAAACTCGAAGTGTCTGAAGGGGTTTTAAGGGTCTTCAGGTTGTAAATAGTCAAAAGGATCTTGGGGGAGGGGGGGGTCTTATGGTCCTAAATTGTCTAATGTACTTAATCCACAAACCAGTACTCATGTTTTGTGAGGACAAACAGACAAGACAGTTAAACATACTGACTCAAATGCAATACCTCTCTTCTGGCGAGGGTAACAAAGAAAACCCACAGGATGTAAACACAGTACATCAACGAGAGGGGGAGCACTCGGGAGAGTGCTAAACCTCCGCCACCAATACTGCTGGGTCAATCAAGTGAACCTTATATCTTATTCATCAAATATGATGTCAACAGTGCTGACAGTTATAGTTCTTTTCTCCATTTTTTTTTGGGGGGGGGGGGGGGTTGGAAATCACTAAAAACATGTAGAAATGCAGAAAAAAGAAATCGAAATTTTGTTGAAAAAAAAGTTGCAAAATTTTTTTTTTCTCTAACAATTTTTTTTTGGGGGGGGGGTGGAAATCACTTAAAACATGTAGAAATGCAAAAAAATTTTTTTTTTTTCCTCGAACAATTTTTTTTGGGGGGGGGGGGTTGGAAATCACTGAAAGCATGTAGAAATGCAAAAAAAACAAAGAAAAATTTTTTTTTCTTTAACAATTTTTTTTTGGGGGGGGGGGGAGGACAAAGTCCAAAATCTAATGGCATGATCCTTGGACCATACCTAACCCCCCCACCAAGTTTCGTCAAAATCCGTCGAGGAGTTTTTCCGTAATACTGTTCACAAACAAACAAACAAACAAACTAGCCAGAATTTCGTTCATAGAACGAAAAATCTTGCCAAACCGAAGCACGTGAAGCGCAAACTGAAACAAATACTTGTGACACATTGATCAGAGTCTATCGCTCGGCCTATAGAGACTTGTGGAAAGAGTCTATTGATAATGATCTAAAGATTAATCTTAGGATTGAAAACTACCAATAATATATGGATGCTAGAGAACGTTCTGTTATCGCAGGAAGCATTTTTGGTTCCTTGACAAACTACAGATCTGGAAAGCGCTCATCAAGGGCTTTCATATGAGGTATTACTCTATGGTAACTAAGATTTGAAAAATTGACCTTGGGGTCAAAACATTTCGACCTCAGGCGCTAACCATGAAGGTCAAGGCCGATCTCCACCCAAAACTTATCAGCTGAGCGCTATACCATATGCTACATTCCTACAAAGTTTTGAGAA
The DNA here is from genome assembly GCF_056783735.1 of Eptatretus burgeri. Taxonomy (NCBI): domain Eukaryota; kingdom Metazoa; phylum Chordata; class Myxini; order Myxiniformes; family Myxinidae; genus Eptatretus; species Eptatretus burgeri. The sequence goes on from NC_140976.1 coordinate 42,069,942, forward strand.
GATTCGATCAAAATTACTCCCAAAATTAGGGTTTCGTTGAACTCCATGATTTACCACAAAGTGACCTTGACCTTTGACCTTGACCATTATGTGTGCTGAAGGGTATTCCAATAATACTATGATATGTGTAACCACAAGAGATTTCAATGAGAATTGCGCTCTACAGAGTGATTTAAAGGCGAAAAATAGGTGACGACAAACACTTTTATGAAACAAAGTGACAAACAAACAAATAAACAAACAAATAAATAAACAAACAAACAAACTAACTTACCGACCAATACAATCTTTCCGAAAATTTCGGCAAGATTAACAAACAGAAAGGGGTGAAAACAGTAACCTCCGATCTTCGGTGGCGGAGGTTAAATATCTTGCGAGTTATCTTTAGGTCATTAAAATGCTCCTGGCGTTGTCCTATTGTAACTGTCCAGTATCAGTATCCTTTATCACACTTTGTGGTATATTTTTGTCCACTGCCCCTCTGACAAGGTCGGAGACAGGGGACATGAAAGTGAGCTCCATCCAACTGATTGTCCATGTACTTTTGTGTACGCAATATTTCAAAAACCGTTGAACATTTAGCTTTAATATTGCAGATATCTATACATCATGACATCATCTCAACCTGATTAGATTATGTTTGTGATTGACTGAGTTATGTTGCCATGGCAACCATCTCAGAAACTTCGTTTGGGTCCATGATGTTTCAAAAACAGTTTACCATTTAGCTTTCATATTGCAGATATATATATATATATATATATATATATATATATATATATATATATATATATATATATATATATCTCATGACATTATCTCAACATGATTAGATAATAGCGGTGATTGGCTGAATTCTGTTACCAAGGCAACTATCTCGGTAACTTGGCTTGTGTATGCAATATTTCAAAAAACATTCAAGATTTAGCTTTCATATTGTTACGAATCTGGAAACCATTTGCATTCACACATACAGTTGACCCCACGTTTAGTTATCTCGATAAGTATGTGTTTATGGTTAGGGTCCCCTACCTGTGTCTAACGGGAATTACATGTGTGCGCTGCAAAGTTTCTTTATAGTTAGTTTTTTTACAACAAATCTCCTTCACTTCACTTCGCACACCGACGCCATTGACAACGTGCGTTCGACCACGTACGTGGGTGGAGATTTTCATCGCCTCAACTCCAACTCCACCCCTTGTCCAATCACGCACAGAGGGTGACTTTCCCACGAGATCCCGGCCAATGAGGGTTGAGATGGCCACAGAAGGCGATTTTCCCACGACACCCCGGCTAATGAGCGTTGAGATGGCCACAGAGGGCGACTTTCCCACAACAACCCGGCCAATGAGGGTGGAGATCGCCTCAGATGGCGATTTTCTCACCCTGGACAAGAGGATAGAAAGAAACGCCAGGCTGGGGAGGTTGGTCATCTTGGGGGTCGCGGGTCTTGGTGCTGGCTGGTTCATCTGGTCCTCAGTCATCGTCATCTCTGATCTTCCCTTTGGTCTTGGTTGATTGGTGCGTGGACACTTGGAGAGCACGGTCCCTGGTGCTTGGCGCTGCATGAAAGCTGTGGGTTCGAGTTCCACCACGCGACCAGATTGCCGTACACCGCACGAGGCGGACAGGTGCATGCCAGACCCTGGCCTTCGGCTCACCTTTCCTTCCGAGCTGGGGGCCTCAATAAAGGCCGGCCGGCTCACCTTTCCTTCCGAGCTGGGGGCCTCAATAAAGGCCGGCTGGCCCAGTTCTCGTGTGTGTGTGTGTGTGTGTGTGTGTGTGTGTGTGTGTGTGTGTGTGTGTGTGTGTGTGTGTGTGTGTGTGTGTGTGTGTGTGTGTGTGGCGCCAGACCGTTAAGTAGAATTGTTTAAATGCCTTGTACATACCTGCATTGCTTTTAGTCGGTTTAACTCTGCTCTCTGTGTCCCCCTCCCTTATAAAATAAACCCTTATGTTAAATGTACCAGCTCGTTTTCTGTGCTTTCTTTCATTGGCCTAGCACGGTGCGTATTGAGACATAGTAAAGCCGTTCATGCCGTAAATTGTTAATTTGGGTCCGACGGACTCTGGTAATTCCGCTCGGTTATATTGGACTGAGGTCGCTAGAGCGACCCAATTCGACAGAGCCCGTCGAGGGTGTGGTTTCCCCGGTAGCGAGACTGCATGGTTACTTAGGTATATTGAAATTTGGCAATTAACCCTAGCCCACGCCGTCAAAATATTGGCGACCACGGTCCGCTAAGGGACCCGTGACCTTTCGGACTTATCCGAGAGTCACGACCTAAATCCTGGGTGTTCGGTGGGAGACGACTCTACTGCTCCACCTGGAGGTTGCTCCTCGCCCCGAACCACAACAATATTACACAGATCCATTCCTCATACACCCCAAAAGGCAGGACAAATGGGGTATCAGCTCCTTGTTGAATATCAAAAGCAAAAGGTATGAAGTGTATTGCATGGATAATCTGTCAGCAAAATGCTGCTGGTGTTCTTCATTACCTCCACCGAAGGTGAAGGAGGTTATGTTTTCACCCCCTTGGTGAAGATCCGGATGCGGAAACTAGAATTTTAAAAGTGATTCTTCGTCATTGAGAGATGGGGCCGAAAACAATATATAGCACGATATCACAAAAAGTTGTGTAGGGATTCAGATGAAACTTGGTGGACAGGTTGGGTGCGTGACCACGACAAATTGATTAGATTTTGGTGAAGATCCAGATCTGGATCCGGCTACTCGAATTTTGAAAGTGATTCTTCACCATTGATAGATAGGGCCAAAAACGATAAAATAAAAAAAAATGGATTGGGCCCGATATGTTCTCATGGATCAGGCGTTATGTGGTGGAGGTATGCGCTCTGCCAGAGTGCCCTTCTAGTTTAAAAAGAGATTACCTACAAGTGATATTTATTCATTGGATAGCATTGCCCACATAATGAGGTATAATTTTTGCCCACTATAATTTTCACTTGCCAGTCCACCCATCTAAAATCCAGTTCACAATCTGACTGGCATCGTCCTGCCTACCTCTCTATGAAACTTTATAGTCCGGATGTCAAACACCATTTTTCAAGATGACCTTGCATTAGGGTCCGCACAATGTTTTTCCTGCATTTTTGTGATCATCGGACCATCTGAATAAATATTCCGATTGATGCCACTCTGGCACCCTTGAGCATTTTTGTAGAAACCCATTAATATGCAAATTAGCGGTGGCCATTGTCGAAATTACTATTTTTCTTAATATCTCCAAAAGTAAGCATCCAAATAGCCTTGTTGAGGTGTCTACACCCATGTTTTTAGGGTCACTGGTCATGATAAACCTACTTAAAATTTAATAACATTTAAATTTAGCTCATTAATATGCAAATTAGCAGTCGCCATTATCAAAATAACAATTTTTCTTAATATCTCCAGAAGTAAGCATCCAAACATCCTGGTTGAGGTGTCCAAACCCATGTTTTTCGGGTCACTGGTCATGATAAACCCACTTACAATTTGATAATATTTTAATTTAGCTCATTAATATGCAAATTAGTATAACCCTTCCCCCTGAATTTGTCCGCGCCGATCGGCGTTTTTGCAGTCCAGTTATACAACAACTAAACTGTTTGAAAATAACTTGCGCAGAGCCGTTTATTGCCAGTACAGTTGTGAAGAAATGGCTGACCTCAGAAGATCAACAGCATGAACTGTTTCTGATCAAGTAAATTGAGGCTTGTAATGTAATAAAAGAAACATGGAGAACTGAGTTTTAAGTAAGAGTAATGTCCTCTGATACAGTAGAATGATCAATATTATTTGCAAGTAAGTTTTTATTATTAATATTTAACATGATCTGTCTGAAAGCAACTGTGTATTTTATTGATTTTTAAAAGTACACAGGGTGGAACCTGTTTCCTGAGAATTTTTTAAAAATACGAACAAAGAAATTAAATGTTCACTGATGTTTATAATTACCTCTATTGTTTCAAGTTGAGGCTCCATCACCATGGGAGACTGTTTCTTCAGCCCCTGTAATTAAAGCTGGAAAACCTCTGGTAACAGTTGGTTCAAGCAAAGCAAGACAAGATGGTGTACATGAAGAGCTTGAACAGAGATTACAGGCAGACGAATCTGTCGAGCTCAAATGCCATAGAGATTGTGTCAACATACACATCACGCTCATACATAGAAAGACACTTGAAACGAATGAGTAATGTCTGTTTGGAAGATGCTTCAACAAGCAAAAGAAGCCGCCGTTCAAAGACGACAGTATTGGACTTTAAAGAACATTGCATTTTTTGCGGAGAAAAGTGCATCATGGACTTTGATAAGAAGAATCCTAATCGTTGGCGGCGAGTTCTCCTTTGTACGACTGCAGATCGGGATGATCGGACAACTTTCAAACAAACTATTCCAGATGTTATCGATTCTCGCCAGGATGAAGAAGGATGCCAGGTCAACATACGATTAATGGGTGCAATCAGCGATCTTCATGCTGCTGATGCGAGATATCACGATGACTGCAGAAAGTCCTTCATGGCACCCCGTTATGTTGCAGCAGCAGCACACAGTGGCAGAGAAACTCAGGACATTGAGCCAGCTGTCAGTTTTCCCATCCTATTGATGAAAGACGACATGTTGCGCATCTGGAATTCAGTAGAAATCTACAACATGTACAAGGATCATGGATCATGGAGGAAAGCTATACTCTCGACGAACCCTGTTATCCAAATTGTTGGATATACTTGGCTCTGAGCTTCTTGTTCTGTCTGGTGAAGGTGTCGCTAGTTTAATCTTGTTTCGCAGCAGAGCGTCTACTGCTATCAACTTAGTAGCATCAGATGAAGATGACACCATTGATGTTTCCATAGAACGAATTGCCAAGAAGGTTGCACAGGAATCTAAGCAGTTGTCGTCCGACCCCAGTTCCTATCAGACTAGAATTAATATAGATATTGCGAATGAAGCAGTGAGTTCAACCCTTCAATTGTTACTCTCCAAAATATCAGCTAAACTGGACTGCACACTTCCAGGAGCTCTGAGAGGAAACATCATAATGAATATGATCACCAATTGACGAACTACACTCCACATAGCACTGGGAGTTCGTCAGTCGTAAAAGCCTCGTCGATCAGTTGTACAACTATCGTGTGACCTCTTCCTATGATGAGTTTCAGCGTTTCAAGGGATCAGCAGCAAAGGCTGCAACTGTTCACTCCCGGATTAGGGGAATCGCCAATGCTGAACGTGGCCTCGTTCAGGTTGTTGCTGACAACTTCGACACAAATATCTCATCCCAGAATGGACTCGTTTCAACACATTCTCTTGCAGTACTACTTACCATAAAAGATCAGGAGATATCTTCCACATCTGAAGATGAAGCCATCATCAGACGATTGACCCGTGATGAAATGAAGACACCTGTGACAGAAGACATTTCGGTTCAAAGGTCCAAGGGACCTGAGAAACCAGTGATGCCAGTTGAAGAAGCCACACGTGTGGTGTTACCTCTCTGCATATTGGCTCATCAAGCTATACAACTTAGGAGAGTTCAAGTTATGGATTTCTCTTTTCTGAAGCAAATCACTTCTGATCAGAACACACCAGAGTTTGGTGGCTTTAATACGAAGCTCTGCAGAGAGCAAGGACGATCCATCCAACCTGCAACGAGGGCCATTTATACACCGCTCATAGATATGGATCCAGCTGATCCGGACATGATGTTTACAGCAATGGAGGGAAAACGCTTAACCTCAGTGTGGACAAACCGTAACCATATTCACAAACGACCAACAGCTGTATCGAGTGGCCGTTAATGTTAAATGGGTTTATTCTGAGCGATTTACCCAATTCATACCAAGGCTGGGCGGCATGCATGCCCTTATGAGTTTCATCGGTTGTGTGGAGAACTTGATGGCTGAAAGTGGGCTGGAAGACGTGATGAAATCTGCCTTTGGAGGTGTTGCTCAAATGCTTGGTGGAAAAAAGTTTCCCCAAAACTTCAGGGCCCTGTGATTGGTGACTGAGGAGATCCTTCGTTCCAGCGTGGCTCAGGCAGAAAGTCATGAAGACTTAATGGACACTCTTGAAACCAAAGCAACAAAGAGCATGACCACACAACTATGGGCAGAGAACCTTGTGAAACCTGTATTCATCATGATGGCGTTTGTTCGTGCTGAGTGTGAAGGAGACTGGCCATTGCATCTTTGGGCTATGAAGGAGATGCTCCCCTACTTCTTCGTGGCTGGACATCACAACTATGATAGATATGGGCTCTACTACCTTCGATCGATGGAAAGGCTTCATGGAGACATTCTGGAAATGTTCTTAAAAGATCACATGATGCGGCACAAGAAGGGCCTATGGAGCGGCATATGGTCGGATATGTACATCGAGTCCACGTTCATGCGCTACGGTCATGGCATACATGGAATCGTTGGCATTACACTGAAGCCTTCTACACTGAAGAAGTGGGCCTATAGTATGCACACGTTTAGTCAGATAGTCCACGATCTCACAGATAGGTCTGAGGGGCACATTGTCACAGAGGTGACCATTCACAAGGAAGAGAAGCCATCACGCATACGATCTGATGTAGAGGACCGAGATAAGATAAGGAGAAAACTCCAGTTCTATATCGACCCACTTGACCCAAACGAACATTCAGACAGAGTTGTCAACATTGTAACTGGCAGAATTGGACCGGAGAAGGTGAACGCGCCAAGGGCAGTTGACATTGGCTGAGCACATATGCATTCGTATGAAGAAAGCTGGCCAACAGGATTCAACGCTCCCTTATCTAAACAAGTCATAACTATGGCAGTGACACGGAAAGTCATGCGTGTGGGATCTACTGAGGTTTGTGATCTAAATCTCATCTACTCCAGGGTCATGGGACTCCAACAAAGTCGAAACATCAAACTATGTGACGTCTTAGAGTACGAGCTTGCACCTGTGCCAACATCAATGTTCGATGAAAAGGGGGAGATGAGAATAGCAAAGACCAAGTCGACATTGAAGAAGAATCTCCAAGTGGAAATCTCAACAAGACTGGGTCCACAACCTGAAGTCCTCTGGGTTATTCATTGGTCTAAAGCTGCTGTTACATCTTGACGATTTAGCCAGCGTATGCCGATTTATGAAAAATTTGTCTAAAACGCTGGCACACGTAGAATACGTTATGGGTACGTTTTGTATACGTTAAGACCACGCTGAAAAACACTGCCATATGTCGTAGTACGCTGGCTTTAAACGTTGTACTTTTGGGTTGTCCTCAAATTTTTGCATGCTTGAAATTTTACGACATATGCCGGCGTATGACTCACAGGTTCCGCTACGCTGGCCATAAGTTGTAGGCACGTTATGCGATCGTTGACACACGTCGACTACACGTTACTTGTAAGTTGCTCATAAGTCGAAACACGTCGAGGTAATGTTTAGCGTACCTGAAACTTATTTCTAACCTATGAGTAACGTTTTGTAAGCACGCTGCACGAACATTGTTCACACTTCGCAACACGTTACTTGAAAGTTCCTCATATGTCGAAACACGTCAAAGCAATGTTTAGGGTACCCGTGACTTATTTATAACCTATGAGTAACGTGCTTGGGAATTATTTGTAAAGCATGTCCTATGCACAAATACGTATTTGACGTCTTCAGGACGACCACAGAACACGTTTCTAACTTACAGAGACCGTATAATGGCGTATTGGCAGCGATTAGGGGAATTGGTATATAAAAAGGGGCTTCGCAGGAGGAACCCGTCTTTTTTTAGACTTCGTGGTGAGTACATGTCCATGTCATTCCGAGAGATGGAGGATACGGCAAGGCTGAGACGACAATACCTACCTGTCCTCGAACATCAACATAACCTCATCGAGTTGACACTGCACCAGTTGCGTGCCAATAGAGCCGGGAGAAGAAGACGTGAACGGAGGAGAAGGTACTGGGTCAGACCATGGATCAGGAGGCGACCCCATTACGGCATATATGACCAGCTCATGGTGGAACTCCGGAAAGAGGACCATGCATCCTTTATAAACTTCCTGCGAATGCCCCCAGCGATGTTCGACGAGCTGCTAGCCAGAGTGGGTCCAAGGATAATCAAGCAGTACACCTTCTACAGGGATCCGCTTGAGCCTGGCATGAGGCTGGCACTGAGCCTGCTGCTGTTGGTGCCGTGACTGAAGTGCTGTGGAAGTGATTTAACTCGTTCAATGAAAAATATTTCAATTGCCGAGCACCAGCGTCCAAAAACAATAGGCAAGTGACAGGCATTTATTAAAAGTGAAGTTGCAGCCTATGAATAGAAAACCTCATATAATCGTCGACGATACGCTGCCACGCTATGCATACGTTAGACTATCATTGGGCATAGGTTGTGGACGCCTAAAACACGCTAATCAATCATTGGTATAACTTATCTACAAGTTATCGAAGCATTCTGTGTTCATTACTAGTACATTATGCATTTGTCCAAGTCGTTTTGAATACTTTAAAAACTGAAACAAAAAAATAGTTCATCGTGGGAATGAGAAAAAAAAATTAGCTGAAAAGAACATCGAACAATGGTGCAAAGTAGTCTCCTATTCGTGGACGCAACGAGGATCCATCATCATCCACACACTCCCCATCACGCTCACCTACTACTACTGACATGGACCTACTACTACTACCAATACTACTACTACTACGACTGACACACTCACCTAATACTACTACTACTGATACTACTGACATTGACATCTACTCAACATGGAGTCTGGAACACTGAAGGGTTCCTCTTGTGAAGTCCATTTGTATATACCAATTCCCCTAAACGCTGCCAAATCACCATTATACGGTAGATGTAAGTTAGAAACACGTTCAGTAAGTTCTGTGGTTGTCCGGAAGACGTCAATCAAATTAGTCTACATACGACAATGTGCGTTTGAGATACGTTACACATAGGTTCAAAGCATGCTACTCATAGGTTCAAAGCACGTTACTCATAGGTTAAAAATTAAGTTTTGGGTATGCTAAACATTACCTCGACGTGTTTCGACTTACGAGTAACTTACAAGTAACGTGTGTCCGACGTGTGTCAACGATCACGGAGCATGCCGAGAACTTATGGCCAGCGTATGCGGAACTTGTGAGCCATACGTCGAGTACGTCGTAAAATTTTCAGCATGCTTGAAATTTCATGACGTACTAGACGTACCACGGAATATGACAGCGCACTTCATCGTTTTTCAGCGTGCTCCTAACGTATACACAACTTACCCATACCATATTCGACGTGTGCCAGCGTTTTAGACACATTTTTCATAGGTTGGCATACACTGCCTAAATTGTCAAGGTGTGACTGCGATGTTGACACTTCCAATTTTCAGGCGGTTAGGATTTAAATCGGTGTGCGGCAGGTTTTTAACAGAGAACGCCACGAGTTCGTCGGCGATACGTGCAGCGCGTTATGCCTAAGTTAAACTATCGTTGGGCATAGGTTGTGAACGCCGACAACAGGCAAAGCATTCATTGGTATAAGTTATCGAGAAGACAACGAAACGTTCTGTGCCCGTTACTAATTTTCAGGCGGTTAGGATTTAAATCAGTGTGCGGCAGGTTTTTAACAGAGAACGCCACGAGTTCGTCGGCGATACGTGCAGCGTATGACCGTATGTATGCATATGACCAACACGTTATGAATACGACCAAAACTTAAAAAAAAAACCTCAAAACTTCAGCATACGCCAACGTTTTACATACATTTTTATACGCTGCCATTGCTGGCTAAAACGTCAAGGTGTGACAGCGCCTTAACAGGGGAATTGTGCAAGACTTTGTTGACAACTTCACGAGCTACATCATGGCAAAGGTGGACAAATCAGATGTATATCTGGTATTTGACAGATATCATGATTTCAGCATCAAGAGTGGAACAAGATTAGCAAGAGCTGGGCAGCAAGCTAGCAGGTGCCACAGGTTGAATCGCCAGACTCCACTGCCTCCACAGCTGGTGGTTCTGTCAGTAACAGAGAACAAAGTTCAGCTGATAGAACTGATTTGCCAGAATTTAATTGACGTTAGTCAACAGAGAAAGCAGAGCCAACACAAGTTCATCATTATGGGACAGGAGTCTACCCCAGTGGAAATACACCATGGAGCCCAAAGGTGTCGCACTGATTTGAAGACGACACATGAGGAGGCAGATGTCATCATGATTCAGCAAGTCGCTAAAGTTGCCGAAGATGGCACAAAATGCATCACAGTCATCTGTGATGATACTAATGTGTTCATCTTACTTGTGTATCACTTCGCAGAACTTTATCTGCAATGCTGCGTAACAATGGAAGCAACTTGTCCTGGCCGATCGTTGATCAACATTGGGGCCACTGCCAGAAAGCATGCCGGGATAGTGCAAGACCTACTAGCTTTACACGCACTGACAGGTTGCGACACCATTGCCCAGATATATGGTAGAGGTAAACTGACTAGCAAGAAGACACTTGCAGCAGGTCTTTCACTTCAAAAACTTTGGAATGTGGATGCATCTATTGACGATGTCATCGCCGAAGCCACTGTGTTCATGGCTGTTTGCTATGGTAGCAAGGAGAGAAGCAACATGTCTGATGTTCGCAAAGAGGTGTGGTCTATGAAGATGGCAAAACCAAATGCCATCAAAGCACCAGACCTAAAGGCTCTGCCACCAACTACAAAGTTCTTTGAACAAAACGTGCGACGCGCTCATATCCAGACAGCAATATGGAAGTCAGCTGTTGAGCTGCAGCCACCACCTCTGGATCCCACTCAGTAAGGATGGAAAACGTGATGAGGCATCAAGATCATTACTTCCAATTATGCTGCCACCCAACGTCGCTCTTGTACCACCAGAGATCTTGGAGCTAATACGATGTGGATGTTCCTCCGACAAGCAATGCTACACAGCTCAATGCCGTTGCACAGCAGCCAAGTTACCATGCACAGTTTTCTGTATGTGCCATGGAGATACTGGCTGCCAGGAACTGGCTGCAGCGCACCAAGACAGCTGCTGCATTTGCCCTTCATGAAGACTCTGACACTGAATGAGACACCAAGCACTGAAGTAGACTTCATAAGGTTTACAAACCTGTTATATATATATATATATATATATATATATATATAAAAAAAAAAAATATATATATATATATATATATATATATATATATGAACATTTTATATATATATATATATATATATATATATATATATATATATAAAAAAAAAAAATATATATATATATATATATATATATATATATATGAACATTTTATTTACACAGGAATGTCTTCTTTTGTTCATGTTCTTAGCTGCTTTCATTGCATACTGTCGAATTGTTGAATCTGTATGAATAATAAGGTGATCTATATTCACAAAACTGAAGTGTTTTTTTTTTCTATCTATATGTCTATTTATCTACATTTTCAATAATGGTGACTGCTAATTTGCATATTAATTAGCTAAATTTAAATGTTATTAAATTGTAAGTGGGTTTATCATGACCAGTGACCCTAAAAACATGGGTGTCGACACCTCAACCAGGCTATTTGGATGCTTACTTTTGGAGATATTAAGAAAAATAGTAATTTCGACAATGGCCACCGCAAATTTGCATATTAATGGGTTTCTACAAAAATGCTCGAGGGTGCCAGAGTGGCATCAATCGGAATATTCATTCAGATGGTCTGATGATCACAAAAATGCAGAAAACAGTGTGCAGACCCTAATGCACGCTTTTCTGGCCAACACTCGGACTATTACAAATCCGGGCGGCATGCTTATTCATGTAATGCCACCGATATCAGACAAATGGTGGTTATCCAATATCGAAATAGATGTAGTTACCTGGATCTTTCAGCAGCTTCATTACAGCAGAGTCTGCACCCTTCACATATACCATGGCTTGTCCAGTAAGCGGATGTCTCACAACAATGGACATCCGCCGTCGCTCTACATCAAATGCAAGTTCATGTAGAAGATCAAACTTTAAAGGGCCAACACCAGGTAAAGATAATGTCAAATGGTGGACAGTTCGGTCTAACAGCACAACACCATATGCACGAGCAGCTGCTACCAGCGCTACCTCATCCATACTCCGTGCCTCATACCTCATGCCTTCTTCTGCTTCCAGCTCATTTTCCCTGCCTGATGACTCAATCTGTTGTTTATCTGGTTCGAATCCTCTATTCAAATTGCTGTATCTAACATATGCACATTGTCTCTTATGACGATGACTTTTTCTTCCTTTGTTATCAACCTCTTGATGAGGCTTTTGATTGCTTGCTTTGTGCTCGTACCTTCTTTGTGCAGTCTGAAAGGTATCCAAGTTGTTCTCCAAAGTAACATCTGACAAAACACTGGGATCCTTGCAAGTAGGTCTGAGGTTCCTATTTCTATAATGTAAATGACCAGCAACGATGCAAAGTTCTTCTGCACAAAAGGGATCCCCAAACTGCCCTTGAGAACACAGATTCAACACTTGAACCTCAGGGCTGGAGTCTCCTTGCACATCTGAAAAACCCGGAGAGAGCATTTTTGCTCCCTCTTCAACTTCCCTGTGCTCCACTTCTTCCATTTCCTTTATGGAAGAATCATTTCTCCTCACAATTGCAAGTTCCTGTGATGAAAAAGAATATTGATAATCAATTTCCATATATATTATTAGACAAGTAATGTGAAATGGTACTGAATGAAATAACATGTCGAGGCAAATGTCAGAGTGCGTACTTCACGAGGGACAAACAGTGTGATACAGCCCCTTGTGTCCTGCCGGTGTGTTACCTGGCCGAGAGGAATCTTTGACCGCACAACCATTACACTATTGCAGACAGCAAGAGCGATGAAGAAATCCAAGATGTCCATTTCCCTTGCCACGGGCGAAACATTCGGCATGAACCTCAGTTGATCAACGGCTTTATGCAAACAGTTAAGCATCCAAGGGTCAGGTTCCAGTAACGGTTCCTGCCAAGAAAACGAGGAACTATGGGAATCATTGGAGCGTAAATGAAAATGGATTGCATAACACGACTGCAACTGAATACTTTATTTTCAAAACTCTTTTAAATTTTTATTTTCAAAAGTTAGGAGAGGAAACTAGGAAGAAACACAAGCACACACACACACACACACACACACACACACACACACACACACACACACACACACACACACACACACACACACACACACACACACACACACACACACACACACACACACACCTGCAGAGTTCTTATCAGCATCTTTTCATCCAAATAATCACTGTCTCTGGCTCTCCACACCTACGCTGTCATGTGTCATCTTGCTGTACACACAGTTTCATTGCCATTTTTTTTCACTTTCTCTTCGACCCTTCTTCCTTCCTATCCTTCTTTCTTCTTTCTTCTGCTTGCTGTTTATAAACAAATTATTTGATTGCATCTTGTCTCATTAAAATTTATCACCCCATTCACAGAAGCCATGTGTAAATGCTTTTTAACTACCCTGTCCTTGTTTTGTTGTAATTTGTTTGTTATGCTATCTATCAATTTGCTTGTTATTCCATTGATGAAACAACTATTTATGCAAATAAAAAAAGGAAAAGCGAAACACCAAAAAAATGCAGATTAATCACCAAACTATTATCATTATTCTTATTATTTATTGGGATAATTTGTTAGTGGAAAAAGACATGGATGAAAAGGAAGAAAAGACCAAATTACAACTCACTTGAAGTTTAACCACCAGTCCATGAGATCCTTGTTCTGCAGTGACATGTGACACTTCATGACCAGCCACCACACAGCGCCGGAACACCATGCAGTTATCAGTTAAAGTTCCGGTTTTGTCTGAGAAGAGAAACTGCACTTGTCCCAAGCTTTCAGGAATGTTGAGTGATCGACACTGCAGGGGAACATCTTGTTGGCAGTCATAAAGATCAATGTCTTGCTGCATGAAGTACACGTGGCCCAGTTTCATCACCTCGATAGTTATGTATAGAGAGATTGGTATCATGACCTGACAATAACACAGTTTGTTTGTGAAGGTGAGAGAAGAAGAACACTATTAAATCACAAACTTCAAATAAACATAAAACTCAAACTTGGGCAATGACAAAACAACAAAAAAAAGCAATACGATCGAGATAAATAATTGTAATAAGAGAATGAAGAACTAGTCTTGCAGGTGAAGGCTTGTGTCGATCTGCATCGGTGGAGAGATAGAACAATGGATGAAGCATGCTAACCATCGTAGGAAGCAAGGAGAAGCTGATATTTCAGGCGTTAACCCTTCGTCGGAGGAAAAAAAAAAAGATCAACGAAGGATCAACACCCAAAATGTTATCTGAGAGAGAGAGTGTTCTTGTGGTGTGGACAGCAGCTTCCGCACTATAAACAAATGGAACAGATGTAAAGTTTCCTGTGAATCGCCTTCTTCAGATAGTATGACTGGCAATCGGCACATGCAACACAATCTCAGAGTGCTGTGGATTAGTAGCACAGCCATGCTTCTATAGCAATGGAATCAGAAGAAAGAATGGGCAGACAGGGTGGCTGAGAGGCACGCAGACTTGCCTCTAAGCTGTCTCGCCTGCGTTTGATTCCCGACCCAGCTATAAACTGTAATCCCAGTGTTTCACAGGCAGGGTGATTCATCATGTGTGTGCCATCCCTCGGCTAGACACTAAACTGGGTGTCCCATCTGTCTGCATTTGTTGGTGGACGTTAAAGATCCCGGATTCTAATCTTCATGAAGGTATCCTTCATGAAGATTAGGCACACGAACGCCGGCACTGAGAACAAATTACAAACTCCTGCCCTAACCAATAGAGGGCATTGCATCAGTGGCACAGCCAGTCAGCCAATAATGCTACCCCGCAGCCTTGTGCTGCATACGAATAAAGAAGCAGCAGCAGATTTAATATGTATTGGAATCCCAATGATGTATGCATTTCTGAGGGAGATAATTAAAAAAATATATCCAATTTGTAATAAAGTGGGTCAACAATGCATTTTCTTGGCACTTAAGACTCAACCTTTGAGAACTTGTGATAAAAATCGGGGCAACATCCCTGGGCAGTCACCTGGTAGAATAATTATACTGAGGAGGAAGTCAATGTGGGACGGAATCAGCAAAATGTACCCATGAACCAGTGTTATAGCAAACACGCATTTTGGGAGAACCCCCACTCCCCCAGTCTCCAATTTTCTAAATAGCGTAAACAAACTTTGGTGCATCATAGATGATGAAGATTGTGGTCAAATTTCATCGAAATTGTGTTTGTAGTTTCTGAGAAAAACACAAAGCTAATATTGTACATCTTTTGGGGGAAACTCCCCCATAAACTCCCTCCTAGATCCCCTCCAATCCCGATTTTTAATTTTTTTTAATGTCGTGAATGAACTTTGGTACAGCATGGGTGATGAAGGCTGTGGTCAAGTTTCATTGGGATTGCGTGTGTAGTTTCAGAGAAGAAGTTGTAAGTGTTTGTAAATGGATGGACGGACGGATGTACGACATGTCATCCCACAAACTCCCTGGAACTGAAGGCCCAGTCACACCTTGACATTTTAGCCAGCAATGGCAACGTATCAAAATGTATGTAAAACGCTGGCTTACGCTGAACTTTTGATGTTTTTTTTAAAGATTCGGACGTATTCATAACGAGTTGGTCGTATGCATAACATATTAGTAATGGACACAGAACGTTTCGTTGTCTTATAGATAACTTATACCAACGAATGCTTAGCCTGTTGTCGGCGTTCAAAACCAATGCCCAACGATAGTCTAACTTATGCATAGTGCGCTGCACGTATCGCCGATGATCACGTGGCGTAGCCTATTAAAAGGCTGCCGTACAATGATTCAAATCATACCCGCCGGAGAAATGGAAGTGTCAACATCGCAGTCACACCTTGGCGATCTTGCCAGCGTATGCCGACCTCTGAAAAATGCATCTGAAACGCTGGCGCACGTCGAATACGGTATGGGTAAGTTTGGTATGCGTGAATAGAACGCTAAAGTATGCTATCATACGTCGTAGTAAGTGGAGTACGTCTTGTACTTTTAAACGTGTTAAACATTTTACGACGTACTTGCCGTATGCCTCACACGTTCCGCATGCGATGGGAATAAGTTGAACGCACGATATGCGATCGTTGGCACACGTCGACAAAAGTTACTTGTAAGTTACTCAAAAGTCGAAACACGTCATGTAATGGTTAACGTCAGTGTTCCAGACTCCCTGGTTTTTTTTTTTGGTTTTTTTTTTCTTCGGTATGACGGTGATGTTGACACTTCGATTTCTAGTGCGGTTATAATATAATTTAATTAATAGGCTGCCGCTCAACGATTTAAATCATAACCGCACTAGAAATCGAAGTGTCAACATCACCGTCATACCGAAGAAAAAACAAACAAACAAACATAAAAAACCAGGGAGTCTGGAACACTGACGCTAACCATTACATTGATGTGTTTCGACTTATTGGGCCAAAACCATTACATATCGACATTACACCTTACAAGTAACGTGTGTCGACGTGTGTCAACGATCGCGTAACGTGCCTACAACACGTTACTCATAGGTTAGAAATAAGTTTCGGGTACGCTAAACATTACCTCGACGTGTTTCGACTTATGATTAACTTACAATTAACGTGTGTCAACGATCACATCACGTGCCTACAACTTATGGCCAGCGTATGCGGAACTTGTGAGTCATACGCTGGCATAAGTAGTAAAACTTCAAGCATGCTAAAATTTGAGGACAACCGCAAAGTACAACGATGAAAGCCAGTGTACTACGACATATGGCAGTGTTTTTCAGCGTGCTCTCAATGTTTCCAAAACTTACCCATAACGTATTCGACGTGTGCCAGCGTTTTAGACAAATTTTTCAAAAATCGGCATAAGCTGGCTCAAACGTCAAGGTGTGACTGGGCCTTAAGTTCCACGTGAGCTAAAATTCATTTTACCTCTCAAACAGCAGTTACACCAGGAATTGGTATCAACTATAAAGTCATCATTGCAAATTCACGTCCTTGGGAGGCATTATAGGCAAATGATCCACGACACTCACCTGGAAGAGCATTAGCATGATCAGGAATGTACAAGCGCCAGCCAGCGGTGCTGACAACCAGGTTCCATGCCAATCTGGAAGGTCAAATATGGCTCCTCTATTACAGTAAACCCAGAAACCGTGTCCTGTCCAACATGTAACAGAAAAAGTGAAATATTGTCAGGCCACATAAAGTTAAACTATCACATGTAAAATAACGAATGCAAATGGCCACAAAATCAAATTAAAAACAAGAAAAAGAGCAATCAGAGATTGCAGACCCTCACCAGGACTTCTTTTGAGTGGTATCTTTTTATTTTTTTTAATAAGTTTTAGGGTAAATCCAATATGGCTGCCAAACCATGTGACCAATCACATCATTTGTGTGAACCTTTTGTTTCTCATGGACAGGCAGTCATAGTGTAAAGTTTCGCCTCAATCTGCTCAGCCACTTCAGAGAAGATTTTTGAAGGTTTTTATTTTTTATTTTTTAATATGGCTGCAGAATCACGTGATCGATGATGTCATCATAGTTTTTCCTGTGGACCATTTTATCTGCAGATGATCCTCAAATTTTTTTATAATGATCAGATGTGGCATTCCACAGATGCAATTATGACGTCATAGCGAAGGCATCTATGATCATTTTTTAAATTATTTTTTAACCATACTCATTCACCATGAGGAGTAGTTGACATGTGCCAAGTTCCAATTTTTTTCCTTGGTGCGGTTTCAGAGATTCAGAGGTCCAAAGTTTTTCCCTTTTTTCAATATGACTGCCACACCACATCACCTATGACATCATAATTATCATTATAACATTCTACATGAGTAGTCGCACCAGTGGTGAAAATTTAATCTCAATCCGACAAGCGATTGTGGAGAAAAACACGAAAGAGCGATGCGGGCAAACAGAGAGACAGACAGACAAACAAACGGACCCAAATGCAATATCCTCTCCTTCGGCGAGGGTATCTCGAAGGGCACTCGGTAGAGTGCATACCTCCGCCCTGTAATGCCTGATCCACAAGAACATATCTGGCCCAATACATTTTTGAAATATCATGCCATATATCGTTTTTGATCCCCATTTCTCAATGGTGAAGAATCACTTTAAAATTCTAGTAAGCGGATCTGGATTCGGATCTTCACCAAAATCGAATCAATTTGTTGTGGTTACACCCAATCTGTCCACCAAGTTTCAGCCGAATCCGTCCACAACTTTTTGAGATATCATGCTATATATCGTTTTTGGCCCGATCTCTCAATGGTGAAGAATCACTTTACAAATAAAAAAAAAATTCTCGTATCTGAATCTGGATTTGGATATTCAGCAAAATTGAATCATTTCTTCCTTGTCACACACCCAACGTGTCCACCAAGTTTCGTCCGAATCAGTCCGCAACCTTTTTTGAAATCGTGCTATATATAGTTTTTGGCCCTATCTCTCAATGGTGAAGAATCACTTAAATTCTCATAGCCGGATCTGTATCTTCACCAAAATCTCATCAGTTCGTCAGTCACACACCCAACCTGTCCACAACTTTTTGAGATATCCTGCACACAAACAAACAGACAGGCAGACAGACAGGGTTGAAAACATAACCTCCTTCCATCTTTGGTGTCGGAGGTAACAATATACAAAGACACGAAGCATTATTTGATTTTTTTTGTATTCAAATTCATGGCTCATGTAAGAGCTGGAACACTGAATGGATCAAGATAGAAGAGTACAAAAGGAACATTAACAAAGGGGGAGGGAGGAACACCAACAGCAGGGTTGAAGGATAAAATAGGAGACATGGACAATTAAGTGATGTGGGGAAGAAATGAGTGGTAGAGGAATACGGACAAGATAGATGCAGAAGGAAAAGTTGGAAATTTTGAAGGAGGTGGGGGTGGGTTGGGAGTGAGGAGGGGTTAATGGGGGAAGAAAAGATCATGGCTTTGGATGGGGGATGATGTAAGATGGTGATGAACAGCTGTCTTGAATTTTTTTTGGGGGAGCTTCGCCAGAAAGGGGGTTGCTGGCAGACTGTGCATGCCCTGCAGAAACCTGAGAGAGACAGAGCCAAGAGAGGGCAGAGGATGCAAAACCAGAGAGGTGGCAGGAGAAAACAGAGACCTCCTACATGTCTGCGATGGCAAAGTGATAATCCCATAGACTCAGCTTCATTGTGGGAGATTCCAATGACCTTGAAGACCTTAACTTTTACAGTGTAAAGCTGAGCAAAGTGTGATGCAGATCCACCAGCCCAGAGGGGAGAGCAGTCAGTACTCCATCAAACTAACGATGAAGGCCTTGCAGGTGGACAAGAGTTCAGGTGTGCCAAGGAAGGACTTTGTATGATGGAGGATGCCCAGTTTTGGAATGGACTGGCTTTGGAGGCCAACTTTGAAATGTGGTTTGCCCAAGAAAGATCATGACTGATAGTTAGACCCAGGAGTTTGAGTGACGGAGCTTCCTCAAGAGGTTTGTTAAGAAAGTAGATAGGAGGGTTTGCCAGATGGTCCTGTGAGAGAGAGAGAGAGAGAGAGAGAGAGAGAGAGAGAGAGAGAGAGAGAGAGAGAGAGAGAGAGAGAGAGAGAGTGAGAGAGAGAGAGAGAGAGAGAGAGAGAGAGAGAGAGAGAGAGAGAGAGAGAGAGAGAGAGAGAGAGAGAGAGAGAGAGAGAGAGAGAGAGAGAGAGAGAGAGAGAGAGAGAGAGAGAGAGAGAGAGAGAGAGAGAGAGAGAGAGAGAGAGAGAGAGAGAGAGAGAGAGAGAGAGAGAGAGAGAGAGAGAGAGAGAGAGAGAGAGAGAGAGAGAGAGAGAGAGAGAGAGAGAGAGAGAGAGAGAGAGAGAGAGAGAGAGAGAGAGAGAGAGAGAGAGAGAGAGAGAGAGAGAGAGAGAGAGAGAGAGAGAGAGAGAGAGAGAGAGAGAGAGAGAGAGAGAGAGAGAGAGAGAGAGAGAGAGAGAGAGTGAGAGATTTGTTAGGATTTAAAGACATATTGCAAGTGCTTGACCAGCTTGTGATTTTGTCATGGTCTGAAGAGAGGGAAGATTCTATCACCTGCCTATCTGACACTACCTTGGGGTACTCCAGCCTTGACAGGGAGAGATGAGAGGGTTCCATTAAGACCTACCCACTGACTATGTGAGTGGAGGAAGTCAGTGATCCATAAGAGAAGGTGGCCTTGCATGCCACAAACAGAGAGTTTGGAGAACAAAGTGTGATGCCAGACTGTATTGAAAGCTTGAGATATGTCCAGAGACGGCACTGATCTCATGTTTGACATTGAGGGCTTCCATCCATTTTTGAGAGAGTAGGAGGTCCAAGATAAAGTTACCTGGCCTGAAAACCGAACTGATGATCGAAGATGAAGCAGGTTGAGGAAAGGAAGAATTTGATATTAACTGGGATGATGGATTGAATGACTTTGTTGATGATTGAAGGTAAGCTGATAGGTCTGTAGTTAAGGGTATGAGGTTTTGCACCTTTTAATGTAAGGCAGTGATTTCCAAGAAGATGGAAGATGACTTAGGGCAATTATATTGATTTATGGTGAAAAGAGCAGAGAGAGGATGTGCAAGAGCCACAGAGAAGACTTTTTTGGACAGAGGAGCAGATTCCTTCCAGTCCAGTTGTAGAATCAGAGGTGCAAAAGACAGAGTCCAGGAACAGTTGGGTATGACTGGGAAGGATGGGTCTTGAGAGAAGCAGAGACAGACAGAGAGATCAAAATATAGACCGATCACTGTACCATGGTTCCAAGAAGGAGGCCAGACATACCAAAACACACACGCACGCACGCACGCATGCAGTAAAGCTATTATATTTGAAGTTATCACCTTAACTTAAAAGCAATTTACTGATTTCCCAACTGACCGGATCATCAGCTGGACACCGTTTTTCATCGAGGTTTCAATCCTTTCAGCCCAGAACCTCTCCAAACAGCGGATCCACAACCCCGGTCGCAGGTCCACATCAGTGGATTACTCAACATCAATGGACCCACATCCGCAATGTTGTGTCCAGACAGTCAGTTAACACAGCAATACAATATCCTTATTCAAACTTATTAAATTTTTACTTTTATTTCAAGTATTACTTCACATGAATAACTTTAATCATATACCACTTTATATGATAATATATTAAGTGATAAACACCACCTTGCAGACATGTCCATTATACAGCACCTCCATCTAACCAAAGACTCAAACTGTCATTCAAATATTCAATCTGTTATTAACAACCAATTTTAACAAGCTGCATTGCGTATCTGAGCAACCACCAATAAATTATATTCATGCTTATTTATGATGTATTTTTAATCGAAATGCCTCCATTATTTACATATATATATATATATATATATATATATATATATATATATATATATATATATATATATATATATATATGTTTAATCAACAGTATTAAATAAATAATTTACCTCACTAAAATAATTAATTAACAAGTGGTGTCAGGCACAACAAATCCCACCCATTTCAGGCATAAAGTTATTTTGGGGATCAAATTTAAATTTGATACATCCTTAATCTGAATGTTGATTATAAGGAATAGAATAAGGAATATTTTAGTCTTAGTTTGAAGTCAATTGAACCATTTTTGACGAAGTTATGAGCGAAAAACGATTTTGACCTTTTTGTGACCTGACCTTGACCTTTGACCTAATTGGACCCAAAAGTTAATGGAGTCGTCCGAGGTTCATTACCCACCTGTGAATACAATTTGACAGTGTTTGAGCCAGCCGTTTTCCTGTAAAGTTGTATTTTTGTAACCATGTTTTAGTTTTAATGGAAAATTTGTAATTTTGACTGATGACCATGACCCCCAAAACTTCGGACCCTACCGATCTTCACAAATATGCATTTTTCACTATAGGAATGGGTAGGATTATAAGTGGCAAATAGAATAAGGTTCACTATAAGCTTAGTTTGAAGTAAATCAGATCATTTTTGACGAAGTTATGAGAGAAAAACGATTCTGATCTTTTCGTGACCTTGACCTTTGATCCAATTGGACCCAAAAGTTAATGGGGTCGTCCAAGGTTCATTACCCACCTGTGGATTAAATTTGATAGTGTTTGCTAAAGCCGTTTTGCCATAAAGTTGCTAACAGACAGACAAACAAACAGACAAACAAACCGGATGATTTCAATATCCCGCTCCCTCCATCGAGGGGGCGGGATAATTATTATTTTTATATCAAATGCAATGCAATAGGAACTTGTTTACAGGAAAACCAACCAAACTTAAATAAAAAGTGACGATGGAGTCTAAACACATCCTCACAAGACCTGATCAAACACTCAGTCAAATAACCCATTTAACATGATGAAAAAAAAACCTCAGCACATTACACAAAATCATCCTTTACTGAACAAATTCTTGCAAATCTAAGTAGCTGAGATGAAAAGACATTGTAACCCATTTTAATTGGTACATCGCTACCTGGAAAGGTGTACAAGACGACAGGGAAACTGAAATCATCAACTTTATGATATGCATTCGTACTAAAACCATTCTGTCCAACTCTAACCAACACATCCAGATATGAAGCAACTGTACAATCATTACCACTCCTGTTAGCAATCAGGCTATCTGAATAAATCTTGTCAAGCTGTCTATCAAAAAAATTATTGTTAACCACACTAGTATTATCTATATAACGACATGTATGAGATAATATTTCAGCGAATCCTAATTTTTCTCCTTCATCAGTTTCTGCATGAATGAAAATTCCCAGAAAATAAGAAAATATCTGCTCGTAGGGGGCTGCAATTCCCATGCATGGGAATACCCTTAACCTGTTGAAACATTCTTCCACAAAAAGACACAAAAGTATTAAATAAAATAAAAATCAACAGCATCCTTAAATTTCTGCTTCTCAAAACAATGAAAACTTGAGTTATATTTTTAGAAAAGAATGCTCCATCAAGCCTGAGACATAAAAACTTATTAAAAGAAATAAAAACCTTGTCAATCACTTTGAAGAGTGAATCCCACACTAGTCCTCAATCCAAATTTGTATATAAAGTTGAAAAATCAAAAATTTCAACTGACTTTCTCTTGAGGAATCTCATTCTATCTAAGAACTCTAAGAATTAATGCTCCAGAAAGTGTTAGTACCAGAATTCTTCTTACATCTCCCATCTCAGCTGAACCGTTCCCAACAACTTGTAAGCCTGAATTAACGTTAACCGATAACTGTTTTGTAGAACACTGCCTGGCACCCGCTATAAACCTATACTTGTATGGGTTCTTATGAAGCTTAGGAATCCAGAAAAGTCGAGGAATACAAAGACTTACCTCTTTACATTTAATACTGAAATTATTAACTTAAACTTCCTAATGCTCAGAGATAATTTATTGGAATGACTTATGACAAGGAACATGTGTGCTATTTCCAATACTAGTGTAAGTAACCGTATCAATGCCTCTCTTAATAAAACCTCCACATTAAACTTATGAACCACAACAAAATTATTAGCAGCCTTATCTGCTGGAGCTATGACGTAGCTATCATGGAGATCCTGAATGCCTTTACAAACACTCAGCTTGTTCAACACTGGTTTAGAGCTACAAAGAAAGCAAGCCCCGACTACTAAAAAAATTAAAAAATTAAAAAAAAAAATTCATCCTATTATCCAGGAGAGAAAGAGACAGAGAGACAGAGAGACAGAGAGACAGAGAGACAGAGAGACAGAGAGACAGAGAGACAGAGAGACAGAGAGAGAGAGAGACAGGGGTTGGAGAAGCAAACAAAGAATTATGGAATCTGGCATTCTCACGTGCAAAGTCGGCTGTGGTACTATTTGAAGTGAGGGAAGGGATAGAGAGAGAGCATACATACACCATAGAATCATAGATAGACTTAACAAGGCTCCATCTTGTTGAGGTACCAAATTAGACGTACCAAGCCAAGTTTCATGGTGACAATTTAAATCACTTATTATGAAGAGAAAGTTGGGATGAGTGGTTAAAAGTATGTCCATGGAGTCTGAGAGAGATATAGATGGAGTTGTCACTGCTTGGAGGATGGTGCAACACACAGACAAACTACAGATAGGAGTGGAGGGGAATTCACAGCCAAAGGTACTCCTGGGGGTTGGGAGATGTAAGATCAGTACAATGGCAGTGAGAAATTGAGTTATTGACGTAAAGTGCAATTTTCCTGCCAGGGCAGGGTTCAGGCCTATCAAATCAGAGGAGACAATAACAGGGTAGAGACACGAAAGAGTCAGGGCCGTCCTGTGGGAGGAAGGATTCTGTTTTGGATGTTTGAGGTCCACACAGTGAGGAGTGTGGAGGGGAGGGACAAAGACGAAGCTGAGAGGGGCCGGGATGAGAGGGGAAGCTGAGAGGGGACGGGACAAGTGGGGGTTGGGGGTGTGTGTGAGGTGGCATGGTGAGGGGGAAGATTGTAAGGGGAAACTTTAAAATGGTGGGGTGAGGGGGGGATGCAGAAAGAAGGGGACATGAAGTGAAGGGATGCTGAAGAAGGGATGTGGTTGCTCAGGACACAGGGTGGTGTTAAAATTATTGGCATTCCCTATTGCATTCTTTCCCCCATCAAATACCAATTGCAGCGGAAAGGCACATGGTGATGAGTATGAGGATACAGTAGATGATCAGCAGATTGAGGGCCTTCTCAAGTCGACTCTGCTTGCATTTTGTGGTGCCGACGTTCAACAATGCCTTCGTTTCATGCCCTGAGATTGATGATGACAGCGCCAATCAATACATGAACATCCTTTTATTGCTCGTCATTCCAATCTTTAGCATTACTGGTTCAAGAAACTTGATGTGGAAACGAACTTTATCAAAATCCCTATCTTCATTCACCAATATCTTATTCATCTACACTTTCTCCATGATATTCAGAACAAATGAATTCAAATTTCTATGTTTCCGCATACATCGGCATTCTTGCAACTTCAGGATTCATGAATGACATTTGACAATATCCTTTCATTGGATTTTAAAACTTCATGGTAACACACTTTAGGGCATTTTGACATAACCACGTGATCACAACGGCAGCGGCCTGGTCAACTCAAACCTGGGAGCCTCAGCCAATCATGATACCTGCATAGATGACAAGTCCAAAGACACTCTCTGTGTTAAAGATGGTGCAGCCTCGCAGCAGCAGATTTTTGTGGTCCAGCCCAATCCTCTGCTGGTGTTTCTGGACTCTGGCACACAGCAGAAAAGCATCACCCCTTGACTTTATAAATACCCTTCACCACTTCACAAATTTTTATTGCTTGAGTCCATGTAAACAAGTCCAAGCACCACTCGTCAATGTGTTATGTAATGATAGTAGTACTGGACATGGAACAATCAAGGTAATGGCTATTTTTTTGTCTTTTTGCTTCAATAACTGGTTTCATTTGATTGATTATCAGAAATTTGATTTTCAGTTTTGTTTGGTGTAAATTCATTCGTCAAATTTTCAGAATGGCATTAAAGAGATAGTTTGTCCTATCTCCACTGGTACGTTCTTCATTTTGTATATCCATAGAACGTTCTTCACCAAAAGTGGAAGCAGATTTGGCAGTACATGGGAGTAAACAGCGTTAACATGAACGGCAGAATGAAGAACTAGTGTTGCTGATGAAGGCTGGTGTCGATCTACAGACATGTAGAACAATGGATAAAATCACCAAGACATTGCCTTAAAAGCATTTCATCAAGTGAAGTTAACTTTAACGTAAACTACTCTTCTATCACATCCTAAGCCCGATTCACTTATTTGCCTGATGGTTTATGCTTCAGATATTGCTGGACGAAGAGAACTTCAACAACATGCGGATGGCTAGTTGCAGCCTATCACATTAATATTTTTTTAACAGTTACAGCCTGCAGAAACAAGGTACACCACCTTCAGCCGTGAATTGTTAGCCATCTAACTCACCATTCATCGTTTCAGACATTCATTTTCGACTACATCTCCCTGTCTAAAACATATCTGCGACACATCAATGGGAAACACAATTCAGTTGATGATTTCCAATCATGGCTGACAGCAATCGAGACATTCAGAGCATTAATGTCCAATTTTGACGCTATCACATCAGCCTAAAAAGCGGAGATGAGGAAATGCGACAACCGAGCTACTTCTCTCAACCTTTGCAAAGTACCACTCCCTACTTCAAATGACATTTCCAGTAAACCTCACCCTTATATCCCCATTCAGTTTTGTCGCACTGTGTTTGATGCCTTACACAATTTATCCCACCCTGGCATCAAGGTCACACAACAATTAGTGACTCAGCATTTTGTTTGGCCCAGTGTGAACAGAGATGTCAGGAACTCGTTCAGAACTTCTCTTCACTGTCAGCGAGCAAAGGTACACCGCCACATCGTGACACCATTAACTATTTTTGCCACACCTGATGCGCAATTAAACCATGTTCATATTGACATTGTTGGCCCACTCCCTCCTTCAAGTGTTGTTACACCAGGTGGCCAGAAGCCATTTTCATACCAGATATCTCAGCAGAAACAGTAGCCAAATCGTTTATTTACACATTGATAGCTGTTTGGCACTCAATCCATCATCACCATTGATAGACAGCAAGAGTTTGAGTCGACCGTCTTCATGACTCTCACTGACATCCTGTAGAATAAGCACACTAGAATGAGGGCTTATCATTTATCTGCTAATGTCCTCATCAAGTGTTTCCATAGATAGCTTAGAATTTACTAAAAGCCCAAGCTGAGCCTGAACACTGGATAGAAGCCTGCCCCACTTATATTCGGCATACATGCTTCGGTGAAGGTGGATTTGACTTGCAGTGCTGCTAAGCTAGTCTTTGGGACCATAATTCGTCTCCTGGGCGAGTTTGTGCCGTCAACCACAAACACAGCTACATGGGACTCCACAAGCTATGTTGACCGTGCTCAGAGGAAAATGAATGGGTCACATCCAACTCCGACTAGGTTTCATTACCATGCCACACAAGTTTACAAGGACCTTTTGTCATGTACACCTTTCTATGTGATTAATGTCAGAACTCCACCTTAACCCCCTTATCAGGGACCTTATTAAATGATAAAGCAGAAAGGACAAGTACTTTGTCCTTGACATTAAAGGGAAACTCGATGCTGTGAGCCTGTACAGACTCAAGATTGCTTACACCAACAGTGACAGATATATCAAAGCCTACTTTGACCTTAGCCACCTCTACACCACCAATTCCTATACCTGAAGTTAGTAGAACACATTCAGGCAGACACGGCCATTGGCCCAAAAGGTTTCTGAAAGTTTAACATGAAGTCTTCCTCTTTATCTCTTTGCTGACTCCACCCTCTGCCGTACCATCTGTCATCCCTCAGACCGACATGCAGGGGCTTCTTCGCTCACTGCAGATGTGGGTAAAATCACAAACTGGTCCAACACGTGGTACATGTCTTTCAATCCGGACAAATCTCACTCTCAATACGTCTCTCCGATAGGACCGTTTAGAACCCTCCCCCCCATCCACTTTCTCAACAATCCTCTGGAAGAAGTCCTTTCTTTCAAGCTTCTGGGTCTCACGATCTGCCATGAGCTTTCCTGGGAAAGCCACGTTTCAAACCTGGACTCCAAAGCCAGTCACCGACTAGGAATCCTCCATTGTGCAAAGTCCTTCCTCGGCCTACCTGAGCTCCTGACCACATACAAAGCTTTCGTCCGCAGTCTGATGGAGTACTGCTCTCCTCTCTGGGCTGGTGCTCCTGCCTCCCACCTTTCTTGGATTTACGCTGTGGAAACCAAGGCTTTTCGGACCATTGGCATCTCCCGCGATGAGGCTGAGTCCTTGGGCCTCTCACTCTCTCATCGCAGGCAGGTCGGTGGTCTTTCTGTTTTCTACCGTCTCCTCTCCAGTCTTGCCCCCCCCCCCCCGTTCTCTCTGTGATTTGTCCCCACCACATTTCCGCAGGGCGCTCAAGGTCCGCCAACCACCCCCTTCTGGTAAAACTACCAAAATCACGAATCACTGCTCACCTTCACTCTTTCATTCCTCTTTTTCCCCACCTTTGGAATAAACTCCCACACCCTATTCAATCCCATTCTTCCCTCCAGGCCTTCAAATCAGCTGTTCACCACCACCTCTTGTGATCCCCCATCCAAATCCTTGATCTTTTCTACACCCATTAATCCACCCCAAGCCCACCTCCTTCAAATTCCCTGCTTTCCTTCCTGAAAGTCCCTGTGGTATCCATCTTGTATTCCCCGTGTTCCCCAACCCATCCCTCTCCCTTCCACAGCTCTCCTAATGTCTCTGTTCCCCACTGTTTTGTCCTTCCCACTCCCACCCCTCTTGTCTCATGCCCCCCTTGCTGTGCATTGTGTGTTAGCTCTCATACAAGCCTCGACAAGGTATACAAAAAAAGAAAAAAAAAAGAGACTAAGACACTACTGCAATACGAGGAAGTTATTAATTTTTCATTACACGACTCAGCTGTGTACTCATTATCGATCTAGGTGGCAGCTTGATGTCGTGTTTCCTTGTAAATAGTTGTTCGGAAGTGTATTACTTTCCTTTCACATCTTACAAATGTGAAATAGTCATAAAAAGCATTTTTAAAAGTTTAAACAGTCCAGGTCAAGTCATCCTCTGCAGGCCCAAGCAGCTGCCAGCCTCAGCTTGCAGACACATATGGTAAGTGGAAATTAGTAACCTACCAGGATTTCCCTTTAAAGCACGTGGAAGAGACTGATTGATGGTGAGCCAAAGGTTGGAGATGGCTATATAAAGTAGGATTGTTAATCAGTCAGCCAGCCTTGGCTTGGACGTGTAAGGAGGAAAACACCGATGATTGGTGGAGTCTCACCCCAGACATGGGAGCAGTATTCCATCACTGGTCTAACTCTGTAATTACAGAGGGTGGGAAACTGGATCGAGATGAAATATTTGCCAGCTCTGAAGAGGAAACCAGACAGATTTGGCAATATTGAGGATGAGGATGCCAGGAGAGATTGTTGTAAATTGTGACCCGAGCATATTAAGAGGACTGCTAGAGCTCAGAGCTGGACAAAGGGAGAGGAGAAGTGGCTGTGCTGATCTTGCTGGATATAAAGATGGTTTGCGTATTGGACTGAATTAAGGAGACAAGGCTGTTGGAGCCCCCATTGGAGGATGACATTGAGATGGTGATTTATCAAGGCAACAGTTGAGAGGCTATCGACAGCAAGGTATTGGAAGGAGGTGTGCTGGGATTTATAACTGGTGGAGGATTGGAAAGTAGAGTCGTCAGCAAAGGAATGCTAACTGCCCTGAGTAGCAAGAATCTGTTATTTAGGGTGTCAACTCTTCGTCAGAAAAAAAAAAACAGATAAACCAGCGACACTGTATTTACAGTCGTCGCCAAAAATATTGGCACTTGCGATTTTTTTCAAATAATGCATCATTTCTTTCAGAAAATTGTTCAAATTAAAAATTATTTTGGTGTCCACATATGTATTTATTTGGTTTGCAGTGGAAGAATACAAACAAACAAAAAAACTGAAAAAAATTACTAAATCTTAGCTTATTCCACAATGAAATCCTAAAATGGCCTGGATAATATTAACGACACCTTTTAGAAGTTGTTAGAAATAATTCCATTTCAAGCAGGTGATTCTCCTTGACTTTGGAAGTGAACTCACCTGTGGTGAGATGCAGGTGCCTGAAATATAAAAAAATCACTCATTCATCTAGTTTGAAAAGAGAAAAGGAGTCATTCTGCTGGTTTGTGTCACTGTGTGTACCACAATGAGCATGGAGAAAAGAAATAAAACCAGAGAATTGTCTGAGGAGGTCAGACAAGATTATAGCCAAGCAAGGACAATCTCAAGAATCCATCTCCAGAAACCTTGATATTCCTGTGTTCACGGTACGCAATGCTATCAGGAAGTGTAAGGCCCATGGCACTGTAGCCAACCTCCCTGGACGTGGCCGCAAGAGAAAACTTGATCGAAGATTGCAGCAAAGTATTGTTCGAATGGTGGAGAAAGCACCTCGATCAACTGTCAAACAGATTCAAGCTGACCTTAATACACAAGGGACATCAGTTTAAACTCGCAGCATCCATCGCCAACTCAATGAAAGGGGGTTCTATGGAAGTAGACCCAGGAGGACCCAACTGCTGAGAGAGACATAAGAAAGCCTGACTGGAGTTTTCCAAAACACACCTGAACAAGCCAAAATCCTTCTGGGAGAATGTCTTGTGGACAGATGAGTCCAAATTCAAGGTTTTTTGGGTAAAGCACATCATCACTGTTTACAGAAAGCAAAATGCAGCCTTCAAAGAAAATAACACCTTCCCTCCAGTCAAACATGGAGGAGGTTGTGTAATGTTTTGGGGTTGCTGTGCTGTCTCTGACACTGGGTGCCTTGAATGTGTGCATGGCATCATGAAATCAGGAGATTACCAAGGCAATTTGGAGCGCAATGTTCAACCCAGTGTCAGAAAGCTGGGTCTCTGTCAAAGGTCATGGGTCTTGCAGCAGGACAATGACCCCAAACACACTTCAAAAGCACCCAGGAATGGTTCAAGACAAAATGCTGGACTGTTTTGAAGTGGCCAGCAATGAGTCCAGATCTAAATCCCATTGAACACCAAATCTGCGGGGAGATCTGAAAACAGCAGTTGGGAGAAGGAACCCTTCAAATCTGGGAAAACTGGAGCAATTTGCACAAGATGAGTTGGCCAAACAACCAGTAGAGAGGTGTAGGAAGCTCATTCATGGCTGGAGGAAGTGCTTGACTGCAGTTGTTTTGTCCAAAGGCTGTGCTTCCAAATATTAAGTCTCAGGTGTCAATAATTTTGTTAATGTCATTTCTTTTTTTCTCTCATTTAAAAGGATATATTAAGTTCTGAATCAAAAACAATGGTTCTGTAATATTAACAGTGAAATAAAGAATTGTGGAGTCCAAATATTTTTGTCAATTTTTTTTTTTCTTTATAAGAGAAAATTGTGAGTTATTTGAAAAAAGTGCAAGGGTGCCAATATTCTTGGTCACGACTGCATGATGTCACTTCTCTACTTGCATTCAGTGGGGGAAATTAAAGAGGAATTTCCTCCTCCTAATGGATGCCAACCTACAGTTTGTCCACACTATATCCTTCAAATGCTGAGCATCAAATTGGAAGCAACATGTACCACTTTTAATGTCTTTAGTATGACTCAGGTTGGAGAATGTTTGGTGTAAGCAAGATACCATGGTCAGTCGAATTGCCGACCTCCCAGACTCAGAGCAGACACTCCAAACATGAGGCCACCGAGTCTGGTTCGAATGCAAATTTTGGACTCATTCTTGGGTATCACTGGTATGTTTCTTCATTTCAAAATAATAGGGATATCTTTTCCAAAGAAGTAAAATGTAATTGGAGTTAAAAAGTAGAGATTAAAAAAACCTCTAAAAAGTTAATCATAATTGGCACTTGTATAATATGAACATGCAAGTTGTACTTGATTAAAAACTTACACAAGAAATAGGAGCCAAGTTCCTCCTGATTGTATTATCTTTAAAATGTCAAATGTACCTCAGCCCTTTCCTTGGGATAGATGTTTAGAAGGCTGCACTATTGTGTCGAAAATGCAATTAAGCTAGGTGTTTTTAATATCAATGTTTTGTACCGATCAAAAGCATGCAGAAAACGAAGAATTAATGAGCAAGTATATGTGAGACAAGAAATAGAATGAACAAGTGGTGGTTCAAAGTACACCGCCCCCATGCCAAAGGAAAAATAACAAATCCTCTAACGCCCAGCGATGCTGCCTTGCAGTACGTGGAGTCAGAATTGGGAGTGAGCGGTGTGCAATAAATTGATTCAATGATTAATTACATCATTAAAATTTAACAATTGTAAAATAATTAATTTCTTAATCAATTTGGCTAATAGCATACCTAAACCACCACTGTTTCATCTGAATCTGTAACTTTTTGAAAATTAAGTAATTAATCAAAAAAAATGAATAATTAATCAATTGATTAATCAATACATAAAGAGCACTATTTATAGCCAAATCACTTGGTCACCGTGATGTCCAAATATCAGCTTCCTAGCTCAAAATATGCCTGAGATATTGCTGGGATGAGAAATAAAATAAGTAATAAATAAATCGATAATAATTAAGTAATTAATTGATTAATTTAAAAAACTATATAAAAGTGCCATTTTTTCCAAAGCACATCTTCACTTTTGTCCCCAAATTTCAGCCTTCGAGCTCAAAGGATGGCTGAGATATCGCCCAGACAAGCAAGAAAGAAAAAAAATAAAATTTTGTAAACATTGTCGAGGCTCGTATGAGAGCTAACACACAACGCACAGCAAGGGGGCATGAGAGAAGAGGGGCGGAAGAGGGAAGGACAAAACAGTGGGGAACAGAGACATAAGGAGATCTGTGGAAGGGAGAGAGATGGGGTGGGGAACATGGGGTACACAAGATGGACACCACAGGGACTTTCAGGAAGGAAAGCAGGGAATTTGAAGGAGGTGGGTTTGGGGTGGATTAACGTGGGAAGAAAAGATCGAGTTTTGGATGGGGGAAGATAAGAAGGGGTGGTGAACAACTGTTTTGAAGGCCTGGAAGGAAGAATGGGATTGAAGAGAGTGAGGGAGTTTATTCCAAAGGTGGGGAAAAACAAGGAATGAAAGAGTGAAGGTGAGCGATTTTGGTAGTTTAACCAGAAGGGGGTTGTTGGCGGACCTTGAGCGCCTGCGGAAATATGGTGGGGACAAATCGCAGACAGAGCAGGGGGGGGGGGCGAGACCGGCGGTGGAAGACAGAAAGACCACCGACCTGCCTGCCGGAGAAAGACCAACTCAGCCTCACCGCAGGAGATACCATCCATCCATCAATTGGGACCATATTCTGTGCAGAGCGTTGGTGCTGCCTAAGCAGTCTCCTTGGCTATTAGACACAATCCTGGACGGGTCACCACTCTGACACAGGATACCAGCATGCTGGCACTCATTTTTTGCCGACCTCGGAAGGATGACAGGCAGAGTCAACCCCACCTGGAATTAATTCAACAGCCGAGTGGGATTTGAACTCAGGATCCTAGGATCCCAAGCCCACCACTCTAACCATTAAGCCAACACCAGGCATGCAGGAGATACAAATGATAAATAAATCGATTAATTTATTCAAATAAATACGCAATTAATAAATTAATCCATTAATCAATAAATCGACCTGTCGTCTACCGTCTCCTCTCCGGTCTCGCCCCTCCCCCCCTGCTGTGTCTGCGATTTGTCCATACCATATTTCCGCAGGGCGCTCAAGGTCCACCAACAACCCCCTTCTGGTAAAACTACCAAATTCACGAATCACTGCTCACCTTCACTCACCCTTTCATTCCTCTTTTTTCCTGCCTTTGGAATAAACTCCCTCACTCTGTTCAATCAAATTCTTCCCTCTAGGCCTTCAAAACAGCTGTTCACCACCACCTCTTATCGTCCCCCATCCAAATCCTTGATCTTTTCTACCCCCGTTAATCCACCCCAAACCCACCTCCTTCAAATTCCCTGCTTTCCTTCCTGAAAATCTATAATAAATCGATAACAATTAAGTAATTAATAAATTAATTGATTGATAAATAAATAACAAATACTGTTTTTGCCAAAGCACATCTTCCATTTTGTCCCCAAATTTCATCTCCCTCGATCAAAGGATGGCTGAGACATCGCCCAGACAAAGAAACAAACAAGAAAACGGAGTAAAAACCAAGTACTCCCTTCCTTCGGCACCTGGCGATGACGTAATGCATTGCCTAGACATGGAATTTCGAAGGAGCAGTGTAGAAAGGGTGGTTGCATACAAACCAAAAATCAGGCATTACCATCACACGATTATTCAGTTCAAAACAAGAGCAAAATAAGACATCAATGCAACACAGAAACTGGACTTGGTGAGAATCACCAGTTTGCCTCACGATCGGGATTAATCAAATAACTAGAGTTGCACTCAATAGATCACATATCTGCACTAGACTAAACAGTTTTTGTTTTGTATTCCACCGATAGGCAGAATCTGCATTTGGACCTGAACCTGAACCAAAATCTCATCAGCTGATTCTTGTCACCTCACCAACTCATTCACCTAGTTTTGTCATAATCCATCCATAAACTTTTTGAAATATCATGCTCTCCATCGCTTTTGACCCAATCTCTCAAAAGTGACGAATCACTTGAAAAATTCTCATGTCCGGGTCCAAATCTTCACCAAAACCTAATTAATTAGTCCTTGTCAACCTGTCCACCAAATTTTGTCCCAATTCGTCAATAACTTTTTGAGATATCCTGCTCGCAGGCAAACAAACAGGGTTGAAAGCATAACCTCCGACCACCTTCAGGTGTGGAGGTAAAAACACAACACTCAATAATAAAACCCAAGGGCCATTCAGATTGTTTGTATCACACGCACGCACATACATACAATTTTGCTCTCTCACATTACAGGTGTTCAATGAACTTTTTTGAAATAATTCCAGGTTCTCTCGGGAGAGCATACTTTGGGCACATGGAAAAAAAAAAGTGAATCATCATCAGTTTGATATGAAAGCTGAACACAAACAGCAGGGTTTAAGGAGAAAATAGAGGGAGACTTGGACAAATGAGGGATGTGGGGAGGAATGAGAGTTAGGGGAAGATACATGGGGTGGACAAAATGGATACAGAAAGAAAGTTTAATGAAGGGAAAATGGGAATGGCTTGGAGATGGGAAGTTGGGGAAGGGGGGGGGGTTGATGAGGGGAGTAAAAATCATGCTTTTGCATTGGAGATGATCTGAGATGGAGGTGAACAACTGTCTTGAAAATCTGGAAGGAAGAATGAGATTGAAGAAAGTGTGGAAGATGGCTTTACAGGAAGGGGGGGGGAGGAACAAGCAGGTGGAGGTGAGCAGCGATTCTGGATTTTGGGAGTTTCACCAGGGGGTTGATGGTGGACCGTGTGCACCCTGCACAAACTTGGGGGGGGAGGCGAAGCATGGAAAGAGCAGAGGGTGCAAAACCAGAAATGAGGCGGTAGAACACAGAGAGACGACCAAACATCTGTGACAGATTATCGATTCAAAAATAAAAAAATCGCCAATTCAGTTGATGAAATAGCATTGACTATACGTACAAAATCCCTTTGAATGTCGTGATATCACGGTTTGGGCTTTCACATTCCACAAAGCTGGAGAAGTTCTTAGGTTCAAAAGTGCTGCATTCCTGTGAACAATCATCAGAAATATCAAATGAATACGTCTGAAGGAAATAATTACAGCATTCACACAAGCATGTAATGGGAAATTCAAGCAGAGAAATAAGAGATTCGGTTTAACATACCTGCCACCTTATAATAAAGAAATGTTTGTTCCCCTTACCTCCCATCCCCTCCCCTCACCACCCCAATTAAAAGAGCAAAACTGCAGCCATTATTTATATTACAACAATGTCATAGTCATAAATTCTGAAGAAGATATATTCAAGGATTTTGATGGTGTGCTCACCAACATGGAATGACAGGGCACTTTCCATGCCTTTTTAATCAGTGTCCGAAAGTCAATGAGCACACTCAAGTCTTAAGCTGGTGAACGCCAAAGATCATGCAATATTGACATTTGTTGATGTCTGCCAGCACTTGTTGTTTGTGGAAATAAGTTATCTGGCTTTACGTCCTGCTGAGAAACAGTGCACACTTCGAAGCCTCACCCTGCACGCAAAATATCAGGATGATAGTTTTGTCGCTGTCGAGATTCAAACCCAAGCTCGACAGCTCACAGACAGGTACGCAATGGATACCCTCATATAGGGTTCTGCTCTGCACCTCCACATCGACTGTCACCCTTATTCTGTCTCCCTGTTTTTCTCTGATGGGTTAACACCAAAAACATCAGCTTCCGCCTGCTTCCCATAGCAGTTGGCATGCCTCGATTACCATCTTGTTGATTTAATCCTTCATTTCCAGTAAAGGTATAAGCCTGGTGTTGGCTTAGTGGTTAGGGTGGCGGCTTGGGATCCCAGGGTCCTGAGTTCAAGCCCCGTTGGCTGCTGAATTAACACCAGGGGGTTGACTCAGCCTGTCACCCTTCCGAGGTCGGCGAAATGAGTGCCAGTGTACTGGTCCCGGTGTATGCCCCGGTTAGAATAGGTGTACCATATCCCTGTGTGTCGTAAGAGGCGACCAGGGTTGGCGTCAGGAAGGGCATCCGGCCATAAAACATTGCCTCAAGAAAAAGCCAAACCCCTGCACAGCAGGGAAAAATGGCTGTAAAAACGGTCAATATAAATATAATATATTTCCAGTAAAGGTATGACATCTTGTGTGAAAGGTCAAACTGCACAAAACTCTATTAAAACAGAGTTATACAAGTTGAATCGACCGTGTTCTGTGTCGACCGTTTATACCGATTCACCCAAAAGTCAAAAAACAGAAGTGTATGTTTAAACAAAATTGAGAAATAAAAGTACAGACAGAATAAAAAGAACGGGTGGGGGAAGAGATGAAAAATTAAGAATATAGGACAGAAACCACAAGCTTGGCAACTTACTGTGGCATCGCTTGCTTGTGCTGCATAGCGCAGTGTAGCGTTGTTCTCTCCATCTAATGAGGCAGTGTTGAGCATGCATACGTTGTGCTGCGTGGATGATGCAAGGAGGAGCAGGTCTGCAGGCACCACTTCACCTTGTTTTAACAGCACCAAATCTCCCACCTTGATGTCCTTCCAGAAATGCTCACAAAACCTATCCTCTGCACTGGTGTTCAACCAAATGTGAAAAAAACCAAAGAAAAATAAATGATGAAAATATTTTGCCAAAAACAGAAGCCATCATTAGTACAATGTAATGTCAGACATCTTGCACTGTACAAATTTCTTTGTCAAAGGGCACGTTTAAATGCGAATCAAATGTATATCAACGGCATTAGAGATTCAAATCAATTACATCGCATGCTCTTCGTATGTGGATGAAACAGTTGGAGTCACCATCATGCACCAATGAATGAAGTATCTGATAAAAACAATTGCTGAGCAAAAGCATCATGCAATAACCTTATCAAAATAATTATTACGATACAACACGAGCTGTTTAACCTGCACGGATGATGCAAGGAGGAGCAGTTCTGCAGGTGCCACATCATCTCAGTGCAGAAGGTTCAACTTCAATTAATTAAATGAAAAATAAAGTAATTTAATGAAACAATAATTAAGTAACAAGCACAACCATAAACAAACACACACACACACACACACACACACACATACACACACACACACACACACACACACACACACACACACACACACACAAACACACACACACACACACACACACACACACACACACACACACAAACACACACACACACACACACACACACACACACACACACACACACACACACACACACACACACACACACACACACACACACACACGATGGACAGTTCGGAATTATATCCACAGAATCCAAAAGTACTTACTTCAACCTCAAGTAGTACCACATGGCTCAACGTTTCGACCAACAATACAAGCTTTAACCGTGCATACTATAGCATTTGTCAAGAGCAAATTTCCTGTTGACCTCCTTTCAGATATACCCAGGGTGGAGCGGGTGGGCCTAATCAGTCGACCGATCACAAAGAAGGTTCAATTTCAATTAGTTTGTGAGACCTTGTGATATTGTGCCAATTCTACCATCAGCCAACGGCAAGCCTGCGTTACAACCGCTCACATCCGTTAAGGAGGTTCACTTAAATTACTACCTGTGAAACCTCGTTGTGTGTGGTGTTTTTCCTTGAACCTCAACACAACGCCTCCACTGATGAAGTCGCCGGGGGCATCGCTTTCGGGTTGTCTGTCCCCGTATGTACGCCCGTCCATGGCAATTTTCTGTTTTCTCTACAACCGTTTATCCGATTGACACAAAATTTTCACCATCGGTGCAACTTCCCATGTAGAATGTTTGTATGGCGTCATAGGTCATGCGGTGTGGCAGCCATATTGGAAAAAAAAGGAAAAACTTTGGACTTCTATCTCTGAAATCGCTCCAGAGAAAAAATTGAAACTTGGCACATGTCAAGTACTTCCCATGGGAAACAAGTGTGATTTTTTTGATGATGTCATTTGTGGTTTCATTTTGACATTATAATAGCACACGTCAAATGCTTTATCCAATCAGTATGAAAATTTTTGAGGTTCATCTGGGGCTAAATCGGTCACGTGGTTCGGCAGATATTATATTTTTTTTAAACACAAAAGCCTTGAAAACCTTTTTCGCCAAAACGGCTGAACAGATGAAGGCAAACCTTTCAAGAATAATCGCCTATCCACGAGGAACAAAAATTCTCCACCGATGATATTGTAAGTCACATGGTTTGGAAGCGATGATTTTTTTTTAAATAAAACTTTAAAAACCTTCTTCTCCAGAATGGCTTGACAGATCGAGGGGAAACCACCCACATGTTCTCCAAGCCTTGGGGATACCAGGGTGTTCACGAACAATTAATAGGTCACATGGTCTGGCAGCCATATTGGATTGAACGAAAATCTTTTTTTAAAAATTCTTCCTCTTGAACCGCTTCATCAATCGACGTGAAATGCCACAATTATGATCTAGTAGTCATAAGGAATATATATGTTTTAAATTTCAACCTGATCAGCTGCATGGTCTGGCAGCCAGAATTATTTCATATTTTGAATCTGGGTTCAGGGATTTAAATCAAACTTGGTACAAGTAATTATAATGATGTAATAATATCTGGCAGAGGCAGATCTTACCATGTTGCAATGTAAAAGAGTGCCCTTCCGTTTTTAATAATCCAATAAAGACCGTCAGACATATTATACATATATCTGGCTATCTTATCTCCTGACATTCAGTCATTAAGATTCCCTCTTGCTGTCCTTGGAATGAACAGGCTGTTTTCGACCAATATCCTGACGACCCTTGAAAAAACCTGTATGGCTTTATAGCACTACTTACTCTTCCGTATGCTGTACATGGCTGTGGGTAACAATTTTCTAGGGGACAGCTATGCTGCTGATGCAGTGCCCCCTGAAGAATAGAGCAGGAATTTGGAATATTTATATGGTGTTGTTGATAATAGCCTGGTGTTGGCGCAGTGGTTAGGGCAGCGGCTTGGGATCCAAAAGGTCCTGAGTTCAAGCCCCGTTGGGCCACTGAATTAATACACTAGGGGGTTGACTCAGCCTGTCATCCTTCCGAGGTCGGCGAAATGAGTACCAGTATACTGGGCCGGTGTATACCCCGGTTAAAATAGGTGTACCATATCCCTGTGTCGTAAGAGGCGACCAGGGTTGTGTCAGGAAGGGCATCCGGCGTAAAACATGTGCCAAATCACGATGCGGATCATACGGATGATCCGCTGTGGCGACCCTTCACGGGAGCAGCCGAAAGAAGAAGAAGAAGATATGGTGTTGTTGATAGTTTGCCTACTCTTTGCGAAGGACACCGTGGGATCTTCAGCATCCACAAATAATTCTGGCAGACGGGAAGCCCAGTTTAACATCCCTCCAAGGGATGGTACACAGATTGAGGAATCATCGTGCCTGAGAAACACAAGGATGACAGTTTATAGTTGGGTGAGGATTCGAACTCAGGCTGGATAGCTTAGAGGTGAGTGTGCGTACCTCTTGACTTCATAGCACTAGATCAGGTACCACAACATTCAGACCCTCTCCAGCGTGCAACTT
This sequence comes from Eptatretus burgeri, assembly GCF_056783735.1. Lineage (NCBI taxonomy): Eukaryota > Metazoa > Chordata > Myxini > Myxiniformes > Myxinidae > Eptatretus > Eptatretus burgeri. The sequence goes on from NC_140976.1 coordinate 42,109,678, forward strand.
TGGCAAGGTAACTAGTGAGCCTCCCACAGCGAGACTCTCACATGCAATATACTTTTCGTTACAGAAGGGCCCAACTAAGTGAGAGAAAAATAACTATCATGCAAAGGAAAGACAAACCTGCAATAGATAGAGACCTGCTTGTGGTTCATATTATGGTCCATACAGTGCCTTCGATAATCCTCGATCCCATCTTTGATGGCAATTGGGATCAGCACCGCGAGCAGAGGTAGGAATGTGATCTCTTTCTGGAATGCTTCTATGAATGGCACCCAGTTCAGGACCACCACTAATACAAAGTACAAGTTTGCAAACCTACCAGGCAACAATTAAACCTGGTTAAAAGGCATTTTACATTAAACAGTAAGATTTCGTTTATTAAAATAAGTATGATGAAAATGCATTTTCAAACAAGGATCTGAAATAATAAAGATGTGACAATACAAAACGAAGAGGAGGCTGGTGATTGCCTTGGTATTTCCAGTTGCAATGTGTGGATACGAGTCATGGACAGTGTAAAAGAAATAAAGGAAGGAAGGAAGGAAGGAAAGAAGGAAGGAGATTGACAGTTTTGAATTGTGGTGTTAGAAAAGTATGTTAAAAATTTCATGGACTGCAAGAAGAAGTAGAATTGCACTCAGGAGAGCACATATCTCCACCAGGCTGAAGAGTTTACGTTTTGTATCCCATTGATAGGCCGGATCTGCTGACCGAAAACAAAATCAAATTGGCTTATTCTTGTTACCTAACCAACTCATCCACCAAGTTTTGTCATAATCCAGCCACAAATTTTTGAGATATCATGCTATATGTTGGCCTATATCGTTTTTGGTCCTATTTCTCAATGGTGAAGAATCACTGATAAAAATATTTAAAAAAATTATCGTGCACGGATCTTCACCAAAATCAAATCAATTAATCCTCGTCACACACCCAACCTGTCCACCAAGTTTTGTCCGAATCTGTGCATAACTTTTCAAGATATCGTGCTATACAATATAGTTTTTAGCTCTGTCACTCAATGGTGAAGGAGAGAGAGGAGATTGGAACCATACTCTGTGTAGAGCGTTGGTGCTGCCTAAGCAGTCTCCTTGGCTGTTGGGCACAATCCTGGACGGGTCGCCACTCTGACACAGTATACCAGCATGCTGTCACTCATTTTGCTGACCTCGGAAGGATGGCAGACCAAGTTCAAACCCCACCTGGTATTAATTCAACAGCTGAGCGGGATTTGAATTCAGGACCCGAGGATCCAAAACCCGCCACCCTAACCATTAAGCAAACACCAGGTATAATAGTGAAGAATTACGTAAAAAATTATGGGATCAGCAGGATCTTTACAAAAATCTAATAATTTTGTCCTTGTCACACATCCAACCTGTCCACGAAATTTCGTCCGAATCCATCCACAGAGATAGACAGATAGGGGTGAAAACAACCTCCACCCACCTTCGGTGGCGGAGGTAACTAGAACAGCACTCGGAGTGCATACTTCCACTGGGCTGAACAATTTACGTTTTGTGTCCCACATTCCCATAGTCCAGATCTGGATCTGGACCTCCAAAATCTAATTTGTCTTGTTCTTGTCATAAGCCCAACCTGTCCATCAAGTTTCATCTGAATCCCTCCACAACTTTCTGAGTTTAATCGTGCTATATAGATCGTTTTTGGCCCGATCTCTCAATGGTGAAGAATTACTTAAAAATTGTACTTTCCGGATCCGGGTCTTTACCAAAATCAAATAATTTCGTTCTTGTTACACACCAAACCTCTCGACCAAATTTTGTCCGAATCAGTCCAAAACTTTTTGAGATATCCTGTTCACTGACAAACAAACAATCCAACAGACAGACAGACAAACCTCCACCCACCTTGAGGAAACGAAAGGATATAACCTCCATAACACAAATAACCTCCATAACAAAAGGATGGGAAGGCTCCAAAAATACTTTGAAACACATCTCTCAGACCTGGCCGAGGAAACCTGATTGTTGTAGTAATACATATTTGTTACAGTTTCAAGCACCATCGGGAGTTTAACTTCTTTAAAACCTACCATGGATGGCTTGCTCTGAGTTTGATCATCTGGAGTGACAATGGAGCCAAATTTGCATCCATAATTATTAATGTCATTTGAAGACTTGGTAAATGTTACAATTCACTGCACGGTACATTTCAATTACCTCAATACATCTCCAACATGAAAAATAAAGAAAAGCATCTTCTAGTATATTTCAGAAACATAAACAACAGTTAATCCTAGGTGTGCCATTCAGATTCGTAGATGTGCACAGGCTCATAAAAATGGAAGATCCGTGTTCACGCTGTTGGATTTAAATATGGAAATTAAATGAAAAGCTCATTGTCAGTGTTCTTTGTGCAACGAGTGGAATGAGATAAAGCATAATGTGTGGTATTATTCCTGACTGCAAGCCTCTTAACTTGGTGATCAGTCAGGCCGAGACAATGTTTTTGTGTGACGAGACATCTGTGATGACAGATGACACTTGTTGCTAACAGGTCATGCAGCAAATGCAGTGATGGGACTCGATCTGTGCCCGATTGCCTGGTCGGGTTAGGGGGTTTGATTTATATTTATTAACGAGATTAGTATAGTCACGAGTAAACAATTTGCAGTATGTCATCCTGATGAGCACAGAACAAGGCCAAAATCTGGATCCGTGGCTCTGCTTTCATTTATCCGTGATCAAAGTATAAGTCTCAGTCTTCAAAGACCTGAGTGTCACATGGACGCCGTCGTAGTTTGGAGGTTTGGAGGAGATGTGTCTGCAAAACTTATGTTAATAACGTCAGTGTTGTGTCACATCAAGGGTCAGCGTGCTCGTTATACATACAGATATGTATGTATGTATGTATGTATGTATATATATATTATATATATATATATATATATATATATATATATATATATATACATACATACAGGTAAAACAGTGCTAAATTCACACACATACCATGAACGATACGAGTAGAATTCCCACTCAATGAAGCCTCACTTTCCCCATATTAGTAGCCAACGTTCCAGACAGAAAGGCTTAATAATATGCCAAACATCATGTGCACTGTTCATAATCTACAGTCAGGACATCAAGAACAAAAAACGAATTCCAAAACAAACCCTTACAGGTTTATAAAACAAATATATTGTTGCGAATTCACGCCCGCCTGCGTGCAAGCGGCCACGTAACTCGAATCGTGGCACGTCGCCCACCGGACAGACAATTCTGTCGTGACCCTCTCGGACTAACGCCGGGAGCTAGTCACGGGTGGGCCTTTCAGCCTCACCACGATCGTGCCAATCGGCCCCCCGCGTGGGATAGGGTTGTTCGCCAAATTCGACCTACCTAAGTACCCACGCGGAGGGTAGACCGGGCGATCGCACCTCGCCGCAGGTCGACTCCGGACACAGGCCACTTAAGCGACCCGTTCCGTACTATCGGGATAACCGAGCGGTGTTATCGTCGGCCTCGACGGTTCCGATTAATTATCGGGCGTATTAAGCCCACTACCAACCCTTTACGTGAAGCAAGATGCAGATTCAATTAAAGAAAAGACGAAACGAAACGGGAAAAACAGTTCAACATAATGCACATTTATTCCGCGGCACACGGAGAGCACACATATACAATTACAACAATTATGCACCAAAAGCAGATGTAACAAAAGAAACACAACAATGCAGATCTACTACCGACTACGCCAGCACACGGCAACACTTACACAGTTTTACTTTACAGACGGCGCCGCCAACACATTTACTCAAAAGCTAAAGAAAAGGGCCACCCTCAAAGACAAGGGGGCAGACGGGGCCTGTGGGCCGCGAGACCGGGTGGATCCTACCCGTGTCTTGTGATGAGCCGCAAATGTCGCGGCGCCCCGACTCCGCGCTCCTTCGCAGGTTTCGTTGGCACTGCTTGGAGTGGGGTGGGAACGGGGCCCCCTTTTCGCACTATCTCAGCGCGGGGGGAAAAAAGGGGGGAATTGTTGATGCTCCCGGAAAGAGGATAGCTGGCTTGCTTGGGTCCCGTGACGAGCGACTCCACTGCGAGCTCGTCGCCGACCGCCGTCTTCCTTGCCTTGCACCCGAGCTATTCGACCTCCTCCCCAATTCTCCTCAGCCGACTGCAGCAAACCACCTCGACCGCACTCCAGGCTTCAGGCTTCCCCTCTCTGCAGCTCCCCGACAGACTCCGAACCCCGACAGACTGCCACTCTCCAGACCCGACTTGACTCACGGCTCCACAGACTGCTCCTCTCCAGACCCGACTTGACTCACGGCTCCACAGACTGCTCCTCTCCAGACCCGACTTGACTCACGGCTCCACAGACTGCTCCTCTCCAGACCCGACTTGACTGCCTCGACCTTTTCTCCAACTCTGACTGCCTCGAACTGACTAAATTCGCCCCGCGCTCGGCGCTTTATAGTCTGGCAGGAGAACCCATATGCAAATTTCTGGATCAGAACGAGCTCGGGGGTGGAGCCACGCTCGCCCATTGGACGGAGAAAAAGGGGCGTGAGTCTCCCCTGTTCCTCGAATTTGCATATATCGATTCTACTCCGACGCGCCTGGAGGCGGGGCCAAACTGCCCCGCGCTTACTGATTGGACGGATCAGAAGTGGGCGTGTATCATTCCTGATCCGACTTCTCCTCGGAAAGGCCGCTATTTGCACCCGCGGCTCGGCGCGCGTCCCGCACGAGGCCAGGACAGCCTGACGCTCGGTTCCCACAAGCGTGGCGGGAATGGCCGTAGAAGGAGAGGCGAAGGTGGTGGAGGGTTTAAAGTGCTGGTCCATGGCCATGGCGACGTTTGGAATGGTGGTGATGCGATGTTTGCGGGAGCGAGTTGTGAAGGTAAAGGTCGTGGCTGTTGGCGTTGTTGTTGTTGTGAAGCGGCGTTGCGGTTGGTGGTTGTTGTGTGATGGCGGTTGCGACGTGGTTGGTTCAAAATAAAGATAGAACAGAAAACGGCTATCTTAAAGGGTCGCAGCCGGAATGAATCACATTTATTCCCTCTAAACAACGGGTTTGGGGCTAACTACACATGTACTTACAGAGATATCTCACCTACGGGACCTGAATGGTGGTTTGCGAATTTCCTCAACCGCAACAATATATATATTATATATATATATATATATATATATATATATATATATATATATATATATATATATATATATATATATATATATATTGTTGCGGTCTTCGCGCCCGCCGGCGTGCGGACGGCCACGTAACTCGAATCGCGGCACGTCGCCCACCGGACGGACAATCCAGTCGTGACGCTCTCGGACTAACGCCGGGAACCAGTCACGGGTGGACCTTCGGTCCCACCGCGATCGAGCCAATCAGCCCCCGCGTGGGATAGGGTTGCTCGCCAAATTCGAACTACCTAAGTACCCACGCGGAGGGTAGACCAGGCGATCGCACGTCGCCGCAGGTCGACTTCGGACACGGGCCACTTAAGCGACCCGTTCCGTACTATCAGAATAACCGAGCGGTGTTATCGTCGACCTCGACGGTTCGATTAATTATCGGGCGTATTCAGCCCACTACCAACCCTTTACGTGAAGCAAGATGGGGATTCAATGGAGGAAAAGACGAGCGAAGCGGAAACAGTTCAACAATAAAGCACATTTATTCGCGGCACACGGGAAGCACACAAATACAATTCCACCAAATGCACACAAAAAAAGAAAACACAATTCCATTTACACAAAAAGCAAACATAAAAGTGAAAACACAGTGCAGAGCTAATACCGACTACCGAGCACACGGCAACACTTATACAATTCTACTTCACAGACGGCGCCGACAACACATACCCAAAACCAAGGAAAAGAAATACCCTCAAGAATGAGGCAGGCCTGAGGCCGAGACCGGGTCGGGCCTACCCGTCTGGTGATGAGACGCGGAGCGGCGATGGCCCCGCAACCCGCGGGCCTCGTGGACAGTGCCTGGCAGGGGGTGGGAACGGGGCCCCCTTGGTCGCACTATCTCAGCGCGGGGGGAAACAGGAGGGGGTTGCTGATGCTCGGGGTATAGAGGATCTTTATTATCCCTGGTGTGCGTCTCCACCTCGGCCAGGTCGCGCTGCCGGCCTCCCTCGGGCGTGCAGCTCCTGGCACCGACGCGAGCACCCCCTCGTCTGACTCTCTTCAGCTTCTCCAGCCACTGCAGGCTTCGGGCTCCAGTCTTCCACACTCGTCCCCTCCGTTCCGACTCCTTCTCGTTCTCGACTCCCTCTCGTTCTCGTTTGCGACTCTCTTCTGACTGACGAACACCGTCCTTTTATCCCCCCGTAACTTCGCCTTTGACCCCCTCCCTTTGACCTTTCACCTCGCTCCCCATTGGCCCGAGAAAAAGTGGGCGTGAAGGCTTTTTGATCCACAAATTTGCATATATCGATCGTTCTGGAGGCGGGGCCAAATCGCCCCTCGCTCAAAGCTTTTGAAGCACAAAATCCGTGATTTTGTACACGCTGTTCAACGTGCGCCCTACACGAGTCCAGCATCGGTGCCCATGAGTGGCGCGAGATGACGGTGATGCGATGGTGGCGAGTTGTGACGGTAAAGGTCGTGGCGGTTGTGGTGAAGCGGCGTTGTGGTTGGTGGTTGTTGTTGTGGTTGTGATCATGGCGGTTGGTCCAAAATAAAGATAGTAAAAGAAAAACGGCTATCCTGAAGAGTCGCAGCACGTATAAATGACATGTATTCCCACTAGACAACGGGTTTGGGCCTAACTACACATGCACTTACCGAGATACCTCACCTAAGGGACCTGAATGGTGGTTTGCGAATTTGGTAACCACAACACTACCCCTTCCTTTTACAGACTCGTCCCGAGTCGTCAAATTTTCGTGTGCCATCATGTGTAGTTTTCCCCTAGTACATTTTACCTACGGATCCCTGAGTGCGACATTCATGGTATTCGTGTCCCCAAAATAAATAACCTGAGGGCTGCCTAACTATCTAAACAAACTCACTCATACGGACGACTTAAATAAAATTGCCGGCGCTAAGACATACATGCCGGGGGCGCACTCATATGTACAGTACATCTTAACCTTAACTTACAAATTTTACACTAAACCATGGCCCAGGATCATTGACTCTGCAAAAGAAAGCAGTTAGCAGGGAGCCAGGCTGCCCACATGCAGTCTCTGGCTCAAACAATGCAGGTGACAGGGAACGGGCTGGCTTGCTCACACGCAGTCCAAGGCCTTCCCTTTTGAACTGAACTCAGTGAACCACAACGGTGCTTGGGCTGCACAAACGCAGTCTCCGTGCCAGCTCAAGTGGCACACGCAATGAGCACAACGAATGGATGCATGAACACAAACACGGTGCACGGGCCGCCACTGCAGGCCCGTGTTGTAGCTGCCAACAGGGCAGTTCTCGCAGCTTGCAAACTGTTGCCTTGTGGATCCTGGCGCACATGGAAATGAACAGGGGGGGCAAAGCAAAATTGAACGGGGCTGGTGAACCTGGGCAGTGGGCATGGCATGGCAAAGGTGAGCAGGCAAACACAGCCGGCAGATGAACTGGCTGGCACAGGCCTCGAAGAAAAACAGCCAGCAGATGAACTGGCCGGCACAGGCCTCGAAGAAAAACAGCCAGCAGATGAACTGGCCGGCACAGGCCTTGCAGCACACAGCTGCCGATGAACTTGGCCGGCCTCCGCCTTGAAGCAAAACACGGCCAGCCGATGAAGTTGGCCAGCCTTTGCCGTTCAGTGGAGGTTGGTGGAGGGAGTGCGGTGGTGCTGGCCACTCGGAAGGCGGGCTCGGACCTACCTACCTGTCTCCCTCCCAACCTATCGCCTTTGCCTGTCACTGTACATACCCACTCCCTTAATTTGTCAAACCCCAATTTAGCCCCAACTTATTTTTTTGTTGTTTTTATTTTTACTTCCCCACTATAAATCGTCCCCTAACCCCCTTTATCGTCTTTGTTCGGCTAACCTATCCTGTCACCTAGCCTACTCCCAACCCCTACGTTCCCTTCCCGGAGGGGAACAAGGGAGAGCTAACGTCCTGTGCTGAGGCCCAACTCAAGCCTCAGAATGGCCTCCCCAGAGTTCGGCGATCTTAACACCAAGTGGGTCCAGCGGCCCACAACGACAGCGAGGGGATGGATGGTGCGGAGGGGTACATCTCCTAATCTACCCTAACCATTCAACTGTTACACTACCCCGGGGCTTTCAACAAGCGCCTCTAGCTTAAACTATTGGTTCTATAAACCCAGATTCCCGTCGCCTGTGTTGGTGTCCTTACAATTTCGGGCCTCGCCCCCCAATTTTCTCTCCGTGCCCTCACACGGTCTCCTGGCTAGGACACGTGGCTCCCTTTGGCAGGCACGACCCTCTGCCGAATCTCCCGCTATGGCACCCCCGGGCACTACACTGCCTCCGAGCCTACCAGCTCCCTAACACCGGGAGTGCCCCCATGGCACCTCCCCACAAACGCACACGTGGCAGGCCGGCCTCCCGAAGACCCCTTTCCGAGGGTCACCCGTGCCCACAACACTGCCCACGCGGCTTAATGGCGCCCGGGCCCCCGCACCAAGCAGGCGCACCCGTGCCCACTACTCTATCCCCCCCCCATGGGCCCTTGGCCTACCGCGGCCGACTAGCCTGGTGCCCAGGGTACCCACTCAGCAATACTCACCTTTCGCAGCCACGCTCCCAAGCCCGTCAACAGGGCTCCTGCACCCCTCCAAATGGGTCTCGAGCCTACTTTCCCACCAACAACAAAACGACCTCCATTTTTCAATTTGACTAACCCAGCTAACTCACTCTACACTGACCCCGGGGTCCCTTGGGCGGGAGTCACTCCTCCCCCCAATCACTCATCGCACCATGCATTCCCCATTCACTCCACACACACAGACCCGCTGGCCTCACTCACTCATCATGTACTCACCTCTCAACTCTTCAACACTTCAACACACACACCACTGAACTCTGCCATCCTCCTAACTACATCCCCTAACTAACTCGTGCTCCCACGTCGTCCCTTAAACTACAGCACGTTCCTTTTAACTACGTAGCTAAGCTACGTCCCCTCTACACATTCATAAGTCTGTCCATGTCTCCAAATAAATCATTTTATTTCCCAACCTAAATCTGGCTACAATCCCTCTAACTAATCCATTCCACGGACTCCATGAGGACTTACCCCTGCCCCATGAAGTCGGTCTAACTAAGCTAACCCTTCCCCCTAACTAGTTTTCATCCTGTGCCCAGGCCTGGTGCCCGGGGTACCCTGTACACCCGAAAGTGAGGCTTGCTGTTTTCCCTTTTTTTTTTCTCTTTACATGCGCAGCACCTGCGCGGCAACTCAGAGCTCGCGCACTTTACACCTGCCCGTGACGTCATGCAGCTGCACGTGTTCCTCGTCCCTCCTTGGACGGGACCATCCGGCAGAGATACCCCTCCTGCCGGATTCCAACCCCACGTGCAGCCATGACGTCACCGTGCGCATAAAAAACAAGCCCCACGTCTCGAGGGGTTCCCCACGCGAACACATGTGCTTTGCCCGTTGGAGCTTAACACACACGATCGCGTGGAGAACCCGTCCGGTCCAAATCCATTTACCTGCCTAAACTTTGTCCGTCCGCGGGATCGGCAAATCCACCGCGTGCGTTTCCGGACCGGGACTTCACTCTCGCAAGCGAGCACGTGGTGGTCTCGTGCGTTGCACAGCACGAACCGCGTGCTCCCTGCTGGGTGAACCCGGCACGGTCCCCGAAATAGCTACAGCCGCTACTCGGCTTTCTTTCTTCTCATGTCGCCTTCGTCGTCGCCATTCAACCCACGCACACCTGCGTGTTACGACGCACACAGTCCACTCCATCACATTCACACGGGGAGACGCGGCTGCGTGCTCCCGCATGCCAACCGACATCTCCCTCTCATACCGCTCTCTCACACACACGGTCTCCCTTGCACACAGCGACCTTGCACACGGCCGTTCACTCACGCGTGCGGGGGCACTCACCCGCGGTGCCTCACTCGCACTCCGTGCCTCACTCATACACGCGGGGGCACTCAACCGCGGTCCCTCATCCACACACCGTGCCTCACTCACACACACGGGGGCACACACCCGCGGTGCCTCACTCACAAACACGGCCTCACTCACACACGCGGGGGCACTCACCCGCGGTGCCTCATCCACACTGGCCGTTTCACTCACACCCACGGCCTCTTCCACACACGATGCCTCATCCACACACGGCGTGCTGGGAAGCACGTACTCCGGCACCATCGCCACCACACCACTCACACACGGGGTCTCTACCACACACGGGGACGCACTCACGCCTTGCACCACACACACAGGGACAACCACACTGGGGATTCGAGTCCCCACAAGGGTCTCCGGGGCCTCTATACCCCCAAGCTCGCCGTGCACCCGTCCACAGCACTCCTCCTCAACCTCGCAAGCACGACCGAACTCACCTGGTCGTGACTCGCCTCAAGGGGGCATACTCCCTCCCCTCGTTCCTGGAGGAGGCCATCCAGGTGCTCGCACTGGGTCTCTACCCAGTCCGCCAGCTCACCCCCATTGTCCTCCACTACCTCTGTGTGTGTGTATGCGTCACTTACCCCGTCTTCCTCGTGTAGTCTTTCCTCTATTTTTTCTATCTCCCGTGTCTCTGCCAACTCTTCACCCTTTACCTCCCTTGTCTCAACTATTATTTCCTTTGTCACGGCCTTTTTTAATCCTTTCTGTGTCTCCGCTTTTACCTCCTTTCGCAGGTTTTCAACTTTGTCTGTCATTTCCCGATGTCTTTTCTCACAGTCCTCCTTCACGGCTCCCAATCCCTCCTTTATTTTCCCTTGTTCTCTTTTTAATTCCTCTATCGCCGTCGTGTTCCTCCCTATTTCCTCCTTTATTTGGTCTTGTCCCTGTTTTACTTCTCCCAATCCTTTTCCTACTTTGTCTATTTTTCCAACCACCGTCTTTATTTCGTTTACCCTCTCTTGTTTACTTTCTTCCATTGCGACTCTCACTCCTTTTACTTTCTCTTTTAACCCGGTCACCTCCGCTCGTATCGTGTCGACTTCCTTTTTCATTTCGTTTTTTAGTTCTTCCAAGCTTCCTTTTAGGCTCATTCCCATGTTCTGCGTCTCACCCCGCAGCTCTTTCATTTCTTCCCTCATTTGCTGTGTATTCGCATCCATCGTCGTTTTCACTTCATTTGTATTTGTATCCATCTTTTCGTTCATTTGTTTGTTCATGCCTTTCATTTCGTTTTTCATTTCATTTGTATTTGTATCCATCGTCGTTTTCACTTCATTCATTTGTTTGTTCATTGCCGCCAGCATGGCGCATAGCTGGGCCATGTTGGATGCACTCAGCTGAGCCGTTTCGGCAAGGGTTGGGGAAGGGTCTTGGTGGAGAGGGGGGGGGGGAGGTGTCATACACCGCGGCCGCTGCCGCACCCACCTCGGGCCCTGGGTTCAGTTGGGCGAGTCCGTGTTCCTGCACAATCAACATTTCCTGCTCGGGGATTCCATCCTGGACCATGGATCCTACACATTCTACATCCATTTCTAATACCCCCGGCTCCCGCTCGCCTTGAGACGCCATCTTGCTTCTCGTGAAGGGTTAATTTGAATCGCTCGTAATTTGGAGGGAATCGGGGGTCGCTTCTCTCACCCCTGGACCGATTCCCGTGAATTTAGCCGGAGACAGGAGAGCCCGTTTTCCTGTTCTCCGATACAGTGCCGCGAGGAGGGCGATGGATTTGTATCCCACTCCTGACACCAGTGTTGCGGTCTTCGCGCCCGCCGGCGTGCGGACGGCCACGTAACTCGAATCGCGGCACGTCGCCCACCGGACGGACAATCCAGTCGTGACCCTCTCGGACTAACGCCGGGAACCAGTCACGGGTGGACCTTTCGGTCCCACCGCGATCGAGCCAATCAGCCCCCGCGTGGGATAGGGTTGCTCGCCAAATTCGAACTACCTAAGTACCCACGCGGAGGGTAGACCGGGCGATCGCACCTCGCCGCAGGTCGACTTCGGACACGGGCCACTTAAGCGACCCGTTCCGTACTATCAGAATAACCGAGCGGTGTTATCGTCGACCTCGACGGTTCGATTAATTATCGGGCGTATTCAGCCCACTACCAACCCTTTACGTGAAGCAAGATGGGGATTCAATGGAGGAAAAAGACGGCGAAGCGGAAACAGTTCAACAATAAAGCACATTTATTCGCGGCACACGGAAGCACACAAATACAATTCCACCAAATGCACACAAAAAGAAAACACAATTCCATTTACACAAAAAGCAAACATAAAAGTGAAAACACAGTGCAGAGCTAATACCGACTACCGAGCACACGGCAACACTTATACAATTCTACTTCACAGACGGCGCCGACAACACGCCACCCAAAACCAAGGAAAAGAAATACCCTCAAGAATGAGGCAGGCCTGAGGCCGAGACCGGGACGGGCCTACCCGTCTGGTGATGAGACGCGGAGCGGCGACGGCCCCTCTCTCCGCGGGCCTCTGGGACAGTGCCTGGCAGGGGGGAGGGAACGGGGCCCCCTTGGTCGCACTATCTCAGCGCGGGGGGAAACAGGAGGGGGTTGCTGATGCTCGGGGTATAGAGGATCTTTATTATCCCTGGTGTGCGTCTCCACCTCGGCCAGGTCGCGCTGCCGGCCTCCCTCGGGCGTGCAGCTCCTGGCACCGACGCGAGCACCCCCTCGTCCGACTCTCTTCAGCTTCTCCAGCCACTGCAGGCTTCGGGCTCCAGTCTTCCACACTCGTCCCCTCCGTTCCGACTCCTTCTCGTCTCGACTCCCTCTCGTTTCTCGTTTGCGACTCTCTTCTGACTGACGAACACCGTCCTTTTATCCTCCCCGTAACTTCGCCTTTGACCCCCTCCCTTTGACCTTTCACCTCGCTCCCCATTGGCCCGAGAAAAAGTGGGCGTGAAGGCTTTTTGATCCACAAATTTGCATATATCGATCATTCTGGAGGCGGGGCCAAATCGCCCCTCGCTCACCGATTGGACGGCAAAAAGTGGGCGTGTGTCGTTTTTGATCCGTTTTTGAAGCACAAAATCCGTGATTTTGTACACGCTGTTCAACGTGCGCCCTACACGAGTCCAGCATCGGTGCCCATGAGTGGCGCGAGATGACGGTGATGCGATGGTGGCGAGTTGTGACGGTAAAGGTCGTGGCGGTTGTGGTGAAGCGGCGTTGTGGTTGGTGGTTGTTGTTGTGGTTGTGATCATGGCGGTTGGTCCAAAATAAAGATAGTAAAAGAAAAACGGCTATCCTGAAGAGTCGCAGCACGTATAAATGACATGTATTCCCACTAGGCAACGGGTTTGGGCCTAACTACACATGCACTTACCGAGATACCTCACCTAAGGGACCTGAATGGTGGTTTGCGAATTTGGTAACCACAACAATATATATATATATATATATATATATATATATATATATATATATATATATATATATATATGTATATAAATATAAAACATTGGCAAGCATTGTGCCACCGAGCAAGGCAGCAGCAGCTCGACGAGGGTCAAGTGAATTAGCAGATGGAAATCGGGGAGCCGTAGTGGAGGGGAGGGGTTACATGATTAAATAATCAGGGTTATGGGATAAGAATTATGTTTTGTTTTGGTTTAAGGGATCGGGATACACTGCTGGTCACAAGTTTAAGAACACCCCCATTTTTTCGTTTTTACTGAAATTTAAGCAGTTCAATCCAGTGAATAACCTGAAATGGTACAAAACTAAGTGGTAAACTGACAGAGGTTTAAAAAATTTTTAGGTTACCAAAAACTGAATAATGTAAATTTCAGAGTTGTTAAAAAGGCCCTTTTCAGGGAGCAAGTAATGGGTTAGCAACTGCAGCTGTTCTGCAGCAATGGAAGTAAATTAAGCCTTGAAAGTTGATGCAAACAATTCCTACAAGTGTCCCAACTTTTATTGATTAGTTACAAACCCTCTGTCTGTATAAAAGCAGTGTTGAAATAGACTGTGTTGCTCCACCCTCTGAAGCATTATTTGGACAATATTGCACTGCAGGAAGTAGTATATTGCTATCATGATTGCGAAAAAAAGACAATTAACAAAGGAAGACAGACAGACCATTATAACCGTTAAAAGTGTAGGTCTTTCCTTTGGAGAAATTGCAAAGAAGCCAAGGTGACAGTGAATACAGTTTCCTACACCATCAAAAGGCACTTGAAAACTGGAGGAAACTCTGATGGAAAGAGGTCTGGCAGACCCAAAGCCACAACACAATCAGAGGACAAGTTTCTGAGAGTCAACAGCTTGCGTGATAGGCAGCTCACAGGACAGCAGCTTCAAGCACAGCTTAACACTGGTCGAAGTGAGGAAGTCTCAGTTTTAACTGTGAAGAGGAGACTTCGAGCTGCAGGTTTGACAGGTCGAGTGGCAGTAAGAAAGCCATTGCTAAGATGGAAAATAAGAAAAAAAGGCTTGCGTGGGCCATGAAGCACCGCCAGTGGACTACTGAAAACTGGAAGAAGGTCTCATGGACCGATGAATCAAAATTTGAAATCTTCCGTTCATCACACAGGGTTTTTGTACGCCGTCGAGTAGGCGAAAGGATGGTTCCTCAGTGTGTGACACCAACTGTCAAACATTGAGGAGGAAGCGTGATGATCTGGGGCTCTTTTGCTGGATCCAGAGTCGGCGACTTGCACAGAGTGACTGGCAGCCTGAACCAAAAGGGCTACCACAGCTTTTTGCAGCATTATGCAATACCCTCTGGTCTACGCCTAGTTGGTCAGGGGTTCATCCTTCAGCAAGATAACGACCCAAAACATACCCCCAGGCTATGTCAGAACTACCTTAAAGAAAAGAACAAGGCAGTCAGCTTCAAATCATGGAATGGCCAGCACAGTCTCCAGACTTAAACCCCATCGAGCTGGTTTTGGATGAACTGGACAGAAGGGTGAAAGCAAAGCAACCTACAAGTGCAACACATTTGTGAGAACTTCTGCAACAGTGTTGGGAAGAACTTTCCAAACAATATTTGATTTCCATTGTAGAAAGAATGCCACGAGTATGTTCGACTGTTATATCTGCAAAAGGTGGCGACTTTGATGAGCAAATATTTAGATTAAATTTTGTTCAACAAAACGATTCCATGATTTCTTTTTTATCTGCAGTTGTTTATTTGTTCTATGCTTTAATTTCAGAGTGCATTGAAACATTAAACTGCTTAAATTTCAGTTAAAACTGGAAAAATGGGGGTGTTCTCAAACTTTTGACTGGTTGTGGATATCAAACAATGGATTTTGTCAACTGAAAGCTAAGAAGAGTACATTCACTGCTATGGGAAGAGAGGTACAGCTGACGTTTCAAGCATGACTGCATCGTCAAGACAAAACATAGAATAAAAGGTGTCGGCTGAAAAGGCTGCATTTTGTAGCTGCATCACAATTGCAACCTTATGTCATATATTAAACACCTTTAAAAAAAAAACGAGTTTCTGTCATTCTTGTGAGTGAATAAACAACCAGCTTTCAGTCAGGTACCAGTAAGAAAACCCTTGGATTCGGTCAGTATACTGTGTGATATATATATATATATATATATATATATATATATATATATATATATATATATATATATATATATATATATATATATATATATATATATATATATAATCTCACACACAGTACTGAACAGTACTTTGAACACAGATTGTGAAAAACCATGCTTGCATGAGCAAGATAAGGTTTATGTTCATAAAGAGACCGCTTTACAGCCTCTGGCAATTACTAATGCAGCCACAAGACTATACAAGTTGTTGACCCAACTGGAGGGGATAGAGCAACTTTCAGGCTTGAATAACATCTGCCAAAAAATATAAATCTTTCCTCATTGCTTGTGAAATCTAGGATTTGCAAGTATAATAGCTGGTCTGCTCTGTTATTCAGTCAATCTGTGTCTGTATGGTATGTCAATCACCTACAGGTCACAATTCTACAACGATCTTCACAAAATGTAACCAACTGGCAATGCTCGTCAAAAGTTCAAAGGCCATCATTCTTACGATCCACACAAAAGTCAATTTTCATCCAATGAACTTGAAATTTCAACAGAATTCGCATATTGTCACTAAATTGGTTCCATCTATCCGGGTTCTTTCACATTTCTTTCCATTTTTTTTAGATCCTCATGGAGGATCTCTAAGTCTTACTCATGTTATTGTTCTTCATCTTCTTCTTGTGGACTTTTTTTGTTTCACAGCCTACAGTTTTCATTGAAACTTCCTGAAACTTGGCTTATAGATGTAAAAATACCCTGCGCAGACAGTAACCATCTCCGATTTTGAAAATTCCTCCAAGAAAAAAATGTTATGACGTCAAAACATCTCCGCTAATGGAAATCGCCTAAAAATTATCTCCGAAACTAGGCAAGCTTTTCGAATTCTGTTTGCGAGAATCGAACAGGGCATTAGCAGAGATGAATTACCGCACATATGATATATCACTATGACGTTATATCAATTTTTATGATGTCATTCCTATTTTTTGACTTTTTGTTTCACAACCCAGAGTTTTCATCGGATCTTCGTGAAACTTGCTATGTATATGCAGAAGGCCCACGAGCAGGCAGTAACCATCTCCGATTTTGGAAATTCTTCCTAGAAAAAAAGTTGACGTCATAATATCACCGCTAATGGAAATCGCCTATACCATTATCTCCGAAACTAGGCAAGCTGTTTGAATTTTGTTTGCGGGAATCAAGCCGGGCATTAGCACATATAACACTGGGGAACAAAGTTTTTGTTGCATTGATACCAGCACTTGATCTTACCTAATTTGAGTGTGCTGAATTCAAATCTGAAGTTAGTTTCTCTCTGTAAGCTCTAGATTTTTTGCAATCCACCATTATCAACATTTATTTGGTAAGTTACAATTTGTATTCAAAGCAAATTTATATTAAACATATATTTTGCAATTTAACATTTTAAACATTTATTTGGTAAGTTACAATTTGAATTAAAAGCAAATTTAAATTAACATATATTTCGACATAAAGACGATAGGTGATTCAGAATTATTGATAAGGATGGAATGCAAAGTTCAAATAGGTCCTATTCAGGCAAGAATTTGTGCTTGTAGCTCTTGCGTTTGTGGACTTCCACAGGGCAATCTCGTTTGATACTCCAGCAGTAGTCTGCCATCATATTTTTGTCCCATCGCCCTTGGTAGCGCTCTTCCATCGTCATGAGGTCCTGATGGAAGCGCTCTCCCTGTTCCTCACTTACATCCCCAAGGTTCTCAGGGAATTGATAAACGTGACTATTCAGGAAATGGAGCTTGACACTCATGTTGCACCCAAGATCGCGAAAAGCCAACAGCATTCTAGTAACCAGAAACTCATAGTTATCTGCCTTTTTGTTACCAAGAAAGTTTTGTATAACTGCGCCGAAAGACAGCCACGCTGTCTTCTCCTTGTCATTCATCTTCCTTACAAATTCCTCATCACGTACAAGGGCACAAATTTGAGGTCCATCGAACACACCTGCTTTGATCTTCTCGAAAGACAAAGCAGGAAAAGCAGAAACTATATGTTGAAAACATTCACCATCAGTACTCAATGCCTTCACGAGCTGTTTCATCAAGCTTATCTTGATATGGAGTGGGGGAAAAATGATCTTCTCTCGGCTGACGATTGGATCATTCACAATGTTTGGCATGCCTGCTTCCAGAGTTTCACGGATGGGCCACTCCTTCTGGATCCAGTGTTTCTCTCGAGCTCGGCTGTCCCACATGCAGAGATGGCATGGAAACTTTGTGAATCTTTTCTGTTGACCAAAGAGAACGTTGACCATTTTCAGGTCCACACAAATGATCCAGTTGTGCTCGTGATATTTGAGTAAGTCAATGACCATTTTTATGTCATTATGTTCTTCTCGCAAATGCACTGAGTGACCAACTGGAACCGCTCCATAAACATTGCCATTGTGCAAGAGAATACACTTGAGGCTGCATTTAGAGGTATCCAGAAATAATCGCCATTCTGTTGGGTTATACGAAGTAACACCTAATTGCCTGAGAAGACCTGGGATATCGTGGCAGTAAACAAACTGCTTGTCTTTTGAGAAAAAGGCGACAAAGATCTGGTCCCGCTTTCGGAAATATGAAACATTTGCAGAGTGGTCAAGAAGATTTTTTTCTTGCAGCCTGGAGGCTAATACCTCAACTGCTTTCTTGGAGAGCCCCAAATCACGCACCAAGTCATTCAATTCCGGTTGGCTAAACTGCTGTGAGGCTGATGACTGTTTGGTATCAGATGAGGAGGCTTCGGATTCTGAAACCATTTCTTGAAGCCCGTCATCACGACCCTCGTGCTCTTGCTGATCATGTTCACTGCCTTCATCTTCAGAGAAGACAAAACCATTAAAAACTGGAACGGGGAGTTCCTCAGAGTGCAGAGTAGGTCGAATTGCTGAGGGAATACAGGGATAGGAGATCTTTTGCCGGTTTTTCTTGCCGACACCCTTTGTGGTGAGCTCAGGTGAGCCGAGGAAGGACTTTGCACAATGGAAGTTGCCCAGTCAGTGACTGGCTTTGAAGGACAGGTTGGAAATGTGGCTTTCCCAGGAAAGATCAAGGCAAATAGTGAGACCCAGAAGATTGAAAGAAAGGACTTCTTCCAGAGCATTGTTGAGAAAGTAGATGGGGGGGGGGAGGAGGGGCCGGGGTGGGGTTCCAGGCGGTCCTTTCGGAGAGACATAATGAGAGTGAGATTTGTCAGGATTGAAAGACAATATTCCAAGTGTTGGACCAGCTTGTGATTTTATCCAGATCTGCAGAGAGTGAAGAGGCTGCTGCTTGCTGATGTGAGGGATAGCAGAGGGTGGAGTCATCAGTAAAGAGATAAAGAGGATTTTCCAGAGAGTCAGAGAGATCATTGATGAAAACCAGAAAAATAACAGAGCCCAGAACACTGCCTTCAGGAACTTCAGCCTGGCCAGGAAGAGGGGATGAAAGAACTCCATTAAGGGCCACATGTTGGCTGCGACAGGAGAGGAAGTATGCGAGTCATAAGTGGAGATGGCCTTGAATACCATAGGAAGAAAGTTTGGTGAGCAGGGCAGGGTGCAAGACCGTATCAAAAGCACACGATATATCTAGGGTGATGGCTCTGTTTTCATGTCTGGCAATGAGGATCTCCATCCATTGTTGGAGAGCAAAAGTAGCATATCCAGGGTGGAATGACCTCGTCTGAATCCAAATTGATGGTCTGATATCAGGTCATTGGAGAAAGGGAAGGATTTAATGTCTGAAGCAATGATGGATTCCATAACCTTGCTGATGATGGGGAGAAGGCTGATTGGTCTGTAGTTGCAGGGATCTGGTTTTGCCCCCTTATGCAGGGCGGTAATGTTTGCTGATTTCTAAGCAGATGGCAGATGACCTTGAGCAAATGAGAGGGTGAAAAGAACAGAGAGAGGGTGAGCAAGAGCAGCAGAGCAGGTTTTTAGGACACGTGGGCTGGTGCCGTCTGGACCGGTTGCAAAATCGAGTTGAGGTTTGACAGCATTTTTGTCCACTACCGACATCTACCAAAAAGTTACATAACTCAGATGAGTACTGTTGGACGCCGCTATTCGCAGGGGATGTGTTCCTGGAAAATTCCGCAAATAGTGGGGCATTGTTTCAATGGAAAAAGGGGGATAGGTTCCCGACGGTTAGTGACCCGCAAAAGTTGACACCACAAATTGTTTCAATGGGAAAAGGGAGATGCAAGCTCCCGGTCCAACAGCTTCTCGGTAAATTACCAAATGCCCTGGAGTATCTCACCCAGGAACTTGACTGTGAATTTGGACCTCGACACCTCTTCCTCATCACTGCCCACCTCCTCAATTTCCTCCTCCTCCTCCTCCTCAGAAACATTGGTAATGGCTACCAACTCTTCCTCAATGAGCTCCTTGGCATGCGAGGTGATAAGAGTATCCAACTCCTCAGGCTCCATGTCCTCAAAGGCTTCTCCTCCCACCTGCCGTGCCAACCTGACAATTTTATACCTCTCCTCCGTGTTAGACCTGAAAATATGAGCCAGAGGTCAATAGACATCTGGATCGGGCCTGGGGCGTCATGGATTCACTGGCTCATGGGGTGTGGCGTTGTCGGTACCTGTGCAGGACGAAAGTCCGAGTCATCAGGTCCTTGGTGCTTTCAGTCTTGCTCTATGGATGTGAAACGAGGACACTCTGACCAAGGATCTGAGACAGAGACTTAATTCTTTTGGTACCAGGTCTCTTTGGAGAATCCTTGGCTATCACTGGTCGGATTTTGTGTCCAACGAGCAGTTGCTGAGAGACTCAAATGAGATTTGTTACCTACATAGTCCGTAAGTGGCAGCTGCGGCTGTATGGACATGTGGCTTGTTTTCCTGACGCTGATGCTGCTCACCAGATTCTCTCAGCGAGGGAACCTCGTGAGTAGAGGAGTTCAATGGGCCAACCACGTGCCTCGTGGTTACAGCAGGTTGATCAGTATCTCAAGGAGATGGGGATGGACCAAGGAGATGGGGATGGACCAAGAATATGCCTGGGGGAGGCCAGACGTAGGCCCCTGGAGTACTGGCAGAAAGTGGACGCAGCGACATGCTGCTCTGGCACATGCTCCCATACCTGACATGACCTCCATGTTGGCGGGAAAGCCTCTGAAATTCTTCACTGCTTGTGACCACAGGTTGTGCCAGCAGGCATTAATGTTGGAGGTTTTCACCTTGTGCAGCGACTGATTGCGCCAATGCAGTGGGCTATGTTGAACTCCTTCAAACACTGCATGACGGTGAGCTCTGAGTCAGCGTCTTTCACATCCAAAATGCAGCGCAAAGGTGCGACGGGTATAATATGTCTTGAAAGTCGAAATTACCTCTTGGTTGAGCGGCTGGATCAGGGAGGTGGTGTTGGGTGGCAGGAAGATCACCTCGACGTTTGGGTGAGCCACCTTCAGGTCCCTGGGGTGGCCAGGAGCATTATCAATCAGCAGGAGAACCTTGAGCACAAGGTTTTGTTGTCAGGGACCTCTCCACCTGAGGGACAAAACAGTTTTGGAACCAGTCCATGAAAATTGCTGCCATCACCCATGCCTTCCTGTTGGCGCTCCAAAACACAGGGAATGTGTGCTTGTTCTTGCCCTTGAGAGCATGCGGGTTCAGGGAATGGTACAACATCATGGGCTTCGTCATACAGTCCCCTTTTGCATTTGCGCAGAATAAATAACCGGTCCTTCACGGCCTTTATTGCCAATGCTATCCCCTCGTAGTTTGAGATAAAAGTTTGCGTTGGCATCTTTTTTCCAAAAACAGGTCGGTCTCATCCTCGTAGAACACCTGCTCTGGCAGGTACCCCTTCTCCTCAATGAGCTGCGTGAATTGAGCAGGGAACATTTTGGCCGCCTCGTCTGTCAATTTTACGTTGTGGAGACCATAGCACTTCTTGAAGCAGTCAAACCATTCCCTGCTCGCTTGGAATTGACTGGGGCCGCTCAAACCCCCATCGCTTGTATTTGCGTCACTTGTGCCAGCCAGATGCGCGTACATAAGCATCGCCTTTGCACAAATGAGAAGTCGGTCCACTTAAAAGGTATGGTTTTCTGCACGTTGATCTCAACACATACACTGAGTGCCTTCTCCATCCATTCCACGTGGACATCTCAGACTTGGGTGACCACTTTGGTGTTTTCGGTACAGTGCTCGCCGCAACACTTTCTCGGATTACCTTTTCGTTATTCCGTATGTAGCGAACGGTGGATTCGTTTACTCCATAGTGTCTGCCCACAGAAGCCACACTCTATCCTCTCAACAGCTGGTAAAGCAGATCCACTTTGTGACTCAAGCTCATCACTTTCTTCTGCCTCTTGGCAGTCGACGCATCTCCGGCACTGGTTTTGCACTTGGGAGACATGTTTGATCAATGAGCAAAGGAGTGGAAGGAGAGGCAAAACACCTATCAAGGCAGTGGGACGAGAAGAATAATTGAGCCCAGGACACACTGCACACAAGTAGTCATGTGGGAATTGTGGGTATCTGCAGGAGGGGTGAGTAGTCTGCCCATTGTTTGTGGGGGATGTTGGCAAATGCTAACGTTTTTCAGCTGGGAGTAGATGTGGTGAAACGTTTTAATTGTGCAACTCGTGGGAGGAAAAAGGGGGCGGGGGGGGGGTGAAGGTGGGGGAGAATGGAAACATCTTTGTCAGCACGTATGCTGGTACTGTACTCCACTGTAAATGTGGTGAAGCGTCATTACAGCATGAATGATGGAACAAACCACGCAGCTTGGTTACAACGTAGCTTCTGGAAGATATGTTTTTGCACTGTAATGTGCACGACTCCTGGAAGGTACATTTTTACATACTGTACTGTATATACAGCTCCCTTATAGTGTTACGAATCTGGAAACCATTCGCATTCACACATACAGTTGACCCAAACTTTAGTTATTTCGTTAAATATATGTGGGTAGTTCGAATCTCTCCCCTATGTCTAATGGGAATTTCACGTGTGTGCTGCGAGTTTCTTTCTAGTTAGTTTTCTACATTAATCCCCCCTGCTCCTTCAGCACCATGACGCACATGTTCGCGACCACGGACATAGGCGAGGGTGAAATCATCTCAGAGCCAACTCCGCCCCAGACAGATAGAATGTTCCCCTCATCCAATCAGGGGTGAGATCACCTCAGGGCCAACTCCGCCCCAGCCAGATGGAATGTTCCCCTCGTCCAATCGGGGGTGAGATCACCTCAGGGCCAACTCCGCCCAAGCAAGATAGAATGTTCCCCTCGTCCAATCAGGGGTGAGATCACCTCAGGGCCAACTCCGCCCCAGCCAGATGGAATGTCCCCCTCGTCCAATCGGGAGCGAGATCACCTCAGGGCCAACTCCGCACCAGCAAGATGGAATGTTCCCCTCGTCCAATCGGGCGTGAGATCACCTCAGAGCCAACCCCGTCCAGCCAGATGGAATGTTCAACTCGTCCAATGAGGGGAGGACACCGATCGCCCGACCAATCCGGAGGCGAGTTACCTAAAAGCGGATCCCTCCACCCGCCTGGGGGGAGGGATAAGAAAGGTAGCATGGTGTCTCAGCTTCATCTGCGGTCTTTTTCGGGGTCTTCTTTTACAGGGTTCCTTGGTGGTTGGTGGTCGTGTTGGTGCTCGTGGTGGTGGTGGTGGTGGTCATGGCGGAGGTGTTTCGTGGTGCTCATGTCGTCGATCGTCATTTGTGGCAGCCAGGATCGTGGGCTCCTTGGATTCTGGGTCGTGGGTTCGAGTCGGTAAAACCGCACGAGGCGGCCAGGAACCCGGCCAGACTCTGACCCTCAGCTCGCCTTCCATCTTGAGCTGAAGGGCCAAAATAAAGACCCACGAAGTCCATTTCTTTTTGGGTGTGTGTGTCTGTCTGTGGCCAGTCTGATAAGTAGAAATTGTTTAAGTGATTCCATTGTACATTTGCCTGCATTATTATTTGTGGTTAAGTCTGCTCTGTGTTTCCCTCCTTCTTACATTGTAAATAAATAACTGTTAAATGTTCCAGTTCGTTGTCTGTGCTTTCTTTCATTGACCCAGTATGGTTCGGGCTTGAGAATTAGGGAGGCCGATTGTGCCGTAAATTGTCATTTGGGCCGGCACGGCTTTGGCAATTCCCGCTCGGTTACGCCGGATCCGAGTCGGTAACAGCGACTCTGTTCGGACAAAGCCAGCCAAGGGTGTGGTTTCCCCGGTAGCTCGACTGCGTGACTACTTAGGTAAATTGGAATCAGACAAAAAGACCCTAACCGCACGGTCGAAATATTGGCGTCCACGGTCCATTAAGCGACCTGTCAACTTCGGAGTTATCCGGAGTGACGACCTTCAATTCCGGTGTTCGGTGGGAGACGGCCCAACTGCTCCATCCAGCGGTCGTCCTCACCACCGAACCCGGCACCACAACAATAGCACGGATCGTGGAAGATATGTTTTAGAACTGTTTTATGTGCGCAGCTCATGGAATTTTTTTCGTCTGCGAAAAACTGCGAATGTTGAAACAGGTTGCATTTTGTAAACTGTAAATACACAGGGTCCAAAAGTGTTTCAACAGTTGCTCAAAACCCTGGCCATTGTATCTGATTAGATTCTATGTCTTGGAAAAAAAGAGGAATATGTCACTGAGTCTCCGATGTGGTTAAACACCAAGAAATAATATTTTAGGCAAGGAAGCCATCTCTGTGCAAACAATGGTTTAAGAATTGGGTTACGGTACTGCCTTAATTGATTACTCTTATATTTTGGCCAGTACAATGACCCAATTCTCAAACCATTGTATGCAAGGGGATGGTGTGTGGAGGATATTATAGAATCAAACAAGACAACTGGCTTAACATCATATGAAAGAAAGTATGTTATACAATAAAGTGACCCCATTAGTCAGATCCAGTTTTACCAGGGATAGCAATCACAATCACATGGCTCAGAGGTATGCCTGTTACCCACCTAACCCTTATGCTTGAAAGTAAGTCAATAAATCTTTTTAAAACGAAAAATGTCCAGGAAGAACGTGGAGAAGCTCTTGTTGCAACAATGGGTTTTTACCTCCACCATCAAAGGTGGACAGAGGTTCGGTTTTCACGTCTATTTGTGAGCAGGATATCTCAAAAAGTTATTTTTGCATTTGGACAAAACTTGGTGGACAAGTTGGGTGTGTGACAAGGATGAATTAGTTAGATTGTGGTGAAGATCCAAATCCAGTTACAAGGATTTTTGAATGTTAAAAAGTGATTCTTTACCATTGAGAGATGGAGACAAAAACTACATATATAGCATGATATTTCAAAAAGTTGTGGACGATTTATGACAAAACTAGATGTGCGAGTTGGTTAGGTGACAAAAACAAGCCAATTCGATTTTGGTTAAAGTCTGGATGCAGATCCGAAACGTAAACTGTTCAGCGTGGCAGAGATATGCGCTCTATGGAGTTCCGTTCTAGTTTATTAGTATTTTTTCTCACAGGGAGGCTCATGGAAGAGAAAGGTAAAAATTTATAGTGGTGTGGCAGGTAAACAATTGGGCACTGCTCGCAAGAGAATAACGAATAGGAGGGAGTAAAGGGAGAAAAGGAGGGTTGAAAATGGTTAATGGGGGTGATAAAGATCATCAGTCAGGATGGTGGATGACACAAGGGTGGAGGGAGGGAGTTGGTGGAAGGGGAAAGAGTGATACAGACCAGCCTCTGGAAGGTGGTTCCATTGGAGGTTGATGGGGAGATTATCAAAGTTGCATCAGGAGTCAAAAATAAATAAATAAACAAGTAAATAAATAAGTAGAATTAAAACAAGTCAAACAAATATGAAAACACATTTGAAACTAATAAGGGGGCAATTTCCAAAGGGCATTACATTTTGGAAGGTGGTTGCCTATCAAGCACCTTTTCTGTGGATTACCTTTGATTTAACCAGGCTAACTACTGATAATAAATTCTCACATACCTTCGTTATCATTAAACTTCAAAACCCAGGGTAATTCATCAATGTGTGCCATCCCTGGGATGGACGTTAAACTGGGCATCCCACCTGTCAGCAAAAATTGGTGGACGTTAAATATCCACAGTGTATTTCATGAAGAGTAAGCGAATCGCCAGCATACTGAAAAAAAATTACAAATTCCTGCTTGAACTTACAGGGGGCACTGCATCAGCAGTACAGCCTTGTCTCACCAAATTATGTTACCTGCAGCCGACAGAGCCACATGCTACATAGAAAATATTTCAAAACAAAGTGCATTGACAGTCCTACCTGTGAAACTGTTCATAGAGGTTTTTGGGCAAGAATGTGAGCAGGGAATACTTGGTCGTTTTTACAACGTTGTCCTTGTGGTGCTGAGAATGTCGGGCATTCTCCTTGATGAAGAGACCATTACGAGGGTAGACCATGCGGTACTGTTCCGGCTCAGTTTCGTCACAATGGGGTTGACTGGCCCCAAATAAGCACCTCATAGCTCTCCAAAACCGCATCCATGCCATGAGTGTGAGAAACCACCAAACAAAACCTGGAAGCAATAACAAATTGCCCCACGGTAGCATATTAACACTCACAGCCTTGATTAATAGATGACCTTTAAAACCGTGATAACCGCACAAAATAATGACGAGTAATCTGTCATCCCCACAAGTTACTTCTTGTCGTAAATATTTTGCACTGATTGCACAACATGGAAGATAGTGTAAAAGATATATGCTAAGAACTTGACAAGTATTGACTTTGGATATATTGTAATTCAAAGGTGTGAGCATTCCTCGACTTCCAGATGCTGTTTGCAATACTCAGTGATCTAATGGACCCGATATTGAATCTTTAACACATTCCTAAGAGAAACTACTGCATATCAAGATAGGTTGCTGCAACCAAGACAAACCTTGTGAACCAGACTCAGTGGTGTAATGGTAAGAGTGTCCACTCTTGAGTAAGAGGTTGGTGGTTCGAATGTTGGCAGAGTCATAATAAAGACTATAAAATGGTATGTGCTGCTTCCTTGCTTGACACTCCTTGCTTAAAAAAGGATAGAGCAGAGACAAACAACCACTGGTTGGCAAACCATTGCATGGGCATGATGGCTTTATAGCCTCATCCTGTGTTGAAGTTCCTTCTCAGGGAACTTGTATTATTATTATTACTTGCAGAGCCTACCCATCGCTTCGCTGCCAGACCAATTAGTCATCCTGTTTGCTAAAAATTTTGGGCGAGAAGAAGGAAAAGGAAGACATATTTAACCGTGCATAGATTGCTTTAACCCCTACCCCCTCTCCCCATCCTCGTGTCCTGCTCCCCCCCCCCCTTTGGCCCCCCATTCGTCCTGATGTCCCTTCCCACTCAAAATGTCTCACACACGTTGACAGGTTTTAACAGGCCCCTCTTATTTTTTTTGGGGGGGGAGGGAGTGGTGGAGAAGAGGAGGACAAATTTACCAATGTGAAGAGTGCTGTAACCTCAGCGTTGCCCAGGTAAAAATTGGAAATTGTAATACCCTCTGCCACTGGCACCAACTGGTGCTATACGGTACAAATTTACATCAAGAAGTTATGCCCATTCCCCCCCCCCCAACACACCCCCGCATGAGGCAGCAGCCACAATCACAAATGTTAAAAACACACACACACACAGTTGTATTTGTACCCCCAGTTATGTTTTTTGTATACATTGTTGAGGCTCATAGGAGAGCTTTCAAACAACACACAACAAGGGGGCCAATAAACAAGAAGGGCAGGGAGAGGGAAGGACAAAACAGTGGGGAACAGAGACATTAGGAGATTTGTGGAAGGGAGAGGATGGGGCAGAGAATACGGGGTAAACAAGATGGACACCACAGGGACTTTCAGGACCTTACAAAACGGGGAGCTTTCAGGAAGGAAAGCAGGGAATTTGAAGGAGGTGGGTTTGGGGTGGATTAACGGGGGTAGAAAAGATCATAGGTTTTTGGATGGGGGAAGATAAGAGGTGGTTGTGAACAGCTGTTTTGAAGACCTGGAGGGAAGAATGGGATTGAAGAGAGTGTGGGAGTATATTTCAAAGGCGGGAAAAAAAGAGAAATGAAA
Source organism: Eptatretus burgeri (assembly GCF_056783735.1). Lineage (NCBI taxonomy): Eukaryota > Metazoa > Chordata > Myxini > Myxiniformes > Myxinidae > Eptatretus > Eptatretus burgeri. The sequence goes on from NC_140976.1 coordinate 42,137,312, forward strand.
GTGAAGATGAGCAGCGATTCGTGATTTTGGTAGTTTTACAAGAAGGGGGTTTCTGGTGGACCTTGAGTGCCCCACAGAAATATGGGGGAAGGGGGGAGGGGACATAATCGCAGACAGAGCAGTAGGGGGGGGAGGGGTGGAGGGCGAGACCAGACCAGAGAGGAGACGGGAGAAGAAAGAAAGACCACCGACCTGCCTGCAGTGAGAGGGTGAGAGATCTAAAGACTCAGCCTCACCGCAGGAGATACCAATCACCCTAAATACCTTGGTTTCCACAGCGTGAAGCCGAGAAAGGTGTGAGGCAGGAGCACCACCCTAGAGGGGAGAGCAGTACTCTGTCAGGCTGCAGACAAAAGCTTTGTACGTCGTCAGGAGCTCAGATGGGCTGAGGAAGGACTTTAGGATAGTTAGTTAGGTCTGATTATATCTCTGACTTCATTCCTATTATTTTTCTCTTATTCCTGAGATAAATTCAAGCAGGCACTGCACCCGGACAGCCACCTGTAAAAACTGTGTCCATGCCCTTCGCTGTGAGAGTGGGTCCTCGTGAAGGCCAGTAGGCACTACACTTGAACAGCCACCTGTAGAGACTGCGGCCGCGCCCTTTTCAACCCACTTCTGAATCTAATAATTATGTATATATATATATATATATATATATATATATATATATATAAATATATATATATATATATATATATATATATATATATATATATATATATATATATAAATATAATTTTTCAATCCGAATCTCCATCTAATACTTATATCTATAATCTTTTTCAATTCGAATCTCCATCAAATACTTATATCTATACTCTTTTCAACCCAAACCTTCATCTAATAATTATATCCAATCTTTTCCCTCAATTCCTGACACAGATCAAGGCTGGCACCGCGCACACCACCGCTTCTGATAAATGACCGCATGCTCAATGGCGGCGGACCCACGCACAGCCCCAGGGCAATTTATTTTCGCACACAGAGCAGGGCACGAATGGCACACATTTGTTTGAGTCTGCGCATGGGTTTACCATTGCATCTTACCGTCGGTCTTCGCTGACGACCGCAGCCACAGGTGTCTCCCGCGGACGGCAGACATCTTCTCGCCTCTCCGCCCGGCAAGGATGCTGCCAGGCAGAGGCGTGCTGTACGGCTCAGGCCGCATGGCTTACGGACAGACATCGCATTGACCGGCGCTGACCGCTGGTCACTGGGGTATGGGCCTGGAGTTCGGTGCAAGGCAATTTGTGTCATGGTGTTCAGAGCGAGACGATTCCACAGCTTGGAATAATCTGGCCGGATGTAAAGTGGAGCCGCTTCCGACCATCAAGGCTGGGCCGTGTGCTGGCCGGGGCCCAACCAGAGCGCCCGATTTGGGTGACGACCGCTTCGGGTCGTCGGCCCCGTCCTGCACCACAGGATCTATAAAAGGATGGGTTGCAGGGCCGTTTGAGCGCTCCCCATCTGCTGGTGGTTTTCCATCCCTGCTCATCGCTCCTGGTTCCTGTCGGCTCGTCTTGCTCTCTGGCTGGCCTGGGAACGACAATCCGCCTTCCTTCACCAGATCGCTGCCGACTCCGCCTTCCTTCACCAGATCGCTGCCGACTCCGCCTTCCTTCACCAGATCGCTGCCGACTCCGCCTTCCTTCACCAGATCGCTGCCGACTCCGCCTTCCTTCACCAGATCGCTGCCGACTCCGCCTTCCTTCACCAGATCGCTGCCGACTCCGCCTTCCTTCACCAAATCACTACCGACTCCACCCACCTGATCCTGTCCGCCACTACGCCCACAAGTTTTGCCTCCAACTTTCTCCACCCACTGGCTTCTAAATCCACCTAAAGTCCTTCCTTCAGGCCTGACGGTCACGTTCCATTCTCTGGATCGACTCTTTGCTGCACATAGTGCAACGAAGTGGTAGAGGACGCGCCAGCTGTCAGGGAAGTATCGCCCAGCGGAGCATCACCCCAAAACGTACTAGTGGCACGGTCGGTCAATCACGCAAGGTATTGAGAGACCGTTAGCCTCATCTCCTCTCCTTTTTCTCTTCTTCATCGGGGTGTGTGTGTGTGTGTGTGTGTGTGTGTGTGTGTGTGTGTGTGTGTGTGTGTGTGTGTGTGTGTGTGTGTGTGTGTGTGTGATGGCGCCTGTCCTCGTTTAAGTTTAGAATGTAGAAGAATTACATCGGGATAACTCTGCTCTGTGTCTGCTTTTGTAAGTTGCTTGTATTATTTATTGTTGCACCACACTTTTCTTCCTATCTCTGCTTACACACAACAATAAACTACATTCACTGTGCCACATATCTTTCCTCGTCTGCCTGTTAATATATTATTAGTAGAAATGTTCCCAGCTCGTTTTTGTCTTTTCTTTCATTGATCCAGCATGGTCCGTATCCCAGCCTAGCTGGGACTTTCTTCCCAATGATCCATTCCTTGTAGTCGGTACGTCATTGGCAGTGTCGCTCGGCTGCATCTGATCTGGTAAAGTGATCCGGTTTGGATAAGGCGTACCGAGGGCGTGTCCCCAGGTAACAAGGTAACCCGGTTAACCCATAGCATAGACGGAGGACCTTTGGTCACGTGGTTGAGTTATTGGCATTTAATGTCGGTTAACAACCCACTGCATCCGGAATTATCCATGTGCGACGGCCTGCAAATCCGGGGAGTCTAGTGGGAACCCGAGATAGCTACCCCCCCCCCCCACCCCCAGTGGTCTTCTCAGCCGACCCGCAACAAGTGAGAGAAAGAGAGATCAGAGAGAGAGAGAGAGAGAGAGAGAGAGAGAGAGAGAGAGAGAGAGAGAGAGAGAGAGAGAGAGAGAGAGATCAGAGAGAGAGATCAGAGAGATCAGAGAGAGAGAGATCAGAGAGATCAGAGAGAGAGAGATCAGAGAGATCAGAGAGAGAGAGATCAGAGAGATCAGAGAGAGAGAGATCAGAGAGATCAGAGAGAGAGAGATCAGAGAGATCAGAGAGAGAAATCAGAGAGATCAGAGAGAGAGAGAGAGATCAGAGAGATCAGAGAGAGAGATCAGAGAGATCAGAGAGAGAGAGAGATCAGAGAGAGAGATCAGAGAGAGAGATCAGAGAGAGAGATCGAGATCGAGATCGAGATCGAGAGAGAAGAGAGATCGAGAGAGAAGAGAGATCGAGACTTTTATGTCCTTTTATTAAAAAAGAATAAAGGATAAAAATTCAATACAACAAAGCAAAGGATTATATACAAGAGTGGAAAAAAAAGAAGAGAAGAAACCAATTCAATTTTCAAGTTATCAATAAAGCATTGATAACAGTTTATACACAAGGAACACCCCCAAAAAAATACATTAGAAAGAGGAGAAGAAGATGATAAGAAGGGAGAAAGCAACACAGGCTCCACACGTACCGCCAGAGACTGAGCAACAGCCCCTTGCGTTTGCACGTGCGTGCCGAGCGAGAGCGAGAGAGAGAGAAAGAGAGACTTCTCCCCTTTGTTACGAGAAAATTCAAGTTTCACATGGTGAAGTATGTTTGTACAAGCGTTCAAAATTAATAACTAGGAAAGGAAGGGGTAACAAAGAGGTAATATTAAATTTATAAATTGATTCTTGGAGTACCACCAACCATGCTACATAAGGATTGTTTCACACACCACCAGTTTTTAAATAAAGCAGGATCTTGAGTTTCAAACTCAAAAAGAACACGCAACGTAACCAATGCTTTAAAGATAGTTAAGACGTCATCAGCTAAAACATCAGTGTTCTGCAATTTTCGCTTCCTCGATAAATAAATGGCAAGTTTTGCTTCAGAACACAAAAAGTTTGCTAAAAGACATTAATTTTTACATTGATACAAGACATTAAAACCAAATATAAAAACACAATGTGTAAAAGACAAACCGAGCCCCCGAATCACACGTGACATAATTCCAAAAAGCGAGGCCAACCTTGAACATTCAATGAAAATGTGAAAAATGGTCTTCGGGTTGTTGCAAAAGGGGCACCATTCCGAGTTTTCAGGACATATATGGTGGGACAGGACGCTGCAAGGCAGAATGCTGTGCGCCAGCCGCCACTGCAGATCGCCCGAGCACTTGACAATTACGTTCTCTGTACATCACCTGCCATTTTATTGTAGTGGAAAGGTTAGCTTGAAGCAGCGCTCGCCAATGAGCTTGTAGCTCTGCAGGTTTGTCAGGAAAAAGGGTGAGAACACATAGATTGTACACTGAGGATTTCTCCATCCGGTTTAAGGGCATAAAACTTTGAAATAAAATTAACAGATTTGCAAAAGGACATTGGGAAAGATGGAGGGCATCTTCAATGTCTGGGTCCCATTTTAACCTGGTTTGCTTAAAGGTCCATAGGATCACAGAGAAAATTCTGCCAATAACTCTGATGGACCTCACACTGGTGGCCACAGCAATGTCAGCAGCTGGCTTCCATCTATGTACAAGGGGGTTCCTGAGGTGTTCAACTCTGGTAACGCTGACATCAATAAACTTTTGCATGAAAGATCTGTTACTATAGACCCCATTAAAAAAAGGATTTAAAAATATTGGTTCCTTTAAAAACATCTGAAGGGAGTAAGCACTGGTATCACGGCGAAAAGAAGACGCCTGCCATGCTTCGGTAAAAAAGGAGGACCGATGTCATATCCACGTGCTTCGTGTTGAGAAGAAAGAGCTCATCACCATAGCCAAGTTTTCCAGCTTGCTTAAGCAAGCAATGGGCAAAGGCTTTCCATGGGACGTCGGAGTATAGAAGCCTTCATGCTGAGAGGAGGCAGAAAGCCATCACTTTGCTCGTTACCTCTATTAGCCCCTGTCCACCCTCTGTTGTCGGTAGGCTTAGTATTCCTGGCCGGAGCCAGTGCTTTCCCCCCCAGAAAAAGTCCACAAAAAGACTTTGAAGTTTTCTTAGGATAAAAGCTGGGGCCTGCAGTGACTTAAAAACATGCCATAGCATTGATGCCGCAAGATTATTAATGACTAGAGTACGACCCCAGTAGGAAAGCTGCTTCAATAGTCCCCTCCATTTTGTTAACCACTGCTCAGTTTTGGTAATCAGCGATTCCCAGTTTTTTGAAATAAAAACTGGAATTCCAAGAAAGACACCGAGGTAGTGTATTCCTTCATTGGTCCATTCAAGCAGCCCTGGCAGGGTTGGAGGGAGAGTCTCATTCTGTGGACTTAAATAAAAAGCTTTGCTCTTTTCCATATTAACTTTAGTCGAGCTAGCCAGGCTAAATTCCTTGACAGACTCAACCAAAGCACGAACATCGTCATCTGAGCGCACAATTGCACAGAGATCATCCGCATAAGCAATGGTTTTTACGGGATTTTCTAACGGCAGAGGATAAAACCCTTGTAGCCGCGTGCATAAACGATGTAGTAAAGGTTCAATTGATAGGGAGTATAAAAGGCCAGACAGGGGGCACCCTTGACGGATACCTCTGGTAACAGGGAAAGGCTGACTTAAGATGTTATTTACTTTAAGCACACTAAAAATATTATTATACAATAGTTTGATATAGCAAGTAAAATTTTCCTTTAAACCAAACCCCCGTAAAACAGCAAAGAGATAAGAATGATCGATTGTGTCGAAAGCTTTTTCTTTGTCTAAAAACACCAGACCAACATTTCTATGTTCAGCAATACAAATATCGATCATGTCACGGACAATAAAAATACTATCATGTATTGCCCTTTTAGGAATGCAACAAGATTGATCGGGGTGTACAATCTCCTCAATCAAAGGTTTGAGGCGATTGGCAAGAACTTTCGAGAAAATCTTGTAGTCCGTGCAGAGGAGTGAAATGGGACGCCAATTTTTAAGTTGCTGGAGGTCTCCTTTCTTAGGAATGAGAGCGAGTGTGGCCTTGGCGACAGCTAAGTGGTAACAAGCCTGACCGTAGGCTATCAACCAGGAGGTCAAGCAGCTCAGGTACCAACAAATCCCAGAAGGCTTTGTAAAACTCTGCAGGGATTCCATCAAGTCCAGAAGCTTTACCTGTGGGCAAAGTTTGCAAAGCAATAGAAAGTTCGTCAAGAGTCACTTCCTTTTCAAGTTTTTGACATGCAGATTCAGACAAGGTGGGCAAAGAGGTGGTTAAGGAACGAATCATGTCTTCCTTAGTGTTTCTGGCACAATACAAGTCAGAGAAGTATTGTTTGGTCAAGCTCCTAATATCTTTTGGATCGTGTATTGCTCGGCCTCCTGGTGTCCGCAGCGAAGTTATTTGCTGGTTTCTCTTTTTTTGCGCTTCCAACACAAAAAAAAACTTGGAAGGAGTATCGATAAAGCTGTAGTTCTCCATTTGCAGCCTTATTAGAGCCCCTCTGGCTTGTTTTGTACAGAGTTGAGCGAGGAGGGCTTTCTTCGTTGTTAGTAGAGAACTAGTCCTTTCAGCACTGGGAGTTTGAAGGCTTGACTGAAGAGACAATATTTCTTTAGCTATTAGAGATTGCAGCACAGATTCATTCTTAGTACAAAAGGAGCTATATTGCTTGAAAAAGGTCCAGATGTGGGTTTTCGCATTGTCCCACCATTGTGCGAGGCAGGAGTAGGAAAACTTCCGTAGTCATAAAACTTCTCAAAAGGCTCGGAAGGCGACAGGAAAAGCGTCATCTTGCAGAAGACTCGCATTGAAGGTCCAATGGGCAGTGCCACGATTTCGAACCGGGGAAAGTATATGAAGAACAACCATGTGATGGTCCGAAAAGCCACTTGGGGTGATGTCAACATGGTCGATGACATTTAAAGAGCCATTATTGATGTAAAATCTGTCTATCCTTGCAAGAGATAGCCGGCCATTTGCACATCGGCACCACATGTATTGTCCTGCAGATGGGTTCTGGAGTCTCCATACATCCATAAGGGAGAATTTGGACAAAGCCCTCTTTAAGGGTGCCGTACTTAGTGGGTGGGGCTCTTCTCCATTACGATCAAGGGTGGGATACAATGTGCAATTATAGTCCCCACACAGACAAACAAGACCATCAAAAACAAGGTGCGTGAGGAACATTTCTAAGTGTGCAAAGAAAACTAGTCTTTCTGTGCTCGTACTAGGTGAATATACATTTATTAAAGTGTGTTTATAACCATTATAAAGGAAATTAACTGAAACTAAATGCCCTTTAATAAACTCCTTGAAAGTGACATTTTCAGGACAGAAAGAAGGATTTAAATAAATAGACACTCCAGCACTAGGACAGGTCAAGCTACTAAAGAACCATTGTCCTTTCATGATGAGAGTTCATTCACTCGAGCACGAAGAACTACATCTTGTCTCTTGCAAAAGAACAACATCAAAATGTTTTTGCTCGACAAGCAACTTTACCTGAGCTTTGCGCAAGGGTGAACGTCCCCCATTTATATTTAAAGTTACAATAGAGAAGGTCATGGTGTAGGTCGGGAAGATTTGTCAGGTAAAAGGAAGTTGGGTTGTGCTTGTAGCTCCTTCCAAGCTTTCAATACACACTTCCTAAGGCAAATACTTGTGACTCAGTCAAACCAAGTTGTTCAGCCTTGAGGAGGAGACCTCGCTACCAGCACGAGAGGCAAATGACGAGGCCCCATCTGAGTCGTAATCCGAATGGTTTTTATTTTTCTCTTCACACACTGAAGTCGATGCTCTCACAATGGGAAAATCGTTTTCTGCTAAAGATGTAGCTGTTTCCACAGCGGGAGTTTTAAAGACTGTAACAGGGATTACCGTTTTTGTATCGAGGCTTCGCACTCTCCCTCTGGGGCTGTTACTTCTTCCTCCTCCATTACCTCAGACACTTCATCCTCAGCAGGGCACGCGACGAGAGCAGGTTTGTGGTTCTTGATTTTAATGTCAGTGACCGGGGTGGTGACCTCAACATCTTGGGGCGTTGCGCTCAGTCCTTGTTCGTGAGAGGAATAAACGGAAACGTCTCCTCCCTTTTCAGCCAACACACTGAACCTATTCTGCAGCAGAGGACCAGCTGCAGGAGCTTCTGTTTCTCGGATAGAAACATTGTGTTTATTTGACGGCGCAATCTTTTTCGAACAGCTCGCCTGTGTGTCCTCACTTCCGCTTCCTCTTTTATAATTCCTCTTGGAGGACACAGTGATAAAACCCGCGTCATCAGCCGGGGAATTATCGGTTTCCGCGCTCGAATGTGAAGGTCGATCTCCCGTTGCAGACGCGCCATTATTATTACTACTATCGACTCAAGATGTGCCACTAGTATCGGCGCTTGTTCCTAACTGTCTCGATGTGCCACCGGATATATACTTTGTTTGGCAAGCACCTTTTAAATGTCCGAAGACACCACACGTGAAACACGTAATTGTCTCTGTTACAATGTACATTCGGTAATTTAGATTTTCAACTACCAACGTAGCTGAGGCATTGAGCGTTGTTTTTTAACACCATGTAACAGTACCGCCGGAAGGTCATGATATGGCGGACTGTGGAATCCGAACGCAAACGAAAAGGAATCATGGAGATTTTTGACACCACCGTGCCAAACTGTTTTAAAAACGGACAAGATCTGTTCGCTTTTAACGAAAGGTGGAAAATTTGATAAAGTGATTTTCACTGCCGGTGAGTCCAACATACTAACGTTAACGAAAATATCTGGCGGTAAAGACAAACCGGTTTCAACCGCCTGAGCGACGTAGCGCTCCTCGGAAAGAAAAACAACAACTCGTTGGTTCATCTTTGAAGCTGCGAACACATTTTCGAAACCAACGAGTTCTCCCAAGCCCGTCACGACATCCTCGACCCGAACTCCGTCGGGTGGACAAACTATCACCGCATTTTTGCGAGTAAGTGACTCGTAAACGCTATTCTGCAAACGACTGTTTGCCATAGCTGAAAACAAAGAAAGCAAAGACCTGTCACGAGCAGAGTTCGCAGGCGAAGGTAAAATAAAATAAAGAATGAAAATAAGGAAAAAGAAGAGTATAAGGAAGAAGCTAAATCACCAAAAAACGGTAGGCCTATGAAAACAAGGCAGATGAAAAGTAGGCCCGGAAACCGAAGGTTTCAAGGAAAACCCACAAAGCACCTACCGTGCGCGCTCTCCCCCTCTCTCGTCTCAGCAGGAAGGGAAAACAGGGGGGGGAAACCTCCACAAACACGAACAGTGATACAGAGGGAAACAAAATGGGGATAGGATCGACAACACAACACAGTACTCACAGCTGCACACACGAAGCCGCCATGACGCCACACCCATGCACGACTCACCAACAAGAGATAGATATATAGATATATAGATATATAGATATATAGATATATAGAGATATAGAGAGATAGAGAGATAGAGAGATAGAGAGATAGAGAGATAGAGAGATAGAGAGATAGAGAGAGATAGATAGATAGAGAGAGATAGATAGAGATAGATAGAGAGAGATAGATAGAGAGAGATAGATAGAGAGAGATAGATAGAGAGAGATAGATAGAGAGAGATAGATAGAGAGATATAGATAGAGAGAGATAGATAGAGAGAGATATAGAGATAGAGAGATAGAGAGATAGAGAGATCGAGATCCAAGTGGTCTAACGTTCTGAATTGTCAAGGGTCTAAGCTGTCTAATCTGTGTGATGGGTGTAAGGGGCCTGAAGGGTCTAAAGGGACTTAAGCGGTGTAAAGGTCTAAAATGAAACAGAAGACCATGAAGGCACCCGAAGAAGTAAAGAGCAAAGATGGAGATGATGGTCTCAAGGGTGAAGGGATCTTGAAGTGTCCAACATGTTAAACGGGTCTTCAAGATAAAAGAGGTCTGAAGGGATCGTAAAGGGTCTTGTGGGTCTTTTCGGTCTTCAGGATTTGAGTCATCTGGGTCCATTGGGTCTTCATGGGTATTCAACGGTCGAAGGGGTCTCAGCAGTTTAAAGGGTCGAAAAGTATATTCCAATAGTGCATAATAAATAGACATACATGCGTGAAGTCAGTGTGCAATTGACGTTCAAACAGTATGGAATTAATAGACATGTAATCACACGGCTTCATGTATGAACTGATTGTGTATTTCATTTTTAGATATCAATATTTATTTGTGGTTGCACGGGAAGAGAAACATGAATATAATAAGTAACACTTTGTTGGCAAAGGAAATATGGACATTGTAGGAAATATGGACCCTCTGTCACCACCATGCGGTACACATTTACATTGAGAATTTACACCCCCTCTGCCCCCCCCCCAGCCGATGTTACCCCCCCTCCCCCCACACACACACACACAAGGTTGTATTTGTCCCCTGGGTTTGGAGTTTGTAACTTAAAAGATGTGGCCATGAAAAAGAAACAGATAGATAGATAAACAGCCACAGAGAGAGGGAGACAATGCCATATATACGTGTATGTATGTATGTATGTATGTATATCTATATCTATATATTGTTGCGAATTCGCGCCCGCGGCGTGCGATCGGCCACGTAACTCGAATTGCGACCGCGTCGCCCACTGGACGGACAATTCAGTCGTGACCCTCCTGGGACTACCGCCAGAAACCAGTCACGGGTGGGGGTTTAACCCCAGCACCACCCAGTCCGCAGTCCACCCACGCGAGATAGGGTAAATCGCCGAAAGTCGATATACCTATGGTACTCGCATGGGTAATCTGCCGAGGGATGGGACCACGCCACAGGCCGACTCCGGACACAAACCGCTTAAGCGGTTCGTTCCGTATTACAGGGATAACCGAGCGGAGTTATTGTCGGCCTTGACGGTTCCGATTAATTACCGGGTGTTTTAAAACCCACTATTAATCCCTTACGTGATGCAAGATGGAAATTCAACAAAGGAAAGGAGGCAGCGAAACGGGGAACAATTGGACAAGCAAGCACTTTATTACACACACACGGACAAGCACGTATTCACAGCCATACAGTAATGCACATATAAAAGCAAGGACACAATGCAGAGCTACAACCGAATGTAATTATTACAACACTGAAACAGTTCTACTTTACAAGACTGGCGCCACACACACACATTTACACCAAAAGCAAAGAAAAGAAAAGTAGTGACTTCCTTGCGCGCGTTGAGTCCTCCTCCCGCGACCTCAGCTCCCAGCTCCTCCGGAGTGGTCGGTGAGCTCGTGCTTCGCGCCGGCACGTGTTGGCCGCTCGACGCCACGGACGGCGTTTCCGGGCGCTATCTCAGCGCGGATAAAGGGGGGGGAACCGTTGATGCTCGGGGTCGGGAGAGGGGAATGGCAAACGCTCCGTCCCACCAGCGGGGTCTCGGGACCGCACCGACAGAAGACCTTGGCACCGACAGAAGACCAGACCAGACCAGACCACCAGGCGAGACGAGCCAAGACGAACGACGAGACCAGCTCCAGGACGAAGAGAGCGAACCACCCCGTGTGCACGCCTTTATAGACCGAGGGAGGGGCGTGTATGCAAATTCCCGGATCAAAATGCATTTTGAGGCGGGGCCACGCCACCCCTTGGTCAGCCATTGGTCGGGCAAAAAGGGGGCGTGAGCCTCTTTTGATCCGCATTTCTGCCCAAACGGAATTTACATACACGCGCTTTGAGGCGGGGCCAAGCCGCCCCACGCTCGCCCATTGGACGGAGGAAAAGGGGGCGTGAAGCTCCCCCGATCCGTTTTCTCCCTCGGAAAGGCTGCCATTCGTGCTCGCGACTCGGCACCAATCGCTGAACGGGCCCTAGACAGCCCGACGTTCAGTGTTCACAGGTGGTGCCGTTGCTGGTTGTGAAGGAGAAAGGCGAAGGTAGTGGGAGGTTTGCCGTGGTGGTTGGGCCGTTGTTGGGCGTCGTTAGAAAATGGCGGGTGAGGCGATGCTTGCGGGGTTGGGTTGTGGAGGTGAAGGTGGTAGCGGGTTGGTGGAGTTGTTCGGGGGCGTTGTTGGTGGTGGCAATTTGGTTGTTGGGGTGGTGTTTGGTTCACAATAACGACAGCAAAAGAAAACCGGCTAACTCAAAGAATCGCAGCCCGAATGGATCACATATATTCCCTCTATACAACGGGTTTGGGCTAACCACACATGGACTTGTCGATATAGCTCACCTGAGGACCTCAATGGTGATATGCGAATTTCTACAGCCGTAACAATATATATATATATATATATATATATATATATATATATATATATATATATATATATATATATATATATATATATATATATATATATATATATAGTTTTGGAAAACTTACCCCAGGGGGAGAACATACATGACACGTAGATGATCCGAGGATCAGTTATTTCTTTCGTCTTTGTATAGATAATCCTTGGTCCCTTGTCAAAGGGCTGCTCGGGGTGGGCATGCATTGGCGAGGCTGTATTTGTCCTGTGTAATGTCTTCCCCCCCCTCCCCCCTGGTACTTTCAATATTTCTTCCTTCACACCATCGTTCTGTTCAATCCCTCTGTTACTTTCAATCTTCCCTCCTTTACCCCATCGGCCCATTTCAACAGTCCACCAATAATCTCCCCTCCATAAAACATCCCTTCAACAGTCCCTCCTTCACCCTATCGGCCTTACCGACAATCCCGTGGCCATTTGGTCATCCGGGGTTCCTTTCTTTGTTCCCTCCATCCGCACATTGCTTGGTAACCCATCAGATGCTCTTGCATGCATGTTTGTGGCGCTTGGTGCTCTTTGTGGCCTGAGAGATGTGGTGCTTCTCGCGGACGCGGTACAGTGCAAAACAGTGTGTGGGCATTTTCCACGTGAAGGAAGTTCGGGGGCTCTCCTCGCTGCTTTGGGTATGTAAAGGGTGGGGCGGGAGCAGTGCTGAAAGTTCCTTCAGAACGGTGTTATTTGCCACAAGTGACATCGTGGACCCGCCCCATTAGCTGCGGACCAATGGGAGGGGGAGAAGGCTTTTGGGAGAAAGGGGAATAAAGCTGATGTGAAGGAAAAGCACAAAGGCAGAGAAGCACATGGTACGGGCTCACGCAAGCAGGGACGAAAAGCACTCCTAAGCAGACAGCTCAGAAAGCAGAAGAGAAGGCAGAAAGCAGACGCAGAAGGCTGAACGAAGCAGAAAAGAGACATGAACGGGACAACCTTGCATGAGCAGAAGACTGAGGGAAACAGAAAAGAGAAATGAACGGGACAACCTTGCATGAGCAGAAGACTAAAAGACTGAGAAGGCTCGTGACGGAGCAAACATGTGTGAGGGTAAAGAAGGGAAGGTTTCATGAGCAGTTGATGTTGAGCTTCTGTGGAAAAATAACACTCCTTTAGCGAGCATCATCCTGCCCTCTTGATCCTGTCAGCCATGAAGGACAAGGAGGGTGAATGTCGGCACCTCATTGGCAGGGGCCTGAGGATGAAGAATCTGAGGCAGAGGAGGGTGAGTCGCACATCTAGCTTGCATATCTGGGATGACAGAAAGGACTCGCCTTCTGGGTCTGGAAACCTCAGAGATGTGGCTGCGTGTCCCCATCGCCACTGCCCATCTTCCCCATCCATTTTCCTCCACATTCTCCTGTATATTTGTGCGAGGTGAGGGAGAGAAGGAAAGACTGCTTTCCTTTTGTCCATACATTACTTTCACTTTATTTTCAAGTCCTTCTTGTTTTATTCTTTGCCCCTCAGTGAATGATGGCCAAGTGTTTTATTTAAGTAAGATTAAAGAAGAATAAGTGTTATGGTTAAATCTACTCTTATGTGCCTTTTTGTTTTCTTACTTATAAATACTTGCTTTTAAATGATTGCTTGCAATAAATAATTGTTTGTTGCCATTTCCAATCTGTCTTGGTTGTCTTTTCCTTTATTGGCCCGATGCAGTGCACAAGTAAGGTTCGATGGGACGTTCTACCCCAATAACTTGCTTTGTCAGCCAGCACAGACTAACTGTAATGCTCAGCAGTAATCTGAGTGTGCGCTGAGGGCACGTTACCCCAATTAGCTGGCCGTCCACAGGTAAGGTATCACGTAAAGTAGTGTAACCCTGGTTGGATTTGCCATGCCAATCGGCATTTGTGGTTGCTTAGCAACCTGCCAATGCGTGGAGTTATCCGTGCACGGCGGCCTGAGGACCGGGCATTCGGAAGGGACCCAAGTGCTTCCCCTCGTGGCAAGCCTCGACTCCCATACCCATGAGAATGTGTATGTATATATGTATATATATATATATATATATATATATATATATATATATATATATATATATATATATATATATATACATTTATATATACATATACAAATATATGATTATTATGACCTTACTACTGAAGGTGGAAGGAGGTTATGTTTTCACCCCTGTCTGTCTGTTTGTGTGCAGCATATCTCAAAAAGTTTTGGACGGATTCAGATGAAACTTGGTGGACAAGTTGGGTGTGTGACAAAGACGAATCGATTCGAATTTGGTGAAGATCCAAATCCAGATCCAGATATAATAATTTTTTTCACTTTTGAAGTGATTCTTCACCATTGAGAGATTGGGCCAAAAACGATATAAAGCAGGATATTTCAAAAATGTATTTGGCCTGATGTTCTCATGGACCAGGCATTGCAGGGCGGAGGTATGCGCTCTACCAAGTGCCCTTCTAGTTACCTCCACCACTGAAGGTGAAGGAGGTTATGTTTCACCCATGTCTGTCTGTGTGCAGGATATCTCAAAAAGTTGTGGACAGATTCAGACGAAAGTTGGACACGTTGGGTGTGTAACAAGGAAGAAATCGATTCAATTATGGTGAAGATCCAAATCCGGATCCCAATCATATCATTTTTTTAAAGTGATTCTTCACCGTTGATAGACAAGGCCAAAAACGATATATAGAATGATATTTCAAAAATGTATTGGGCATCAGATGTTCCCGTGGATCAGGAATTGCGTGGTGCGGTATGCGCTCTATCGAATACCCTTCTAGTTTTAAATATTACCAACCAAACCGAAGAGAAGGAGGATATGGTTGAGCTTGACTCGAGTAAGTAGACACCACTTGGTAACTTGTATCACAAGCAGCATCTCTTAACCAAGATGGCGGATGGAACCCCAAATTTTCCTCCAGAATTACTTGCACGAAACATGTCTAGGTGTGGGGTCCATTTATAAGGTATCATAATATTATGCTTCAAGCGCGGTTCGAGATTGAAGTACACTAGTTATTTTGTTTAAATATCTGTGTCAAAGCTATTTCAGCATTCCCATCTGAACCAGTGGCTCAGGATTGAGGTTACAAATCCCAATTTGAACCCAAGGTGGTAACCTGTTATGATTCTGATGACAGAAGGCGGAGTCGCGGGCGATGACGACAGAAGGCGGAGTCGCGGGCGATGACGACAGAAGGCGGAGTCGCGGGCGATGACGACAGAAGGCGGAGTCGCGGGCGATGACGACAGAAGGCGGAGTCGCGGGCGATGACGACAGGAGGCGGAGTCGCGAGCGATGACGACAGGAGGCGGAGTCGCGGGCGATGACGACAGAAGGCGGAGTCGCGGGCGATGACGACAGAAGGCGGAGTCGCGGGCGATGACGACAGAAGGCGGAGTCGCGGGCGATGACGACAGAAGGCGGAGTCGCGGGCGATGACGACAGAAGGCGGAGTCGCGGGCGATGACGACAGAAGGCGGAGTCGCGGGCGATGACGACAGAAGGCGGAGTCGCGGGCGATGACGACAGAAGGCGGAGTCGCGGGCGATGACGACAGAAGGCGGAGTCGCGGGCGATGACGACAGAAGGCGGAGTCGCAGGCGATGACGACAGAAGGCGGAGTCGAGATCCAGCATGCGAGAGAGTGAGAGAAGATGGCTTCGTGATCTGCCTTTTATAAGCCACGTGGTGCGGGGTGGGGGGGGCACCCCGAAACGATGCGTCGTCACCCGAAATGGGCACTCTGGTTGGCCCCGGCCCCCGCGCGGCCTGGCCGTGATGGCCGGAAGCGGCTCCACTCCACTTCCGGCAAGATGACCCCGAGCTGTGGAATCGTCTCTTTCAGCACTGTAGAAATTTTTATACCCTTCCCAAGATCGACACCTCCTCACAATTATATCTCGGGGTTCTATGGACAATTCCTTGGACTTCATGGTAGAGTTTCTGCTCTGACATGCACTGTCTACTGTGGGATGTTATATGGAAAGGTGTGTTTCTTTCTAAATCATATCCAATCAATTTAATTGGCCACAGGTGGACTCCAATCAGGTTGTTGAGGCATCTCAAGGATGATCAAAGGAAATTGGAAGCTCCTGAGCTCAATTTGGAGTGTCATAGCAAAGGAGTTCAATACTTCTGGATGCAAAGCATTTCAGCGTTTCATTTTTAATTTGTAAAAATTCCTAAAGACATGTTTTCACTTTGTCATTTTGGGGTGTTTGGTGAAGATCAGTGACAAAAAAAAGTTTTAATTTAATGCATTATTATTTCAGGCTGTAACAACAAAATGTGTGAATACTTTCTGAAGGCAGTGTATACACACACATAGCGAGAGCTGGGAGGGCTGTGTTCCACCTTCTGAAACCCACATATGGAGATAACCAACACAACCACCAAGCTGAATACCTGTTTTCAAAGGATTCTTCATAATGTAGATTTATGTGAAATGCTAACAATAGATTGGCTTAAAAAGAAAGAGAGAGAGAAAAAGAAAGAAAGAAAGAAAGAAAGAAAGAAAGAAAGAGAAAGAAAGACATTTGACATTTTGTTCCTCTACATTTCCAGGAATCATTGTGCACAAGGAAATTATAAACCAAAAGCAAAACATTGTATAAAGTTAAAATAAGGGAAGAGTTCGTACATAAACAAGGCAAAATCATAAATGAACTATCAGGACACCATCAACAAGTTCACATAATGATTCCTACACACACTACTTCTGTGAAAACAACGTAAAACCACTGAGTTGAAATTCAAAGTGCAAACGTGATGTGACAAAGGCTTTAAAAAGATGAACTACATAGTCATCAGGATTGTCGGTATTTTGCATTCTATGCTTCCTTGACAGGTATATCACGACTTTAGCCTCGGAAGACAAATAATTTGCTAAAAGACACTCATTTTTACATCGGTAAGAGATACTAAAACCGAAGATAAAAACACAATGTGTAAAAACAAGGCCAAGCCCTCGGAGTGCATGTGATAAGATAAAAAAGGGGGAGCCAGTCTTGGGCACTCAATAAAAATTTGGAAAAGATTTTCACTAACACCACAGAAAGGACACAATGCCGTGTTACTCTAACAAATGCGATGAGACAAAACATTTGAGGGTAAAATGTAGTGCGCCAGCTGCCACTGCAAGTCTCCAGAGCGCTTGGCAATGAGCGTCTTATACATAAGCCAATTGGATTGCAGTGGATGGAGTAACACGGAGCATCCTCTTTGCAATGCACTTGTGGTCCTGCAGGTCTCTCAGGAACAAGGGCTTTAACACACAAAAAATAAACAGTACATTTTTCCAGAGTTAAAAGGGATAAAACCTTGAAAGTGAAGTAAAAGTGATGGAAAGGGGTGTTGGAGTGAAGATGTGGAGTCCAACTGTGGAGTCCATTTTACCTTAGACTGCTTGAAAAAGCGTAGAATTACAGAGAAAAGTCTCCCTATAACTCGAATGGACCGAATTCCAGTGGCCACAGCGACCTCGGCAGCTGGCTTCCATTTTTAAGGAAAAGGAGTTCTAAAATGTTTAACCTTGGTGTATCCAGCATCAATAAAATTTTGCATAAAATTGCGATCACCACAAACCCCTTTAAGAAGAGGGTTTAGGAAAATGGGCTCATTTAAAAACATTTTTGAGAGAGTAGCTACTGTCATCACGGCGGACAGTGACTGCCTGCCATGCCTCCAGCATACTTCTATAGACCAGGGGCACTGATGTGATGTCAACTTTCTTGGTGTCCATGAGAAAGAGTTCCTAATCATAGCCAAGTTTCCCTGCCTGCCGAAGCAGGCAGTGAGCAAAGGCTTTCCAAGAAACATCCGTGTACAACAGCCTGCGCAACAAAAGGAGGCAAAAAGCCATCACTTTACTGGTAACAGCAACCAGCCCCTGTCCTCCTTCGGCAATAGGCAGGCTTAGCACACCGGGCCAGAGCCAGTGCTCCCCCCCTCCCCCCAAATAAGTCAATAAAAATGGATTGTAGTTTTTAAAGAATGAAATCTGGGGGTTGTAGTGCCGTAAAAATATGCCAAAGCATTGACGCCGCAAGGTTATTAATAACAAGGGTTCGCCCCCGATATGAGATTTGACTAAGTAGTCCCTTCCATTTTAGTAACCGCCTCAGTTTTATTTATTAAAAATTCCCAGTTTTTAAAAACGAAATTTTGAGTGCCAAGGAAGACACCAAGATAAAAAAAAATTCCATCCCATGCCCATTAAAGTTGCTCGGGCAGGGTCGGAGAAGTGGCGCCGTTTTGTGGACCAAGATAGAGAGCTTTGCTCTTTTTCCAATTTACTTTGGTGGAGCTTGCCAAACTGAATTCATGGACACAGTGAAACAAGGCAGATACATCCTCATCTGAATGGATAACCACACAAAGATCATCTGCATCGGCAATTACTTTAACTGGGTTCGCCATTGGTTGGGGAAGAAAACCATGAAGATGTACCCGCAACCGAATGAGCAAAGGCTCGATTGCGAGGGAATAGAGAAGGCAGGACAAAGGGCAGCCTTGACGAATGCCTCTACTCGCTGGGAAAGGCTGACATAAAATATTGTTAACTTTGAGTAAACTGAAAATGTTGTTAGACAGGAGCTGTATGTAAGAGATAAAAGTTGCCCCAAAACCAAACCCTCGTAAAACAGAAAAAAAGATAGAGGTGATCAACAGTGGCAAAGGCTTTTTCCTGGTCTAGAAAAACCAAATCAACATTTTTTTCCTCAAGAGTGCAGATATCAATCATGTCTCGCACAATAAAAAAATACTGTCGTGTATTGTTCTTTTTGGAACACAATAGGATTGATCAGGGTGTATAATTTCCCCAATCATGGGTCTGAGCCGGTTGGTAAGAGCCTTTGAGAAAATTTTATAATCCGTGCAAAGCAATGATATAGGACACCAGTTGCACGGTTGCTGAAGGTCACCTTTTTTGGGGGCAAGGGCGAGTACAGATCTGTGACAGCTTAATGGCAACAGATTCAATCGTAGACCGTCAATCAGAACTTCATGCAACTCTGGTCCCAGAAGGTCCCAAAAGGTTTTATAAAGTTCTACAGGCATTCCATCTAGTCCAGAGGCTTTGCCTGTAGTGGGGCAGATAACAGCAATTTTTGAGAGGAATTGTGCAAATGATGATACAAGCATCAAATTTGGCACATTTTTTTCTCCAGGGGATTCTAATCAAATCTGCCTGATTGGCCATTTGAAAATGAAAATAAATAAATAAAGTCAAGATGACGAATCAATGTTGGATGCTGACTGAGATTGATGAATGTTTCAGAAACATCATCAAAGACGTTCTCAGTCTGCCATGCAGTTTTCTTCCCTTGACCGCGGAAGGCAAACACGACGTCACATCCAGTGAACGCATGGAAGTATGGGATCCCTCTAGCTTTCTCAGGCCCTATTGCAGAAACTACCTCATGGACTGGAATCCATCGTGCTTTGGCTCCTTGGCCAAAGGCAATCCACATGTTCTCAAGACCTAGTTCCTGTAAGGATGGCAGTACAGATATTGCTACGACTAGTACGTCCGTGTTATTAGCCTTAATGATAATGGACTTGCTACCATTCGTCGTTGCATCCCTGGCGTGTACAAATATTCGAGTGTCAGCTTCTTCATGACAACATGGAGACACAGCATCCAGTGACTTCCTTGTGTTGCTAATGGCATCTTCTCCTTTTGTGACAATGACTGTGCTTGTCATCTGTGCTTCACACATCTTTTCTACAAGGAAGTGAAACAGCTCAGTCCTGTTGCTGTCATCTCGAAGAAAGCTTCTCCAGTTACTTGGGGTCTTACTGGTTCCTGTCACTCTTCTTCTGATTCCTTGCCCCCTTTTCGACCTTGCCTCGGACTTCAGACTTGACTTCCTGTACACATCAAACACTACGTCCACCCTCTCATACCTGGCACCATAGGATTCCACCTTTGGGATGATGTCTTCTTTAGCATAGTCATCAACTATCTTTGAAGTGCGTGGAGGTAGGGCATTGATAAGTGCTGAGCCATCAATGATGACTGCATCTCCCCTTGGTTCTCTGTCTGGGATGTGCACTTGCACTTCAAGAATTTCAGTGGCAATATAAGCTCAGTAGCTACGATCTTTATATTTAAGAGTTACAGCAGTCCTAAGTGACCGTGCACCATTCTTCAAAACAATATAACAGTGGCGTCGGAATGACATAATGTGTCAAACCGAAACGCCAGAATGCAAACGTAATAGGATCATGGAAATTCGTGATACAACCGTCTCAAAATAACTTAAAGCAGAGATAATCTCATCGCTTTTAAAGAAAGGTGGAATATTTGATAAAATAATTTTAACAGCAGGTGTGTCCAAAGGACATACAGAAACAAAAAGATCTGGCGGGAGAGGAAAGCCGGATTCGACCATCTGAGCAACATATCGCTCTTCAGACAAAAATAGCACAACAGGTTGATTCATCCTTGACGCTGCGAGAATGTTTGAGCCCAATGAGCTCTCTGAAACCCATTACGACATCATCAACACTGACTCCGTCCGGTGGACAAACTATGACCCCATTCTTTGGAGTGAGTTCCTCATAAATACTATGATGCAAATGTACGTTTTCCATAATGTAAAACAATACAAAGTAAATTGAAGGATCAAGAAATCAAAAGCAAACCTGCCTCAAGCAAAACTAGCAAGTGGAGGGTAACAAAAGATTAATATGAACTAAGTATTTAGCCAAGAAAAAGGCTAAACGGAGAAACACAGCAAGTTGTAAAGCAGGCCCAAAAACCAGGAAGTCCTGAACAGGCCTGCGAAACACTTACTGTGTGTGCTCTCTTTCTCTCTCCTGTCTCAACAAAGAAAGGAGAAACAGGGGAAAATTCACACACACACACACACACACACACACACACACACACACACACACACACACACACACACACACACACACACACACACACACACACACACACACACACACACACACACGGATACAAGGGGAGCGAAAAGGGGATAGGAAAAACACCAACACGACAGTACTCACAGCGCCACCATGATGCCACACCCATGCACAACTCACCAACAACCAGCAGGGGGGGGAGAAGGGAGAGAAGGACAGAGAGAGCGAGAGAGAAAGAAGGAGACTTTATCTTTTTATTACAAAACAATATAATACTATTTAGTGGCAGTACATTAATACTTAACAACAATTCAATGTAAACAAAAAATACTCAAAACTCAATAATACATTCCAAAACAATGAAAAAAAACTACAGGGATATCAATCAATTATTCTCATGAACTTTGCAAATCCCCTCATGACACCAAGACTTCTTAAAGTCATCAACACTGTTTTCACTTTTAGAAAAACAAAATTCAAGTTTCAGTCTTGCTGTTATTAAAGCATTGAAAAAAAACATAACATTGCACATCACAATCGACTTTCCTTTCAATTTCTCTTTCCTCGATAAATAAATCGCCATTTTTGCTGTGGCAACTAAGAACAAAAATAATGAGTTTACTTGTTCTTTCCACCCGAAAATAAACAATCTGAGTGAGAAGGTAATTTGCATCTTTTTTGCCATGTGGTTCAGCCATTGAAATAATGGCACAAGCCTTGTACAGTCAACATATGCATGGAACAAATCCTCTGTACAAATGCAGAAAGGGCAGCACCTGGATATGGGAGAAAAATTACTTAACCACTTATTCGAAGGAATAACCCAATGTGCTAGTCTCCACTGTAAATCTCCAGTCCTTTTAGCAACCAGCTTACTGTAGAAAGAGTTCCATACAGGCTCAGATGGGAGTCCTTCCAGCATGTCTTTTCCATCTGGCCACTTCCTTCAATGGAGAGTCCTTGAGTAGGACTCGAGTAGATAGTCTATATTGGTCTTTACTGTTATATTTCTGAAAAATATTTTTTCCTGAGCTAATGGGGGGTAAATCTCTCTGACTTGGTTGTACAATTAACCCAGGAAACCCTAGGTCATTTGTTGTCAACAACCTTTCTTGAGTCCATTTTAGTTCAAGTTGAGAACTTTTTTTTTCACAATTTCTCTTAGGATTTTACCAATCGTCCTATTTGACCATATCCTTGTCATATCTGCTATCTCTGGCACTGATTTCCACCCCAACCCGGAATCATGGCAGAGGTGTAGTATTTTGATTATGCCTGCTGCAATAAAATGTTGATAAAGGTCACGGGTTCTAGGAATTGCAGGAAACAATGGGTTGTAAAATAGGGGTTCTTCCATAAACATATTTGTAGCATAAGTTTCCTGCTGGCGACTAACCGAAAGGCTCTGCCAAGCGTTCAAAAGACTGATAAAATGTTGAAAGATGAGATATATCAACATGCTGGAGTTTGATCAAGAAGAGTTCAAGGCTGTAACCGAGCCCACTTGCTTGTTGCAAGATGTGACGGGCCAGAAGTCGGCTAAGCAGCTGTTTCTCGTGCATCAACATCTGAGTGGAGCACAGCCGAAAGGCCATTATGCGGCTTTTTTATGTCGACAAGTCCTTGGCCACCTTCAGCCAACGGGCGGCATATAACATTTGGCTGTAACCAGTGAAAACCACTCCAGAAAAAAAAAAAAAAATCAACCAGTAGTCTTTGAACAGCCTTCAGCAGCACTTCTGGTGGTTGGAGGCAGATAAACTTATGCCACAAAGATGAGGCAACCAAATTATTTACAACTAGAACCCTAGCTCTGTAGGAAAGGTGGGGTAGGGCTCTCTTCCATAGTCCTAATCTTTTTTTAACATGTTCAACCATCCCATCCCAATTTTTGAGGACATAGAATGGGGATCCCAGGAACACGCCTAGATATTTGACTCCCTCTTCCACCCATTTTAACTTTGAAGGCAAATGCATCGGTGGTACTATCTGTGTCCCCAGCAGATTGTTTTTTAAGACTGGGAACCCATAAGGCTTTACTCTTGTTCCAATTACAGTTCATTGAAGATGCCAAGCAAAAGAGATTTAAACACTTAACAAATGCAGAGATATCATTGTCATTCTTAATGACCACAGCGACATCATCTGCATAAGCTGATACAACTATCGAAGGAATCCCGGTGGATACAGTTACTCCTGAAATATTTTTCCTGAATAGAATCAGAAGTGGTTCTATAACCAAGGAGAATAATAAACCAGAAACAGGGCACCCTTGCCTCACCCCTCTCTGCACTAGTATAGGAGAGACGAGCTCATTATTAATTTTAAAAATACTAAATATATTGCTGTACAGTAAGGATACATAGGCCCTAAAATTGGTACCAAGACCACATGCTTCCAACACATGATGCAAAAACATGTGATCAACACTAGCAAATTCCTTTTCTAAGTCAAGGAATATTATCCCAAATTCTTTTTCCATAGAATCACACTCCAGCAAATCTCTGATCAAAAAAATATTATCATAAATTGATCTGTTCGGGATACAGTAGTTCTGATCAGAGTTAGCAAGATCACCAATTACCATCTTCAACCGACTGGCCAACACTTTTGACAATATTTTGTAGTCCGTACATAATACCGAGACCGGTCGCCAGTTCTTTATCTGCTGCAAGTCTCCAGTCTTTGGTATAAGAGACACCACCGCTCTTCTAAAACTTATAGGTAATTCTCCATTTATCAAAGATGATTCCAGGACATTCAATAACTCAGGGCCCAAAAGGTCCCAAAACGCCAAGAAAAACTCTGCCGGTAAGCCGTCAATTCCAGGTGCTTTCCCCGACTTCAAACCAGCAAGGGCCTGCGTTAGCTCAGGCAATGTGATCGATGAGTTCAAGCTCAGACGCTGGGGCTCAGTGATGGAAGGAAAGTGAGAAGTTAAAAGTTCCATAGTTTGCTCACAAACAGTATGTTTTGCATAAATTTTTGAAAATAAATCTCTAATGCACAAACGTACATCACTGGAGTTAACATCAATGCTTCCTCTTGAGTCAAGCAAAGAAAAAACGGTCTTTTTTGATTTATTGACAAAATCCATTTGGAAAAAGGATTTGCTGGGAGTATCTAAAACCTTGATGTTGTTTATCCTTAATCTGATTAACATCCCTGCTACTTTTTCTTGCATCAGTTCTCTCAATTGGGTCCTTTTTCAACTAATATCATTTGGTCCCTCCTGTTTCCACATCTGGCCACTTTACTCTCTAACTGTATGATATCAGCTTCTAACAGAGCCATTGTTGTATTATTAACATTGGTGACATTTGAAGCAAACTGCTGACAAAACACTCTGATCTGTTCTTTTGCGTTGTCCCACCATAACTCTAATGAAGAAAAAGAGGCTTTTTTTGAGAGTTGGATAGCCCAAAAGGTATAGAAGCCTTTTTTAAACGAAGTATCTTCAAGAAGATTGGTGTTGAATTTCCAGTACGTACTTTTATGTGAGGGTTGAGGGAAAAAGAGGCCCATGGTAACTAAATGATGATCGGAAAATAAGGATGGAAAGTGAACCGGAAAGAAAACTGCAGTCCTGAAATGCGAGTTTATGTACCACCGGTCAAGTCTAGCAAAGGATGCTTTCCCGTTAGCCCAACGTCCCCATGTATATTGAGATTCGTTGGGGTGACATAGCCTCCATGCATCTAACAACCCTATTGCTGAAAAAAAAAATTGACAAACCGGCATAGGATTCAGGGTGAGGTTCTGCTGTATTCCTGTCTAAAAGAGGTTCTAAGGTACAATTAAAATCACCCCCATGCAAATACAATCATTGAGATCAATTGAGCGAAAGTGTCTGATTAAAGACAAAAAGAAGGCTCTTCATTCTACACTCTCACTGGGAGCATACACATTGAATAGTATAAAATGGAAATTATTAATGACCAGTTCCAGAGAGATGAATCGGCCTTTGATAACCTCTTGGAAGTGGCATGATTCAGGTATTAGCCCAGGTCTGAATAAAAAGGCCACACCAGCAGAAGAAGAAGAAGAAGACAAATTACTAAAGAAGCACTGTCACTTAAAGAGGCGACGCCAATCATACTCCATATCTTCAGTTATGTGCGTTTCCTGGAGTAAAAGTACATCTATATGTTTACGATCAAACAAACTTTTCACTTGAACCTGGCGGATGTGACTTGCTCCACCGCCATTCATATTTAAGGTTGCAAAAATGATCCTTTTCATGGTTTATCCAAAGACTTGAGCGGTTGCTGAGAAATTTCAGTCCCCGCTTTTGTAACAACCTTTCGAAGACGATGAAACTGTGACTTTGTCAACTTGAATTCAGCAGGCTTCCTAATGATGTCTTTGGCGGCTTGAACAAATGAAAATATATCAGGAAAGTGATCTTTAATGATCACATTTCGATGTCGATAAGTTTCATTCAGAAAGGCAAGAATAAGTTGTGGGGCTATGTATGACTGATACGATGAAGATTGAGACAACTCAGTCAACTCAGCTTCATTTGATTCTGAAAAATCAGACTCGGCACCACCTGGGTCATATAAATCAGTCTGAGCAGTCATTATTTCAGGTCCTGGCAACTCTAAAGATTTGTCAGAATGTTCCTCAACTTTACTCTGGTACTCAGTACGTTCAACCGGAGCAGTAACCTCGGTTTCTTGCTCTTGAGGGCTGGTGTTCACTGGCTTAGTTGAATAACCAGGATAATGAATGGGATTTTGTATCAATGAAGGGGAAGTAAGGACTGAAGCATCTCCATTCTGCTCGTTATCGGCAGGAAGTGCTGGTGACGACTTGCTAATGAGCTTTCCATCAACATCAGCCTCACCAGCTGCTTTACTCGTCAAATTCCCAGTGTTGCACAGTAATCCTTGAAAATCCTTTTCTTCATTACTCAATCCAAAAACATTCTCCCGAGTATCAATGCAGCTTGGAGAATCCTGATTAACACATTGAGGTGCATCCTCAACTTCACAATCTTCATCCAAAACTACCTTTTTTACGGAAGTGTTGGAACTACTAATATCGGATGCTCTTCGTTTCTTTGTCACAGCAACGAGATCCTCCTCCATCTCCACACTACATGCAACAACAGCCAAACCATTTGGGTTGTCAGGGGGGATTTCATTATCTCCTAATGCTGAGATGTTGACTTCTTTAGGATGAGGAACTGGAGTAAAACCCTGAGTCTTCTTGTGCGAGGAAACAACAGGAAGCGTCTGGGTATTAGGAGTTGCTCTATTCTTTACACCTGAAACCGGGGTAATGTCCTTTTCACAGTCAGTGTCATTATGACCTGCTTCACCACACTTTACACAAGATACTTTTGGACAAAAACCTTTTCACATGTCCAAATGCTCCACAGTTAAAACATGTTAACGAAGCTGAAGTTGCATACATTTGGTACTCATACTTGTTCAAGGTCACTTTAAATGAAATGTTTAGACCGGTGTCATCACCTCGATCGGGAAGAACCATATAAACCTGGTGTCGAAAACTCATCTCATGTTTAATCCGTTCATCTCGAGCTCTTAGAGGAATCATCGAGATTTTTGACACAACTGTTCCGTATCCTGACAGAATACATATCAGTTTGTCATTGGTTATAAACGGGGGTACATTTGATATAACAATTCTCATTGATGGGGCATCCATTGGTGAAGCCAACATAAAGAGACCAATCTCTGTAGTTAATCCTGAACTTACAACATCGTGAACAAATTTTTCATCAGATACAAAGACAACAATTTTCTTATTCATTTTCGATGCTGCTCTTACATTTTGATTCCCTATTATTTTCCCAACTGATAAAACAATGTCTTCGGTGGCAATTCCTTCAGGTGGAATGCACACCAATGCATGCTTCCTCGTTAAATTATCAAATGCCTCAAACAGTGTGCGTGTATCCACCATATCAGCAGTTTATCTCCCCCTTTTGCTCGAGCTTGACAAAGCAAAAAGGGGGGGGGGGAGGGGGAAATAAAAGACACAAAAAACAATCACTAAAAACTAAGGAAAGTGCATTATAAGCAAAGAAAAAAGGAAAAGAAAGACCAAGTTTACAAGGCCTCATCAAACAGGTAGGCCACACCCAAATAGGCTGGCTCTTGCTCTCTCTCTCTCTCTCTTAAGGATACAAGGGATAGAGAAGACACAGACAACCCCCAAAATCACGTTGGGGAGAAAAAGGGGGAAGGAAAAAAAGCACGAAGCAGGAGCCAACGGCGGCCATGACACCAAACACACACACACACACACACACAGACAGACAGACAGACAGACAGACAGACAGACAGACAGACAGACAGACAGACAGACAGACAGACAGACAGACAGACAGACAGACAGAGAGAGAGAGAGAGAGAGAGAGAGAGAGAGAGAGAGAGAGAGAGAGAGACAGACTGACTTTTGACTCTTTGGTCCTTTTATTACAAAAGAAAGTATAAAAAGATTTTTTTTTAAAATCAATACGAGTTTATCAATAAACCCACAGAACAAAGGAAAAGATAATCTACAAGAATGGAAAAAAAGAAGAAAACAATTCATTTTAAAGTACTCGATGAGCATTAACAACAAGAGAATTTATACAAATGGATGCTCCAATTGTAAATTTTAAAAATAATGCATTAGACTTTGAGAAATCCATCAATCAAAACAGAACAAAAAGGAAAAAGAACACTGTATCGTAGTCCAAAAGA
Source organism: Eptatretus burgeri (assembly GCF_056783735.1). Taxonomy (NCBI): domain Eukaryota; kingdom Metazoa; phylum Chordata; class Myxini; order Myxiniformes; family Myxinidae; genus Eptatretus; species Eptatretus burgeri. The sequence goes on from NC_140976.1 coordinate 42,164,960, forward strand.
CTCCAAAAGATACAATACCGTGAAGGAAATTACACACACATTTCTAATTCATTCTCATTAACCTTACACATTTTTCCAACACACCAATTTTCAACAAATCCATTAATATTTGCATTATTACTAAAGAAATTGAATTCCAGTTTTAGCCTTGTTAAAAGCAGGGATTGAAAATACAGGATCACATGACATTGCTCTGGTGGTGTTCCTTTAATTTTTGCTTTTCTAGACAAGTAAATTGCTAGTTTAGCCTCCGACAATACATAATTCAAAAACAAAATTAACTTTTCATCTGCCGAAGCGACTCTAAGCCCAAAGATAAAAACCCGGAGGGAAAACCGAACATTTACTCGATCGAATACGTTCTTCAGTAGAAGAAAAAGAGCACACAATCGTATGCAATCAACATACCCATGAAACACATCTTCAGTGGTGTTACAGAAGGGACAGAGAACAGACACAGTAACATCTACACGGTTCACAAAAATGTTGTCGGTAATGCCTCATGAACAAGTCTCCATTGTAGATCACCTGACCTTTTTGTTGTGGGTGTGTAATACATCAATTTCCATTCAGGTTCCGAAGGGGCCATATCCGGTAACAAGGCTTTCCATCTACTTACTTCCGCTGTCGGAGTGTTTACATTGATTACCGAAAGGCAAGACTGATAAATAAAATTGCTCTCGAGGTTGCCAAAGTGAAAAGAACGACACCCGGCTTGAGACAGAGCAGGACTGGTGAAACTAACCAGTAAATTAGGAATTGAAGGATTATGGGATACCCATTTCACCTCAGTACTCCACTTCAAACCAAGTCTAAAGGATGTGCATATAACTTCAACAAGTACTTGGCTTACAACTCTTATTGACCTGGTACCAGTAATCTCAGCGATTTCCTTGGCGGATTTCCAGGCATGATTGGAAGTCACGAAGATGCCAAACATTTTCATAACACTTGTAATAAAGTTTTCGGAAAAAAAAACCGACTTTTGGGAACATTCGGAAAAAGTGGGTTCAGAAACAAGGGTTCTCCCGCAAACATTTGAACATCATATGACTCCTTCTGACGGGTCACCACCACGGCTTGCCAAGCATTTAGTAAACTTTGATAAAACAGAGGGAGGTGAGACGCATCAACTTTTTGAGGCTCCATCAAAAACAGCTCAAGGCCGTAACTGAGCGTTCCAGCCTCTCAGAATTTGGTGTGCTGTGGGACGCCAGGGCAGTTTTTTCACATTGAGCAGTCGCTGGATTGATTTCAGCCGAAAGGCCATCAGTCGACATTTCACGTCAATGAGCCCTTGGCCACCTCCGGACAGGGGTCGACAAAGTACATCCCACCTCAACCAGTGATGACCTCCCCAAAATAAATTAACCAGTATCCGCTGAATATCCTTTAGTAAGCTGTCCGGTGGCTGTAGGCAGATGAATCTATGCCACAAGACAGAGGCGAATGAGGTGTTAACAATCAGTATACGGCCTCTGTAGGACATTTGTAGAAGGAAACGTTTCCATTTTTGCAAACGTTTGGTCACGTCATCTATCATTCCTTCCCAATTCATGAGAGAATACTGGTAAGGACCAAGGTAAACCCCTTCTTGGGGTAAACCCCTTCTAAGATACTTGACCCCTTCTCTTTCCCAACTTAGACCTTTGGGAAGTGAGTGAGGTGGTGCCAAAGGAGGCCTACCGGATGTACGAGTGACAGAAGACACCCACAAAGCTTTGCTCTTTTGCCAGTTGACCTTCAAGGATGAAGCCCAATGAAACATACGTAGGGATTCGAGGAGAGTGGTTAGGTCTTGATCGTTCCGAATTATTCCGCAGATATCATCAGCGTATGCAGATACTATGATATGGTGCTCCTCTGGGGAAGGAACAAAGCCAGAGAGTGAGAGTCTAAGATTAATGAGAAGTGGCTCGAGTAAAAGGCTAAACAGTAACCCTGACAACGGACAGCCTTGCCGAACGCCCCTCTGAACCTGAAAAGGCGAACAGAGAAAATTGTTTACTTTGCATAAGTTTGATATATTGTTGTATAATAGTTTAACCAAACATATAAACTTTTCACCAAAACCAAATTTTTGCAAAACATGAAACATGTCGGTGTGATCAACACTGTCAAAGGCCTTTTCAATGTCTAAAAAAAGTAGTCCAACCCCATCTTCCTTAAGGCCACAAACAATCAAATCTCTGATTAAGAAGATGTTGTCAGAGATTGATCTTCCTGGAATACAGTAACTCTGATCAGCATGAACAACAGTTCCAGTTACACTCTTCAGCCGATTGGCAAGAAGTTTGGACAAAATTTTATAGTCCGAGCAAAGCAATGAAATGGGACGCCAGTTCTCGACCCGCCGGAGATCTCCGCCTTTAGGGAGGAGTGAAACCACCGCTCTTCTACAGCTGAGAGGAAATATGCCAGATCGTACGCTTTTTTGCAGGACCAGCAGTACTTCTGGACCTAGAATGTCCCAAAACGCTGTAAAAAAATAAACTGGAAGGCCATCAATCCCAGGGGTTTTTCCATGTTCAAGGCAACTCAGAGCTGTACTGAGTTTCTCCAGGTTGGGTGGCACTTCAAGACATTGACGCTGGTCACAACTCAAAACAGGTGCATGATTGGTCATATTCACGGATTTATCCGCAAATAATTCAGAAAAGAAACCTTTTACAAGCATTCTTACAACACCCTCATTTTGTGTAATATTCCCTGTGGTATCTATCAGGGAAACAATCCACCTTTGGGACTTCTTAAAACCTTCTAACTGAAAAAACTTTTTGTTAGAGTGTCAGAAAACTTCACATTTTGAATTCTAAGTCTGACTGACATCCCCATTACTCTCTCGTGATTCAGTTCTCTTAGATATGCTTTTTTTTTTCCAGTAATAATTTAATTTTCCTACCGCTTTGAGATTCGGCTAATTCTCTCTCTAAATGCAAAATTTCAGTTTCTAAAAGTGAAACCTGAATTTTATTCATACTTGTGGAGAACGACTTAAAACATTGGCAAAAAACACGGATTTGGGTTTTAGCATTGTCCCACCATAACTGAACAGAAGAGTAGAAAGATTTTCTATGAACAAGTGTTTTCCAAAAACAACGAAATGCTTCAGTAAAAGAGCAATCTTCTAATAGGCTGTTATTGAAAGTCCAATAAGCACTTTTATGAACCAACCGAGAAGAAGATAGGCCAAGCACTACCACGTGGTGATCAGAAAAACCGGAAGGGAAATGTTTACAAGATACCAGTACATTTCTGTACGTAGAATTTATATACCATCGATCAAGTCTAGCGAGCGTGATCAACCCGTTAGCACACCGGCACCACGTTTATTGAGAGACTGTCGAGTGCTGTATGTGCCATGCGTCAAGCAGACCAAGTGATGTGAAACGACGAGAGATATCTTTATGCGCTCCGGGATGTGGTTCTCGTGTGTTTCTATCTAGATTTGGTTCAAACGTACAGTTAAAATCTCCTCCAATACAAACACAATGATCAAGAGGTATCACGTGAAGATAATTAGCCAAACGTGTGAAAAAAATCTTTACGAGCTGCACTGCTACTAGGAGCATATACATTGAGTAAGGTGAGGTGAGATCCTCGATAAACCAACTCCAAGGATGCCAAGTGCCCTTTAACTATTTCATGGAAAGTACAAGAGTCGGGAACAAACCCTAGAGGAAGCAAAAACGCCACTCCCGCAGAAACAGAGGACAGATTGCTAAAGAAACACTATCCTTTATTAAGACGAAGCCAATCAGATTGCAGTCTCAGTTATATGTGTTTCTTGCAATAAGCAGACATCATTATGTTTCTGAAACACTAAGTTCTTCACTTGGACCCTACGTAAATGGTTGGCACCAACTCCATTGATGTTTAAGGTGCCACACAACACTTCTTTTCTTTTCATCCTATATCGAGGAAATTTGGCTGCTGTTGTGAACATTCTGTTCTCACTTTAGTAACAAGTTTCCTTCGCCGATGAGTTTGAGGTTTTGTCATTCCAAAATCTTTGTGATATTTAATTATAAATCTTGCCGTTTGCAGGAAGGCAGGCAAGTCAGGAAAATGTTTCTGAATGTTGACTTTGCGCTGCCTAAACGTCTCATTTAGAAAGCTCACAATCCGCTGGGGAGATACTTCAGAGTGATCAGATGACGAGTGGGACAGATCCCCCTCCTCTATGTTATCGTCTGAATCAGACAATCCAGATAAGAACCCATCAGGTTCACAAAATTCACTCTGATCTTTTATCACCTCATTAAGGAGCGATTCTAATGGATCTACCAGGAGATGTGGAGTACCTATTTGCGAACACTGATTTGCACTCTCCTCGACCTGAGATACAACTGCTAAAGCGTCCTCTTGTACCTCTTCATCGGGTACCTCCACCGGGGTCACAGAGACTGTATTCTGAATACTTGTGGTGAGACTATGAGGAGTCAAACCACTATTCAGTTCAGGCTCTGGAAAAGTTGTTGGTGATGATTCATCCCTACGTTCTGCAGATGTTTCACCACCAATAACCAACGCAGTTTCACCACCGTTTAAAGGAACATTGCCACATTGCATTTTTTGGATTATACCCTCGTATTGAGGTTCCTCAGTTACTACCTTACTCGTATCCAGTACGACTACCTTGGAGGAACTAGTGGATTCACGCGAAGTAGATGCTTTAGGTTTCTTTTTCACGGTTACAAAACCATCTTTTTCATCCTCGGGAAGCAAGGAAATGGTATCATCGGAAACATTTGCGATACTGGCCTTCACCTCCTCACGAGGTATCACCTCTTCCACACCCAGAGGTATTACCTCTTCTGCCCCACGAGGTTGGCGGTCATTACCGGTTTTACAATCGACATTAACATGTCCCGATTCTCCACACCTTGCACAATGGGCTTTTGGACAAAATCTCTTTAAATGCACAAAGTTTCCACAATGAAAACACGTTAATGTTGCCGATGAAGCAAACATTTGGTAATCGCGATCGTCGATTCTAACCTTGAAGGAAACCTACAAACCCGTATCGTCTCCACGGTCCAGAAGCTCCATGCTCACCTGGCGCCGGAAACTCATCACGTGCTTCGCCTTTTCATGGAAACACCCAAGGGGGATAATGGAGATTTTAGAAACGATCGTTCCATAACGAGACAAGATGGACAGAATTTTTTCACTCGGCACGAATGGAGGGCAATTTGAAAGAACAATTTTCATTGCGGGGACATCCATAGGGGACGCCATCACGAAATGACCACTCTGCGTGGATAAACCGGCGCTCACGACATCGTGAACAAAACGTTCATCCGAGACGAAAACTACCACTTTCTGGTTCATACGTGACGCGGCACGTACATGTTCAACACCGATACATCGCCGACCGCCAAGACGATCTCTTCGGCGAGACATCCATTGGGGGGGGGGGACACAAACCAGGCCGTTTTTCTGGCCAGTGCTTCGTACGCAGCATCACGCTGGGAATGAGCGGCCGCCATGTTTTACACACACGACGCTCCACGTCTTTCTCACTCAGGAAGGGGAAGTTGCAAAAACACTCAAACTTTTCCGAACCTTGGGAAAGGGAGCACTAACTGAACAAAAAAAGGAAAGATAAGTGAAATAAAAAGCAAAATAAAGATTTAAAACGAAAAAGTTTTTAGATTTTGAGAACGACGAACAGGGCACCGCCCGGAAAACCGACGATACCCTGAGAAAGTGCCGCGACGAGCTCTCACTCCTCTACACAGAGGGGAAACACGGGGAACAACCCACAAACATAACACGAACACAGAGGAATGAAATGGGGAGTGGGGAAACAATAACAACAGCACAACGGAGGACAGGTACTCACGACACGAAGCAAGCAGCCGCCATGACAGTACACACAACGAACCAACGGCCAGCGGGGGGG
>NC_140976.1:42178367-42253367 GCF_056783735.1 Eptatretus burgeri
AAAGCTTTCATTAGGTCACCAGCCATAACTTGTATCGTGCAGTTTCGTCCCACCTATCGGGGGGGGGGGGGGGGGATAGACAAATCCTGTACAGAATTATTCTTTGTGATGAATACATTCTCAATCCACAAGATCTCCACTCAAAATCCTGCAGTTATTGCGTATTTCCGTCATGAAAATCGCCATTTTGTTCCGCCCGCTCAGCTGTTTGTTCTTGATGGTCACGTGACCACTGAACGGTGAATGTATGTCCCAAAACAAATTAATTATTCAAGATGGCTGCGCCCGTGAAGCGGTTTGTTTTATAACATTTTCGTTGTTTTCATCGTCAAAATGTTCGGTTTTGAACCTTGCGAGTGCTTAATTCATCAGGCAAATGGAGAAAATGATGGTGCCCCGCCATTTTGTTCCGCCCGCTCAGCTGTTTGTTCTTGATGGTCACGTGACCACTGAACGGTGAATGTATGTCCCAAAACAAATTAATTATTCAAGATGGCTGTGCCCGTGAAGCGGTGTGTTTTATAACATTTTCGTTGTTTTCATCGTCAAAATGTTCGGTTTTGAACCTTGCGAGTGCTTACTTCATCAGGCAAATGTAGAAAATGATGGTGCCCCACCATTTTCGGTGGCAAGGTGGGAAAAATTCCGGACTTGTGCTCGGAAATGGATGGTTTTAGATGGTCACGAACGGAAGCTGGCGATCGAGGCAAGTGAAACTGTTTTCTTCAAACTTCCATGGGATGAAGTACCAGAATCCCTGGGCTATCACGACTATTGTTACCGTCGCTTCACTGACATCAAGAGGATACGTGGCACTGAGAAACGCGAGCAGAAAGCACATCTGTATGACAATGAAAATAACAACGAGGAAGGCCAACAACTTGGTGAAGAAGGTGTGCCTGATGATAACATTGACTATGAACCATCTCCAAAAAAAACTGCGCTCAGCCTCCACTCACAAGTCCACCAGGAATGTACTTCCAGCTGTTTGTATTATTTGCAATCGTACTGATCTGTACCGCACTGCTACAGGGAAAAGGATCAAGGATCGTTTATGTCAAGCAGACACACAATCCGCTGGTATGTCGTCGTAAAGCACTTTTTTTACTCGGTGAACTATTGATTCGTTATCATGATACACATATTTATCCATATTGTCCATATTACGTACTTGTATAAACTCTGTAGTTGGATGTGGTATTGATGTTCGTTCTCTAAATTTTCAGGTAGATTAATGGAAGTTGCTCGATCCAGGAATGATGTGACGGGGAAGAATATCTTGCTTCAAATTTCTGATCGTGATTGTGTGGCCATTGAAGTAAGATATCACCTCACCTGCTTCAGGTCCTGCACTCGCTTCCTAAGTAAACCAACCAACAGGTTAGTGTCACCATGTTTGATTGGTCATCCATACATGTATCTGGTCAATATACTCTTTTCCAGTAAATTTGTTTAACTAGACATGCATTATTTTGAAATTTTCAGTGAGCAGACAGCGAAACCATACATGCCATCATCCAGAGCATTCTGCACCGACATCATCGAGGAACGTCTCATTGAAGGGCAGGAGATACTTAGAATTAATAAGCTGATGCAACTGTTCATGAAGTGTGTTGAGGACACAGAAGCAGCAGATGCATCACAATATCGGTGAAGCCTTTTCTGGCACTAAATACATTATAACATGGCTATAGAATCCTATATGGATTGTATTATTATGGTTTCTGGAATTGTACATTTTCTCACTATAATCGCACCATGATTCTATTCATTAAATTAAATTCTCACAAATTGTCCTTTCTTTCATAGCACAGACAAACTGAAGAAAAGGCTGCAACACGACTATCCCCAGCTGAGATTTTACACACCCTTCCGGCGAAATAAGTGTCAAATGGTCTTCTGTGAGAATTTGGAAGCAAATGACTTGATTGAACAACTTCCATCATAGGCGACAGAAACCGAGACCTATATGGGAACTGAACACGAAAGTGATAGCAATCAGCCAGTTTCACTACATGATATTTCACTACATGATGAAACAAGAACTTTGTTTACTGCTGGACTCATCTTACAACACTTCATTCAAGACGCACCTGATGTAAGTAAACCATGGCCTCCATCGTCTAACTGTCTGAACGTCAATACAGTGGAGGACTTTGTGCCCATTGAACTTTTCAATTTCATGGCTTGGTGCAGTGGTGCAAGTGATCATCCAACACTAGCTAAGCGTGTTGGTGTATCTGTTGACATCAAATTGAAAATTCTGTCAGTATGTCAGGACATTATCTGACAATGCTCCTGACAATGGTCGAGGAAAAGTGCATTGACTACCTGAAGTGGCATCCCTGACCACGCAGCGATCATTGTTGATACGAGTCCCCTATTCAGTTCATTAAGCCTATCCCAGCTACTTTTGGAGGGCTGGCTGATGCCATTTTCTCTGCCTTAACAAAATTTGCCAAGAACACGAATTGTGCTCGCCTAGATTTTGTTGTCGATCACTACCCTGATATAAGCGTAAAAAATGAAGACAGGGATAGGAGAGCGGTCAGTGGCAGCCAGACCATACATATTTATGGTAAAGACCAAAAAAACACCGAAGCAATGGTCAAAATTCATGTCAAGCGGTCAGAATATAGAATCACTTGTTGCTTTCCTCATGTCGATATGGAAGGACATCAACTTGCGTGCCTACTTCGATAGGGACGTTGATGTGTACATTACACATGGAGAGTACTGTCACGTTCTGAGGAGTAGGAATGCCATCACAACCATTTGCTCAGTTGATGAGTTGTCATGTGACCACGAGGAAGCAGACACGCGGCTTCTTCTCCATGCGCAACACGCTAGTGCAACATTTGAAGAAGTTGTAATCGTGAGCTGCGACTCGGATGTGGGCATAATTTCCCTTTGTCTTCAACAAAATCTGTCCTGCAATACATTCTTCATGACTCGCAATGAGGTGTTTGAGACATCACACATTATGGATTTGCAGAAGATGACCTGTTGTTTTGGAGCTGATGTATGCAAGGCACTAATAGGTTTACACGCATTCACGGGATGTGATTCCACCAGCGCTTTCTATGGAAAAGGCAAGCAGAAAGCGTTCACTATTATGTTTGATCGTTCACTAGGAATATGGACAGTTCCATTCCAAAAGTGATGTATATCCAAACCATTCCCCCAAATCAACTGAAACAAGTATTAAAACAATTTAATAACATAGATTGATTTAATCCATATAAAAATAACACAATATATTGTTGCGGATTCGCGCCCGCCGGCGTGCTGACGGCCACGTAACTCGAATCGCGGCACGTCGCCCACCGGACGGACAATCCAGTCGTGACCCTCTCGGACTAACGCCGGGAACCAGTCACGGGTGGACCTTTCGGTCTCACCGCGATCGTGCCAATCGGCCCCCGCGTGGGATAGGGCTGCTCGCCAAATTCGACCTACCTAAGTACCCACACGGAGGGTAGACCGGGCGATCGCACCTCGCCGCAGGTCGACTTCGGACACGGGCCACTTAAGCGACCCGTTCCGTACTATCGGGATAACCGAGCGGTGTTATTCGTCGGCCTCGACGATTTGATTAATTATCGGGCGTCTTAGCCCACGACCAACCCTTTACGTGAAGCAAGATGGGGATTCAATGAAAGAAATGACGAAGCAAAGCGGGAAAACAGTTCAACAATAAGCACATTTATTTTGCGATGAACGAAAAGCACACATATACAATTCCACCAAAAGCACATGTAAAAGAAGAAGACAATGCAATATTACACACAAAGCAAATGCAACAATGCAGATCTATCCGACTACCGGGCACACGGCAACACTTATACAATTTTACTTCACAGACGGCGCCGACAACACATATTCCCAAAGCAAAAGAAAAGAGAACCACCCTCCAGGATGAAGGGGTAGGCGGGCCTGGGGCCGAGACCGTGTCGGGCCTACCCGTCTGATGATGATACGCGAAGTGGCGGTGGTGCCTCAACTCCGCGGGCCTCGCGGACAGTGTCTGGTAGGGGGTGGGAAGGGGGCCCCCTTTTGTCGCACTATCTCAGCGCGGGGGGGAAACAGGAGGGGGTTGCTGATGCTCGGGGAAAGGAGGATTTCACAAAATCTCGGGTCCCGCGGCGAGCGTCTCCTCCTCCACCTCGGTCGCGTTGCTGGCCTCTCTGGTGTGCAGCTCCCGGCACCGACGCGAGCACCCCCTCGTCCGCCTTCGCCACTGTCACCTCTCCACAGCTCCGTCCTCTTCACTCCGACTAGTACCACTTCTTTCCAGCTCCACCGACAACTCTCTCGAATTCCGCACACTCAACTCAACTCCTACTCAACTTCCAACTGAACTCCCACTCAACTTGTCTGACGAACGCAGTCGTTTTTATAAGCCCCGTGGCTTCGCTCTTTCATCTTTGACCCTCTGCCTCCGACCTTTCACCTCTCTAACTGGCTCCCCATTGGCCCGAGGAAAAGTGGGCGTGAATGCTTTTTGATCCATGAATTTGCATATAGCGACCGCCCTCCAACGCCCTGGAGGCGGGGCCAAATCGCCCCTCGCTCACCGATTGGACGGAACAAAAGTGGGCGTGAGTCGTTTTTGATCCGTTTTTCTGCGGAAAGTCCGCGATGCTTTTGAACACGCTGCTCGGTGCGCGCCCTACACGAGTCCAGCATCGGTGCCCACGAGTGGCGCGAGATGACGGTGATGCGATGGTGGCGAGTTGTGACGGTAAAGGTCGTGGCGGTTGTGGTGAAGCGGCGTTGTGGTTGGTGGTTGTTGTTGTGATGGCCGCGTTGTGGTTGGTGGTTGTTGTGTGATGGCTGTTGAGACGTGGTTGGTGGTGGTAATAATGGCGGCTGGTCCAAAATAAAGATAGTAAAAGAAAAACGGCTATCCTGAAGAGTCGCAGCCCGCATGAATGACATTTATTCCCTCTAGACAACGGGTTGGGCCTAACTACACATATACTTACCGAGATATCTCACCTAAGGGACCTGAATGGTGGTTTGCGAATTTGGTCAACCACAACACTACCCCCTCCCCTTTTTACAGACTCGTCCCGAGTCGTCAAATTTTCGTGTGCCATCATGTGTAGTTTTCCCCTAGTACATTTTACCTACGGATCCCTGAGTGCGACATTCATGGTATTCGTGTCCCCAAAATAAATAACCTAAGGGCTGAGTAACTACCTAAACAAACTCACTCACACGGACGATAAATAAATAAATAAAATTGCCGGCGCTAAGACAAACATGCCGGGGGCGCACTCATATTTACAGTACATCTTAACCTTAACTTAGAAATTTTACACTAAACCATGGCCCAGGATCACTGAACTCTGCAAAAAGAAAGCAGTTAGCAGGGAGCCAGGCTGCTCACATGCAGTCTCTGGCTCAAACAATGCAGGTGACGGGAACGTGGTCGGCTGCTCACACGCAGTCCAAGGCCTTCCTTTTTGAACTGAACGCAGTGAACCACAACGGTGCATGGGCTGCACAAACGTAGTCTCCGTGCCAGCTCAAGTGGCACACGCAATGAACACAACGAATGGATGGATGAATGGATGGACGCAAACACGGTGCACGGGCCGCCACTGCAGGCCCGTGTTGTAGCTGCCAACGGGGCAGTTCTTGCAGCTTGCAAACTGTTGCTTTTACGATCCTGGCGCACATGGCAATGAACAGAGGGGGGGGCAAAGCAAAAATTGAACGGGGCTGGTGAACCTGGGCAGTGGGCATGGCATGGCAAAGGCAGCAGGCAAACACAGCCCGCAGAAGAAGGCCGCTGCAGGCAAACACAGCCCGCAGAACCAGGCCGTTGCAGGCAAACACAGCCGGCAGATGAACTGGCCGGCACAGGCCTTGAAGTACCACAGCTGCAGATGATCCGGCCGGCACAGGCCTTGCAGCACAACAACAGCTGCCGATGAAGTGGGCCGGCACAGGCCTTGAAGAAAACAGCCAGCCGGCAGATGAAGTGGGCCGGCACAGGCCTTGCAGCAACACAGCCAGCAGATGAAGCTGGCCAGCCTTCGCCGTTCAGTGGAGGTTGGTGGAGGGAGTGCGGTGGTGATGGCCACTCAGAAGGCGGGCTCGGACCTACATACCTGTCTCCCTCCCACCTATCGCCTTTGCCTGTCACTGTCCATACCCACTCCCTTAATTTGTCCAAACCCCAATTTAGCCCCAACTTGTTTTTTTATTATTATTTTTTTTTTCTTTTACTTCCCCACTATAAATCGTCCCCTAACCCCCTGTACTGTCCTTGTTCGGCTAACCTATCCTGTCATCTAGCCTACTCCCAACCCCTACGTTCCCTTCCCGGAGGGGAATAAGCGAGAGCTAACGTCCTGTGTCGAGGCCCAACGAAGCCTCAGGATGGCCTCCCCAGAGTTCAGCGATCTATAACACAAAGTGGGTCCAGCGGCCCACAACGAGAGCGAGGGGATGGATGGTGCGGAGGGGTACACTTCCTAATCTACCCTATCCATTTAACTGTTAAACTACCCCGGGGCTTTCAACAAGCGCCTCTCGCTTAAACTATTGGTTCTAACAACCCAGATTCCCGTCGCCTGTGTTGGTGTCCTCACAATTTCGGGCCTCGCCCCCCAATTTTCTCTCCGTGCCCTTACACGGTCTCATGGCTGGGACACGTGGCTCCCTTTGGCAGGCACGACCCTCTGCCGATTCTCCCGCTATGGCACCCCCGGGCACTACACTGCCTCCGAGCCTACCAGCTCCCTAAACACCGGGGAGTGCCCCCCATGGCACCTCCCCTGAAACGCACACGTGGCAGGCTGGCTTCCCAGGCCCCTTTCCGAGGGTCACCCTTGCCCACAACACTGCCCACGCGGCTAATGGCGCCCCGGGCCCCCGCACCAAGCAGGCGCACCCGTGCCCACTACGCTATCCCGGCCCCCCATGGGCCCTTGGCCTACCACGGCTGACTAGCCTGGTGCCCGGGGTACCCACTCAGCGATACTCACCTTTCGCAGCCACGCTCCCAAGCCCGTCAACAGGGCTCCTGCACCCCTCCAAACGGGTTTCGAGCCTACTTCCCCACCAACAACAAAACGACTTCCATTTTTCAATTTAACTAACCCCCTAACTCACTCTACACTGACCCCGGGGTCCCTTGGGCGGGAGTCACTCCTTCCCCCAATCACTCATCGCACCATGCATTCCCCATTCGCTCCATTCACACAGACCCGCTGGCCTCACTCACTCACCAAGCACATGCTTCCACTTCACTCACCAACAACTCTTCAACATACACACCACTGAACTCTGCCATCCTTCTAACTACCTCCCCGAACTAACTCGTGCTCCCACGTCGTCCCTTATACTACAGCACGTTCCATTTAACCTACGTAGCTAAACTACGTCCCCTCTACACATTCACAAGTCTGTCACTGTCTCCAAATAATCCCATTAATCAATTTCCCAACCTAAAGCTCACTAAATCCCTCCAACTAATCCATTCCACGGACTCCATGAGGACTTACCCCTGCCCCATGGAGTCGGTCTAACTAAGCTCACCCTTCCCCCTAACTAGTTTCCATCCTGTGCCCAGGCAAGGGGGTCTTCCACCCCTTACCCAGGAATCCTGTGCACCCGAAAGTGAGGCTTGTTTTTTTTTTTTTCCATTTGCATGCGCAGCACCAGCGCGGCAACTCAGAGCTCGCGCACTTTGCACCTGCCTGTGACGTCATGCAGCTGCACGTGTTCCTCGTCCCTCCTTGGACGGTACCATCCGGCAGGGATTCCCCTCCTGCCGGATTCCAACCCCACGTGCAGCCATGACGTCACCGTGCGCATAAAAAAACACAAGCCCCACGTCTCGAGGGGTTCCCCACGCGAACACATGTGCTTTGCCCGTTGGAGCTGAACACACACGATCGCGTGGAGAACCCGTCCGGTCCAAATCCATTATCCTGCCTAAACTTTGTCCGTCCGCGGGATCGGCAAATCCACCGCGTGCGTTTCCGGACCGGGACTTCACTCTCGCAAGCGAGCACGTGGGGGCCTCGTGCGTTGCACAGCACGGACCTCGTGCTCACTGCTGGGTGAACCCGGCACGGTCCCCGAAACAACGACAGCCGCTACTCGGCTTTCTTTCCTCACATGTCGCCGTCGTCGCCATTCAACACACGCGCTCCCGCGTGTTACGACGCACACACTCCACTCCATCACATTCACACCGGGAGACGCGGCTGCGTGCTCCCGCATGCCAACCGACATCTCCCTCACATACCGCTCTCTCACACACACGGTCTCCCTTGCATAACCCATACCACTCACACGTGGTGCTCCATTCACTCGCGGTGCCTCATGCACACACCGTCCCTCACTCACACACGCGGGGGAACTCACCCGCGGTGCCTCATCCATACCGGCCGTTTCACTCACACACACGGCCTCTTCCACACACGGTGCCTCATCCACACACGGCGTGCTGGGAAGCACGCACTCCGGCACCATCGCCATCACACCACTCACACACGGGGTCGCTTCCACACACGGGGACGCACTCACACCTTGCACCACACACAGGGACAACCACACTGGGGATTCGTGTCCCCACAAGGGTCTCCGGGGCCTCTATACCCCCCAATTTTCTCTCCGTGCACCTGTCCGCAGCACTCCTCCCCTCAACCTCGCAAAGCACGACCGAACTCACCTGGTCGTGACTCGCCTCAAGGGGGCATACTCCCTCCCCTCGTTCCTGGAGGAGGCTATCCCGCTGCTCGCACTGGGTCTCCACCCAGTCCACCAGCTCACCCCCATTATCCTCCACTACCTCCGTGTGTGTGTGTGCGTCACTTACCCCGTCTTCATCGTGCAGTCTTCCCTCTATCATTCCCATCTCCCGTGTCTCTGCCCACTCAGTCACTTCTTCACCCTTTACCTCCCTTGTCTCAACTATTTTTATTTCCTTTGTCGTCACCTCGTGTCTCGTCTCGCACGTTTTGGTCTCCCCATTTAATTTTTCCCTTTTGGTCATCGTCACGACCCTCGCCCAACACGCCCCCCGAATTATTTTTTCGCCCGCCTCCACCGCGGGCCTGTCAGCCGTTGCACCCCCTCCCAGCTCGTTCGTTCCTACACGTGGAGTCGCCATTTTTATCTCCCTGGTCACGGCCTTCATGCCCGCCTGCAGGCATCGGCCCATGTTCTGCGTCTCACCCCGCAGCTTTTTCATTTCTTCCCTCATTTGCTGTGTATTCGCATCCATCGTCGTTTTCACTTCGTCCATTTGCTTGTTCATTCCGTTCATTTCGTTTTTCATTTCATTTGCGTTTGTATCCATCTTTTCGTTCATGCCTTTCATTTCGTTTTTCATATCCGCATTTATCTTCGCTGTCATTTCCGCATTCATTTGTGCCAGCATGGTGAATAGCTGGGCCATGTCGGGTGCGCTTGGGTGAGCCGTTTCGGCAGGGGTTGGGGAAGGGTTTTGGAGGAGAGGGGGAGGGGAGGTGTCATACACCGCGGCCGCTGCCGCACCCATTTCGGGCTCTGGGTTCAGTTGGGCGAGTTCGTTTTCCTGTACAACCAACATTTCCTGCACGGGGATTTCATCCTGATCCATGGATCCTACACATTCTACATCCATTTCTAATACCCCCGGCTCCCGCTCGCCTTGAGACGCCATCTTGCTTCTCTTAAAGGGTTAATTTAGCTCGCTCGTAATTTGGAGGGAATCGGGGGTCGCTTCTCTCACCCCTGGACCGATTCCCGTGAATTTAGCCGGAGACAGGAGAGCCCATTTTCCCGTTCTCCGTTACCAGTGCCGTGAGGAGGGCGATGGGTTTGTATCGCACGACCTGACACCAGTGTTGCGGATTCGCGCCCGCCGGCGTGCTGACGGCCACGTAACTCGAATCGCGGCACGTCGCCCACCGGACGGACAATCCAGTCGTGACCCTCTCGGACTAACGCCGGGAACCAGTCACGGGTGGACCTTTCGGTCTCACCGCGATCGTGCCAATCGGCCCCCGCGTGGGATAGGGCTGCTCGCCAAATTCGACCTACCTAAGTACCCACACGGAGGGTAGACCGGGCGATCGCACCTCGCCGCAGGTCGACTTCGGACACGGGCCACTTAAGCGACCCGTTCCGTACTATCGGGATAACCGAGCGGTGTTATTCGTCGGCCTCGACGGTTCGATTAATTATCGGGCGTCTTAGCCCACGACCAACCCTTTACGTGAAGCAAGATGGGGATTCAATGAAAGAAATGACGAAGCGAAGCGGGAAAACAGTTCAACAATAAGCACATTTATTTCGCGATGAACGGAAAGCACACATATACAATTCCACCAAAAGCACATGTAAAAGAAGAAGACAATGCAATATTACACACAAAGCAAATGCAACAATGCAGATCTATCCGACTACCGGGCACACGGCAACACTTATACAATTTTACTTCACAGACGGCGCCCGACAACACATATTCCCAAAGCAAAAGAAAAGAGAACCACCCTCCAGGATGAGGGGGTAGGCGGGCCTGGGGCCGATACCGTGTCGGGCCTACCCGTCTGATGAGAAGCGAAGTGGCGGTGGTGCCTCAACTCCGCGGGCCTCGCGGACAGTGTCTGGTGGGGGTGGGAAGGGGGCCCCCTTTTGTCGCACTATCTCAGCGCGGGGGGAAACAGGAGGGGGTTGCTGATACTCCGGGAAAGGAGGATTTCACAAAATCTCGGGTCCCGCGGCGAGCGTCTCCTCCTCCACCTCGGTCGCGTTGCTGGCCTCTCTGGTGTGCAGCTCCCGGCACCGACGCGAGCACCCCCTCGTCCGCCTTCGCCGCTGTCACCTCTCCACAGCTCCGTCCTCTTCACTCCGACTAGTACCACTTCTTTCCAGCTCCACCGACGACTCTCTCGAATTCCGCAAACTCAACTCAACTCAACTCAACTCAACTCAACTCAACTCAACTCAACTCAACTCCTACTCAACTTCCAACTCAACTCCTACTCAACTTGTCTGACGAACGCAGTCGTTTTTATAAGCCCCGTGGCTTCGCTCTTTCATCTTTGACCCTCTGCCTCCGACCTTTCACCTCTCTAACTGGCTCCCCATTGGCCCGAGGAAAAGTGGGTGTGAATGCTTTTTGATCCATGAATTTGCATATAGCGACCGCCCTCCAACGCCCTGGAGGCGGGGCCAAATCCCCCCTCGCTCACCGATTGGACGGAACAAAAGTGGGCGTGAGTCGTTTTTGATCCGTTTTTCTGCGGAAAGTCCGTGATGTTTTTGAACACGCTGCTCGGTGCGCGCCCTACACGAGTCCAGCATCGGTGCCCACGAGTGGCGCGAGATGACGGTGATGCGATGGTGGCGAGTTGTGACGGTAAAGGTCGTGGCGGTTGTGGTGAAGCGGCGTTGTGGTTGGTGGTTGTTGTTGTGATGGCCGCGTTGTGGTTGGTGGTTGTTGTGTGATGGCTGTTGAGACGTGGTTGGTGGTGGTAATAATGGCGGCTGGTCCAAAATAAAGATAGTAAAAGAAAAACGGCTATCCTGAAGAGTCGCAGCCCGCATGAATGACATTTATTCCCTCTAGACAATGGGTTGGGCCTAACTACACATATACTTACCGAGATATCTCACCTAAGGGACCTGAATGGTGGTTTGCGAATTTGGTCAACCACAA
This sequence comes from Eptatretus burgeri, assembly GCF_056783735.1. NCBI lineage: Eukaryota > Metazoa > Chordata > Myxini > Myxiniformes > Myxinidae > Eptatretus > Eptatretus burgeri. The sequence goes on from NC_140976.1 coordinate 42,190,039, forward strand.
CAATATAAAACATTAAGCATGGGACTGCAAGCATCCATCTCACTTCAGGACTGGTGTACTATATCTGCCAACCCTAACCTATAGTACACTGATTTGTGCAGTGAGGCAGTTGCCTTGAACCAACTTGCCTTCACTTCGTGGATTCTGGAACTGTCCAGGATGGCATCAGCGCACATGTCCTAAAAAATCTATTCTGCTGCTCTTGCACATCCTCTTTCTGCTCAGTTCACCCTATAATTTGTCCTAAATCATTTTCCATCTTCTTGGAAGTCAGTCAACATCACTGCATTGCTCAAACACAGTGCAAAAAACAGGTACTCTTAACTACAGACCTATCAGCTTACTTCCAATAATCAGTGAGGTAATGGAATCCATTATCGCAGTCGATATTATCAGAGTCCTTCCTTTTCTCCAATGGCCTGATATCAGACCATCAGTTCGGATTCAGACCTGATCATTCTATCCTGGTCATGCTGTTTCTGCTCTCTCAATAATGGATGGAGGCCCTCAATGTCAGAAGTGAGATCAAGGCAGTCTCTCTGGACACATCTCCAGCATGCAATACAGATACAGTCTGGCACCCCACCTTGCTCTCCATAATCTCTGCCTATGGCATCTAAGCCCACCTCCACACATGGCTTTCTGACTTCCTCTTCTCCTCATAGTCAACATTCGGATCTCAGCAGTGTCCTCTCACCTCTTCTCTTTGTCAAGGCTGGATGTTTTTGGCCCAGTCCTCTTCCTAATTTTCATCAACGGTCTTTCTGATTCATTGGAAAATCCTCTTCGTCTCGTTGTTGATGACTCCGCTCTCTGCAGCAACATCCCTTATCATTCAGATAGGCAGGCAGCAACCTCTCTGCAGACCTTGATACAGGGTCTTTCAAAAGTAACAGTGCACTAGACAAAATACTTTTGCTTCATGTGTATGTTTATTTTGAAATTAAAGTATATGCTGCAACTGTTGAAGAATTTTCAAAATCAAATCTTCTTTTACCTCTGATGTATCCTTGTTGTATTTGACAAGAAATGCTGTATCTTTTTGCACAAGAAGTGTTTGGTTTTAACTGCACCGCTTTTTTTGAAAACACCCTGTAGAACCACGAGCTGTCTAAACTCTCTGGAATATGTCTTTCAATCTTAACCAATCTCATTCTTACTATGTCTCTCCAAAAAGACCATATGGCAAACTCTCCCATATACTGTACTTTCTTTGACAATCCTGAAGAAGTTCATTCACTCAAACTTTTGGACCTCAATATCAACCATGATCTTCCTGGGCAAATCACATATCAGCTATAATCGGCCCTCATTCTCCCCATCTCTTATTTCTCTCAGTCTTCCTCTCTTTTGTCCCTCAACCTTGTTGGTGTGCCCCCCTCCTCTTATTCTACTATTCTTTTCCTTTTGGTAAATGTCCTGCTTCGTTTTGTGTACTAGCTCCTCCATGAGCTTCCAAACAATGAACAAAGCTAGAGAGTTCATTGAATACCTTACCCTGTGCAGTGGTAAGAAAAAAGGACATGGGGAGGGTCTGCGAGTGGCAGATTTGAATGGTCAGGTCAGGTATGGAAGCATGTGCTAGAGCAGCGCGTCGCTGCGTCCACTTTCCGCTGGTACTCCAGGGGCCTCCATCTGGCCATCCCCTGGGCAGATGCCTGGCCCATCCCCATCTCCTTGAGATGCCAATTGGTCAAGATGGCATAAAATGCTGTAATATTTTGTCCAAGTCCAGCTCAACGGAAGGCTTCTCAAAATGCCAACAAGACGATTAGTGTTCCACATTGTTTTAAAGGTTGTAGAAAAAAAAAAACTTTTTTCAGAAGTTTACAACCATTGATGCAGGGTCTTATACGCCACCTTATTAAACACGGTACATTAGTTATTTGTTCCTGTTGTTTGTGTCCTTTATGACGTTCCTAAAACAGGTTTCCTGTTTGGAATGATTTCAATTTTGTTTCATTGCCAGACAGGCTAGAAAAATTATCTCACTCCTCTCTGTGCATGCATGATCGGGACAGGATTCCATACAATATGCCAAATTCAGAGCCAAAGTATTCCTAGACTGCAGGTTCTTGTTCTGATTCATGTTCAAACTCGAACGGCACTTGGTAGAGCGCATACCTCCACCAGGCTGAACAGTTCACGTTTTGTGTCCCACTGACAGGATGGATCTGCTGACCTGAACCAAAATCCAATCATGTTCTTCTTGTCACCTACCCAACTCATCCACCAAGTTTTGTCATAATCCATGCACAACTTTTTGAAATATCATGATATATGTCATTTTTGGCCCATTTCTAAATAATGAAGAATCACTTGGATAATTTTTTTTTTTTAACCCTCGCATCCAGATCTGGATCTTCACCGAAATCGAATTGATTCGTCCTTGTCCACCAAATTCCATCCGAATCCGTCCATAACTTTTGAGATACCCTGTTCAGAGATAAACAAACAAGGGCGAAAACATAACCTCCGTCCACGTTAGGTGGCGGAGGTAAATATAACATTCAATTGAAATTGATTCAAAAGTTGTTCCTTGATCATATACTGATGTTTGTGGACAGACAGACACATAGACAGAGAAAGTGAACCAATTGCTTAACCCGGCTTTTCGGTTGGTGTGCGCAGGGTAATTAAAACAGAATTTACACAACTTATAGTCGTGTAAATGTTTGCATGTTGGCACAAGGGTTTTAGTGAGTCAACACATTTATAGCAGTGTTACGATATAAATGCAATTGGAAGCCGAGAAACTTGCAATCCCTATCATTATCTCTTCTCGAGCAGTGGACATTTATGTGTTAATTATAAGCTTATCGGGGTTTATTATCCAACAAACATCCAGATCTGTACCTGCACGATGCTCCCCACAACCGGTTATCATGGTAGCTTGGTCAACCTTCAGTTCATTAAATATATCGTTTGGAATAAAAGACTAAGGTCATTGATTAGGGTTGGGTATCTGCATAAGAATACACATATTCAGACTGTATTGCCACACTTATTTACCTAAAAAAGAAATGGAAGACCAAGAAGGAACCTGAAGAAGTAAAGAGCAAAGATGGAGTCATCAGGAGGAACTTGGATAGGATTCGGGTTTCAGCCGCTACTCCACAACCCTCAAACCCATCCAGGTGCAGACAAGTGGGTCGTACAGAAAAATTTCTACAATAATTCACTTCTCCTTCGAGAGACAGATAATGAAAGAGAGAGAGAGAGAAAGAGAGTCAGAAATGAAAGAGAAGAAAAAGCTAGTATTCGAATGAATAGAGAATTATGAAAAGAAAACAAAACAAACAAACAAAAAACTTAATTTTGGCCAAGAAATGTCTGACATTTCCAAAACCAGTCAAGGGTAATGCCCAATATCACTGTCCAGCCCCCCCCTCTTCAGCTGTTCCATTACATATTGGCCAGGATTGACCAGCCCCCCTATTCAGGTATGTTACATCACAGATTGGCCAGGATTGACCAGCCCCCATATTCAGGTATGTTACATCACAGATTGGCCAGGATTGATCAGCCCCCCTATTCAGGTATGTTACATCACAGATTGGCCAGGATTGATCAGCCCCCCTATTCAGGTATGTTACATCACAGATTGGCCAGGATTGACCAGCCCCCATATTCAGGTATGTTACATCACAGATTTCCCTAGACTGCCCTGCCCCCTTTTCAGGTATGTTACATCACAGATTGGCCTGGACTGCCCAGGCACCCTGCTCAGCTATGTTGTGTTACATATTTGCCTGGACTGCCCAGTCCCCCTGTTTAGCCATGTTACATCACAGATTGGCCTGCACTACCCTGCCCCCCTATTCAGAAATATTACATCACAGATTGGCTTGGACTGCCCAGCCACCCTATTTAGCTATGTTACATCACATATGTTGTCACATAAATTTGAAAGATAGGACAAATGGAGGAACTGCCCTTTGGCCTAAATTAATTTTTGTCAGATCGCAGAGTTGGTGCTGCCAGGAGGAATGTGTGTTAAAGTGAGTGATGACATAACTTGGCTCGAAAATGGAACAAGAGGGAGAGTGGCTGGTCATCATCTTTTCATGTGCAGAACGAGGCTGCTGGGTTACATCATGCGTGGGGTGTTGTCAGTGCCGCTGATGCAGTTGTCCCTGGCAGGTAAAAGGGCAGGAATTTGTAATTTGATCAGGGTGCCGGCGAGAGCTTGTCCACTCTTCACAAAGGACAGCACAGAACCTTTAACATCCACCAAACAAGCTGGCCAGTTTAAACCTCATCTGAGGGGCGGCACACACAATCATGAATCACCCTGTCCGTGAAACACCAGGATGCCAGTTTGTAGCTGTGCCGAGATTCGAACCCAGGCTAGACAGCTTCGAGGCAAGTGTGCAACATAGTTCTAAGCCATCCTGCAAGCCTATTAGGCAGTAATGAATTTGATCATAAATATTTACAGACAATGTTCGATGTTTGAAAGTCTCACCAGAAAAGAAAGACAGTCAAAACGTTTTATAAACAGTCACAAATCATTTGAATTTCAGAGTTTTTATCCAGCTATAAAGAGAATGGTCCTGCTCCAAAGAAACTCAGCAAAGGTATTAGTCCCTTTTTCTGTAGTGTGTCGGGTTTAGTCGGGACATCTCTTTTGCCTGTGATTGTGTATACGTGCCATTTCTTGACTTGCTTTTGCTTTATTGTACATGATTATTGTGACTGTAAATACGTGCCTTCCGTGCTGGTCTGCGTGTGCAGTGTAATTGTTCCCCCTTCGCTTCGTCTCCTTCCTTTTATTGACTCTCCATCCCACTTCACGTAAGGGGTTCGTAGTGGGTTCAACATCCCGGTAATTAATCTGAACCATCAAGGCCGATGATAACACCGCTCGGTTATCACTGTAGCACGGAACGGACTGCTTAAGCGGTTCGTGTCCGGAGTCGGCCTGTGGCGTGGTACGATCGCCCGGTCGACCACTCGCGCAGGTACTTAGGTAGGTCGAATTTGGCGAGCATCCCTATCCTGCGCGGGTGACCAATTGGCACGATCGTGGTGAGGTTAAACCCCCACCCGTGACTAGCTCCCGGCGTTGTTCTGAGAGGGTCACGACTGAATTGTCCGTCCGGTGGGCGACGTGCCGCCATTCGAGTCGAGCGGCCGATCGCACGCCGGCGGGCGCGAATTCGCAACAATATGAAGAGGGAGACCCAGCCATTGCCCAAGGAGAGGATGAAGGAGATAGACCTGAGTGCCACCAAACAGAGGTTTCAAATAGTCAATGAATGTAACAAGGTGATACTTAAGCCAGTTGCTTAGTGTGAGGATATTTGGGTATCCAAGGTACCTGTTGGTGGCAATATGAAAACAAAGACAGCAGAGGGCTGAGGGCACTCTGGGATAGGGATCCTGAAATTTATAAATACGTACAAACCAGGCAGCCTTCAGGGTCCTTTGATGTATGGAGGGCCGAGCTGTCTGGGTCCCTTTGGGCATGGAAATGTAGCTTTTACAAGCAAAAGATGAGAGTCGAGGATGAGTTGCTGCATAAGCTTTTGATGATAGTTTTGTAAATGTGGGAAGTGTGGCAATTGTTGTCCCCTTCAAAATAGTTTCCCACCAGTCTCACATACTTGTCCATCCTCTTCTTCCACACTTTGATGTAGCCCCGGAAGGCTTCTTCTGGAATGTTCCAGAGCTCCGTCGTCACGGCCCTTTTGATGACCTCCACATCAGGAAATCGGGTCCCCTTGATCACCCCCTTGAGCTTGGGGAATAGGAAAAAAATCACAAGGGGCAAAGTCTGGCATATACGGGGGTTGCTCCAGAGTTGGCACGTTCCTCTCTGCCAGAAACTGTCGGATGCTCAGGGCACTGAGCAGGGACGTTGTCATGGTGGAGCACCCAGGTGTTCTCCCACAGATCCCTCCTCTTGTCCCGGACTGATCTCATGAGGTGCCGGAGGATCTCCTTGTACACGTATTGATTCACTGTTTGACCCTGTGGTAGAAACTCGAACGATGCCCTTGATGTCAAAAAACGCGAACGCGATGAGCATCACCTTGACATTCGACTTCATGCTTTCTTTGGTCTTGATGATGCTGGACATTTCCACTGCCGACTGCCGTGCGGTCTCGGGATCGTATTCGAATATCCACGATTCATCGCCAGTAATGACTCTCCAGCATGTCTGGATCGTCCTCAAGGCGCTCGATAATGTCGTGACAGACAGTGACTCTTTGCTGTTTCTGGTCTTCGGACAACAGCTTGGGGACCATCTTTGCACACACCTCCCGCATTTCGAGATTTTCAGTGGTGATGCTCCAGACAGTGTCCTTGTTGATGGAAAGTTCCTCAGCAATCATCTGCACCGTGAGTCGATGATCTGCGCACACCATCTGCTTCACACGCTCGATGTTGTCCGCCGTTCTGCTCGTTGAAGGTCTTCCAGACCGTGGATCGTCTTCAACCTCCTCCCGTCCCTCTTTGAACCTCTTGTGCCATTCAAATGCACGTGTACATGACATCGTTTCTTGCCCTTAGACTTGCTGCAGCATTGCGAAGGATTCGGAAGGTGTTTTGCCAAGCTTGGCAAGAAACTTCAGATTGACTCTCTGCTCACGACTCAAAGCGTGACGACTCAGACGAGACAACGTGTAAAGCACGACCTGTAAAAAAATCACACATTGAGCGCAGTCAACCATCACCAATCATATATATTGCTGGAATGTTGCGAAAGACTAACGCAAGTTGTGTCAGTGGAGCACACAGCAGGCTCAGTCCTGTTACTTTTTAGACGGACCTCGTATAACATGATAATGATGACATCACAGTGAAGTGGTATTCCAGCTAGAGTTGGTTGAATGAAAATCCTTGCCTGAAAAATCTGAACCTTCATATCTGATCTACGACCCGATGTGAGTGAAGAATGAAAGTTATGACATCATCAGTCACATGGTCTGGTGGCCATATTGGATTGAAAATTAAAAAAAAATTAAAAATAAATCTTGTTCTCCAGAACCACTTAACTGATTGATGTGAAACATCATGCACATTGTTACGGTTGTGGAAATTCGCAGGACACCATATAGGTCCTTAGATCAGTTATGTCGATAAGTCTGTGTTCAGATAGATTTCCCCACCGATGTTTAACGGGAAATTATTCGTGTGCAGGGCTGTGAATCTTCAGTTAGCCGTTTTTATTTTGCTATCTTTATTTTGGACCAACCACATTTCAACCACCACAACCACCTTCTCCACAACCGCCTTCACAACAACCACCTTCACCACAACGACATCTCCTAGCCATCTCCTAAACCACATCTCAACACCGTAAGTGATGAAAGTGAGTGATGAGGATTTTTTGATAAATCATGAGTTTTGATAAATTTTGTTTTCTATTATTGTCTTGATGTATTTATGTACTCATGTACTATGAAATCAAACTGAAATTTCATAATATGTATAATCCTGCATGCGTTCACAAAATAAATGAGTAAAACTTCATGCTATTTTTGCTTACATGCTTCATTTAAAAATTTAAAAGTTGGGTTGCTCAAACGCCCCAGGATACTAACGGCGTAAAAAAAAACCATGGTACTAACGCAGGGTTAAGAGAGCATCAACTCTGAAAGAGCAAATGCCCGTTCGTTCCTCTGAGGCGTTGTCGACTAGGCCCGATCGACCGGGCCGCACGACAAGGCCTGGGCTGCGCCGCGGTCACGCCAGCTGCCGTGTGGACGGGACATCGAGGAGCGCCCAGCGAGTCGTCACGAAGGCAGCAGGTATCCAGCGCGGTCTCTCGGAGCTTTTTCGGTCTTCACAGCTCCGTGAACCATTAAAGGCCCACGAGGCCCAGTTCTTGCCCCTTTTCTTTTCTGGGGTTTTTCTTTGAATGAACGTGTGGCGTGAAGTCCGTTAAGTAGAACTGTTAAGTGCATGTAAATAAATAATAATAGAACGGCTGTAGGCTTTGTTACTCGTGTTTTGTCCCATACATGCATTGGTTGCATACATGACTGCATGATTGTATACGTGCATTGCTTGTATATGTGCATGTGTAAATAAATGTCATTGTTTAAATGTTGACCCGTTCGTTGCGTCCTTTCCCTCATTGAACTGCCATAATTGAGTTTGGAATATAGCTGGCTTTTTAATAGCCGATAAAAGAATCGGATCCGGCGGGGCTTGGCGATATACACCGCTCGGCAAATCGCAAACGGAGCGAGCTGCTTAGCGGCTCGTTTCCAAGCAGGCCCCGTTGAGGTACAGTCTCTCGGTAGTTTTCCCGCGCGATTAATTAGGTAAATCGACCATTCGGCGATTGGACCCTGTAGCGCGTGGGTAGAGTATTGACAAGGCTGTGGTGTGATTAAAGATACACCCGTAGCTGGATTTCGGCATTAATCCGAAAGCTGAGAGTAGGTTTGTCCGTTCGGTGGGCGAGAGCGGCTGCCATTGGCTAGAAGCGGTCGCCCGCACGCCGACGGGCGGGAAACCACAACAATATGATGATTAGCCATGATGAGGAATATAGTTTGATTTGCTAAGAAATGGGTTTACAACTCAACTCCTTGAGGGGTGAGGAGTGGGGGGCAGCAAAGGACAGTAAAGTGAAAACATTTTGGAGCCCATATGAATCAGCACTACCCTGAAGGGTTAAATGAATGGAAAGAAAACTTTGCAAAGGTCAAAATTGCTCAACTTTAATTGCCAATGACAGTTGCTTTTAGTTATAGTTATTTTCCAGCCGTGACACGTGCTGTGCAACATTCAAAAGATATACTCTATAGAAGCTGTTGTGCATAAATTTAGTCAACTGTAAAGAAAAACAAAATTAAACAATTAGCAACCAAACTATTATATAAACCACATCCTCCTTAGTGAATTTACACACCAAATAAATTAAAAAATAAACACACACCAAAAGTGTGGCCAACAGCTGCATTATTCCACAACGACGATATAACAACAACAATATACGGGGTGGCCCATCAAATGATGACATTTACAATCGTGATAGAGGAGAAAAACTGCCATCACTTGGGTGGGCCACCATGTATAGTCTCCAAGACCAGTTGCTGGGGAGTTCCAATGAACGAAGGGTTATATGCCGAGAGCGGGACACTTCCAGGTTGCAGGCACAAAGTCAACCTGGTTCTGCTGTTGCCACTTGGCGAAGAAGACCTTGTTATCTGGAATGGGATGCAAAAGGACCTTGCTTCTGCAGTGATGAAATCATCAAATAATAATCGCCAGATGGCAAATTCAGTTGGTAAAATGAACATCGTGCAAATCTCGCTTGAAGGTCCTAATCCAGTTATTTTGGCTCCGAGTACACGTGGATCTCAAAAAATATAACGTGCATGTTCACTCACAGTCGCAGTTCTGTCGTCAGCCATTCATGGAGAAAAATTAAGTTTTCATTCTTTTTCAAAATGACTTTACAAAGCAAAACAGACTGAGAAAAGGAGAGGCTAGCATGCAAACACCGTGCAATCATGGTGGAGGTATGTTGTTGATGCTCACCGATATGATAACGTCGTATTGTTTATTATTGTTCCAGTTATCATGACATTTACATTACAAACCGATATGGTTAGGAGATCCAACAATTGTAACTGATAACCAGGATCCGACTACATCGAACAGACATTTGGACTGTACAGCGTTCTGGGTTTGGCTCGATATAGCATTGTCCAGGTATCATCAGTGCATTCCGGTCTGCCTGTATACGATTGTAGATCTACGTTATTTCATCACAACTGGAGCGAAGGTAAAGTCACACGAAATGGAGAAAAAGGTTCTGTAACCTCTTGTATTTTGGTCACTAATGTCAAAAGAACTGAAGGTCTCTGGACACATTTTGTACACCAATCACACATCAGTACGATGATTGGAGCACCTGCACATGTCTTCACCTTGCCAAAATGGGGGTTGTAGTATGTAACGTGGCGTTCGATGGTCAGCTGGTAACTAGCACCGCACTTTGCTCCGATATTTTATGGACTGCCTGAACTTCCATATTTAGGAGAGGTGTGCAACATATCCACATCTTGGGCACTTGTAAGGTGATAACCTCAAGGTATGCTGCTGCAGAACATTTGGCCATCGTCACAGGATAATGTTATAATTCCACTCGGGACATCAATTAACATACTCACATCGGTCATCTTCATTCCACAACTGTGAGGATGAGTCAAACTCCTTTAAAGAGGCAAAATATACTCCAGAAAAAAGTTTTCTTTCTACCAACACAACTATAAACAAGGATGTGAGCATGATTACAAAAATAAGAAGAAGAAAAAAAAAACGGACCAGCGAGATCTTGGATGGAGCTCGACTTATGCTTGTGAGGTCTCTTTCTATGAGCTTCGAGCATGCGCCTTGAGAGATTCCAATGTATAACTGAACAGAGAAGGTGGATGCTAAAGTGGTGACAATGAATGCTCTGCATACTCATGTTTTAGATTTCGCCGAATTCTAGTTGATAAGACGGTGACATGTTGAACTGGTCTCAGACCTTCCATAAGTCCGTCCATCACACATGTAGTAGTGATGGGAAGAGGAGAAATAAAGCCATTGAGCTATATCACAAAAAGTCAGTGCCAAAGAAGGCCTTAACCTAAAACTGAAATCGCCTTTTTTGCTTCAGCTCTCATGTTGGACTTCTTGGTGAAGTCCAAAGAGTTATGAACAGTTTCGGAATGTGTTCAAAAAACGGTATGTTATCAAAAGTGTTCAAAACTAGTCAAGTTATAGTCAGTCATTAGACAAATCTATTTCAAAAGGCACTGTTCAAAACGTTTTGTTCATTATGTTTGTTTTTTGTTTGTTGTTCCTTTCCTGTCTCTGCTGTTTTATTGTCCCATGAAGCTGACCTCCCATTTTACGCTCTGGTGGTTCTCAATGCAGCTTTTCATAGCCCGTCTGATGCAGACATGAAATAAATAAAGTTTGACGCCGAGTAAAGCGACTTTTACTTCGAGCCGCGCTATTTGCAAAACACCAGGGAGACAGTTTAGAGCTAGGCCGTGGTGGTGGGAAGAAGCCTCGATAATGGCCTCGAGTCGGAAAAAGCTGCTCAAGATTGGTTGTTGACGTTCAGCTTTCACCAACCCGAACGACCGATGTACACGAAAGGTACTGGCCTGCTGGGATCTCCTTGCCGTAGAGATTAATGACTTTTCATTTGAGGTTTGTCCTCTCTGATTCATCCTACCATATGTGGGTGGCTTTGATGCAACGTGTTTTGCCGAATTCAATTTGGCTAATGATGGCTTGTCTCACTCACACTTTCTCAACTTTCCATTATTTAATTTATTATTACCTTTGTCAAACTTCTACCTTGATTTTTGTTTTACGCAAAATATCATTAATATTACTGCTTGTGCTTCACCAAATTTAACGTATACTGCGATTTAGTATCGGCCATTTCGCCTTGCGGACCTCAGCATCAAGTTGAAAACAACTGTGCAAAACTGGCTGTTGGTGCGAGCCTTTTCCAACCCACGTGACAACTGCGTACTGTCCTTTTGGTTCCACAACGATGGCCGTTGCATGTAACAATCTGTTCCCGAAGCCATTCTTTGGATAGCAAAACATTCTTCAGGCGATGCGTCTCTCTGCCGTGAACCATTTCCAATGTAAAATGAAGACATCAATTGCATGTGATATTACAAGTGGAAAAAAACGTTTACATTTGGCCATGAAGGTTATTAAAAAGATTGCTGCTGTCAAACCAAACCTTGTCCCAGATTAAGAACGTGGTTCATAAAAACCATCAAGCACAAATTTCTCTTACGACTCAGTGAAAGTAGTACAGCCAATAGATGATGTTGAAGAATGCAAACGTGATTGGAAATGCGAGGCGAGACCATCGGTCTATTACATTGACATTTGTCAGGTTTGGGATCACTACTTTCTTGGGTGATTGTCTGCGGTGAGAGCTGGGGGTCGGCAAGGAGTGACGGGACCCGTCGGGTGTTCGGGAGAGGCCCAGGTCACTGGCTGTGCTTCTCGGTTGTGGTGGGTGGCTGCCGACGGCTGCGGCTTGAGGCTGGCTCACTTGTACGCTTGCCATTTCGTTCTGCACTTCAAATGTCGTTAACAGGAAATGACTCCGACCCTCAACCTACGGGATACAAAGAGTCTGATCAAGCTCAGATCACAGACTGTTCTGGCTTCACAACAGACAGACTGGCATCAGCGGTAACTGGACTTGGCAACTTTATGTGCATTAAATTACCAATGGGTGTTTGGCCTTATTATAGTGGTTCCGATATGTGGATATGAAACTTCCAGAAGATGGAAGCTCTGGCCTTCTGGATTCGTACATAAAATCTGAAGTGTATTGGATGCTTTTGAATGCAAAACTGCATCTTCACATCATATTTTATCATGACTAAAATAGAAATTACAGCATATTATATAATTGTTGTCCATCTCATGCCCCTCTGGGGTGGATGCTCATAAACAGGATGGGTGTTGCTCATAAAAAATGAGGATGCTCATAAACATGAAAACAAGATTGGGACTCCATCATGGGGCACTGCCAAAGTGTCCCTCAACATTACTACTAGTCGTACTTATTTAACAACCCCAATTATTCTCAACTTCTTGTGGGGTCAGTTTCAGAACGTTTTTGGCTGAAGTCTTTCACGAATGGCTGGTCAGGCCTGACATTCAAGTGAAGATGGTAGAAATTTGGAATTTGTTCAGTGTGCCGATGATAACTCACGCTTCGTGAAGGACGTGTGGTATCTTTAATGGCCACAAACTAATGACAGCATTTGGGACACCCAGTTTTCATGGTGATTTGCATGTAGGGAGATAAAGCACCCTGCATGCAAATCACCAGTTACCAGTTTACAGATAGGCAGGTTTAACCCAGGCTAGACAGCTCAGAAGCAACTGTGCATATGGCCATACATCTCGGATATCTTGCTAGCTGAAGTAGCGCTGTACAGTAGGAGAGTAAGTTGGTCAGGGCACCAGCATGCAATGGCTTACTACTTTTGAAAGCAAACTCCATTAGATCTTCAACATCTACAAGTAAACGGTAGCAAATAGGCGAACTGGGTTATTGTCCCCCTTAATGCCCGGTCACACCTTGACGTTTTAGCCAGCGATGGCAACGTATTAAAATGTATGTAAAACGCTGGCTTACGTTGAACTTTTGATGTTTTTTTTTAAAGATTCGGACGTATTCATAGCGACTTGGTCTTATGTATAATGCATTGGTAATGGACACAGAACGTTTCGTTGTGTTATAGATAACTTATACCAACGAATGCTGAGCCTGTTGTCGGCCTACACAACCGATGCCCAACGATAGTCTAACTTAGGCATAGCGCGTTGCACGCATCGCCGACGATGTCGTGACGTAGCCTATTAAAAGGCTGACGCACAATGATTCGAATCATAACTGCCGTAGAAATGGAAGTGTCAACATCGCGGTCACACCTTGGCGATCTTGCCAGCGTATGCCGACCTAAGAAAAATGTGTCTAAAACGTTGGGGCACGTCAAATACGGTATGAGTCAGTTTGGTATACGTGAGTAGAACGCTAAAGTACGCTATCATACATCGTAGTAAGTAGAGTACGTCAAGAAATTTTAAACATGTTCAAAATTTTACGACGTACTCGGCGTATGACACACGTTCCGCATGCGATGGGGATAAGTTGTACACACGATATGTGGACGCTTACACACGTCCACAAAGGCTACTTATAAGTCGAAACACGTCGCGGTAATGTCTTTTTTACGCGAAACTTATTTCTAACTTATGTTTGACGTGCTTTGAACCAATTCTTTACGCAGTCCCAACACACATCGACGTATGTAGATGTATTCCAATGACGTCTTCCGGTCGACAAAAAAAAATAAATGAACGTGTTTCTAGCTTACAACTGCCATATAAAGACGTGTTCCCAGCGGTTTTGGGAATTGGTATATAAAAATGCTGCTCATAAAAGGGGAACCCAACAGTGTTTTCGAGTCCTTTTTGAGTCGATGTCCATGTCAGCAGTAACAGTATCAGTATCAGTATTAGTATTAGTATTAGTAGTAGTTTGTTCATGTTGGCAGTAGTAGGTGAGTGTGAGGGGGAGGGTGTGGGTTATGATGGATCGTCCTTGCGTTTAACGATTTAACGATTTAAATGATAAACTCAACGATTTAAATGGCTGCATCTCCACTATTGAAAGTAGACGCTTGCGCTCAACAATTGGATTTTTTTTTACACTCAACGACTTTTAAACGGTACCACTCAACTATTTTCATTATTTACAATGAACGATTTAAATTGCTGTCACTCGCCTTTGTTTTTTGACGCTGAGGTTTTGAAATTTGAAGCGTTTCTTCTGAACGTGTTAAATCGCTCAAACTCGACTATTTTAAATAGACACTGCCGATGGACAATTGGAATCATAGCCAAGCTAGACATCGAAGTGTGAACATCCTCGTCATGCCGAAGAAAAGTTTGAAGAATGCTGCAAATAAGTGTCCTGGCCGTGGCCGTGGACGCTGACGCAAGGACAATCCATTATACCGACATCTTTCAGCCTATGAGTAACTTAAAAGTAACGTCTGTCGACGTGTGGCAACGATCGCGTAACGTGCCAACAACACGTTAAAAATAGGTTAGAAATAAGTTTCGGGTACGCTAAACATTACCTCGGCATGTCTCAACTTATGATTAACTTACAAGTAGCATGTGTTGACGTCTCTCAACGATCGCAGACCGTGCATACAACTTGTGGCCAGCGTAGCGGAACGTGTGAGTCATACGCCGGCATACGTCGTGAAATTTCAAGCATGAAAAAATTTGAGGACAACCAAAAAGTACAACGTTTAAAGCCAGCGTACAATGGCGTATGGCAGTGTTTTTCAGCGTGCTCTCAATGTTATCAAAACTTACCCATAACGTATTCAACGTGTGCCAGCGTTTTAGAAAAAAAATTCAAAAATCGGCATACGTTGGCTAAAACGTCAAGGTGTGACCGGGCCTTTAGAAGGATGGTGCACTCAGTGATGCGAAGCCCTGCCGGTTCTGTTCTTGCATATGGCAGTTTGGCTGCCGGTAGCTATCATTTCTTGGAAGTATGGCTGTGCCACTGATGCTGTGCCCCTCTACCAGTACACTGGTACTCATTTCGCCGAACTCAGAAGAATGACAGGCTGAGTCAACCCCATCTGGTGTCAATTCAGCAGCCAACGGGGGCTCAAACTCAGGACCCTGGGATCCTAAGCCAGCCACCCGAGCCACTAAGCCAACATCAGGCTTCGCCCTGCCAGTAAAGTACTAGCATGACAGTTTGTATTCAAGCTGAAAATGCAAATTAGACTTCTCGATGGCAAGTACGGTACCTCTGAACTATCCCTTCAGCCCTAAATTTGAATAAACTATACATGAGTGTTCCAAGTTTGACCTGGACTTATATTTATACCAAAGCTTCCAGGCAACCATGACAGGCAATCGTAACTACATCCAATCATATGGAAATGTTAACAGGCTCATTGTTTTTGGTGAACCACCATATTTGTTACCTCACTTGACGCCATCTAAATTTTCAGCACGTACATTCAAGCAAGAAGCATAATTATAGGCCTTGGATATGAACAATACGAACAATAGCTATAAAGACAAATTCCATCAAAATAATTAATCTACATACATTACCCTGCCAAAAAAAATCCAAATATAATTCGAACCACCCCCATGGGAAAATAATCATATGAATGTTCACACACCTACCTGGCTCACTGGCCCAGTGACTGCAAACTCTGGTTTGCGCTGGAGCTTGCGGTGCAGCTGGGGCCCGCGCCCAAAGAACATGTAATTAACGAAAGCATATTCCAGCAATGCGAGGAATACAAACACAAAGCAACCCATCAGATAGATGTCAATGGCCTTTACGTAGGGGATCTTGGGCAGAGTCTCACGCAGGTGAGTGCTGATGGTGGTCATGGTGAGTACAGTTGTAATTCCTGTGAATGCAAAGTCCATGCAAGACCCTTTGTCAGCAAGTTTCCAAGATTAATTGAATACCAGAAATATTGTTCTGCTTTAGTTTGAACACACAATGAAACATTAGACCTACTTTATTGATAATGAGTTACATAAATCTTTGTGTAATGGATATAAACAATCACACAATAAAACATGTATTGGATGACACCCTCCTCTTCTCCAATCACCCCAGGTATCTATGCTGGTTTTGAGACCACCAACAAACTATCCTTTGCCAAATCACAGAATACCATGAGCATGACATCAAATACAGCTTTAGCAGTGTATACAAGAGGGAGTTAAAAACCGCCACCCCCACCCCCCTCCACAAACCAAGAAGGAATGAATGGTCTTGGCACCAACAAATTTCACCAAAGTTGTTAAACCCTTATTTATCATTTCCAGCCAGTATCACACATTTCTCTTAGTCAGAGGGGTGAGTTTCTATATGGTATGAAACATGTCATCTTTTTTCTATTCTATAAAGAAACACGGTTCCATCAGTTGCCGGACTGGTTTTATCACTTATTGGCAGATTGTCAGTGACAGTGTAGAAAGAAACGCACACCACCGAGGCTGCCAAATATGCACTACATGCAATGCTGATAGTAGTCAACATATAAATACTAAAAGCACAATCATGTCTCTCATCTGTAAATGGAAGAACAACCAACGAACTCTCACCTCATCAATCCCAACTGCGACGATGACGGTATAATTAAATCACACTCGGCAATTGTGGTTAAGGAAGGCTGTATAAAGGAACCCATAAAGCTGCATAAGGTAAGTGATGAAACCGGTACGATGGCTGATGGGCCGGTAGCGTTGGGGTTTTGCACCTTTTTATGTAATGCTGTGATGTTGGCTGATTTCCAAGCAGATGGAAGATGACATATGGTAAATGACAGGGTAAAAATATACCCGTGCGGGAGTGATGGTCATCTCTGCGAGAAAATATATAGCCTCCTGAAGGTAGGGCAGTTTTTGCAAACTTTGAAGTCACGTGACGTGAAAACGAAAGCAAAATTCGAAAATCCGTCCTGACCAAATTTAGATATTGTCCCATACATTCATATGCCACAATCAAATTCAAGATTGCTTGAGAAATGTAGGAGGAGATAGATTTTGAAAATCGTCATTTTCGCATGAAAATCGTCATTTTCACATTTTTTGCCAACTTTGAAGTCACGTGACACGAAAACCAAAGTGAATATCGAAAATCCGGCCCGATCAAAATTTAGATATTGTCCCATAGATTGATATGCTACAATCAAATTTAAGATCGCTTGAGAAATGGCGGAGGAGATAGAATTTGAAAATCATCATTTTCGCAACTTCAAAGGCCTCGTGACCTTGACCTTGACCTTCGGTGACCTTGAAAGTCATACTATCGTGTACGTCTCATCGACCTCTATCAGGATCACTAATGACCAGATCTCCCGCTTCAACTTCATTGTGAATGGACGGACGGACGGACGGACGGACGGATCGAAGGACATCGACACCCATATTATTAGGTCATGCTCAAAGAGATGACCTAAAAAGGGCAGAGAGAGGAAGTGCAAGAGCAGCAGAGCAGATTTTTAAGGCACAGAGCTGTCGTCTGCAGAGTCAGAGTCGAGGGTTGCCAGAACCTTTCCCCGTTTTCAGGTACAAACGACACAGAATTCAGGAGAAATGGGTACAACTGGGAAGGATGGGTACAGAGAGAGAGAGAGAGAGAGAGAGAGAGAGAGAGAGAGAGAGAGAGAGAGAGAGAGAGAGAGAGAGAGAGAGAGGCAGACAGACAGACAGAGAGAGACAGACAGACAGACAGACAGACAGACAAAAAAAAAACGGGTTGGCAACAATATTTGGAAGCAGACACAGAATTGAGGTATTCAGCTGTCTCACGAGCAGAGTCGGCTCTGGTGCCATTTGAAGTGAGTGAAGGGATGGAAGAGGAGCATACACCAGAGACAGACTTGTCAAGGTACCACCAGGTTTTCGAGGAGGGAGATAAGTATGAAAGCTCCTTTTTGAGATTGGACAGATGTTGTTTTCTGGCTCTCCTGAAGGTAGACAAATACTTGTTTTGGGCTTTGTGGATTGATTTGAGGTTGCATTCAATCAGTTTTGCCTTCCATGAGGAGAAAGCAAGTTGTTTTAAAGCAACAGCCTCACCTCAGGATTCAGAGAACTAAGAGCGGGAGGATGGGTAAGAATATTGAAGACAAGATGGGATTGAATCTGTGCATAAGAGAGAGCAGTTTTCTGTGGAAGAATTCCCAGGCTGAATTAACATCAGCGGCAGTGGATATAGGAGGTCATTTCAGGAATTGGAGCAGCGCTTCACTGCATCTACTTTCTGCCAGGACTTCAGGGGCCACTTTCTGCCAGGACTTCATGCCTGGCCCATCGCCATCTCCTGAAGATGCCAATTAACCTGCTGCATCCACGAGGCAAAAGGTCGGCCCATTGGCCTCCTCCGCTCATGAGGCTCCCGAGCTGAGAGAATCTGGTGAGCAGGATCAGCATCAGGAAAATGAGCCACATATCAATACAGCCGCAGCTGACGCTCATGGACGATACAGGTAACAATCTCATCTCAGTCTCTCTCAGAAACCGCTCGTTGGACACAAAGTCTGACCAGCAAGAGCCAAGGATTCTCTGAAGAGACCTAGTACCGAATGAGTTAAGTCTCTGTCTCAGATCCCTGGTCAGAGTCCAAGTTCCACATGCGTAGACCAAGACTGGAAGCACCAAGGACTGAAACACTCGGACTTTCATCCTCCTGCATAGGTACCGACAGCACCACACCCCATGATCCAGTGAATCCATGACTCCCCAAGCCTGACCTAGACATCTATTGACCTCTGGCTCACAACATGCGGAGACATGAATATCACTGCCAAGGTAAGTGAATCTGTCTGTAACCTCAACATCTTTCCATCATCAATGTCATCAACATCAATGAAGGTGATTCACAGTTGATTGGAGGGTCAGCAATGGGGAGAGTTAGACACCTGATATCCAACTCAATAGCTGGTGGGTGAGCCTAGTACAGACGCTCAAAGTAACTGGCCTAGCGGGCCTTCACTTCCAACTCTGCTGTCAAGATCTCACCACCCTCCGCTCTAAATGGAGTACAACGAGGGCCGGGCTTGAAGGAATGCAATGCACAAATTTCTCTGGCAGCAGGTTGAGAATCACTTTACCACAGGTGATGCTTTACCCCTTCACAGATTCCTCACACATAGGCCTCCTTGCCTGTCCTCGGTGAACGTACTGTGCAGTTTTACGCCTCAACTCCCTTAACAGCTCAGCTCTGCCATTAAGCATGGTCCTGTTACTCTGATCAATGGTATCCAGTGTCCCTTGGGAACATCAAAGATTGCAGTCTTGAAGGCACGCCACAACTCTTCAGGATTCCCCACAGCAGACAGACCCCTCAAATCCCCCCTCAGCCTGTTCGCAAACTCCTCAGCTACCCCACTCATCCCTGAGCTTGCCAACATCCAGCCTAGGCTAGGATTTAAGCTGAAACTTCAGTTCCTACAACAATCCTGTGGTTGATATTGAGGAACTAAGCAATCCAGCATATCCTGCAGGTCTGAATCATCCTCTAGTGACCATCAACGAGCACATGATGAAGCTCCTTTGCCACACCACCTGCATTGGAATACCAAGTCCAGTGATGAGCCTGTGAATGCTCAAACCATGAACCAGCCACCTTGCAAAGGCTTCTTGCAAAGTCAAGGAACTTAGTGCTCTTCTGGTTCACAGTTCCAGACCCATGGGGACCAACACATGCCTCAAAAACATCATTGTCAGTGCCAGTCAATGCACTGAAATCCCCCAGACCAGAAGAGTATCTTGCCTGGGGCACTGGATATATGTATATACAGTGGGGAGAACAAGTATTTGATACACTGCCGATTTTGCAGGTTTTCCCACTTACAAAGCACCGAGAGGTCTGTAATTTTTATCATAGGTACACTTCAACTGTGAAAGACGGAATCTAAAACAAAAATCCTGAAAATCACATTGTATGATTTTTAAATAATTAATTTGCATTTTATTGCATGAAATAAGTATTTGATACATCAGAAAAACAGAACTTAATATTTGGTACAGAAACCTTTGTTTGCAATTACAGAGATCAGATGTTTCCTGTAGTTCTTAACCAGGTTTTCACAGACTGCAGCAGGGATTTTTGGCCCACTCCTCCATACAGATCTTCTCCAGATCCTTCAGGTTTTGGGGCTGTCGCTGGGCAACACAGACTTTCAGCTCCCTCCAAAGATTTTCTACTGGGTTCAGGTCTGGAGACTGGCTCGGCCACTCCAGGACCTTGAGATGCTTCTTACGGAGCCACTCCTTCGTTGCCCTGGCTGTGTGTTTCGGGTCGTTGTCATGCTAGAAGACCCAGCCACGCCCCATGTTCAATGCTCTTGTTGAGGGAAGGAGGTTGTTGGCCAAGATCTCGCGATACATGGCCCCATCCATCCTCCCCTCAATACGGTGCAGTCGTCCTGTCCCCTTTGCAGAAAAGCATCCCCAAAGAATGGTGTTTCCACCTCCATGCTTCACGGTTGGGATGGTGTTCTTGGGGTTGTACTCATCCTTCTTCTTCCTCCAAACACGGCGAGTGGAGTTTAAACCAAACAGCTCTATTTTGGTCTCATCAGACCACATGACCTTCTCCCATTCCTCCTCTGGATCATCCAGAAGGTCATTGGCAAACTTCAGACGGGCCTGGACATGCGCTGGCTTGAGCAGAGGGACCTTGCGTGTGCTGCAGGATTTTAATCCATGACGGCGTAGTGTGTTACTTATGGTTTTCTTTGATACTGTGGTCCCAGCTCCCTTCAGGTCATTGAGCAGGTCCTGCCGTGTAGTTCTGGGCTGATCCCTCACCTTTCTCATGATCATTGAGGCTCCACGAGGTGAGATCTTGCATGGAGCCCCAGACAGAAGGAGATTGACTTTTTTCTTGAACTTCTTCCATTTTCTAATAATTGCGCCAACAGTTGTTTCCTTCTCACCAAGCTGCTAGCCTATTGTCCTGTTGCCCATCCCAGCCTTGTGCAAGTCTACAATTTTGTCCCTGATGTCCTTAGACAGCTCTCTGGTCTTGCCCATTGTGGAGAGGTTGGAGTCTGATTGATTGAGTGTGGACAGCTGTCTTTTATGCAGATAACGAGTTCAAACAGGTGCAGTTAATACAGGTAATGAGTGGAGAATGGGGGGCTTCTTAAAGACAAAACTAACA
The DNA here is from genome assembly GCF_056783735.1 of Eptatretus burgeri. Taxonomy (NCBI): domain Eukaryota; kingdom Metazoa; phylum Chordata; class Myxini; order Myxiniformes; family Myxinidae; genus Eptatretus; species Eptatretus burgeri. Next base: position 42,211,283 of record NC_140976.1, read on the forward strand.
GGTCTGTGAGAGCTGGAATTCTTACTGGTTGGTAGGTGATCAAATACTTATTTCATGCAATAAAATGCAAATTAATTATTTAAAAATCATACAATGTGATTTTCAGGATTTTTGTTTTAGATTCTATCTTTCACAGTTGAAGTGTACCTATGATAAAAATTACAGACCTCTACGTGCTTTGTAAGTGGGAAAACCTGCAAAATCGGCAGTGTATAAAATACTTGTTCTCCCCAGTGTGTGTGTGTGTGTGTGTGTGTGTGTGTGTGTGTGTGTGTGTGTGTGTGTGTGTGTGTGTGTGTGTGTGTGTGTGTGTGTGTGTGTGTGTTGTTATTTCCGGCTTTCTTCTTGGGAGTACGATGCAGTAATTGGTCTTTATTTTTATTACCCAGGTGTTTCCATGTTTTGTCCACAACCTGCATATCATCATGAAACTGATCAAATAAAACATGTAATTAATTACTTGTAAATCATCAATTAAACTAAAGATGTTTCTACACCTTTGTGCAGTTGTTAGTTTATTCCTGCACATGTTCTGGACCCAATCAGACTTGTACATGTGGAGGAACAAATTTGTAAAGAAAGGGGCCGGATAATAAACCCTTGGATATCCCACCTGTCTGATGGGGTATCTTGTTGCCAAATTTAAAGAAACTGTTGTTTAGGAGAAATCAAATACTTTCTTTAAGTTTATTCTTTGAAAAACTACATGAACATTGATTTTCCTTTATCGACCAGTTTGCTCTTTTTTGATAAACTTTAATGTATGCCATATTACCTCCTGTAAATGCTTTATCTGTCGCTCGTCCAATGTGGTTATGAGCTTGTCATGTGGAATGTTTGTGTATCGTGTAGAAAAATCACAAGTTGATAGACATTTAGCCTTACCCTTGTTATTAATGTCGTGAATACTGTCGATTACTGGTTTGGAATTATCAATGATCCAGAATTTTTTGACATTTAAAACCGCACCTTTTCATGGTAATTTTTCAATCATTTATAAATTAGTTTCATCACCCATGTAATACTACCTGACAATGGTTTCAAACTGCATTCTTTACTTGCGATGATGAACCTCATCTTACAAGGGTTTGTGTTAATTTTTGGGATCCAGTAAATGAATGGTAATTTATGGTGTTTATCGAGAACTAACAGTCTTCTCGATTTTGAATGAGTTACGTGGTGTTGTATCAAGTCTATTTTATTATCGTTACTTATTTTGTAGGTTTTTTAGAGTCCAGTCTGTCAGCCCAATTCTTGCAATTAATCCCGAAAACAAACACGCATGCACACGCACGCACACGCACGCACGCACGCACGCACGCACGCACGCACGCACGCACGCACACACACACACACACACACACACACACACACACGCTCTCAGTGGGGAAGATTAAAAAGAGAAAAAAGGGGGACAGGGTGGAGTGAAAACGAGTCAAGGGTCTAAAATTCCACCTCTTTGCAGCAACAGCAAAACGTTTGTGGACCCTGAATAAGGAGCGAAGGATCAAAGCAAAACAAAACATGAACAAAAACAAAAACGTTATCACAAACTTCAAACCAACCAACTCGATCTGGGGCCAAGGGAACGTGAGAGCAAACCACATCGAAATGTGACAGAGTAATGAATACGAGTCTTTGTCATGTTCTCGTGTCAATCTGGGTTTGCGGACAATTTGAACGACAGGTTTTATCCACCGAGAATTGACAACGGTACACTCACCACCATGGGAAGCAAAGTGAAGCTCTGACTTTTTGCTCCAATGAAGGGTAAATGCCCGAAACATGAACTTCATTTCGCTTCCCATAGCGGTTAGCATACCTGTATGTACCTCCAGGTGATAAAATTGATCATATCACAATGTGTTTACTTGTGGATTAATTTTAAATTGTTCATGCAATATAACTGGTGGAATCGTGTTTTATTTATTTTTATAATTTCAGCAATTCACGTGCACAATCTATAATTGTTGGTCGTTAAAAGCAGCAAAGGTTTGCTGAATGTTTTGAACTTTGAGTACGTTTTGTTTTGTTTCTGAGATGCATCTTGCTGGAGAGAGGCAAGTTGAGCACACTGACGTGACAACAGACAAGGAATGCACACATGAAATGCAACAAGGCAGTTGCTGACACAGGAGAGCAGAGATAATCAAGCAGCATGCAGGGAAGCAGTTGCACCGGGGTGCAACCGAAGAATGCTATCAATTGCAATTCAGCATAGACTAAGCGCTGCAAGGTGCAACTCCGCACCATAAAAATCTAAATAGCAATGAACCATTACTGCAAGACTCCTGTTGCCATTATCAATGCAAACAAATAAATAAAAATCAACAATAAAAAAATAAAAATTGGGATTTGAACACACCAAGAGCGACACGTGCAGCAGAAGCATCGTAGCTGATCCAAAAGGAGACCCAGGAGAGAATGGTGATCAATATGGAAGGCATGTAAGTTTGCAGGATAAAAAATCCGATGTTCCTCTTCAGTCGGAAGCTCAAGGACAGACGTGGGTACGAACCTGCATTCGAGTTAAAAAAAAAAAAATTCGTCCATAGAAGATGTTATTATTTATGAAGCTTGCAGGCAGTGAGATTTGTTGTTGTTGTTGTTGTTGTTGTTGTATGTGCTCAGATCAATCTGGCAGATTAACCCAGACTCGGCTTGCATAAACGGTAAGAGGACATTTGTGATGGAAGAAATATCCCCATAAAAAGCCTTGGCAAGATTAAACAAATAAATCAATTCTTGCAAACGTACGACACCCCAAGAGGCTATTGAAAGAGTTCCTTGGCATTTCACATTGCCGGTTTGCTCAACGGTCCGACATGCAAGGTTACTGTTAGTGACAAAGACAATGCGGTCTGTATGTGCTTTCTGTTTACCACTTTGCTTCCCTCCTTGTTAGTTGTTATCACTTTAAATAATCCAGTTCGTACCGGTCGCAAAATTGACCCTTCTCGTGACCAAACGATGCTCGGTAATGGAAAACTGGGGAAGTTCCACCTTGTCGACTCCGGTAACAGCACCACTGTCATTGCGCCAATAGAAGTCGATGTCGTCCGTTGTATATCCATCTGTGAACAACCGGCAAAATAACTTTTTTTTATACTTGAGGTGATCTCGCTCGGTGGATTTCTCATCAAAGGAAGTTCACTTTTTCATTTGGGATAACAGCAAGCTATGCCCAGGTTCAAGATGGAGGATCACAATCTGAGAGAGCAGTAATACAGACAAGTTTGACCCTGAGATTGAGGAATGTATTTTGTGGAAGGATGTTTACTCTGTGAAGTTGTAACCCAAGCAGCCAGGACACCAGACCGACTTTTGTTACACACCCTGTCACCTGCAGCGACAGTTGGCCAGATTCGGTTTGGCATCATTTGCTACCTGGAATCCAACGTGATTAATATAGCTCACTAGGAACTCACAGCTCTCGATTTCCAGTGTGCAGTTCTGCTCATCCAGTGGGTAACGCCGCAAGTCCATCATGCAAGCCGCTGTCGTGGTTATCCTGCATGACAACAACAATTCACAATCCCCAAAAGTTATACATAGAAAGCTCAAGTTTTGATTTCATAACTTGGCATAACTGTGGATTACCACAAACAAATCCAACAGGATTCCTAAAGTGAGTGTTGGCAACTCGATCCAGATGACATTTTCAAACAATGATGATGCTTCTCAAATGGCAATATCAAGATATGCCTGCATGGCTACCAGTGCCAGATTTATGGTGGTTGAGGCTCCGTAGCACACATGGGTGATGGTGGCTCTTTCTGTCACCAACGATGAAGTAAAGCAGTGGTGTTCAACCTTTTTCACTGATGGCACCCTAAACTCATATCTTATTCTGTGATGGCATCCCTTTTCAATTTTCCATTTGTATAGTTGCCTTAACAACATTACAGGTTTCACGAGTTAAATTATTGGATAAAATACGTAATTTCAGGAGTGTTTTTGCGGGCTTTTATTACCACCATTGGGTTCCAGACACAACTGAAGATTGGCAAAGTGTGCAATTATCCGGTCAAAAAGATATTGGATTATTGTTACAACTTCCAAGCTACATTTGATTTATAAGTAACGAAACGAGAAGTACTGTATTGCTTAATATGTTCCTGGTATCACATTCCACAAACATAAAGTAAAAATCCCTCAAACGAGTGAATATGGACTAAATTAGTGAAACAATTTCCAACTGGACTTGTCAAATACCCAATGAATGCCCAATTTTTGGGGGGAAATTTTCTGCACTGGTAAATATGGGGTTCATCCTTCCTATCATTCACAGACCGGTGTTTGTCGCGGCACTCCTCCTACAGTTCCAGGCTGATTACATCAACACTTGCTACAGAGGATCAGCATGAACCCAATTAATCTAATGGGGTGTTTATATCTTTACCAGTGGTCTTGAAGGGGATGAGGGATGCAAATTCTCTATGTAAATGTGTATCGTGTAGCGCCGCCTCCAGGTGGGGGAGGGTATTACAAGTCTCCACCATTTACAGTGCAGTATTCTTGTCCCCACATTTTCCAGTGCTGTGAGGTGTTTTAAATTATAAACAGCAGGTATGTTTTTGCTTCACATGCACGTGTTGTTGTTTTTTGCCTATACACTACCAAAATAAAGGTGTGGGTCAGAAGAACGTGTTCCATGCTTGGAACAAGATCGCTCATAGGACGGGCACTCTGCTAGTAAACTATAATTCACAACAACAATAGTTCACAACACGAGAATGCCACTTGTGTGTATGCTTTCGGCTGGCTAATTCAGGTGTGCAAAAATTACATATTGTTGTGGTTACCAGATTCGCAAACCACCATTCAGGTCCCTTAGGTGAGGTATCTCGGTAAGTGCATGTGTAGTTAGGCCCAAACCCGTTGTCTAGTGGGAATACATGTCATTTATGCGAGCTGCGACTCTTCAGGATAGCCGTTTTTCTTTTACTATCTTTATTTTGGACCAACCGCCATGATCACAACCACAACATCAACCACCGACCACAACCACCGCTTCACCACAACCGCCACGACCTTCACGCACACCTCACAACCGTAGCATCGCCACCGTTCTTGCCCCGCTGTGGGTACCGGTGTTGGATTCGTGCAGAACGCGCGTCGAACAGCGTGTACAAAATCACGGATTTTGTGCTTCAAAAACGGATCAAAAACGACACACGCCCACTTTTTGCCGTCCAATCGGTGAGCGAGGGGCGATTTGGCCCCGCCTCCAGAACGATCGATATATGCAAATTTGTGGATCAAAAAGCCTTCACGCCCACTTTTTCTCGGGCCAATGGGGAGCGAGGTGAAAGGTCAAAGGGAGGGGGTCAAAGGCGAAGTTACGGGGGGATAAAAGGACGGTGTTCGTCAGTCAGAGAGAGTCGCAAACGAGAACGAGAAGGAGTCGAGAACGAGAAGGAGTCGGAACGGAGGGGACGAGTGTGGAAGACTGGAGCCCGAAGCCGGCAGTGGCTGGAGAAGCTGAAGAGAGTCGGACGAGGGGGTGCTCGCGTCGGTGCCAGGAGCTGCATGCCCGAGGGAGGCCGGCAGCGCGACCTGGCCGAGGTGGAGACTCACACCAGGGATAATAAAGATCCTCTATACCCCGAGCATCAGCAACCCCCTCCTGTTTCCCCCCGCGCTGAGATAGTGCGACCAAGGGGGCCCCGTTCCCACCCCCTGCCAGAGACCGTCCACGAGGCCCGCGGGTTGCGGGGCCATCGCCGCTCCGCGTCTCATCACCAGACGGGTAGGCCCGACCCGGTCTCGGCCTCAGGCCTGCCTCATTCTTGAGGGTATTTCTTTTCCTTGGTTTTGGGTATGTGTTGTCGGCGCCGTCTGTGAAGTAGAATTGTATAAGTGTTGCCGTGTGCTCGGTAGTCGGTATTAGCTCTGCACTGTGTTTTCACTTTTATGTTTGCTTTTTGTGTAAATGGAAGTGTGTTTTCTTTTTTGTGTGCATTTGGTGGAATTGTATTTGTGTGCTTTCCGTTCGTCGCGAATAAATGTGCTTTATTGTTGAACTGTTCTCCCGCTTCGCTTCGTCTTTTCCTCCATTGAATCCCCATCTTGCTTCACGTAAAGGGTTGGTAGTGGGCTGAATACGCCCGATAATTAATCGAACCGTCGAGGTCGACGATAACACCGCTCGGTTATTCTGATAGTACGGAACGGGTCGCTTAAGTGGCCCGTGTCCGAAGTCGACCTGCGGCGAGGTGCGATCGCCCGGTCTACCCTCCGCGTGGGTACTTAGGTAGCTCGAATTTGGCGAGCAACCCTATCCCACGCGGGGGCTGATTGGCTCGATCGCGGTGAGACCGAAAGGTCCACCCGTGACTGGTTCCCGGCGTTAGTCCGAGAGGGTCACGACTGGATTGTCCGTCCGGTGGGCGACGTGCCGCGATTCGAGTTACGTGGCCGTCGCACGCCGGCGGGCGCGAAGACCGCAACAATATATATATATATATATATATATATATATATATATATATATATGTATATGTATATATATGTATATATATATATATATATATATATATATATATATATATATATATATATATATATATATATATATATATATATATATAAATAATGGCAGTAATCCTGGATGAACCCTTGGGCGGTGGAGAGGCCCCTGGGCACGTGCCCTGGTTGCCTTTGTGTAAATCCAGCACGAGTGGCTACTGGAGTGTCTCCAATCATCAGGGTCATCAGCCTTAAAAAAAAAACAACCTGCTGGACCCTTTTTACTTCAGATAAAGATTGCTTCAGCACCATCTGGTTTATGTCGCAAAAGTGCTCATATGTAGCTTCTCATCAAGCCAATTAGCAATGACTGTTGCGTTTCAAGCACTTTGTACCTCAAAATCTCAAAATGATAGAAGTTAAGGGTGAGGACGACCTGCAAAAGGAAAAGATCATTCATCAGATGAGGACAGAGGCAACATCTATCTCAAAGCAAATAGGTTATGACCTCCATTGTTACAACTTGCCAGATACACTAACTCGGGAACACAAGTTATACCATATAAACACTCATTTCTAAACTTGTCTCAAATGGAAAAAAAAACAAGCAGGGGGGATCTCTTTGCTTTGCATAGTCTATCTGGGAAAACAATAACAATGAGTGCCAATCAGACAACAATGGGTATAGCCTTGAAGCTGCACCACAAGTTTGGCTCAAGTGAGGCCAATGATATTCTACGTGATGGCGATACAGCACTGCATGATCACATTATCTGACTCAAACTCTGCAGCCAAATTTGTTGGTGATCAGGGGTTTTCAGCCATCGGTATGAATGTAAATGGAGGTTTAATTGGTGTCATCTGACAACTATGACCTGAATATCTCCACCCCAAAAGGCACAAGAGAAACGCATGCGACGGCAATATAATTCACCCTGCAGGCTTCGATGACCAACAGTCAATTTGAATCTCACATTGCAACCATACCAAAACTGAGCAAGGATGAAATGGCCAAACTCAAGCTGAGTGAAATATTCCCAGCTGGAATTTGCTCACTATCAAGGTCCTAAAAATCCTGTACCAGCAAAAGTTACTGTGCTCGTTGGACAACATTGGGAGCATGTAGTCAAAACAGAAGCTCGTGTTTCCTCTGGTGAAGCAGCTGACCTGGAATGGTTGAAAAAGGTGACTGAAAATGACCAGTTTGGAACACTGGAAACACCTATGGTCAGGCTACATGAAAAGCAAAGCAAGGGGCGATGAGCCAGATAACTGCCGCAAATTATATTTCTGGCCCCTTGATCAATTCCCCACCATCTCAACCAGATACCATGTTGACTACTATGCTACAGGCAGTTATTGACAGTTCTCTATTCTCATAATCAACGTGTAGCTCTCAACAGAATCTTTTCATTTGCTCTCCCTGCTAACACTGGAGTGCCCCCGAGGCAGTCTTCTTGGCCCAGTCCGATTCCTAATCTTCATCAACGATCTTTCTGACTCTCTAGAACACTCGCTTTATGTAATTGCTGATGACTCCACCCTCTGCCATGACATTCCTCATCCTTCATATAGGCAGGCAGAAGCTTCTTCACTCTCTTCAGACCTTGATGAAATCACAAGCTGGTCAAATAATCGGAATATGTCTTTCAATCCAGACAAATCTCACACTCTCCTTCTCTCCGAAAGGAGCATATAGCAACCCTCCCATTTACTTTCTTAACAATCTTCTTGAGGAAGTTCAGTCACTCAAACTCCTTGGTCTCTCTCTCAGCCATGATCATTCTTGGGCAAACCATATTTTGAAGTTAACCTCCAGAGACAGTCGCCGACTATGCATCCAGCATTATACAAAGTCCTTCCTTGGCACACCTAAACTTCTATCCATCTGCAAGGTCCGCAACTTGATGGATTCATGCTCTCCCATCTGGGCTGGTGCTTCTGCCTCACACCTTGCTCAGCTTGATGCCATGAAAACCAAGGCCTGCAAGATTATTGGAATCTCCTGTGATGATGCTGAGTCTATGGGCCGATCACTTTCCAATCATAGACAGGTCAGTGGTCTCTGTCTTATTCTGCCTCCTTTCTGGTCTTTCACCCTCTGTTCTCTCCATACTTTGTTGCCCCCTCCCAGTTATCTGCAGGCCACACACCATCCACCATCAACCACCTTCTAGTGAAACTCCCAAAACCCAGAATCACTGCTCACCTTCACTCATTTGTTCCTCTTTCTTTCTCCACCTGTGTAATCAACTTCCACACTCTACTTAATCTCATTCTTCCCTCCAGGTCTTGAAGACAGCTGTTCACCACTGTCTCAGATCATCCACCCATCCAAAACCATGATCTTTTATCCACCCGTAAATCCTTCCACCCTCAAGCCCACCTCCTTCCACATTTCCAATTTATACTTCCTGAGCGTGTGTTTCCTTTGATATCCATTTTGTCCACCCTGTGTGTCCTCCACTACCCCTAATTCCTGCCCAGATCCATTATTTGTCCAAGTCTCCCTCTAGTTTGTCCTTCAATTCTGCTGTTGGTGTTTCCCCCCTCTTCCTGTTGTTCCATTCATTCTGTTGTGCCCTGATCAGCTCAGTGTTCTAAGTCTTTACGAGCATTGATTCTGTATACAAAAAAACAACAAAAAAAACAGTCTACGACAGAGAAACTGCATGCTCGCATACTTGTGACAAGTGCTCACAGGGGACTAGATCTCTCTAAATTACTCAGCTATGAGCCACCACCTCTTCCTTTCGGCTTATTTGATGAATATGGAGACCTAACAAAGGGGAAAAAAAATCCATTCTCATGAACAAGCTGACTTTGCAAGATTTCCTTAGTGCACACCCTGAAACCAAGCCAGATGTATAGATAATTGATGGCAATGCGATGCTATATCATGCCTAATGGCCAAAGTCTACAACAGTGGGCTGAGCTGGCAGAAAACTTTGTAAAATCAGTTTCAATAAAACATGAAGTGGATGTAGTTTTTGATATATATCACAGCGGATCGTTAAAATTTCCACGAGCGGGAAAGACGTGCTGCTCTTTCTCTACCCCAAGACATAACCATGATAATGAACACTCCCCTGCCAAACAGAACTGTCCTCATGAAAAACACAAACAACAAAAAATAGCTCATTGGGCTTCTCTGTTCTTCAGAGCATGATTACACAATAAAGATGGTGGATGAAGAAAATACCCGGTTTGGTCATGAAGCGGCTGATGTCAATCTCATCAGGTACCCACCTCCGAATGGCTCAGGACCAAACAAAGAAGCACAGTCAGGTAGTTATTGATGAGACTGATGGGTTTATACTGCTAGTGTACTTCTTCTGGAAGCATCGACTTCCCCAGAAGATGTCTATGAAGAAGGATGATGGAGAGATAATTGACAAAAACAACACCCTGCGTACTTGAGGGGAAAGAGTTCTCAGATTCTACCACTAAATGTTAACACTGGATGTGATGCAGTCTCATACTCCTTTGGCAAAGCCCCAGGCAAAAATAGCATTCCTTTCCTGTAGTAATTCTCTGCAGACTATTGTAGTCAGACCTGTTACCAACGATAATAAATGAGACTACAACTCTCATATACTATAGTTCTAATTGCAGCATTTTTGCCTGGGAAGGAAAGCTGATGATGAAACACAGCAACCGAGACATTAGCAAAATTGGCAAATTCGGCACTTCTGATAACTTGTACAGGACTGGTCATCACCTATTCTGTCTCTTGTATGGTACAGACTTACCAACAACTATGAATTAACTCAGATATATGCTGTTCACCACAAGGAGAGAGCATTAAGTGTTCCAATCTCTGACTGCTTCCTCCAATAGATGATGCATTGAGCTGCCGCATGAAGTGAGCCCACTTGCAAGAAATGCCATGGAAGTAAAGGCTGCTGATCAACAGGGACCACCGACAATTGACCAAGAAGAATAAGGCTGGCACAATAAGGACAGCGTAACATTCACAACCACCATCAATAGATGAGCAACCCATCCGGATCTGATGAAGGTCATTGCTTGCGGATGCAAAACCAGCACAGCATGCAGTAACAGGCAATGCAGCTGCAGGAATGTAACAAGGTCATATTCCTCTTTCTGCAAATGCCAAACAGATGACAGATGCAGCAATGAACACAACATAAAACCTGGTGATGGTCAAGAAGAGGTTGCAGAGGATCAGCATGAGAGTGAGGAAGAGGTCTAATCCATCCATTGGGACCATACTCTGTGCAGAGCGTTGGTGCTGCCGAAGCAGTCTCCTGGGCTATTGGGCACAATCCTGGATGAGTCGCCACTCCGACACAGGATACCAGCAAGCTGGAACTCATTTTGCCAGCCCTGGAAGGATGACAGGCAGAGTCAACCACACCTGGTATTAATTCAACAGTCGAATGGGATTTGAACTCAAGATCCCAAGATCCCAAGCCCATCACCCTAACCATTAAGCCAACACCAGACATAAGAGGTCTAATACAGGGTGCTTAAGACTGGAGATGTGGGATCGATGCTGCAATTTCAAAAGTGGAGGCACCTGTATGTCATTGTCATAAAGTGAAGCATGTAAATATTAGTAGTAGTATTGTAACTTTTTTGTATAGATTTATCAAATGTCTGTAGTATGTCAGTATAGTATATAGGAGCTTCTTCGTATTAATTGGTGGTGGGGATTTAATGACTTTTCCTATATTTGTCTTCTTGAAGAATAGAGTAATGCAGCTATCGCTCGCTTGACTTCCGATGCTTTTTGCCCAACTGACATTACCCATACACGGTATTATTACGCGTAAGGAGGATCCAGTTATTAGATAAATTCAGAGTGAAGTTTTGTTTATAATTATAGTTTTGTGTTTGTTTCAATAACATCTAAAAAGGAATAATTCAGCAATTGAAGAATAAATCACCATCATGGGAGGAGACATGAAATAAAGGCCCCATAATTGCCATTGGTGGCCATTTTATTTTTCATTTGGCAGCCATCGTCGATATTTAATCAGTATTTAACTCTTAACTTCCATGCCACATCGATTAGAAGAACAAAAAAGAAGCTCACAAAGAACTATTCAATACTAACATTGAAGAAAGGAACATCTGATTGATAATACAATGGGCAGTGATGGCCATTTTGGATTTCCTCCAATAAAAAAAGGAAATACTCAAATGTGCCAGAGTGGCCTCATTCAGAGTCTTGCTTCGTACACCCAAAATACCAGGAAACGGGCAAAAAAAAACAAAAAAAAAACGTAGCATTGACTCGGATGCAAAGTTCAGCTCATGATCATCTGGACTACTTCCACCCCAGTCCCTCTAGTTTGCACATATTATTCCAGCAATGCCCACACTGTAGAATCCCAAAAATCCAGGATTAATATCTCACCTCCACTTCTTTATTCCTCTCTTCTCTCACTTGTCAAAACGACTTCATCAGTCTGTTCAAGCCAACATTTCCTGCAGCTCCCAAACTCTTTTCTATCCTCTTTAACTCCCTGCGACCGCTATCCATCAACTGTATTTGCAGGTTGCTACATTTCCTTCCCTCTCTTTTCTTCTTTGACATCCTGGTTCGTCCATCCCTTCGTTGGGTCCACATGTTGTCCCAATGCCCTAGTATCAGTGGGTTACCTTCTACCCTGTCATCTCACTCTTCCATGAGCCTCGGCTCTGTATACAAAAAAAACAAAAACCTTTCCATCAGCATCACCTTTGGCTAGTGCTAAATCAAAGCTTAAGCCCTTTTACTCCAGCTCTTATGGCACAGAGAACAGTATAAATGCAATGGTGTGCAAACAAAACAAAGCTTTCCTGGCAAAGAACCAAAGGTAGCTCAAGGGATAAAAAGAGATCTCCATGGGGAACACCATTCAAAATTACAGTGTACAATGATCACATAGGTTTTCACAAGTCTACGCAACCAGTTCTGGACAGTGATGTCTTTCTCTGTTGAGAAAGGCCTTTTTACCCCCCAAAAGGTTAAAAAAGTCCAAGCATGATAATGCTGAGCATCTGCCCTTTAGTCCAAAGACAAAGTGCATGGTATTGCTTGTCAAAACAATTCATATGAACCTTGAGACTTGATCCCAAGCAATGTTCTTATAAACTACACCTGCTGTTTCATTGATTTTGTCAGCAGAACAAAATAGTCATTAAGAAACTTGTGAAAAAATATATACCCCTGACTTAAAGCCAAATGGATAGCTTCACGGGACAGCCTAGAGGTACATGCGCAATTGGCACTGAGCTATTTAGCATGGTTTGAAATCCCAACACAGCTATGAACTGTCACCTGGTGCTTCGCAGGCAGGGCGATTCATCAATGTGTGTGCCGTCCCTTGGATTGATGTTAAACAGGGTGTCCTGTCTGCTGCTATTAGTTGGTGGATGTTAAAAATATCCCATGTTGTCTTTCACGAAGAGTCGGTGAGTTATCGCCGGCACCCTCGGCTAAATTAACAAGCTCAAATGAGCTAAGATCCTCGTCCTCTTAATGATGACGTCATAAAAACGAATATGACATCATTGTGATGTATCAGGTTTGCAATAAATTATCTGTGCTAATGCCCGGCTTGATTCCCGCAAACAAAATTCAAACAGCTTGCCTAGTTTGAGATAATGGTATAGGCGATATTATAACGTCAACTTTTTTTCTCGGAAGAATTTCCAAAATCGGAGATGGTTACTGCCTGCACGTGGGCTTTCTGCATATACATGGCAAGTTTCATGACGATCCGATGAAAACTCTGGGTTGTGAAACAAAAAATGTCAAAAAATAGGAATAACGTCACAAAAATTGGTATGACGTCATACTGATGCATCATATGTGCGGTAATTCATCTCTGCTAATGCCCTGTTCGATTCCCGCAAACAGAATTCAAAAAGCTTGCCCAGTTTCGGAGATAATTTTTTAGGCGATTTCCATTTATAGCAGAGATATTTTCACGTCATAACTTTTTTTTTTTCTCGGAAGAATTTTCAAAATCGGAGATGGTTACTGTCTGCGCAGGATATTTTTACATATATATGCCAAGTTTCAGGAAGTTTCGATGAAAACTGTAGGCTGTGAAACAAAAAAGTCCACAAGAAGAAGATGAAGAACAACAACGTGAGTAAGACTTAGAGATCCTCCACGAGGATCTAAAAATTGCTGCTCTGACTACCACGTGGAAGGCAAACCAAACCACCCATGAGGCTTCTTGGGCAGCAACTTGCGTTTGAGCAGAACATCAGAAACCAATGAAAGCCAAAGGACAGGGTGAATGCCAAAGTGCTGAAAACATGTGAATTTTAATACTTCCAACAGTATAAGGAAGCAAAGGTGAAAATAAAAGTTGAGATTGAAAGAAGTTAGAAAACAAGGAAAGACAGAAGGAGAAAGAAAAGGCGAGCAAGGATTAATGCATTTTATAGCCTCTGCATATTATTAGCAAAATTATTTAGTGGATGAGCCACTCTGCAAGGCAAGGGGAATTCATCTGGGAGAAAAACTCAACAAAAACCAATCAATAATCTAGGGTGAGGCGCCTTCCCAAAAGTGGCTCGTGCAATGGGCACAAGGATTTTCACAAGTTCACATTTACAACATTCTGGACAATGCCGTTTGGTGAAACTGGTTGAGGCTCATGGAAGAGCTGAAATTGCCGCCATCGCAGCATGGTTTCTGCCTTCAAGGTTTCATCGTCGGAACGAGAAAAAAAAGCACGAGTTTGCTGGCAGGAGTTGGTGGAGTTAAACTATCCCACGGTGTCTTTCGATGAAGAGAAGGCGAGTTATCCTTGGCGTCCTGAAGTAATTATTAATTTCTAACCTACAGGGGACGCTGTATCAACTGCACGGTTGTATACTCCCGAGCAATGATCCGAACCTACAGCCACGTGATGCACACGAGAGAAGAATCAGTTAATGCAAGACAAAATGGCACGTGGTCTGGGAAAGGGGATTGGAGGGGTGGGGGGGGGGGTTCCTGTTACAGGTGATTGCTGCAGTTGTAACAGATTTCTCTGGAACTAAAGTTGGCTGGAGACTGTCATGTGTGGCATGTTGATTTCTTCCATCATAGGTTCTGCGTCTTGCACAAATGCTTCCACTGTTATGCAGTGTCGAGTTAGCAGTAGCATTGGAGGGCTGAGAACTGCCTGCGCGTCGTGTCGTTGAGTGGACGGATGAGCCTGCATCTCGAGACTTTTCCTCCACTATGGGTAACTTGAGAATATTTAGTTCCATCCATCCATTGGGACCATACTCTGTGCAGAGCGTTGGAGCTGCCTAAGCAGGTCAGGTCAGGTATGGGAGCATGTGCCAGAACAGCGCGTCGCTGCGTCCACTTTCCGCCGGTACTCCAGGGGCCTCCGTCTGGCCATCCCCCAGGCAGATGCCAGGCCCATCCCCATCTCCTTGAGATGATGGTCAACCTGCTGCAACCATGAGGCACGTGGTCGGCCCACTGGCCTCCTCCACTCATGAGACTCCCTCGCTGAGAGAATCTGGTGAGCAGGATCAGCGTCAGGAAAACGAGCCACATGTCCATACAGCCGCAGCTGACGCTCACGGACTATGCAGGTAACAAATCTCATCCGAGTCTCTCTCAGCAACCGCTCGTTGGACACAAAATCCGACCAGCGATAGCCAAGGATTCTCCGAAGAGACCTGGTACCAAAGGAATTAAGTCTCCGTCTCAGATCCTTGGTCAAAGTCCAAGTCTCGCACCCATAGAGCAAGACTGGAAGTACCAAGGACCTGAAGACTCGGACTTTCGTCCTCCCGCACAGGTACCGGCAGCGCCACACCCCATGATCCAGTGAATCCATGACTCCCCAGGCCCGACCCAGACGTCTATTGACCTCCGGCTCACAACCTGCGGAGACATGAATATCACTGCCAAGGTAAGTGAATCTATCCACGACCTCAACAGGTCAGGTTTTTTGTCAGGTCAGGTTCGATCTGTGACCTGCTACAGGTACCATGTAAACCTGTACTAACCTGTTCCATGGTCAGGTTGTCGGCGACTAAACCGTCTCCCCCACCAGGTTTTCTGGTGAGGAGGGTGTTTGGATATGGACACCCAGCAGGATTAAAAACAAAACCTGTCAAAGGGCGGAGGAGCTCCTTGTGAGCCAACGGCCATCCATATCTAGTGCCCAACTGTGTCTGCGGACGTCCTCCTGCAGTTGGGTTACTTCTTATTAGGAGGTTGGTGGCAGGATTTGCACTCCAGCCACCGTAAAACGCTTCATTCCGCAAAACGCAAAAACGCAAAAAAAATCTGAAAACCCACTCCGTGAGTACCTCCTGTGCAGCTTCCCTTCGCAGGGCAGCTCACCGGATGATGGGATTGGGGCAAAGCCTTCGGGACCCCCAATCTTTGATAGGAGGGAAACCACGGGGTAACATCCCTGGGTCAGATTGCGGGAGAGTTTGTCGGAGTGGTGCTGAGGTGTCGTCCACCAGACGGCGGTCTCCTTGGGTTAACCTGAGGCGGTCCCTTCGGGTGGGTGCCTGGAATGTCCTATCCCTAAGAGAGGATGATCACCTGTCTCTGTTATCATCTGAGCTCAAGCGTTTGGACATCGGGATTGCAGCTCTCTCTGAGGTTCGGAGACCGGATTGCGGCGAGATAATGATGGGTGGTTACACCTACTATTGGTCTGGTCGCTCTGATGGTTACCATACCCAAGGAGTTGCTGTAGCTGTGTCCAATAAGCTGACCCCAATGATAATTGAGGTAACACCGGTCAACGAGCGTATTATGAGATTAAGGATTCGTCACTCCTTAGGTGTCATTTCCCTGGTCTCTATTTATGCTCCGACTGAGGCGAGTGATCTTACCGTGAAGGACACATTCTACGCCACACTCGAGTCTGTGGTTGATCAGTGCCCCAGACGAGATACACTTCTAGTCTTGGGGATTTCAATGCATCGACTGGAACTGATAGGGATGGTTATGAGGTGTGTGTTGGTCCCCATGGGTCAGGAACTATGAACCAGAATAGCACTAAGTTCCTTGACTTTGCAAGAAGTCATGGACTTAGGGTGGCTGGTTCATGGTTTCAGCGCCCGCAAGCTCATCGCTGGACTTGGTATTCCAACGCTGGCGGTGTGGCAAAGGAGATTGACCATGTCCTCATTGACGGTCGTTGGAGGATGATCCAGAACTGCAGGGTCTACCGGAGTGCTCAGTTCCTCAATACTGACCACAGGCTTGTTGTAGCAACTCTAAAGCTGCACCTTAAATCCTGGAGAATGGTACCATCCCAGCCTAGGCTGGATGTTGCCAAGCTCAGGGATGAGAGAGTAGCTGAGGAGTTTGCGAACAGGCTGAGTGGACACTTGGGGGTCTGGGTGCTTTGGGGGGTCCTGAAGAGTTGTGGAGCACCTTCAAGACCACCGTCCTTGATGTTGCCGGTGGATGCCTTGGAGTTCACCGCAGGGCAAAGAAGAATTTTGTCTCTCAAGGGACACTGGATACCATTGACCAGAGTCGCAGGGCCAGGCTGAATGGCAGAGCTGAGCTGTTCAGGGAGCTGAGGCGTAAAACTGTACGTGCACTGAGGGTGGACAAGGAGGCCTATGTGCGAGGAATCTGTGAGGGGGTAGAGCATCACCTGTGGACAGGTGATTCTCGTCCCGCTTACAGGGGTCGCGCATTACGTTCATCCCAGCCCATCCCTCGGAGCACTGCAGTTCGAGCAGAGAGTGGTAGGCTCTTGACAGAGGAGTCTGAAGTGAAGGCCCGCTGGGCTGGTTACTTTGAGCGGTTGTACCAGGCTGATCCCCAGCTGTCGAGTTGGACGTCAAGGGTGTTACAATCCCTGTTGCTGACCCTCGAATCAACTGTGGTCCACCATCGCTTGTGGATACACGGGCTGCGGTGAACCAGTTGAAACGGGGCAAAGCTCCAGGGATCTGTGGCATCCATGCCGAACTTCTCAAGGCTGGTGGAAATGCTGCACTCGCGTCGTTGCATGCAGTTTTGTGCTCTGCCTGGAACACAGGCATCATCCCAACTGACTGGAAGAGGGGCCTTGTTGTCCCTCTCTGGAAAGGGAAGGGTGATCGCCAAGACTGCAACAACTACCGAGGGGTGACGCTGCTCTCAGTGCCGGGCAAGGTCTTTGCTCGGATAATTCTTGATAGGGTTCGCCACCATCTGCTTGAGCACCAGCGTCCAGAGCAGTCAGGCTTTACACCAAAGAGGTCAACGATTGACCGTATCCTTGCACTTCGTGTGTCCTCACCGAACGCAGACGAGAGTTTCGGCAGGGGCTGCTTGCAGCCTATGTTGATCTCTGTAAAGCGTTCGATTCAGTGAATCGGGATGTCCTCTGGAGGATTCTTGGTCTTCGTGGGGTGCCACCAAAACTGATCGATCTGATGTCTGAACTCTACTCTGGTACTGAGAGTGCTGTGAAGTGTGGTGGTACCATCTCTGACTTATTTCCAGTTGTTACTGGAGTTTGTCAGGGGTGTGTACTTGCCCCCACACTTTTCAGCACTTGTATGGACTGGATTTTTGGGAGGATGTCGGAGAGATCAAGTTGCGGTGCATCGTTTGGCAATGTCAAGATCTCGGACCTTGATTTTGCAGATGATGCAGTCATCTTTGCGGAGACTTTAGACATCCTCTTGGGGGCCCTCGAGGTGCTGAATGAGGAGTCGGAGCCGTTGGGATTACGGATTTCTTGGGTCAAAACAAAGATCCAGGCTTTCGGTGACATCTTGGATGCTGCTGTCCTGACTGCCTAAGCAGTCTCCTTGCCTATTGGGCACAATCCTGGACGGGTCGCCACTCCGACACAGGATACCAGCATGCTGACACTCATTTTGCCGACCTCAGAAGGATGACAGGCAGAGTCAACCCCACCTGGTATTAATTCAACAAAGAAGCGGGATTTGAACTCAGGATCCTCGGATCCCAAGCCCACTGGAAAACAATAATGAACATTTGAAATTCAATTCATATAGCTATGAGAGTTGCAACTTTAGTAGGAGGTTAACTCTGATGATAGACACCGTGTAAATGTACGTATACCCGAACAGCAGTTATCATGCGAAGTGATATTAGAAAAGCGTGTAGGTAATGTCCACCACACTTCATAGCTGGATCATTATATAAATTGTTTTGGAGTGCATGCCTGGTGTTGGCTTAATGGTTAGGGTGGTGGTTAGGGATCCTAAGGTCCTGAGTTCAAATCCTGCTTTGTAGTTGAATTAATACCAAATGGGGTTGACTCTGCCTGTCATCCTTCTGAGGTTGGCAAAATGAGTACCAGGTTGCTGGGATGATTGAGCCATTTGAATATCCTGTGTTGGAGGGGTGACATGTCCAGGATTGTGCCCAATCGCTTAGGAGACTGCTTTGGCAGCACTGATGCCCTGTACAGAGTATGGTCCTGTGGAAGAAAAATAATTATATTCATGTATTCTCAATTATAATTGTTGCTGGTAGTTTATGAATAATTTTGGACTATAGTCGAATTGGCTATCAGTACTGCTTCCCTTTTCCCAAGAGTCGTTTGACCTACATATTGATAAAATGAATATCTTACTATGAAAAAAGGTCTTGCTTGCTGCAGAGAAACAGGGTGACCTGGTTGATAACACTGAAAACATTTGCCATGATTGTGTCATTCTCTCCCTCACACCCAAAGTGGACACCCCCCCCCCCCCACACAGCAGGGCACGCCCACATGTTCCTCCTTGATCTGGGAACAGTCCACAGCCACAAATTGTTTTCCTTCCGGGAGTATCCCCACTTTGGACTCTGCATCCTGCTAGGCTCAGCATTTCAGTCTTGTCATTCTTCTGGTCTTTTCTTCTGTGGTATGTCTGAGGTCTCATGGACTTAGAAAATAAGGGAACCGCCATTTGTTCACAATGTATTCCTGCATTTGAATTACTAATTTTGAATTACTTTGATTTTAATTACAGGTTTGAATTACTAATTATTGCATTGATTCCTCTTGTATTCCTGCCCTGTGTGTGTTCACATGTATATAAAAGCAAATGAGACATCGTTTGTTTGTGACCCTACTCCCCTGAATTCCCAAGGTTAATCGTGACAAAACTTTTATAGGATCACATTTTCTTTACCATGATGCACCTTACTCGGGGTTTTAAACAGTTATTTTTTCAGAATTCATAACTTAAAAACACACGTGCCACCACCGGTCACCATCTCCGAGGGTATAGATCCAAATATGCAATGCATTTTTGAAAAGACCAATTTTTTTCAGATTTCAATCTGGATACCGATGTAATTGGTGAGATGGTGAGTTCCGATCATCAAATATGGTATCAGATGTGAAAAAAAATTGGACGTTACAATGATCAGTAAGATTGGCAAGGAAGGAGTCATGTGACCTCTCAAATGCGTTAATCATAAATAATTATTCAAAAAACGCTAACCACAAATTAAAGGTAATTTTACTGCTCATCTCACATTACTCTCAAAAGGTGAAAAAAGAGCTGTTTGGAGAAAACGTTATCACCTTAGCTAACTTCTCCAAATATAAACCTTGCAAAAATTTTAACAATATGCAGGCTGCTCTGGAGTTGGATATGTGGACTTGTGAATGTCTGCAGATATAGATTAACCCAGGTAGGGTTTGAAACAGTAAATGTCTTGCCTTGTGTAGCATTTCTTGATTGTTTTAGGCAGCTTTCTTTTGCTAAAAAAGCAGGATCAATTATATTGTAATGTTTGTTGGGATAGATGGAGGAATCGCAGAGTAATGATAGGATTGCATAGTATCGCATGGCCCGTGGATGAGTAGGAAACATCTCAATGTATTACATCGGGAAACTGAGCATAAGTTGTTACATGCCACCACGTGGGGGGGGGGGGTGGGGGTGGTGTTGTTGTGTGAACTAAGCAGAGTCTAAGGCTAGTTTTCCCAGTATGTTATTGGCCCCTGTGACCTTTTCCTACGTTTTTACATTTACAAGGACGACCATAAAAAGACTATGATGTAAAAACGATAACATAACCGGCAGACTAAATCCCAGTCCCCGGATATGTAACCGGCAGGCTACGCCCTCCAGGTTGATGATTGGTCGGGGTGACATCAGAGAGACAAAAAAAGGGCAAGAACAACAAGAAGGTACAAGAGCGACAAGAGGGTGGTTGGAAGCAAAGTGTCAGGCTCTGGCTTCTCTCTCGGCATGACAAAATAGCAGTGCGATTCTTGTCGCTCGTGCTGATGCGAATGTGTTCACATGCTGAAATAAGACCCTCGCCATTGTCTGATTGGCTGGGTCACAAAGTTTCTACGTTTGAGGAGGAGAGGAGAAGAAGTGAGCTTCTCTTGGCCTTATCCTGGAACCGCGGCAGTCGCCTTGTTATATGATCGAGGAGAAGGCGGTGCCATTTAGTGTGTGTGAAACTGGAACTTAGAGGGAGCAGTGTCGCAATCTCGGCCATGAGAAGAAACTGAATGCGGTCTGTGGACTTCTGTCATTGAAGAGTGTCTGCACGAGTTGCCTCACATGTGTGGGTGCGGAGAGTGGCTTGGCACTATTGTGGTGCGTTCCCGCATTGTGCTATGTGGTTTGATGAACATCAGGCTCCATAAAGACCTCTCTGTCCACAAAGCTGAGTACCAGCATAAAGGGAGGAATTTTTTTTTTTTTTTATCTTTCTCCTTGTCTGTTTTTGTGACTGAATGGAGACATCTCAAATTAGAATTTAGTTTCCTTCACTTTTCATTACCTTGCACTTTTATTTATTTTCATTATCACCCTTGATTTATTGTTTATTAAATTATAATGATTTAATTTCCTTATGTCCGTTTACTCGTTGTGGGTTCAAGGATAAACCTGTGTGCTTCCGTTCTGGTAAAGTGCCAAGCTGCTTCCTTCCCATGCATGCCATAATTGCCGAGAATCTCGGCTGTTTGCCTCCAAGTTTAAACCGTTTGGCTATCCCGTTTAGGATGGCGTTAACCCCCCTGAACACGACAGTATAAAGATCCTAGCAACCTGGGAATAATTTATTAGTAGTTGATGCAATTTTAATGCAAAGATGTCAAAAGTTAAAACATGAGAAAACAAGTAAAAAAGACATAAAATGTCTAGCCCCTGTTGTTTAAGTAATTTTGTTGTACAGAGTTTAAAAAAAAATGTTGTTGGGCTCGCCCATATTTATGTTCAACTAAAAGGTCGTCAGTCGACCAGTCGGCCATCTTTGATCACATTGCAAAATAAAGTGAGGTGCACGTTTATACCATGATTTACTGTGCCTGTGCCAAGTTTGAACAAAATCAGACCATGTATGTTTGAGAAATGGTTGGGGACACATTTAAGTTACAAAATGGCCACCAGTCCGCCATATTGGATCTGATCTCGAAAAGAAATCACTTGCATATGTAAGCCATCATTCATTATCTGGTGCCAAGTTTGAACAACATCGTTAAATGCATGTCCGAGAAATTGTTGGAGGACATGTTAAACATCGGGTTTTTTACAACTGAAATGGCTGCCAGTCTACTGGTCAGCCATCTTTGCTCAGATCTCAAAATAAGGTTAGGTTCAAGTGTATGCTACTTTGTACTGTACTTTTGCCAAGTTTGAACAAAATCGGATCATGCATGTCCGAAAAAATGGTTGCGGACATGTTTAAGTAACAAAATGGCCAAAAATCGGCCATCTTGAACTTGATCTCGATTTAAAAAATGACATGCTTATTTAAGCCATCATTCTTTATCTGTGTGTCCAGTTTAATCAACAATGGTAAATGCATGTCTGAGAAATGGTTGAGGTCGTGTTCGATACCAGGTTTGTTTTTTTTACAAACGAAAATGGCTGCCAGTTTTCCATCTTGGATCTGATGTCGAAAAAAAATGATAACGTGCATATGTATACCATCGTGTGTTGTCTTTGTGCCAAGTGCGAATAAAATCGGTCCATACATGTCTGAGATATGATTGCGGACGCACACACATGCATGCACGCACGGACACGAAAATCGAGACCAAATCCAAAAGCCCCGTTTTGGTCAACGTCCAACAGGGGCTTAAAAACACTGGCCATTTTATTTCACCTTTGCATTCTTATCCATCAACTTCATCTTCAGTGTCCATCCTGCCTTCCTCACCACAGTGTTCTGGGCTTTCACCATTGTAAATACATGATGCCATGAATGCTAAACACAAATGAAGGCAAAAATCAATCCCTCAGTCAACCACTCTTGCAAAAAGACATTCTTCTTCCATACTTGGTCAAGATAATGGTCTTGTACACCTCAAGTTGAGATGCACCTGAATGCGCCGTCGGCCTGGTTTGACATCATAAAAGGTGATGTGTATTTAATGGGGCATAACATGTTTTCAGCAGAAAAGCTGAACATCTAAAAAGTGAGGTACACTTTGCAGCGCCTGAAAGAGCAAGCTCGAATGAGCTAAGATCCTCGTCCTCTTAATGATGACGTCATTAAAACGAATATGACGTCATTGTGATGTATCAGGTTTGCGATAAATTATCTGTGCTAATGCCTGGCTTGATTCCCGCAAACAAAATTCAAACAGCTTGCCTAGTTTCGGAGATAATGGTATAGGCGATTTCCATTAGTGGTGATATTATGACGTCAACTTTTTTTTCTAAGAAGGATATTCAAAATCGGAGATGGTTACTGCCTGCACGTGGGCTTTCTGCATATACATGCCAAGTTTCACGAAGATCCGATGAAAACTCTGGGCTGTGAAACAAAAAATGTCAAAAAATAGGAATGACGTCATAAAAAATTGATATGACGTCATAGTGATGTATCATATGTGCGGTAATTCATCTCTGCTAATGCCCTGTTGTGTCACTTGATCAACTTCGAGCTAGGTGAAGGTGCGATTAGGTCCTCAATCCGGCTTGGTGTGTCTGGGCCGATTGGCCGATGCGACCGCCGTAAGAATACATACATACAGAATACCTACAATGACAGGCAAAATTATGGGAACATTTTAAAAATACTAATTATTTAATAATATTTAGAATTCTCATTCTTTTTATGCTTTAGAGGAAGTACTGTATAATGATATATCTGCTGAATGAAGGAGCTTTCTCCTGTGAAGTTTTGTTTCAAGAAAACTTTCAATCAATCAATGAATATTGAAAGAAATTGTATTTAATGATAAGATCATGTAATGATTTTTTTAAATTGTCGATATTTACAGAAATATACATATTATTGTGAAGAATTATTTCTCTGTTATATGTATTCATACATTTAACCCTATTTTCTTTTCAAAATATTTTTTTATCTCTGACATCTGAGCAGTTTGGGAACATTGTGCCTTTCTCTTTCAGGTATTTCCCAATAACGGCTCCCTCAAGGAAATGAACAACAAAAAAATAAAAACAATGTGACCCGCAGGGTGACCCGTATCTTGCCAAAAGGTGACCACGTGTGACTTCTTTAAGGTCACACTGAGGTGAACAGAGCTGCTATCCACCAGGAGTGACTCCTTGAGGAATATCTGCCTACGAGAGATTCCGATGAGAATCGTTCTACAGAGTAACCATGAAAAATATGCGTTTGCCTCATAACGTCACCAAATTATGTCATAATGTCTCAAGCTTGACATATCTAGAAAGCACTCATCGAGGTGTTCAATTTGAGGTACTACACGATATGGTTCCTAAAACTTGAAAATTTGACCTTGGGGTCAAATATGTTTGACCTGAGGCGCTAACCATGAAGGTCAAGGCCAATCGCCACCAAAAATTAATCAGCTGAGCGCTAGACCATGAACTATATTCCCATGAAGTTTGAAGACGATCCGATCAA
Source organism: Eptatretus burgeri (assembly GCF_056783735.1). Lineage (NCBI taxonomy): Eukaryota > Metazoa > Chordata > Myxini > Myxiniformes > Myxinidae > Eptatretus > Eptatretus burgeri. The sequence goes on from NC_140976.1 coordinate 42,235,530, forward strand.
AATTACTCAAAAAAATAAGGGTTTCGTCAACTCCCCTGATTTGCGACAAAGTGACCTTGACCTTTGACCTTGACCTTCAAAATTTTATGCACTGAAAGGGACCTCTATAGGCCTCTGATATGCGAAGTTACAAAAATTTCCAATGATAACTGTGCTCTGCAGAGTGATTTATACGTGATTACAGACCAAAAAAAAAAAAACATATGAAGGTCAAGGCCAATCGCCACCAAAAATTAATCAGCTGAGCGCCAAACCATGAACTATATTCCCATGAAGTTTGAAGACGATCCGATCAAAATTACTCAAAAAATAAGGGTTTCGTCGACTCCCCTGATTTGCGACAAAGTGACCTTGACCTTCAAAATTTTATGCGCTGAAAGGGACCTCTATAGGCCTCTGATATGCGAAGTTACAAAAATTTCCAATGATAACTGTGCTCTGCAGAATTTTTTATACGTGATTATAGACAAAAAATTAAAATAAAAATAAAAAAAAACATACAAGCTGACTAACATATCTTGCAAAAACTTCGTTTTGGCAAAATAAAAATACAAAAATACTCAAGATTGTAGGCCTTCATCAAGAAGGTAATACGTAATGAGATACAAATAGCCAATGAAGTGGGAGTTTCCATGTACACGGTGAGCAAAACCCTCCCTCGTAATTCTTAAACTGGGAGTGCATTGAACAAAGAAGGCTGAGGGCGACGAACGATGACATCCATTTTATTTTATTGAGCAAACACAACTGAAAGAAGACCACTGTCCAAATAGCAGCTGAAGTCAACGCAGCATTTCCACTTCAATGGTAAAGAGACGTTGGAGGGAGGTTGGTTTAATGAGTTGAGTTGCTACCAGCAAATCCCTCTTGCAACAAGGAAAGAAAGCCAAATGTTTGAAATGGTCACTCCAAGACTGGCAAAAAGTATGCGGAATAAAGTTATGAAAGCAAGTGCGAACTGTTTATCTGCGATCCCAAAGCGATTGCTATGGGTAAGCCTCCCCTGGCGTCCATGATCCAATGATGGCCAAAATATTTTCAGACCATCATATGACCTTGACACTAAACATTTCAGGATAGACTAAATTATTTAGAGATATTTTATTTTATATTTACTTAGTCAATCCAATTTTGGGATGGACTAAGTAAATTAAGAAAATGTGTCTCCACCTACTACAATCGATCCATAAAACTCAACATCATGAAAATCGGAGGGAAATATTGAAGTTTTTTTTTGTGTGTGTACATTGTCAAGGCTCGTATGAGAGCTAACTCAAAGAACGTATAACAAAGGGAGCAGGAGACAAGAGAGGCAAGAGAGGGAAGGAAAAAAACAGTGGGGAACAGAGACATGAGGAGATGTGTGGAAGGGAGAGGGATGTGGCGGGGTCCATGGGGTGAACACAACAGGGACCTTCAGGAAGGAAAGCAAGGAATTTGTAGGTGAGTTTGGGGTGGATTAGCAGCGGCAGAAAAGATCATGGTTTTGGATGGGGGAAGACAAGTGATGGTGGTGAACAGCTGTTTTGAAGACCTGGAGGGGGGAGTGAGATTGAAGAGAGTGTGGGAGTTTGTTCCAGAGGTGGGGAAAAAGAGGAATGGAAGAGTGAAGGTGAGCAGTGGTTCTTGATTTTGGTAGTTTCACCAGAAGGGGGTTTTGGGCAGACCTTGAGCACCCTGCAGAAATATGGGGGGGGGGACAGATCATGGACAGAGAAGGGGGTGGGCAAGTGAGGCAGGAGACGTTCAAAGACAGAAAGACTACCGACCTGCCTGCGGTGATAGAGTGAGAGACCCAAAGACTCAGCTTCATTGTCAGAGATACCAATCATCTGAAATCATTCACAGTCTTCACAGTTAGTGACTATTATGTTGACTTGGAGTTGGGTTTGGGACTTCAAAATGAAAGGAGTGGAGGACAGAGAGTTGGAATGGGGATGGGGGCAGAGAAGGGACACAGTTGGGAAAAGAGGGTTGAGAATTGAGGGGGTGGGGTTGAAGACTTGGAGTTAGGAAGGGGCTTGTGGACTTGAGGTTTGGGGAGGAGGCAGGCAGTGAAGGGAGAGAAAGGTGGGACATGGGGTTTTGATGACTTTGGGTAAGTAGGGGGTTTGAATACTTGGATCTGGGAGGGGGTGGGGTGACTGAGGATTTTACTCACATTTTACATTCCATGGAATTTCCAAGGATCCCTGCTATTATGCCATCAAAGGACATGCCTAGCAAGCTCCACAAATATTCCACACTCCATTGTAAACTAATTCCCTTGCAATAGCCCAGTGGACCAATGTTATCTGATATACATATACACAAATAAATGTAACTGTGTGTGTGTGTGTATGTGTGTGTGTGTGTGTTTGTCAGTGTGTCTCCTCCATAACTATGAAGCCTAGCAGGCTGAAACTTTGCATGCACACTAAGAAAACTCCAAGGAAGTGCATGACTGAAAATTGTGTGTTTGGGTTCATTAAAACACCCCTTTTGAAGATATAATTAATGGCCTTATTTAATTATATCCTTTATCAGGCGCATCCTCGGTCATCGCTCTCTTTGGGGTCTAAAGAAGTATCCTGGATATCCTCGCTGAGGTCTGAAGCCACCATGTGTTTTGGCCTGCTCAACCATGCCTTGACTTGCAACAGGCCGCAACAATTTCTGAACAATAATTTTTTTTTTTTCACTTTCCTCAATCACATTATCGAATGCCTGTTCATCATAGCTACGAATCGCTGGGGACATTGCAATGCTTATAAACGCCTGGAGACGTCAGCATTCGTTTCTTTATTTCATTTCCGCACATGTGATAACCTTGAGAATCTCTTCAACTAAGCAGAATTACAAAATTTAAGCTCCAGAATCGAAGTGAGAAGCAGTTCTGACTCATAAAAAAAGTGTTCATTTGTCCAATTGGACATATTTGACATTCAGGGCGTCCCCGGGAGGTGTATGTTTAATATGAAGGTTCGGTGATTGCGAGTCACGTGCCAAGTGAGCCATTTCTTATCAACCGTTTCGTTGGAGAGTGCTTAAGGCACTTGGCGAGTGCTCTACAATATTCACACTGTCACTAAATACTGTATATCAATCGACTTGAACATAGTTCAGGGCTACTCGCGTGCGTTGTTGGCCACGTGTTGTTCTGCAGTGCAACAGGCTGTGGCGAGCTCACTGAATATGTGAAATATTATTTTCCACAATGTTTCCCCTTTTTGTTCTTCCATTATAAGACCTGTCCCTTCAGCATAAATAAATACAAATAACAATTAAAATGTTTCACTTTTGAAAGTTTCTTCAACTGTTTCGTGCATTGCGTGGTGAAGCCACTTGGCGCGTTCTTCACGTTTCAATTGCGATACCGCAGTTCTATACCGGAGGTAGGAAGGCAAAATAAATATATGATCACAAAGAGAAAAGCATCTTTTCAGTTATGAAGTAAGGAATCGCCACATCACGGTGAGAAACCGAGAGGTACGCATGCTCAATCTGTGTAGCCTGGATTTGAATCCTGACTCAGCTATAAACTGTCATCCCGGTGTTTCACAAGCAGGGTGATTCATCAATGTGTGTGTCGTCTCTCAGAGATACGATAAACCGGGCGTCACATTTGCCAGATGCCTCACTCTCTCCCTCCCAACCCTACCCAGACTCTCCCACCCCTCTCCCTTTTTCCAACCCCTCCCCTCTACCTCCTTTCTTCTTCCCTCCCTCTCTCTCCACCCATCTATCTCTCTCCCAACCCCCCTGCCCCTGGTCCCTGACATTTCCCCCTGTTGAGGGCACTGTAGCATGTTAGAATCAGATTCGGAGCCAACCGGTGGGGTGCAAAGGTTGCTGCGTGTACGAACTGTCGATTTTGAATGCTCCGGCTCCAGGTCTCAAAGTATCTGTGTGTGTGTGTGTGTGTGTGTGTGTGTGTGTGTGTGTGTGTGTGTGTGTGTGTGTGTGTGTGTGTGTGTGTGTGTGTGTGTGTGTGTAGTTGATTGGTATCTGCATATGCAGGTTTTAGAATGTGTAATAGAGTCCGCCCAGGGTGGGCACAAAGTATCTGTGTGTGTGTATGTGTGTATGTGTGTATGTATAGTTGATTGGTATCTGCATACACAAGTTTCAGAATGTGGAGTGGAGTCCTCCCAGGGTGGGCTCAAAGTATCCACCTTCATTTTGGTAAGGGGTCACGATTCATGGACCAAGCTGTGAAGTTTTTTGTTTGGGCTCTTTTCAGGATTGTCAGTGAGCCCAAGACAGCTTCCAACTGCAACGAACTACAGTATGTTTGTAATAATATTCCCACGGATGGTTTTTAGCTCACCTGGAACATAGTTCTGGGGAGCTTATGGGATGGCGCATTGTCAGTCCATCCGTCCATCCACAAATACTTGCAACTTTTCTCTGAAACTACACATACGATTTCAATGAAACTTTACCTCAACCTTCATCAGCCACGCTGTACCAAAGTTTGTTTACGACATTAAAAAAAAAAGAAATAGGGTCTGAAGGGGTCCCACCCCCCCCCCCCCCCAAATAGGTATTTCCTTTCTTCTCAGAATGTACACACAAAATTCCAATGAAACTTGACTACAACCTTCATTACCCATGACGTATCAAATATTGTTCATGGTATTAAAAAAAAAAATTTGGGGTCTAAGGGTGCCTGCAGGGGGGGGGTTGTCCCCCCAAAGAGATATTTGCTTTCTTCTCAGAAAGGAAACACACAATTCCAATGAAACTTCACGACAACTTTCATCACCCGTGATGTACCAAAGTTAGTTCATGGCTTTCGAAAAATTGGGGTCTAAAGTGGTGTAAGGGAGTTGCCCCCCAAAATATGTATTTGCTTTCTTCTCAGAAATCACACACAAAATTCCAATGAAACTTGACTACAACCTTTATCACTCGTGATATACTAAAGTTTTTTTTTTTTTTTTTTTTTTTTTTCTCTTTCTCTCTCTCTCTCTCTCTCTCTCTCTCTCTCTCTCTCTCTCTCTCTCTCTCTCTCTCTCTCTCTCTCTCTCTCTCTCTCTCTCTCTCTCTCTCTCTCTCTCTCTCTCTCTCTCTCTCTCTCTCTCTCTCTCTCTCTCTCTCTCTCTCTCTCTCTCTCTCTCTCTCTCTCTCTCTCTCTCTCTCTCTCTCTCTCTCTCTCTCTCTCTCTCTCTCTCTCTCTCTCTCTCTCTCTCTCTCTCTCTCTCTCTCTCTCTCTCTCTCACATACCCCCTTCCTCACACCCAACCCTGCCACAGTAAAGCAACATTTGGTGAGGAAACGCTCACCCCATTCCCCCCCCCACCCTTTCCTTGCTCTTCCACCTTTGCTGTCTTCCCCACCCTCCTTCCTCATTCCTCTCCTCTCCTCTCCCACACTTCCCTCCATCCTCTTCCCTCCCCTCTATCCTTTCCTCTCTTCTCCCCTCCCTGCCTCCTCTCTCTTCCCCCTCCCTCCTCCCTTTCCACCCTTCCTCCTCTCTGCCCTCCCTGCCTCCTCTCTCTTCCCCCTCCCTCCTCCCTTTCCACCTTTCCTCCTATCTCTCTCCCCCCTCCCTCCTCTCTCACTCCTCCCACCTCTCTCACTCCTCCCTCCCTCCTTTCTCCCCCCATTCCTTCATACCCCCATTGGTGAAGCAACAGGTTGTATTTGCTGGTGTATATGTACATGTATATGTTTATGTATATGCATATGTGTGTATATATATATATATATATATATATATATATATATATATATATATATATATATATATATATATATATATATATATATATATATATATATATATATATTACAGGGTGAAGCAAAAGTCACTTTTTAGTGCTACTGTATATATTTATTGTATTGTGTGTAATGTATACAACTGTTAGTGACTTTCGTTTCATCCTATATAAACTGTGTACACAGACATACATACAATCAGGGATTATACACAATCAGTATTTCCATACAATCAGGTTCATGTACAATTTAGGTTTACTAATAACGAGGGTTGTTTTTTCTTATTCAGTGATTCAACACATTTGTTTAACCACTTTGATCATATTAAAATCAAAAACATCATTTATAACAGTCAGGATTTCATCCTCAGGCTCTGAGAAGTATGATGGGGGTATTTCTTTGCAAAAATTTTTACAGCTCAGTGCTCTAACTTGAATTGTATGACATAGGTGTGACATATAACTCATCTCTCACAAGGTGCACCATTGAACATCCATTAATTGCATAATGAGATTAGATTTTCAAGCAATTTGCAAAATTTGCAATTAACAAAAAAAAAGAATAATTTTACCTATCGACCTTGGCGGGGAACATTACAGGGTGACCTATTTCACGGTTCAGAACTCAAAACATCCATCTGGATACAAAGTAATTGTTTGATTAGTTGCTTGAGGATGTACTTGTGGAGAATATTAAATAATTTATGTCTGTAGAGACAACGTCTGCAAACAATGATACATGTTGACTCCATTTAATGTGCAGAATCTCGTTAGGATCTGCACCATATATAAGTGAAAATTAGTTTACATTTCCCTTTGCATATTCAAATCCAATACATCAAGCCAGGTGGGCAATACATCAAGCCAGGTGGGCAAATCACCTGCGTTTGAGATCTTAAAACTGATTTTGAAGGATATTGTTACATTTGTGGCGGAAGGGAGGAGGGGAGTCAGTTATCAGATAGCATAGAGTCCCGTTTGTGTTCACGTATATTATAACACTTTGGAACCTTGCATTAAGGAGACGTGGATAAGGATGTCATGCTGATTGGTCATGCACTACTGGGAAGCAGCATTGTAACCTTTTGTGGCTAGAAACGGTTATATATATATATATATATATATATATATATATATATATATATATATATATATATATATATATATATATATATATATATATATATATATATATGTCTTGTCATATGTCTCCCATATTAAAACGGGTGCAAGATAATGAGAGGAAGGTTCTTCGGGAGTCTTATCATCCACTAGCAGTAAAGCCTGGCGTTGCTCAGAGTTTCTTGCATATTTGATTGGAAAATCCCATAAGGGAAATTGATTTATCAATTTTTTCCGCAATCGGGATTTTTACGGAAAAAAGGAAGATCTTAACTACTTGAGGCAGTGTTAGTAAAGTATACTGCAAATTTTGTCAAAATGCCATGTTATTTGCAAAAGTTATCGCTGAAAGTCTGTTTGAGTGGATTTGAATGAAAAATCCCATAAGAGAAATCGATTTATCGAGTTTTCCGCAATCGGTAGTGTTTTCTGAGAAATGGAAGACGTGAACTACTTTTGGCAGCGTATGCAATGTAAACTGCAAATTTAAACAAAATCCCATGCAATTTGCAAAAGTTATCGCTGTAAGTCTGTTTGAGTGGATTTGAATGGAAAATCCCATAAGAGAAATCGATTTATCGAGTTTTCCGCAATCGGTAGTGTTTTCTGAGAAATGGAAGACGTGAACTACTTTTGGCAGCGTATGCAATGTAAACTGCAAATTTAAACAAAATCCCATGCAATTTGCAAAAGTTATCGCTGTAAGTCTGTTTGAGTGGATTTGAATGGAAAATCCCATAAGGGAAATTAATTTATCGATTCTTCCGCAATTGGGGGTGTTTTGGAAAAAAATTAATAGTCCATGACCTAAGTTGGACCATAAGCCCTAATCGTACCAAATTTGAGTGGAATCGGTTGGAATTTGTGGGAATGCATAACGACCATACACACAGACATACATCCTCAGTTTTATAGATATAGAGATAGAGATGCCGCAACATGACAATCTACCCACTCTCCCCTCCCTCCCACCCACACACTATGGAAGCAGAGGAAGCTCCAACTGCACAGCATCGCCATCTCTGGACACCGGAGGAGCAGGCGAAGTGCCAATAAACCACACTGCTCGGTGGCCATGATGCTGATTGGTTCGGTATAGGCACTGTCTGATTGGGCCATGATGCTGTCATTCGATATTGGCAACACACGATTGGTTGAGAGTGACATGGACGCCTCATTGACGAGGGGATTGGACAAGGAACTGTTCTCTCCATTCTCAGTAGGAGCAGAGACGGTGGACTCACAAACCTCACGTGTTTTCTCCTTCGAATGCGTCTACATATTAAGTACGTAGCACTGAAAGAAACTCTGACCTTCTCCGTCCACCCTTTCTGTCCCCTTTCCCTTTCCCCCTCCTCTTTTTATACCAATCTCCTCCCAACGTTTTTTGCTCTTCGGTGCAAACTCCTTTTGTTGCAATCCCTCTCCTTTGTGTTTTGTGATGCATAAATGGCTTCCATAACCAGTACAAAAAATATTACTCTCAGCTCTTCAATGAGCCTCAAAATCTCTCGCACAAAAACTTTTATGCTTTATGAACTTAAGCCGAAACTTTTGTCTTTGAAAGTTTAAGCAGGCCAAGCATGTTTAAGCTCTGAGGATTGGAGATCATTTAAACATGAACAAAGTAAGACTTCAATTGTTATGCGAGAACAGCGAGCATGTCACCTTCAAATGAACAGATAATTAGAATTCGGATTCTGAAACGTGGACTTACTTTCTGGTGACTTTTGCCACTGGTTTTGCACTCCTTCACCTTTGGGAGCATTCCCTAACTTTACACAAGTACTGAATACAGATAAGCATTCCAAATTTAGTTAAGATTGTATATTATATGTGGCGCATACATGAGTGGTTACGTCCAGAAAGTGTAAAAAAAAAAATCTGAGGTCAGAGTATATTCTGGCCTCCTGAGAAATACCTCCATTAAATGTCAAAACAATGATAGCATTTTGTTAAAAACAAATAACGTCAGATCGGTTGATATGCAAAAGCTTTGGTGTACCATGTGCAAAATGAGACTTGCATTGGACAGACAAATACTGTACATAAAGCAAATGTGCACACACGCTCGTTGCACGCCAGGAGCTCATATCGTACTCCGGCCCCAACAAATACAACATACAATACACCAAATTCTCCAATGTTTGAGCTACAATCTCTAACCAAGTTTGGTTTCATACAGTGGCTGCAACACCAACCTCATCTCTAGCATTTATCAGGCAACCCACAAAAGGCTATGACTAACCGGAGTCCATAGAGCACCGTGCCATCGGGATGCAGGCGTATCAATCGGTTACGGACGGTGACCCCATGCACAAAGGACCGTTTGTCATTGAGGAAGTACGTGTCTGGGACCCATAAGTGATCGACCACACGGTTGTCCAGGGTCATGTTGAACGAGATTCCAGTGTAGGAAAGCCGAGGGTCACGCCAGTATTGTAGAAAATACATCGTCATGGTGTAATCCTGGGGGACGAGAGAAGATGTGAAAAAGGATTACGAGAGGATATTGTCACTGTTTGTTGTACGTTACAACAATTTATGGGTTTATTCGAGCGAAATGCAAATAGTCGTGATGGGATGAAAAAATACAAGAAGCAGACGGTGTTCAGAAGAACCAAATGGCAATTAAAAGGTGGCGTGGAGTAACTGAATGGGAATTAGGGAACTTGAGCATCATTGGCTTTTTTGAATTCAAGATCATGGCTCATGGAAGAGTGAGGTGATAGAGGCCAAATCTGAAAGTTGGGCCACAATTGCACACAATCAGTGAGGGAATGACAGGTCAAAAAAAAAGAGGGGGTGGAGGGGAAATTCACAGTAACCTGCAAGTGAGAGGCTTGTGTTAGGTAGGACTAACCCTTTGAACCCTGAGCTCCTTGGATTTTCGGCTCCCCCACCCTGGGCTCCCTGGAGAAAAATCCAGCCGCTTGGGTATTTGAAGATTTGCAGAGTGGCTGGTAAACCGGCCACCTGGGTATATGCAGGTTTGAATAGTGGCTGGGAAAACAGCCGCTAGGGTTCAAAGGGTTAATGAGGGTAGCAAAGATTGTGGGTAGCGATATGGGATGACATGAGATGGTGAAAAGAGAAGAGAAACGAGGGAGGGAATCACAGTAACCTGCAAGTCAGAGGTCAGAGTTAGGTGGGGTTAGAAAATACTGTGGGTAAAGGATGGGGGATGGCAATTGGAGATTGGAGATTGGGACCATACTCTGTGCAGAGCGTTGGTGCTGCTTAAGCAGTCTCCTTGGCTATTGGGCACAATCCTGGACGAGACGCCACTCCGACACAGTATACCAGCATGCTGGCACTCATTTTGCTGACCTCGGAAGGATGACAGGCCGAGTTAACCCCACCTGGTATTAATTCAACAGCTAAGCGGGATTTGAACTCAGGACCCTCGGATCCAAAGCCCACCACCCAAACCATTAAGCCAATACCAGGCATGGGATGGCAATAATGGGTATAAAAGATGACTCATAGATATCATATGGGATAGAAAAAGGAAGCAGATAGAAATAAACCAAACTTTGTCGACTTATATTGACCAGCTGAGTCATAAACCACATGAAAATTTCACTTATGATCAAATGAGAGCCAAAGATGATTTAAAAGCAAAAATAAATAAATATGAACCCTGTGTTCTCACAAGGATTTGCAAAGCCTTTTCTGAAGATCCAATTTTCGACAGATGTTTTGACTTTTTCAGCAAGATAAAACAGTTGTTACAAAACATGCAATTTTACTTGAATACCATCCTCAGCCCCAGGAATAACTATAATAATGGTGGTCAAAGCACTAATGCGGGGCTCGAGAGTGAATTATTTTCTCACGAGTTGCATGCATTGGTGATGCAAATGTTATTGGCACAGCCATCAATAAACAATAACGTAAATTTCATTGAGGTTGTATCAACTGTCCCATAAACATTGGTGCAATTTTCTGCGACAGGCTTCAATTAAAAAAAAAAAGTGTTTTGCCTTCACAATCATCGTTGAGCTGTGAAATGTAAAATATAAATGAAATAATAAATTGAGGACCAGGCTCTTTAGAGCTGCAGGGTGTATAAGGTCTATCCGAGAAACGTTTCCAGGCTGTAAAATCAATCCCGTGTGGGTCTCCACTCCATCACAGGGTACTTTACTGGGGGCGGCAGTAATTTTTGTAATTTGTTCATGTTGCTAGGGATAGCCTGCCCACTCTTCGCTGAAGACACCATGGCATCATTAACCTTCACCAATGACCAGTGCTGGCGCATGGGTCTTCCGGATTGAGATCCAAACGAGTGATGGAGCATACATTGCTTCCTCGCCCTGCCTGTGACATTCCAGGATGACAGTTTATAGCTGGGTCAGGATTTAAACCCAGACTTTACAGCTCAGTGGCGAGTGTATATACCTCTCGGCTATACTTACCAGCTCTTACACGAAATGTCTGAGCAATTGATGAAGGAGATGGTAAGAAACATTTTGAGAGCAATTGACAATTAGTGGTTGAAAAATAAATCAAAAGTCGTTGATAATTCAAAATGAACATATTCACTCTGTAGATAATTTTGAACTGCCGTTTTGCACCACTATCATACTGATAACTACCAATCAGAGTGATGGGCAGAGCACCAAATAAATAAATAAATAAATAAACAAACAAGTACAACTTAGATTCCTCCCATTGCTTTCATATTGATTGTCCATATGAAAGCAGCCCAAAAGAGCCCTGGTTGCTATAGTCATTGAATCAATAATGGAAAGTTGGGAGGTATTGTCAAACTTTGTATGAACCAATATTTATTAACACAAATCGAGGCTCATGGAAGAACAAATTGGCAGAAGGTAAAAAGGCAATGTAAATGACAACAGAGACGCATGGCAACAAAGGGAGACAATAAGCAGGGTAATGTATTAAAAAGGAAAAGAGGAGAGAGACAGACAGAGAGAGAGAGAGAGAGAGAGAGAGAGAGAGAGAGAGAGAGAGAGAGAGAGAGAGAGAGAGAGAGAGAGAGAGAGAGAGAGAGAGAGAGAGAGAGAGAGAGAGAGAGAGAGAGAGAGAGAGAGAGAGAGAGAGAGAGAGAGAGAGAGAGAGAGAGAGAGAGAGAGAGAGAGAGAGAGAGAGAGAGAGAGAGAGAGAGAGAGAGAGAGAGAGAGAGAGAGAGAGAGAGAGAGAGAGAGAGAGAGAGAGAGAGAGAGAGAGAGAGAGAGAGACAGAGACAGAGACAGAGACAGAGACAGAGACAGAGACAGAGACAGACAGAGAGAGAGACAGAGACAGAGACAGAGACAGAGACAGAGACAGAGACAGAGAGAGACAGAGACAGAGACAGAGACAGAGACAGAGACAGAGACAGAGACAGAGACAGAGACAGAGAGAGACTTTTATGTCCTTTTATTATAAAAGTATAAAACATTTCACAAGGCAAATTAAAACAAAGAAAAAAAGTTGAGGCACCATTTGCCTGAGGTTGATAAAAGCATCAACACAAGAGAATCAAGTGCCATTCTTTAAGTGCAGGTGCTCCAGCAGAGTCAGAAAGACAATGAAAGTTCAAGGATCGATGATATTGTTACAACTCACAAAAAATGTGAACTTCATTCTCCACACATTTACACAGGACACCACCACTGCACCATAAGTTTTCAAACACAGGAAGACTACCCGTGTTTACAAAATATGCATGTTCTAGTTTTATACGAGCAGACACCATGCCTTTGAAACAATAAAGTGCATTTTCATTATCTTGCCAAGCTGTTAGGGTTTTTTTTGTTTTTTTTTTGTCTGTAATCACGTATAGAAAATTCTGCAGAGCACAGTTATCATTGGAAGTTTTTGTAACTTCGCATATCAGAGGCCTATAGAGGTCCCTTTCAGTGCACAAAATTTTGAAGGTCAAGGTCAAAGGTCAAGGTCACTTTGTCGCAAATCAGGGGAGTCGACGAAACCCTTATTTTTTGAGTAATTTTGATCGGATCGTCTTCAAACTTCATGGGAATATAGTTCATGGTCTGGCGCTCAGCTGATTAATTTTTGGTGGCGATTGGCCTTGACCTTCATGGTTAGCGCCTGAGGTCAAACATATTTGACCCCAAGGTCAAATTTTCAAGTTTTAGGAACCATATCGTGTAGTACCTCAAATTGAACACCTCGATGAGTGCTTTCTAGATATGTCAAGCTTGAGACATTATGACATCATTTGGTGACGTTATGAGGCAAAAGCATATTTTTCATGGTTACTCTAGAACGATTCTCATCGGAATCTCTCGTAGGCAGATATTCCTCAAGAAGTCGCTCCTGGTGGATAGCAGCTCTGTTCACCTCAGTGTGACCTTAAAGAAGTCACACGTAGTCACTTTTTGGCAAGATACAGGTCACCCTGCAGGTGACATTGGTTTATCCTATTTTTCTTATTCACCAATCTGGCTTTTCTGGTCTTATAACTTGCAAGCTTAGCAATCCCAAGTAAAAAATTCAAAAGCAAAAACACAGATTTGTTTCCAGTGTTGAGAGCGAGCCCATAGATAAAGATTGGAAAGGAAAAAACAATTTTAAATTTCCAAAAAATCAGACTCAGGTACAGAAACAGAGGTACAGAAACAACCTCTTGCACTCAATGAACGCATGATTCAAATTTTCAATACACATCAAGAAGGGGCATGAATTAGACACAGAGGGATTAAATTTATGTCGTAGAACCTGTGTGGCCAGGGCTTGATGGACCAGTCTCCAATTTAAGTCTCCCGTGCGACCAATGGTCGGAAATTTGTACATCACCTTCCAATTGGGAGTAAGAAAAGCTCCTGCAGGTAATGTCTCTTTCAAGTGGTTTCTTAACGGTGTCGTACAGCCTGGTAAACACACTTCTCAACAAATCCCATATAATGTTTTTTTCCCCATGACGTGGAACACTCCAGACTCATCACTGTTTGAAGAGAACACGTCATGGTATTTTTGGGCAGTAATTGAAAGTTCAGGAAAATTCTGGTGAAAATCAACTTCTTCACTAACCCCATTCCACCCAATATTTAAATGTAGAAAAATCTGGGTTACTATCCTCATGACCTCACCCACTACTCTCATTGAATGCAATCCAATTTTTTTAGAAATCGAGCCAGCAGGCAACCATCGTTTCAAGGAAGGCTAGATCTCGCACTTTATTTATTCCACTATTTGAAAGTACTTTATGAAAGACCGGCTGGTAGATATTCCAGCAAATAATAAGTTTTGGAATAGTGGCTCATGCACAAAATTCCTGGCATCATAGGAGATCTCTAGCCGCTGCACTCCAAGAGCTTGCCAAGCATTCAGAAGAGATTGATGAAACGCAGGGAGCCGAGCTCTATCAACCTGCTTTAGGTCTTCTAGTACGTGCCCGTAAAATAAAATAAAAAAAAAAATAATAATAAATAAATATTCCAAACACGAGCAACAAACAACAACCACACAGGCCGTTTCTTCGCTCTCGCGTGCCCGTACGTGCGTGGCACGGAAGTTCGCATATCACAGTTACGATGATTCGCAATTTAGGTTTGAATGGCCAATTATTCAATTAGCGCCAACGTATTTTGCCTTTTCGCAATGTCATCGCAAGGAAAAACAAAAAGAGAAGAGAAGAGAGAGAAAAAAATTACTTCCTGGTTCGGAGCACACCAGCACTCTGATGTTACCGAAATTTATGCACCGTCTCATATGAAAACGATCATAACTTGTGGCATTGTGTTTATCTATAAATGCGCATAAGAAAGAGAAATTATTAGAATACATGAAGTCATCACTCTCCGGAAGTCCGTACGTTGTAACCCGTAATGGGGAACGCGGCTGAGCTTCCCTTCCCCATTGGCCACGCCCACGCAACAACGTGTCTTGTCATTGGTTTGATAAATAAATGGCTATAACTTGGGAAGCACTTGTCCGATTAATATCAAACCTTAAAAAGGCACATCCTCAGGGCCCCAGCAATATATCTGGCAAGTTTCAATTAGATCGGACCAGTGGTTGTCGAGAAACAGCGGTCACACACACACACACACACACACACACACACACACACACACACACACACACACACACACACACACACACACACACACACACACACACACACACACACACACACACACACACACACACACACACAGATTGCTGGAATTATAGATAGATAAGGAAGAGTTCCCGGTCATAATCCAAACCACCTATTTGCCGAAGCAAGGTATTGGTGAGAGGACGCCACGACACAACTTCATCATATAGTAGACGTTTTATTGCCACAAGTTCTAAAGCCATTATTCGACTCGGGATGTGCACCAAGTTTTGGCCACCAGACATTCGTGGCCTGCACAATACATCTGGCTTGAGCCAGTGGTGGCCTCCCCAGAAAAAAAATCAATCAGACTCTTCTGAATGCTTGTGATCACAGCTTGAGGAGGCTGGAATGCGATAACCTTGTGCCATACGGTTGGAAGTATCAGGTTATTAATGATCGTTACCCACGCCATAAGTGACAAGATGTGGAGCATTCCATTCCACCTTGATAGTTTCTGCTTAATGTTGTCGAGGAAACCATCCCAATTCCTTTGGATATAGCTCGTAGTTCCCAAATGGATTCCTAAGTATTTAAACCCATCTGTGTTCCATAACACTCCTCCTGGAAGAGTTGGGAGAGGTGCACATGAGGAGTGTGATGAAGGGAATGTATTTGGGTGTAGCCAAAGAGCTACACTTTTGCTTCAATTTACTCTTGCTGATGAGGCAAGTTCAAATTTGGCAAGACAATGGGATAACTCACTGACATCTTTTGGGTTTTTGACCACAACACACAGGTCATCTGCATAAGCAGAAATAAAAATGTTCGGACTGTTTGACAAGGATAACCCAGACAATGAGGTGCGAAGGATAGCCAGTAGAGGTTCAACAGAAAGTGTGTACAACATGCCCGACAGTGGACAACCCTGACGGATACCACGCTGAAAAGGAGAGGGATGGCACAAGCTATTGTTTACTTTTAGTCGGCATGACGCATTTCTGTACAAAAGTTTTATGCAGGTTATTAATTTTTCCCCAAAACCTGCTCTGTTAAGGACCACAAATAAGAACGAATCATCCGCACTGTCAAAGGCTTTTTTCCTGATCCAGGAGTACCCAAAACCCTGAGGCACGGTTTGACCGATGGCAATTAAATCTCAAACTAAAAAAAATACTGATCGTTCAGGTATGCAATACGTTTGATCATTTCCAATCAGGAGAGAGATGACATTTTTAAGACGCATTGCAAGCACTTTTGACGCAATGTTATAATCAGTATTTAGCAATGAAATAGGCCGCCAGTTTGTAATCTGTTGCAAATCCCCTTTCTTTGGGAGGAGACACAAAACCGCTCTCCTGCAGCTCAGGGGCAATTCAACCTGATCTAAGCTTTGAAGCAGGGTCTCCATTAGAGCAGGACCCAGAATTTTCCAAAAAGCTTTGTAAAATTCAGCAGCAAGTCCGTCAAGTCTGGGGGCTTTGCCGTCCTCAAACAGTTTTGATGCCGCAGTGAGCTCCTCAAACGAAATGTCACATTCGAATTGCTGTTGCTGTTCTTGAGAAAGGAATGGAAGAAGTTAAATCACCTCATTTATAATCGTTTCGTCCACAGTTCTCGGTGTAAACAGATTTGAGTAGAAAACCTGCATTAAATGTTTAATGTCACTCTGGCAAGTCAGAACACCGATAGAAGAGTGTAAACTGTGAATCTGCCGAGAGGTCTTGACGGCCTTCTCAAGGTTGAAGAATTCCTTATTTGGGGTCTCCAGTTGAATTCTGCTCATCCGAAGATGAACCATTGCTCCAGCCACACGCTCCTTGACTAGTTCAGCCAGTAGAGTCTTTTTTTCCACCAACTGCTGATAGTGATCATTTTTTCTGGATGTTCCAGTTTCTTGCTCATATTTAAGTACATCTTCTTTGAGAGCACGTATCAACCCAGATGCATTACTGGTGGTATGTGAGCAATATTGTTGACAGAAAATCCGAATTTGGGATTTTGTACAGTCCCACCACTGTCGAGTATTCGGAAAGGAACACTTTTGTTGTTCTAACTTCTTCCATACCAGTGTGAAGGCATTTTCAAACTGTACATCATGTAATAACTTAACATTGAAAGTCCAGTATGCACTATTAAAACAATGAAAGGGTAACATACATTCCATTGCAATCATATGATGATCAGAAAAGCCAGATGGACTTATGCTTGTTCTCTGAACCAAATTCACCATTCCCTGGTTTACATAGAGTCTGTACAGTCGGTCCATGGTTATCTGGTTCTTTGAACAGCATACCCATGTATATTGAAGGGTGTTGGGATTTTGCAGATGCCAAACATCCCTAAATTTAAATTTTTGTACAAGTTTTTCCAAAAACCTTGCACTGGGTGGATGGGGCTCAGGAGTATTCCTGTACAGTCAGGGGTTGAGTGTGCAGTTATAATCTCCCCCCATACAAATTAGACTAGTCAAGTCAACAGTGTTTAAAAAACCTGCTAACTTTGGAAGGGATAGAATCCTTTCAGCACTGTCGCTGGGGTAATACCCATCAATAATACCAATTTTTTGATTGCTGCTTATCAATTCTACAGCAATTAAGAATCCTTTACAAACCACCCTACAAGAAATGTCCGAGGGTTGGAGTCTCAGGTGCACAATAATTGCCACACCTGCCTTAGCATCCTCAAAGGCACTGGAGAAAAAAAGGCAACCTTTAAAAACCCTGCGCCACTCGTCCTCGCAAGGTTGGTTGGTGTGTGTCTCTTGTAACATTAGAATATTAATTTTTTCTTTCTTAAACATCCGCAACACCTCGAGGCGACGCACACAGCTGCGGCCTCCATTTATGTTGAGGGATGCTACCTTCATTTATTTATTTATTTATTTGTTTTTAGAACCTACTACTATTACTGCTCTTGGAGTTCTTTTCCGGCCTGAGTGGCACACTTCCTCAACCGCTGGAATTGAGGTTCTGAAATCCTAACTTGCTGAGGTTC
>NC_140976.1:42258367-42330867 GCF_056783735.1 Eptatretus burgeri
GGGCTGGCAAGAGAAAAAGCACATACAAGTTCAGGAAAGGTAGAGATAGAAGGTATTTGATGTGCATTTTGTTCATTGCTTTGGTGGTCCTGCTCCCAAGCAGGTGCGAACTGTGTGCATGTCCAAAGCACACTACATAATATGCGTGCCACAATTCGAGAGGATCGCACACCGACCAGGCTTGCCAATGCATCAGCTCCGATCCAGCTGCCGTTTGGGCTGAGAAGATTTGAGACAGATTTAACGCCCTTGTCGGTAAAGCATTGAATAAAACACCTATCAGCAGGCATATCATGGAAAAAGGAGTTGTAGAACAAAGGTTCTTCCAGAAACATGTTTCATGTAATAATGTGTAGCTCTTGTTATTGTCAGAGCTTGCCACGCATTTAGCATGCTCCGATAGAAACCAGAGAGGAGGGATGTGTCGATTTTGGAAAGGTCCATCAGGAAAAGAGAGTGGTCATAGCCTAGCCTCCCAGCCTGTTGCAAAAGGTGACGAGCGACGTTGACCCATGGTGGAGAGGGTCGCATGTATAGCATGTGAAGAGCAGCCGAGAGTCGAAAGGCCATTGGCCGGCTCTTTATGTCGACCAGGCCTTGTCCTCCATCGGTCAGTGGTAAACTGAGGACCCCAGGTCGCAGCCAGTGTTTTCCGTCCCAGAAAAAGGACACGAAGCACTTCTGGAGCTGTTGTAGCAACACCGCTGGAGGATGCAGCACGAAGAACCTGTGCCATAAGGTAGAGGCCACCAGTGTGTTGATGACCAAGACCCTTCCACAATATGACAGTTGTGTGATCAGACCTTTCCATTTTTGCAGTTTACCCTCAACAAACTCAAGCAGACCAGCCCAATTTTTTGCTAATGTGGAATTATTACCAAAGAACACTCCAAGGTATTTCACACCATCATTGGCCCATGACAGTGGAACAGGAAGTCTTGGCACCAAGTAGCACAACAGACCGAGCCAAAGGGTGCTCGTTTTGTTCCAATTTACTTTGGCTGAAGAAGCCTTTTCAAATAAGGACAAACAATAATGAACGATGTTAACGTCATTGATATCTTGTACGAATACACACACGTCATCAGCGAATGCCAGTACCTTGATGGGCCGTTCAAGCTGGGACAAACTAACCCCTGTTAGTCTACAGCGCAAAGAAACCAGTAGGGGTTCGATGGAGAGAGCATAAAGCAACCCGGAAAGAGGGAAACCTTGTCTAATTCCCTTGTTAATCGACAAAGGTGCAACAAGTTCATTGCTTATCTTAAGCACACTATAAATATTATTGTATAGTATTTTAATATGAGATGAAGGTTGAACCAAGTCCAAACCGCTCAAGTACTTCGAAAAGGTACCGATGGTCAACACGGTCAAAGGCTTTCTCCTGATCAAGGAGAAGAAGTCCTAAATCTTTCGGGCTTTCCTTGCACAGTTCAATGATGTCTCTCACAAGGGAGATGTTGTCATAGATGGAATGTTTTGAGACACAGTAACATTGGTCTTCTTCCAACAACGAGGATAAATAAGGAGTAAGTCGCGATGTCAGGGCTTTCGAAAATATCTTATAGTCCGTACATAACAGGGAGATAGGACGCCAATTTTCAAATCTCAGCATGTCTCCCTTTTTTGGGATGAGGGTAAGAAGAGCTCGTCGGCAACTCTGAGGTAGCTCTCCAAGCTGGCAGCTTGCGTTCAAGGTGTTAATGAGTTCTCGACCCAATAAGTGCCAAAACTTCTGGTAAAATTCCGTTGCAAGTCCATCCAATCCAGGTGCTTTCCCAATGGCAAGGCCGTGCAGGGCAGTGCCAAGTTCATCCAAAGTAATGAGTCTTTCCAGTTGGGAACGCCCATCTGCACACAACACTGGCAGGCCTACGGAGATCGAGGCGACACTGACAGGATTTATTTGTTCCATTGAATATATTTTCGAAAAGTATTCCTTCACAAAAAGTTTTGATTTCTGATTGTGTAAAGATAATGGATGAATCTGCTAATCGCAGCTGAGAAAGCTGTTTACTGGGAAGACGTTTCTCTAAGGAAAAGAAGTACTTGGTTGGTACGTCTGCCTCATTCAGGTGTCGCACCCTCATCCCAACTAAGGCACCATGTGCATTCCTCTCGGTTATTTCCTTTAATAAGGACTGTTTCTCAGTTAAGGTTTTTTGTATGTTACTATTATTTTGTCCGATGACCTGTCGGAGTTGTAAAATCTCTAACTGTAATATTTTCTTTACTTCATGGTCAGCCCTTGTTGAGAAAGAACGATACTGTTGACAGAACCCTTTAATTTGGGTTTTACTAAATCCCACCATATCAGCGGGTTAATGGAATGGCTTCGCTTCGGTTCTCGGAGAGCCGTCCAGAAGGATTCAAAGGCCTGAGTGAAGTTGAGGTTTTCTAGTAAACTGTTATTGAATTTCCAGTGAGAGCTCCCTGGACGTGGTTTGGAGAGTTGAATAAAGACTCGAGCTTAGGAATGGTCAGAGAAACCAGAAGGCACGATATCGGATTTATAAACTCCATGTAATAAATGAGAATTTACATAGATGCGATCAAGCCTTGCAAGTGAGATGTGGTTGTTTAAACAACGACACCATGTATAAGACCGATCAGAAGGGTGCTGTATGCGCCAAATATCATGAATATTATATTTCGCAATAATGTTTGCAAAACGTTTTGCAGAACATGGTTGGGGTTCCGGCCCGTTCCAGTCAAATGAAGTATTAACAGTACAGTTAAAATCACCACCAATGATTAGACAAGTCTGCAAATCCAGTGTTTACAGAAATTTTCTCAGTTCGGTGAAAAAGGAGATCTGCTCGTCATTTTTGCTTGGAGCGTACACATTGAAAATTGTGAACTCGACCTGATTAATAGAGAAGGTCACAGAGGCAGATGTCCATCAATAATACTCATAAATTTAAGGCAGGACGGATGGAAATGTTTCCCTAAGACAAACATTATGCCTGCCTTCAACGTGGAGTTGTTACTGAAGAAACATTCCTTGTTCATAAATAGTCGCCGCTGAGCCTGAACAGATCGGACAGCATGGGTCTCTTGTAACAAAGCTATGTCAAGACCGTTGACCTCTATCAACTGTTTAGTTTGGATCTTGCGGAGTGGACTACCACCACCATTAACATTTATTGTTCCAATCTTGAAACTGGCCATGAGGAAGATAATAGCTTCTAAGAATAAGATCAGAAGTGGGATAATTGATGAGAATCCCTTTTCGCCTTGGCAATCAGTTTTTTAAGCGGTGAGTGTCTGGTGGAAACCGAATAAGTCAGGCTTACATACGATAGCCTGAGCACACTCAAGGAAGGACGGTAGATCTGGAAAGCATTCCGTCAGGTTTATATTGCGTTTCCTGTATGTATTTTGTAAGAAGTCTTATTTGTTGGGGGAGGGGGGGGGGGTAAGACCTTGACTGGTCAGCTTCTCCACCGTTTCCACCTGATTGTTCCTGTTTGCTTCCTCCAGGTCAGATTCGTCAGAGTCGATTTTAGTTTCCGAGTCACACAAGCTTGTACCGTCCTGCATATCGATACTGTGGTCAGTATTGATACACGGATCTGTACTGGTTACCACATCTATGTGCTCTTCCATTGTGGGAACATCTGGTGAAGTAACGGAAATAATCGGGTGATTTGATGAAACGGAAACACCATCAGCGGATGCCGAGATCTCGCTTCCCTCAACCGTAACAGTGTTATCGACCTCCAACGGCGTGGAGGTATACAGTACTTTGGGGGTCTCTCGTAAAACATCCATTTTAACGTTTCCTGCGTTTCCAGCTTCACCACGTGATGGACTGGGAGCAGTAATCGGGTTAACATTTGTTTCACTATTTCCCGCTGACAAGGATTCAGGGTTAACATTTACCGAAGTGACAGCAGATTCATCACGAGTGGTCTGTGTATCACCGTCAATGGACTTTCCAATGGGAGAGTTTTTAACGAGTGAAACAGTTTAATTTACTGCGATAACAGGTAAAGCGGTCTCTGTAAGGGAGACGTCGATGTCCTCACCGGCAAGTAGGGTAAACTTGTTGGCCGTAGGTACCAGATCCATTCCGGGTCCATTCCATGGGTACCGGGTCCATTCCGGGTCCATATTGTAGAGTGACATCAGTCACAACTGCGGGAACATTACCGATAGATTCCTCGTTTGTAAATGCCGCCTTCTTCTGGGTTAAACGACCATCAGGTAAAGTCTTTCTCTTCCTTGATGAAACGATGGTGAAACCATCCCAAACATTCATTTTGCTGTTTGGACTATCGGACTGGGAGGACTGGACGTTCCTACCGGACACGGGATTCGCTTCCTTCACAGGCGAGGAAGAAGAAGAAGACGTATCCTTGTTGACGAGGTTTGTTTCATCATTCGACGAAGTCGCCTTTGGGCAAGATCGTTTCAAGTGTCCGAAATTACCACATTCGAAACATTTCAGGGTGTCAGTGGTTACGTAGACTTGGTAATCATGATTATCAATTTTGAGTTTTAAAACAATGTTCAAGGTTCTTTCAGCCTTAGAGGGAGGAAGCACCACACAAGCTTGTCTCCGAAAACACATCACATGTGTTTTCACAACAGCTTCGTCCGATCGTCCTGGCTGCGTAAAGGTAACATGGTGATCTGAGAAACCACAGAACCATAACCAGATATTTCGGAGATCAGCGTCTGATTCTTCAGGAAAGGAGGAGCGTTCGAGATCATGACCTTCACGGCCGGTGTGTCGAGAGGGGACACGAGCACGAAATGTCCGTCGTCTGTTGATAATCCGGTCGATACGATTTCGTGAACCAGTTCTGTCTCAGACACGAAGATTACCACACGTTTGTTCATTTGCGAGGCTGCACGAACTTTGTCAGTACCGACTATGTTTCCCGTAGCGATAACGAAATCCTCGACGCTGACGTCGTCGGGCGGGACACAGACGACGCCATGTTTTCGTGTTAATGCTTCAAATGCCGCATAACGGGAATACGAAATCATGTTTAGGAGGGGGGAGGAGGGGTGATTACTCTTGTGCAGTAATTAAATACGAGCCGAGACAGGTTTCCAAAGGAAATAAACACAGCCTTAGTGAGGAAAAAACGATCAGTTGAAGACCCGGGATGGGCCGCCAACTCAAAGCTATCCACAAGAAGCTGTGGGCTCTTTCTCTCTCTATCTTGGGGAAAAGATATGCGAGGAGAAAACAGGGGGATGGGAGGGGAGGGGAGGGGATGGGATGGGATGGGATGAACCGAAAGGCAAACCGAAAGGCGAACCGAAAGGCGAAAGGTGAAATAACAAGGACAGGTGGGTGGGGTGGAGTGACGACGGCGCGAGGGAAGGCCGAAGTACAAGGTCTAACGAAGAGGGGAGGGTGGGAGCACAAATAACTATGCGTAGAAGGAAACAAAGGAAGGGAGGTGAAAAACGATGCGAAAGGGGATAGGAAGGCGAAAAAACAGGGCAGATCACAGCTCACCAAGACCACACAGCTGCCATGACACTCCACTAGACTCACCAACAGCCAGCAGGGCGCAGGAGAGAGAGAGAGACTCAGAGATTCCAGCAACCCACATGTAAAAAGTAAAAACACATAAAATGTCATGGCCCCCATTGTTTTAGTAATTTTGCTCTTTGGAGTTGAAGGGCCAGCCCATGTTTATGTACATCTAAAATGGCCGCCAGTCTCCCAGTCGGCCATATTTGATGAGATCGCAATATAAAGTGAGGTGCACGTGTATGCCATCATGGACTGTGCTTGTGCGAAATTTGAACAAAATCGGACAATGCACGTGTGAGAAATGGTTGGGGACACATTTCAGTGACAAAATGGCTGCCAGTCGGCCATCTTGGATGTGAAACACCAGGATAACAGGAAGACATCATTCATTATCTGGGTGCCAAGTTTGAACAACATCAGTGAATGCATGTCCGAGAAATGGTTGAGGACGTGTTCAACATCGGGTTTTTTTTACAACTAAAATGGCCACCAGCGTACCAGTCGGTCATCTTTGATCAGATCGCAAAATAAAGTTTGGTGCAAGTGTATGCCATCATGCACTGTGCTTGTTCCACGTTTGAACAAAATGGGACGATACATGTCCGAGAAATGGTTGGCAATACATTTAAGTAACAAAATGGCCACTAGTTAGCCATCTTGGATCTGATCTCGAAAATAAATGACGTGCTTATGTAAACCATAATTCGTTATCTGTGTGCTACGTTTAAACAAGATTGGCAAATGTATATCCAAGAAATGGTTGAGGACGTGTTCCACACCAGGTTTGTTTTACAACAAAATGGCCACCAGTCGGCCATATTTCATCACATCAAGAAACAAAATGATGTGCAAATGTATTCCATCATGTGTTATCTTTGCGCGAAGTTTGAATAAAATCAGTTGAAACATGTCCGAGATATGGTTGCGGACGCACACACGCATGGACACGAAAATCGAGATCAAATGCAGAAGCCCCCGTTTCAGACAAAATCCAACGAGGGCTAAAAAGGTTAGGTTGGGTGGAGTTAATGGGGGTAGAAAAAATTGCTGGTAGGGAGGGGGGTGACATGAGATGGTTGTGGACTGCCTGCTTGAAGGCCCAGAGCCTGACAGAATGGCCTACAGGTGTACACACTCGAAGCTATCTAGCCTGTCCCTCCCTTTCTCTCTCTGTCTCTGTCTCTGTGTGTCTCTCTCTGCCTCTCTCTCTCTTTCTGCCTCTCTCTCTCGCCCCCTGCTGGCCGTTGGTACGTTGTGTTACTGTCATGGCGGCTGCTTGCTTCGTGTCGTGAGTACCTGTCCTCCGTTGTGCTGATTTGTGTTCCTATTTTGAATGTCAACCCAGCTATAAACTGTCATCCTGGTGTTTCACAGATGGAGCAATTAATCACCGTATGTACCATCCCTCGAATGGACGCTAAACTTGGCGTCCCATCTGCCAGCATTCGTTGGTGGACGTTAAAGATCCCGAGGTGTCCTTCGCAAAGAGTTGGCGAGCAATCGCCGGCACCATGGCCAAATAAAAAAAATCCCTGCGATAACCATCAGAGGGCATTGCAATAGCGGCACAGCCGCGCCCCTCAGTCAATTGTGCTACTCCGCAGCCTTGTGCTGCATACAAATTAAGAAGAAGGCCCGGCGGGAAGAGTGGGATTAATTTCGAGGCAAAGAAGTAAAAATCTGCTGTCACAACCTTGCACATCTACAGGATGTAACCACAATGTGACGAACTCAAAGGAATGATATACAGGGTTTTTCAGTCACCGTGGAAGAAAGTATTGGCCATTAAGCCAAATAAAAAGATATAAACATGACATTTGACAGTCCAGCAACTTTGCTGAAATGCAGGTCAAAAGGGGACTTTAAATTTTCAACGTTTTTGTGAACATTTTTTCAGAGATCGTTTTCAAGAGCAAGATTTGACGTAGATAGTGGTTCCCAACATTCAACATATGAGAAGAATACATAATATTCCAAAATTAAATATTAAATAAAGAAGCCTGCGTCAACAAACTATAATCTCCTTAATGAAGAGTGGCAAAACAGGAAGATCATATCAAACTGAGAAGAGAATGGGAAATTTTTATCAACCAGGGGTTGACGATGCCAACGCCATTTTCAACATTATTACCCTGTACAGTAAAAAGTTTATAATTTAAAAGAGCTGGACTTACTAGTTAGAGATCTCTGCCTCAAGCAAAATAAAAACTGCTTTGCTCGAGGTGTAAAGGAATGCATTTGGGAAAGAGCTGAATCACCATCTCTCAACGACAATGGCTGTTTGTGATTTAATCTGTCATGTACGTGGGACAAGGCTCTAACATCTCTTCCACTCAGTCTGCAACCGTCACGTGATGCCAGGATTGGTCTACAGACCAACTCACCCTACCACCGGCGGAGGTCACGTGGCGATTCTCAATTTTCTTCTTCACTTCAACATCTGCCGTGACCAAGGGGAGTGGATACTCGCCGAAACGTCGGCTTTCCCGACTAGCAAGTCAGGCTTTTTTTCAATTATAAACTTTCACTCTTTTAATTTGACTGGATGAATAATAACAACCTGCATCGAATTATTACATAGTGTTTATAAACCATTCAAATACCATCCTCGCAGTAATCTCTGGCAGAAGACAATGTCCATTTTCCACCAATCAGTAAAGGTGAGCTTGCTATAGACCTGTGGGTTTGCTTCCAATTACAAGCAAAGTCATGGAATACATAATTGCTTCTGATGTCACGTCTTTCCTGTTTTCAAAAAAACCTGATCTCTGACCATCAGTTTGGGGTCCATGCTGATGACACATTGATACCTCTCTCTGCCTGCGAAACACCAGGGTGACAGTTTATAGCCGGGATGAGATTCGAACCTTCATGAAGGACACCGTGGGATCATTAACACCCACCATTAATTAATGAGAGCAGAAGGCACACCTGGCTTAATGTCTATCCGAGGGATGACACACTCTGTGGTATAACACCTGGCCTGCGAGGCACCGATCTGACAGTGTATTTTTGGGGTGGAAATGAAACCGAGACGAGACAGCTCTGATGGTAATAATAGGATTCCCTTGCAAGGAACTTTGATGCAGGACGAGGACATTAGGCCATTCAAAGCCGATACTATTATTACCAACCTATTCTATCGTGTTTGTTCTTGTTCTATCGTTTTAAATGCTGAGCGTCAAGCAAGGAAGGAGCGCGTACCATTTTTAAAGTTTTTGCTACGGCTCGGCCGGGGTGAAATTAATCCCACTCTTCCTCTGGGCCTTCTTCGCTCGTATGCAGCGCAAGGCTGTGGGGTAGCATCATTAGCTGAGGGGTGTGGCTGTGCCACTGATGCAATGCTCTCTGCTGGTGAGATCAGGAATTTGGAATTTGGCCATGGTGCCCGCGATAGCTCGCCGACTGTTCGCGGAGGACACCGTGGGATATTTAACGTCCACCAACGAATGCCGGAGGATGGGACGCCCGTTTAACATCCGCCTGAGGAACAGCACACACATTGGGTAATGGTCATTCCCACTTTATCTTTCTGTCGTGGAGTGTCTGTAGCCTTAAGTAAATAGTTAATTAAGGATATCCTATTTGTTAGTTCAGTCCTGAGCGTGTATAAGTGCGGGGTTAAGGGGATTGTTGATTTATTACATTCCTGTTATTGCTTCTTTGTGTTTCCTTCCCCGTGCCGAACCACCGACCTCCCAGACTCAGGCTCTAACCATTATGCCATGAAGGCTGGTTGAATCCCTTTTCCCTATTCTATTGTACAACGGTCAGACTATTTTCGACAAGTTTTATGCATTGTTCAAAATGAAAATTGAAATTCAACTTCAATGACAATCCTTGCACCAAATACCAAAATAAGACCGTAACCTGACGACGTGAACATCCATCCAAGACACTTTAAGTCAAGTAATAAAATGATCTGGCCCATACTTGGTGGATGCATTTATGACAATTACCATGGATAAGCGACGACAATGAACCTTCATAAAAAATAAAATAAAACCTCTTCCATGCAAATTCCCATGAATACATGAATGTGTATGTGCTTTCCCATCATTTCATGATCATGCTAAGGTCTAGCAGGATAGCCTACAGGTATACACATTCACCTCTGACCTGTCTAGTCTGGGTTCAAATCCCAACCCAGCTATAAACTGTCATTCTGGTGTTTTGCATACTGGGCAAGGCATCAATGTGTGCACCGTTCCTCGGATGGGTGTTAAACTGGGCGTCCCGTCTGCTTCGCACTGGTAGTTTGTGGATGTTGAAGATCCCATGATGTCCTTCGTGTGATGCACAATAATAAATGAATGACTATCCTGTCTTTCAATAAAAGTTATCCTTTTTCTTGCCTGCGACCATCTGCACTTTAAGCTTCGTCTTACCGGCAAATCCTGAAGACAGAAACACCCGCTAAATATTTAGCATTAAACTTCCATGCCTGCAAACTTCTGTGGATTTATACTCTTCGGAGATCTCTGTTCTCTCAACAGTGCCATAATTAGTCTTTTCCTTTCGCTCCACTCGTTTCTGTCCAAATTGTTTGATGGATCACTTCTCAACGAATGCAGCCCAGCTTCCCACCGGATGACCTACACTCCAAGCAATCAAAGACATTTTTCAACCGATCATTCCAACGATTGATCAAAGCACAGCTTGGCCTGTGCTCAAAAAAAGAGTAAAAACAAAATTAATCTCGAATCATTGTGACACGTGCACATCCCCATCCACTCACTTTCGGGGCAAACAACTATTGGGAAGTCCTGTTTTTACCGAATTGCTTCTCAACATGGAAAGGCACACAAGACCTGGGTAAGATGGCACAACACACACAAATGCACAACCAAATACACACAATTGGCTGATGCAATCGCACATTATCTCAATACGAGCTCTTAACGTACCGTGCGGTTATATTAACGAGCTTGCTTGGTGTTCAGCAGCAAATGTCATCCATTCAACCAGAATGTTCTTCCTCGAGTTTAACAAAGAAACACACTGACCATTCAATTTGCTACAATGGATTAAATTGAAGACCACAAAAAGTGCTTATTTTATTTTATTTTTTATTTATTTATTTGATTGTTCAGCTCGTGCGTGCGTTTGCTTCTGCATTGTTAATTCCATGAAAACGGACAATCAGACTCACCCATGTCACACTATCGCTTTAAAGGAGAACTGATTTGGCCAAACTCACCACTGGAGTGCAAGTGCATCCTAAATGTCTCACAATTCGGCGCTGAACAGGTGCAAAGTGCGGAACTCTCGTACGCACACCGGAGTCTACGCAATGTTCACAGGTGAATGAGCCGTGCAATAAGCTGTCACGATAGACCGATAGAGGAATATTAAAAGCTGCTCAAATTCAACCAAAAAAAATAAAATTGGCTTGTTGGTCATCACGGTTTGTAACGCTCGGACATACACGATCCCAACCACGTCCCATTCCCCAACCCAAACATAGCAGAGACTGCCTAGCCTCCGATGCAGAAATGTATTGTATTTATTGCCTTTTACCAAACAATCCTTTAGCTTCAGGAAACTGCATTTCAATACGATTGGACATTTGCTGCTCCCATTTTATGCAGTTCAACGCCTTTGCTGATTACTTTATGTCTGAAGCTACAAGCCTAGGCCTCACGTACCCTTGTGTCCTGTTGCATTAAATACCAAATGAGTCGGGAGGAAAAAAGAAAAAAAAAAAAACATCGTTATTGAGTTTGCAGAACAAGATGCAAGGGTGGAAGAAGTTGGGTTCGCAGTGCATGGCGGCATTGGTCACGCATTTACTGCACCAGAAGGCAACATCAGCTAAATATTGTGCTTGAGAGAACATTGGCTGATGAGAGAAACAGACTCGGAAGTACCAAACACTGTAATACTTTGGGAAATGAGCACCAAAGGTTAAAATTTCTTTTTTTATATACAGCCAAGCGTCGTGGAAGAGCTAGAACACTGAATGGATCAGGATGTAACAGAACAAAAGGAACAGGAGAGAGTTGGGGGGGGGGTGGGGGGCACTAAGAGCAGGGCTTAAGCACAAAATCGAGGGAGATTGGGACAAGTAATGGGTGTGTGGAGGAATGAGGGGTAGGAAAGGACACATGGGAGAGGACAAGATGGATACAGAAAGAAACTCTCAGGTAGGAAAGACTGTAAATTTGGAAGGATTTGGGCTTGGGAGTGCGAGGGGGGAAGATTAACGAGGGTAAGAAACATCACGGTTTTGAATGTGGGATGATCTGAGACAGTGGTGAACAGCTGTCTTGAAGACCTGAAGGGGAGAATGAAATTGAAGAGAATGTGGAAGTTTCTTCCACAGGTGGAAAAAAAAGAGTAATGAAAGAGTGGAGGAGAGCAGTGATTCTGGATTTGGGGAGTTTCACCAGAAGGGGGTTGATGGACCACAAGCACCCATCCTGCAGAAACCTGGGGTGAGGGAGGGGGAACATTGGAAGAGAAAAGGGTGCAAGACCACAAAGGAGGAGGTAGAAGACAGAGAGACCACTGACCCGTCTGTGATGGGAAAATGATAGACCCATAGACTCAGATTAAACGCAGGAGATTCCAATTATCTTGAAGGCCTTGGTTTTGAAGGCATCAAGCTGAGCAAGGTGTGAGGCAGGGCAACCAGCTCAGAGGGGAGAGCAGTACTCCATCAAACTGCGGATTAAGGCCGAGTTCCTTACATGATGACCTTTACAGGAGCACATCATGAATGTTCACGTACGAGCCTTGATGAAATGGAAACACTGCAATCATGGGTTTTCCACCACAAATTCCAAAGGTGGTGGTCCTTCTTGGCCACTCTCTGTGAGGCCAAGGCCTTGCTTGGCACGACTCGACTCTTTATGAGATTAAAGGCATTTGCGGTGCATTGCCACAGATTGCTGCCTTCCTTAATTGTCACTTCTTGCAGTCATGAATGCAGTTATCCCAATGGTCCTGTGACTCGTCAACATTTCCCAAGTGAAAATGTAAAGAAAGTGTTGCAAAGTAATTACATTTCACTAATACCATTCTTGAAAGTTTCCATCAGAGATGCTCGAGGTGTGTCGTGGGAGCCAAATGATGGAATAAGGTAACAAAGGCCGAAATACATCAGTGGTGACGGGCTGCTGCACATGGAAACAATGGTGTGGCCTGCAAGGCGACACTGGTTTGGGAATGTTCATCATATGCCTGACGAAAGACTCTCAAAACGGTGACTGGATGGTGAACTCAAAATGGGTATACACATCCTGTTGGCATACCGACACTATTTGAAGAGACCATTTAAAATACGATCCAAGGCTGGCAGGAATGATGAACAACGGGCAAGAAAGCGCAGCCGAGAGAGTGGACTGGAGATCCATCACCAAGAATGCAAATTAAACTAGAAAGGTACTCAGTAGAGCACGTACCTCCGCCAGGCTGAATAGTTTACGTTTTGTATCCCACTGATAGGCCTGATCTGCATCCGGACCTCAGCCAAAACCTAATTGGCTTGTTCTTGTGACATACACAACTCATCCACCAAGTTTTGTCATAATACGTCCACAACTTTTTGAGCTATAGTGCTATTTATCGTTTTTGGCCCCATCTCTCAATGGTGAAGAATCACTTCGAAAATTATCGTAACCAGATTTGCATCCAAATCTTTACCAAAATCTAAACAGTTCATCCTCATCACACACGCAACCTCTCAACCAGGTTTTGTGTGAATCCTTCCATAACTTTTTGAGATATACTGACAGACAAACAGACAAATAGACAGGGGTGAAAACAAAACCTCCACCCACATTCGATGGCAGATGTAACTTGAGCGCCGTCGATTGTACGCCATCGCAAATCTCCACTCTTCCCAACTAAAGCAAAGTTGAAAGATGGCAAAAACGGCCACCACAATGAGCCAATATTGTATATCGAGTTGATTTTGAACCTGGTATTAATTGAACAGCTGAGCAGGATTTGAACTCAGGATGCTAGGATCCAAAGCCTGCTACTCTAACCATGAAGCCAACACCAGGCATACATCTAGTGATGGGGACACAATAACTAAGACGAACACTGTACCTATCAAATGCATATAAATTTGCATATTTCCCATGTACTAGCGACAAACTTAACAGCACAATAAGTGCGGAACCCCCCAAAATCAAAATTTTGACAAACGTGCCAGTCCAAATCCAATGTTGCTCACTCTCTGAAAGCCAATTTCTACTCTCCGTTGGAATGACAATAACTCACCTCCCTCTCAGACACAATGCTCTGAAACTGAGCAATGAAAATTGCTCCCAAACTATTTGAGGCACCTATTTACGATATTCACCAAAATGCGAATCAGATGCACGTGATGGGAATTCTCACAACTGGGGGGGTGGGGGGGGCTGGGGGGGAGTCCGATGACTATTTGCTCCAGGATCACAGAGAACAAGTGATCAAATACTCAGGAAAACTCCACTCTTTGAAAAGGCTCATATCGTATCTTGCTTTCCTCGTCTCTCCCTTCCAAGATGTGCTTTACTTACAATATCACTACCTACCAAATGGAAATTATTTCCCCAAATCCATGTTCTAAACCTCCCCATTAATGCAAATGACTTCACCCAATTCCCATTTTCATTAGAAACACTGATTTGACCGTGGTTCCAATGTCATTGTTTTATAATGAAACATTTAACGAACTACTACATTGTTCCGATGGTCACATGACCACTGCAGACAGAGCTCAGGACTCTTCCCAGGAGAGGCAGCGCTCGACATTAATGGTTGTCCGACTGTCCGGGGACAGGCAATTCTGTCCATCGGACAAGAGAAACCTCAATAAACCTGTCTGAAGAATAGGTCAATTTTACCTCAAAGAAGTTTAATAAACCTGATATATCTTAACCTCGAATTAAGTTCTTTTTCATTTAAATCCACAGTGATTACCAGTGACTAAGATGGTCTTTTTAGGCATGCTGGTGAATACATCAATGCTGTCACCCCACATGTTTCCAGAGAAACTGGAGAGATCTCCCAGGCATAACCCAGAGATCCCCCACATCCAGGATTTTGTACCCCCACCTTCACAAAGTCAGGACCAACACAGAGTAAGAGAGTGGGGAGGGAGAGAGAGAGAGAGACGAGAGAGAGAGAGAGAGAGAGAGAGAGAGAGAGAGAGAGAGAGAGAGAGAGAGAGAGAGAGAGAGAGAGAGAGAGAGAGAGAGAGAGAGAGAGAGCGTAAGAGAGAGAGAGCGTAAGAGAGAGAGAGCGTAAGAGAGAGTGAGCGTAAGAGAGAGTGAGCGTGAGAGAGTGAGCGTGAGAGAGAGTGAGCGTGAGAGAGAGTGAGCGTGAGAGAGAGTGAGAGTGAGAGTGAGAGTGAGAGTGAGAGTGAGAGTGAGAGTGAGAGTGAGAGTGAGAGTGAGAGTGAGAGTGAGAGTGAGAGTGAGTGAGAGTGAGAGTGAGAGTGAGAGTGAGAGTGAGAGTGAGAGTGAGAGTGAGAGTGAGAGTGAGAGTGAGTGAGAGTGAGTGAGTGAGAGTGAGAGTGAGTGAGAGTGAGTGAGAGTGAGTGAGAGTGAGAGTGAGAGTGAGAGTGAGAGTGAGAGTGAGAGTGAGAGTGAGAGTGAGAGTGAGAGTGAGAGTGAGAGTGAGAGTGAGAGTGAGAGTGAGAGTGAGAGAGAGAGAGTGAGAGTGAGAGTGAGAGTGAGAGTGAGAGTGAGAGAGAGAGAGAGAGAGAGAGAGAGAAAGAGACACACAGAGAGACACACACACACACACACAGACAAGAGAGAAAGGACCAGTCCATCGGGACTGATCGGTACTGTGACCATGACCGCGCTGCCCTGACAAATCTGGGCAGCAGGGAAATGGGGAAGATTTGGCCCCGACTTGCGTTGGAGGGTACAACCACGGTCAAGAGGCATCCCCGAGAGTTGTAGGTGCAATATTTGATGGGACAAGTAAAATCAAAAACCGACCTTTCCCATGGACAGGTTTGAAAAAAAGTTAATATTGGGTCCTGTGAGGCCAAACTACATTTATATATCATCATCA
Source organism: Eptatretus burgeri (assembly GCF_056783735.1). Lineage (NCBI taxonomy): Eukaryota > Metazoa > Chordata > Myxini > Myxiniformes > Myxinidae > Eptatretus > Eptatretus burgeri. The sequence goes on from NC_140976.1 coordinate 42,273,888, forward strand.
TCGTCGCCCTTCACAGCCAAAGATGGCCGTTTGCATGGATACTTGCAACATGCAAACAACATCGCAATGTGGTTTGTAATGTTGGAGCTGCCGCCCAGACAACAACCACACTCTGGGATTAGCAAGGAGCATAACTCATTGTCAAGGAACCTCCAAGATGAGGACACTTGCTACCAGCAGCTTTCGGCAGGAATTTGAAAATTTCTCAGTGTGTCGGTGATAACTAACTTACTCATCACAAACGTCACGATAGGATCTTTAACATCAACCGAAAAGCCATGCTGGCAGAAAACTCCTCCAGCTTAACCCCATCCCGAAGGTCATATTGTTGAATCACCCTGCCTGTAAAATACCAGGATGACAGTTTATGGCTGGGAAGGGATTCAAACCAAGACTGGACAGCTCAGAGGCGAGTGTGCATTCCTATAACCTATCATGCCAACCACATATTTCTCGAAAATGCCAACACAAACCTTCCTAGAAATATATACTTCCCCCTCTGTCAAATCCCAAATTTGATTAACCTTCCGAATTCTAGCCTTACAGATCGTTTTAGCGTCCCAAGCATGATAACTCACAGCTCCCTTGCCCTCGCCTGATGCCCATTATTCTTCGTTATGCTCAGAACCTCACACTTCCATTCGTCATTTTCTCACCCACTTTCCCAAGGCAGCCAAACTTTATAGTTTTCAAAAAATAAAAACTCAGGGTTTAACGTTCAAAATAAAATGATGAAAAGAACACACAACGACAGAGGACAAAGAGCCTTAAAAACAAAAACATTGACCTTTCATATGTTCAACTGTTCTCTGCTTTGTTCTGTTTATTCTTCGTGGACCAGATCACACACACACAAGCTGTAACAATGCAACCAGGCCTTTATGGTTGTTCATTTTGATGCAACATTTATGGATGTCGGGGATGAGAGAGCGCTGTATATTTGGATGTACTGCAAGCATAATTTAAACTGTGAAATCAAATTGGTTATCGTTATGAAAATTTCCATTGACTACTCAACGCAAATGAGATTTTAAATCATTATAAACTACCCCCAACAATTTTCTACCCACCTAACCCGATTAATTACAACTTGAGCATTTCCAAAAATAAATGCTTCCAATCACACGCCTGCCTGCAGGAGGCTTCATGATTGTTGGGTCTAAAACAAGACCGGATTGGATTAACATCAGTCATTGAAAGAGCTTTTGTACAAGCTTTAGAAAGGAATAAACAAAAATACACCCGTGCGGGAGTGACGGTCATCTCTGCGAGAAAATATATAGCCTCCTGAAGGTAGGGCAGTTTTTGCAAACTTTGCGGTCATGTGACGCGAAAACGAAAGCGAAATTCAAAAATCCGTCCTAACCAAATTTAGATATTGTCCCATACATTCATATGCCACAATCAAATTCAAGATTGCTTGAGAAATGTCGGAGGAGATAGATTTTGAAAATCGTCATTTTCGCATGAAAAACGTCATTTTCACATTTTTTGCCAACTTTGAAGTCACGTGACACGAAAACGAAAGCGAATATCGAAAATCCGGCCTGACCAAAATTTAGACATTGTCCCATAGATTCATATGCTACAATCAAATTCAAGATCACTTGAGAAATGGCGGAGGAGATAGAATTTGAAAATCGTCATTTTCGCAACTTCAAAGGCCTCGTGACCCTGACCTTCGGTGACCTTGAAAGTCATACCATCGTGTACATCTCATCGACCTCTATCAGGATCATTAATGACCAGATCTCCCGCTTCAACTTCATTGTGAACGGAAGGACGGATCGAAGGACATCGACACCCATATTATTAGGTCATGCTCGAAGAGATGACCTAAAAAGGAACATTCATAAATGTTGGGATGGTCTGTTCACATTCCCATCTAAATCCCTGGCTCATGATGAAGTGAACCCAGGGTCAAATCCCATATAACATGTGTTTGTCCATCGTCTACCAATGTGATATATATATATATATATATATATATATATATATATATATATATATATATATATATATATATATATATATATATATATATATATATATATATATATATATATATATATATGTTGTTGTTCGTCTTCCGGCTGCTCCCGTTAGGGGTCACCACAGCGGATCATCCTTTATGATCCGCATACTGATTTGGCACAGGTTTTACGCCGGATGCCCTTCCTGACGCAACCCTGGTCACCTCTTACGACACAGGGATAAGGATTGGGTTTCGCCATGATGGCTGCCCGACACCCTCTCATAGCGCGGCCCAGTGCAGAGCTCCCATCCTCAAGCGATCCTCCAACCCAAGCCTCTGAGTAGCCGGATTACAGGCACACGCCACTACGCTCGGTATTATATGTATATATATATATATATATATATATATATATATATATATATATATATATATATATATATATATATATATATATATATATATATATTGTTGCGGTTGTGGAAATTCGCAAACCACAATTTAGGTCCCGAAGGTGAGATATCTCTGTAAGTGCATGTGCAGTTAGCCCCAAACCCGTTGTTTAGAGGGAATAAATGTGATTCATTCGGGCTGCGACGCTTTGAGATGCGACGCTGTGACGCCGTTTTTCTGTTCTATCTTTATTTTGAACCAACCACGCTCCAACCATCACAAAACAACAACAACGCCAACAGCCACGATCTTTACCTTCACAACTCGCTCCCGCAAACATCGCATCACCGCCATTCCAAACGGCACCATGGCCATAAACCACCACCATAAACCCTCCACCACCTTCACCTCTCTCCTTCTGCGGCCATTCCCGCACCACCTGTGAGCACCGAGCGTCGGGCTGTCCTGGGCTCGTACAAGATACGCGCCGAGCCGCGAGTGCAAAATGCGGCCTTTCCGAGGAGAATTCGGATCAGGAATGCTACACGCCCACTTCTGATCTGTCCAATCAGCAAGCACGGGGCGGTTTGACCCCGCCTCCAGGCGCGTCTGTGTGGAATCGAGATATGCAAATTCTAGGATCAGGGAAGATTCACGCCCGTCCAGATTCTTTTTCTCCGTCCAATGGGCGAGCATGACTCCACCCCAGAGCTCATCCGGATCTGGAAATTTGCATATGGGTTCTCCTGCCGGCATATAAAACGCCGGGCGCAAGGCGAATCTGGGCAGAGTCAGTTTGGAAGAGCGGAGTGGAGTCGGGAGGCGAGGGCGTCCCGGTGGTTTTCGGCAGTCGGCTGAGGAGAATTGGAGGAAGAGTCCGAGGAGCTCGGGTCCGAGGCAAGGAAGACGGCGGTCGGCGACGAGGTCGCGGTGGAATCGCTCGTCACGGGACCCAAGCAAGCCAGCTATACTCTTTCCCCAGAGCATCAACAATTTCCCCTTTGCCCCACGCTGAGATAGTGCGAAAAGGGGGCCCCGTTCCCAACCCACTCCAAGCGGTGCCAACGAAACCCGCGAAGGAGCACGAAGTCGGGGCACGCCGCGCTGCCACATTTGCGGCTCATCACGAAGACGCGGGTAGGACCCACCCGGTCTCGCGGACCTGACCGCTCCTTAAGGTCCCGCACAAATATTGGCCCACAGGCCCCGTCTGCCCCCTTGTCTTTGAGGGTGGCCATTTCTTTTGCTTTTGAGTAAATGTGTGTCGGCGCCGTCTGTGAAGTAAAACTGTTTAAGTGTTGCCGTGTGCTCGCGTAGTCAGTAGTATCTCTGCGTCATTGTTTCTTTTGTAGCATTTGATATATGTGCATTCTGTTTGGCTGTATATGTGTGCTCTCCCTGTGCCGTGGAATAAATGTGCATCATGTTGAACTGTTTTCCCATTTCGCTTCGTCTTTTCTTTAATTGAATCTCCATCTTGCTTCACGTAAAGGGTTGGTAGTGGGCTTAATAGGCCCGATAATTAATCGGAACCGTCGAGGCCGATGATAACACCGCTCGGTTATCCCGATAGTACGGAACGGATCGCTTAAGTGGCCCGTGTCCGGAGTCGACCTGCGGCGAGGTGCGATCGCCCGGTCTACCCTCCGCGTGGGTACTTAGGTAGGTCGAGTTTGGCGAACAACCCTATCCCACGTGGGTGGCCGATTGGCACAATCGTGGTGAGGCCGAAAGGCCCACCCGTGACTAGCTCCCGGCGTTAGTCCGAGAGGGTCATGACAGAATTGTCCGTCCGGTGGGCGACGTGCCGCGATTCGAGTCACGTGGCCGATCACACGCCGGCGGGCGCGAATTCGCAACAATATATAATATATATATATATATATATATATATATATATATATATATATATATATATATATATATATACACATATACATATACATACATACACATATGCAGTATAAATATATATATATATATATATATATATATATATATATATATATATACTGTATATGTTGTTGCGGCCAGGGGTACCGAGACACAGGCTTGTCATTCAGGGGGATTAATCCCCGGTTGTCCTCGGTAGAGCCGGACCTGGGGCCACCGCTCACAATTAAGGTTGTGGTATGGTGGGTTGTTTTCGAACCACGAACGCCACCCAGTCAACCACGAGTTCCAGTGTCCACAGTCTAATTACTCCATTTAACTAGAGGTCACGTGGTTACCTGAGCGGGGAGCACGCCCTCGGCAAAGCATCAACGTTATCTTGATTAGATTTTAATTAGGGCGGCCGAGCGTTTTAACCGCTGGTGCGTGCCGACTATTTTTGGTCAAATCAGTGGTAATTACCTCCTCACGCTTTTTGCTCTTCACGCTTTTCTCTCTCGCTTTTCTCTTCTTCAGAACGTACCTTTCGTTCGTCTTTACATCTCCAGACCATCTCCGCGGGGTGCTGTCCACCCCAAGCTCACCCCGCCCCACTGGCGCACGGTTATCATGGCGACCTGTGTGCTCTCAAAGAAGGCAGGCGTCGGAGCTCGCGAAAGAATGTTGCCGAGGAAAAATGAGAGCGGGCTTCAGAGCTCATGAAAGAAATGTGTGTGAACATGTCTGTCGTAAAGAAAAAAGCTTCCCATAAGAGAGGGGATCTATCCTTTGTCCTTCTCAACGCATCACATTTAAGATCCCATTAGATGCGGGGATGGGGGCTAATCTGAACATGCATTTGAGGAAATAACTGTCTGAGGACCTGGATGTGTGGATGCATTCATCAGACCGGATTTTGAAATCCATAACAATCTATATATATATATATATATATATATATATATATATATATATATATATATATATATATATATATATATATATATATATATATATATATATATATATATATATATATATATATATATATATATATATATATATATATATATATATATATATATATATATATATATATATATATATATATATATATATATATATATATATATATATATATATATATATATATATATATATATACATACACATACATATATACACACATACACACATATATGTACATATATGTGTGTATATATATATATATATATATATATATATATATATATATATATATATATATATATATATATATATATATATATATATATATATATATATACGCATACACACATATATGTATATATATACTCATACACACACATATATATATATATATATATATATATATATATATATATATATATATATATATATATATATATACACACACATACACACATATATGTATATATGCATATATACACACATATATATGTGTATAGTGACAACCCGACCATGAAACAGGTTAGTACAGGTTTACTTGGTACCTCCAGCAAGTCACAGATCTACTAATCTGGCCTGACCTGACAATGGGTGTGCATAAAGCAACTGTGAAAAGCCACACAAGGTAAGCCCTTTGCTGTTTCAAACTCCACCCGAGTTCCTCTGCAGCTGCAAACATTCACAAATAATATTATACATGAGAATCCCATTGCTACACACCCCTCAGCCAACGGACGAGTTTCATCGCTTATTGGAGAGTCATCAGCGACAGCATCGACAGAAATGGCTACCACTTAGGCTTGCTAGTATGCATCACGTGCAATGTCAATGGCAGTGAACATATAAATAATAGGACCCAATCATGTCTCGAACCCGTAAATGGAGGGAATAACCTATTAGCTATGATTGGGCCTTGTTTTCAGGTTTACAGACATGATGTGGTCAACACACACTTTCACACCCCGAACCGGAAAAGCAAGTTGTTCAATAGAATCATTTCATAGAAGGACAAGGCCTTTGTTGTCACAGCGTCAAACTGAGCAAGGTGTGAGACAGGGGAGCCAGACCAGAGGGGGAGAGCAGTACTCCATCAAGCTGCTGATGAAGGCCTTGTGGATAGGAGCTCAGGTGAGCCAAGGAAGGACTGTGTGATGGAGGATGCCCAGTCGGCGGCTGGCTTTGGAGGCCAACCGTGAAATGTGGTTTGCCCAAGAAAGATCATGGCTGATATTGAGACCCAGGAGTTTTTATGACTGAACTTCCTCAAAAGCATTGTTAAGATAGAAAGTATGTGGGAGGATTTTCTAATTGGTCCTTTCAGAGAGAAATTGAGAGTGTGAGATTTTTCAGGATTGAAAGACATATTCCAAGTGTTTGACCTGTTTGCGATTTTGTGAAGGTCTGAAGAGAGGGAAGAGACTGCTGCTTATCTGCTGTTTCTGAAAGATGAGGGATGACATGCCAGAGGGTGGCGTTATCAGGGAATAGATAAAGGAGGATTTTCCAGAGCTAATGAGGTCATTGTTGAAGATCAGGAATAGGACTGACCCCAGAACACTGCTTGGGGAACTCCAGCCATAACACGGAGAGGAGATTAAAGGATTCCATTGAGAGCCATACGTTGGCTTCGAGAGCAGAGCAAGTCAGAAAGCCAAGTGTGGAGTTGGCCTTGGATGCCATAAGTAGAGAGTTTGGAGAGTAAGGCAAGATGACAGACTGTATCAATAGCACAAGATATGTCCAGAGAGATGGCCCTAATCTCATGTCCAACATTGAGGGTCTCCATCTATTGTTGGGTGAGTGGAAGCAGCATGTCGAAAGTGGAGCGACCTGGTCTGAAACCAAATTGGTGATCTGAGATTAGGTTGTCGGAGAAAAGGAAGGATTTCAATATGAAACAGACTCAGTGGTGTAATGGCAAGAGTATCTGCTTTGAGTCTGCCAAGTAGGTAGTTCAAGCCCCAGCTGAGCTCATACCAACGACTTTATAAACAAGTAAAAAAAAGACCAAAAATGTCATAACTCCCTTGTTTTAATAATTTTGCCGTGTGGACTTAAAAGGCAAGCCCATATTTATGTCCAACTAAAATGGCCACCAGTCTACCAGTCGGAAATCTTTGATCAGATCACGAAAGAAAGTTTGGTGAAGGTGGATGTCATTGCGTACTGTGCTTGTGCCAAATTTGAAGAAAATCGGACCATGCATGTTGGAGAAATGGTTGGGGACATGTTTCAGTCACAAAAGAGATGCCAGTCCACCATCTCAGATCTGATGTCGAAAGAAAATGTCGTGCCATCATTCATTATCTGTGTGCCAAGTTTGAACAACATCCGTAAATGAATGTCTGAGAAATGGTTGAGGACATGTCCAACATCGGGATTTTTTTATTTTTACAACTAAAATGGCTGCCAGTCAGCCATCTTGGATCTGATCTCAAAAAAAAATGACGTGCATATGTAAGCCATCATTCATTATCTATGTGCCAGGTTTAAACAACACCGGTACATGATTGTCCGAGAAATGGTTGAGGACGTGTTCAACATTAGGTTTTTTACATCTCATGTGGCCGCCAATTGGCCATCTTGGATCTGATGTCAAAAAAAGAAGATGTTCTTATGTATACCATCATATGTTGTCTTTGTGCCAATTATGAGTAAAATTTGTTCATACATGTCCGAGATATTGTTGTGGACGCACGCACGCATGCACGCACATGAAAATTGAGACCAAATCCTCAAGCCCCCATTTTGGACTAAGTCCAAAGGGGGCTAAAAAATATACGTGCTGTTTCCTTGCTTGACCCTCAGCATTTAAAAAGGATAGAGAATGGACAATGCCCATCGGTTGGCATCCATGTGGAGGAGGAAATTCCTCTTGAGAAAATTCTCGACTGAGAGTGCAGTGAGAAAAGCAGTGCCATTGTTATGACGTTGCTGGTAACCGGTAAATCCTGGCAGTGATGGCACTTCCACCAAGCTCAGTGGCTGTGTTAAGTATTTGGCTTATCAGTGTATGTTGTGGAAGCAGGTTTTTCCTACTACCTCAAAACAGTACAAAAGAGTAAGTTTACATGCAAGCCGTTTATTCGAGACAACAAAAGAACTCTCCTTGGTGCACCAGGAGGAAAACGTCAACTCTTAAAGGTCGAGCGAGTTGAAGACTTAACATTTCATACAGAATAACAAGGATATGTACAGGTTTTTTTTGTGACTTCAGATGGACTTTGTGGGCTCTAAATTTGCAACATAGAGAGATTTTTGCTTCTTCTAAAGCAGGGTTTCCCAAACCCAGGGTCGTGACCCAAACTTGAACCCCCCCCTCAAAATCTCAATTTTTGAGGGGGGTTTCATGTAAAAAGCATTTTCTCTGACAATTTTTATCATAGGTACACAAGGTACCAGTATCATTTGGGTTGCGAGGCAAAAGTGATTTCAAATTTTGGGTTATAGACAAAAAAGTTTGGGAACCACTGTTCTAAAGGGTTGTTTTTCAGCCTTGGGAAGGGGTGTGGGGAGGGAGAGAGATTATGACTAAATGGTTACAAAACAGATAAGGTCTTTCACTTGACATTTTATTTCTCTGTTTTGGCTAAAACAGAGAAATGCATTGTCTGCTTTTAACTGACTTCCTCAGCACATTAAATTCTTTTTCAAAGCACTAAACTAAGATTTTTTTATTCCACATGACTACAAATTCAATTAATAATTATTCAGCTTTCTACATGTCTATAAATTCATTTTAATAATTCAACTTCCACTGTGTGTGTGTGTGTGTGTGTGTGTGTGTGTGTGTGTGTGTGTGTGCGTGTGTGTGTGTGTGTGTGTGTGTGTGTGTGTGTGTGTGTGTGTGTGTGTGTGTGTGTGTGTGTGTGTGTGTGTGTGCGTGTGAGAGCTCCATTACGAGCCTTAGACGTTGTATAAAAAAAAAGAACTGCGATGATGGATTCCTTGACCTTGCTGATGATTGGGAGTAAGCTAATAGGTCTGTAGTTAATGGGGTCAGTTTTGCACCTATTTATGTGATGAAGCGAAGAGGCAAAGAGGGGGAAAGGACAAAAACTTTGGGAAAAAAATAAGCGGAATGAGAAACACAACCTCAAAACCAAGACTTTTGCTCATGGGATATTCAAGGAGTAGACCTGAGCTACTCTTAAATTAATTTTGACAAAACAGCACAACAAAGTTACGACTTAGTAAGGAAAATTAGATGAAAATACATATAACAGAAAAACATGACGCGAATCCGTTTTGGAAAACTCAGTTTTGATTGAGGTGGAAGGAGCAGTTTCAAAATTGGCCTGCACGTGGAGCGACCCAGAACGAGAAGTGTTTGACCTACACGTGGAATAAGCTGGAACCGGAAATTCATGTAAAAAGTCTGCCAAGTAGGTAGTTCACACCCCAGCTGAGCTCATACCAAAGACTTTATAAACAAGTAAAAAAGACCAAAAATGTCATAACCCCCCTTGTCGTAACTTCTTTCGTGTGCACCTTTTGTTGGGGCCACAGCTATGCCACTTATTCAGTGCCCACTATAAGTTAGAACAGGGATTTGTAATTTGTACAGGGTTTAACCAGTTTGACGTCCAACCGAGGGATGGGACACACATTGATGCTTCACTCTGCCTGTGAAAAACCAGGATGACAGTTTTTAGCTGGGTTGAGATTTGAACCCAGACGAGACAGTTCAGAGGCAAATGTGGACAACTCTTGGCTATCCTGCCCAGCTTAAAGTACACTGACGTCTCGTCAACTACTAATGTTTTGTCCTGCTTGTGATATCTGTACAAGTTCCTCCCTGATCATTAGATTACAGTTTAGAGAAAAAACTCTCGGTCGTGAATCATGAGAGAAATTGATTGAGGGGAGCACAAGACTCGATGAAGAGGTCATCGTGTTGCACTCTATATAAATTCAGAAAGATTTGAAGATGGGAGTATTCCATTTCAGTGCTTCCACTTCCACAGACTGGTGTTGCCCGGTTTTGTGGACACAGACAGCCTGGTTCATTTAGCTGATCATGGGTTGTATAAATAATTACGAAGCTCTTATTAGCATCAATTTGTCTGGCTGTTAATGCATGGTCTTGAGCATGAATATTGTAGGGCGGAAGGCAGGACACATCATCGTTAATCCTGCGGTGTTGGAAGGGTAGGAGTGGGCTGGTTAAACATGGGAACAGCAGCAGAAATGTGTGTTGCAAGATATGCACTTTCAACTATTTTAAACAGAAATAATTTCTCATTGGTTTCAAACCAAAGCACACCCAACAATTACATATAGTTCTTACATTTTTCTTTAACAATCCAAATTGTTCCCACCTTTCTCATGGGATCAGCTGGGGGGACGTTTCTGCCTCAAGACTTTCTGAAACTGACCAATGGCTAGACTCGACATTGGACTGACTGGCATTTGTAATTTGTTCAGGGTGCTGGTAATAACTTGTCAAAGTACCATGGGATCTTTAACATCAAACAATGTCTCCAGTGTTAGGAGATAAGTCCCCTGGCTTAATGTCCTTCTTTTATGTATGGATGGCATCCACATCGATGGCTTGCCCCTGCATGTGAAAACCCAGGGTGATGGTTTATGGCTGGGTCGGGATTCAAACTCCTTCCTAGTTCAGTACTCCTGCATTCTAATTTCCTTTAAACACAAGTGCTTTCTTGGAAACACTTTATCTGACTCTTTCCAACAGAAGTACTCCTTAAACTCATCTGCAAACTGTCATGGTGTGAATGGACTTAATTGTCAGGTAGGCATCAATCATCGATAAATTGGCAAGCTGTCCCAATCATAGCAGGTCAATACTGACAAGATGTCCGATTGATGTAATACTAATCATATTACTGGAACTCCAGAACAAGCAGCCCATCATTAAATATCGGGGGACATGCTTTATATTAATTTTCTAGCACTTGCATGTGAATAATACACACACCCCTCCTTAGACACCCCCACCTACATTATTATCCCCATGCTTTTTGAAAAAAAAACGGGGGGGGGGGATATTGTAATTGGCTCCATCTCTCTTTCCATCTGTCCATCCGTCCATCACACTATCTCCTCCTAAACAGTTGTGTAGAAAATCACCAAACTTGGTAGTTATGATCACCACATGGTACGAAGGTGCAAGAGCAGTATCGTTTTTGGCCCTGCCTCCTAGGGCGAGGTCAAAAGGTCAAAACGGATGAGAAAGGGCTTATTTGTAATAGAAGAAAGAGATATGGGTAGAAGATGTGGACGGGACGTGGAGAACGGAACAAACCAAGCGAGTCAACAGACATGAGCAGGGAGAAAGGAACACAAAGCTTCTGCACAATGAAATGAAATAAAAGAATTGTATCCCCAGTAGATTCCACGGATAACCGACTCTTACTAGGGACAAAGGGGCAGGCGAGGACTTGTATTGGCACAGGCTGCTTGAGGTCCCACGGCAATGAGCTCGAGCAATTCGGTCTGCGAAAGCGAGGAGGGATGTAAGCGAGGGGGGATAAGGGCAAGAAGCGATAAAGGAGACACAAGATGGTAGAGATTCAAAACGATGATCCACAAAGGTCAGGGCTGTTCCTGCCCCATGCCGATCACACTTCCTGTGTCGTCCGCTTCATTCAATTTTCCTGGCATTTGGAACAACCTCCTCAAGTGGCAGGTTCCGTCATTGGCCACCTGCCAGCATGGATAGCACACCTTCCTCTCACTGTCTGGCCGCATGGGGTGTGCCCATTAAAAAAGTCTTCTCCCCTTCCGAGCTTCTACAGCACATCTTGACACCATTGCCTACACACATATGCCGACAGTTCATAATGGTCCAAAGATGCTTTCTTTATGCCGTTTTCACAAATCTCGCAGAACCTCGCAGAAGTAAATATTTAGCTTTCCTCATTTAAGATGACCATACCTGGTGGAACTCAAACACAGGACTTACAAATACCTGCAAGCTGAGCAAATACATTCCATGCAGCCCCATGCACACAGAGGACATCAAACTGATTGGATTATTAGCCGAGTATACAACTCCCTCATCGGGGTTTCGGTCCATTCTGGTCATAATTCCTCTGGGTGGAGAACGGTAGACAATGGGAGTTTGTAAAAGGATTGCTTGGAAAGTAAAAACAATTACAGATCACACAATAACTACAATGAACTACAAATGGTGACACAAACTACAGTATTACATGTATTTATGTCTGCTTTCTCTCCTGGGACTTGTGTCAAGATTACAGCATCAATCATAAACACAAATCCCCACACCTCACATTATCATATACTGTACTCTGAAACTACCAATCAAAGTACTACACAGAAAGGTCAAGTTGCTGTATTAAAAAACAAAAGAAATTGTTTTTCCAACAAGCAGAAGAGGTGTTGATCATCTCAATTAAACAATTGATGTCAGGAGTGCAATTTTTAAAAAGGTTCAAATCTCTTGACAAATTTGCTAGTATTTTGCTATAAATGGATGAGGTTCTGGTTTTTGAGCTGTGGTTGGTTCTCAACTTCAGTGCAAATTCATCCCACCTCCTTAAATCTACCTCCTCCGAACTCCTTCCCTGTTATACCCCCTCCTCATACCTCCCATCTTGCCCCCCATCCTAGCATCTCTCCACTGTCCTCAGCCTTACAAACAGTTCCCCCTCTGATATTCCAAACTGTATGGTTTTCAAACATTTGTGGGCTCTGTTCCAATTTAACAAATGTCTCACACTGTCATTCCATCCACTCCACAAATATCTCCAACACACTCTCTGTTTCCTCTCATCACATCTCCCCCTCTTCCCATCCCCTAAAATCTTGTTCCTCCCCCCGCCCGCTCCCACCTCGACCATACCACAACACAGTTTCATCCTCCCCCTCTGCCCACCGCTCCCTTCTCTCTCCTCCCCCATGACCATGCCTGCTCTCATCGTCTCCCTCCCCCACAAAGCTTCCTTCTCACTCCTCCCTCTCAATTCAGCCACCTCCTCCCTCCTCAAAGCAAACTTCACTCTCGACCCCACCCCCCCCCCCAAAAGCTTCCCCTCACCCATCTCGAAAGCTCTCCCTCCATACCTTTCTCCCTCAATTCTCCCCTCTTACCCTTCTCCTCCAAATGTCCCCCCTTGCCCCTCCTCTTCAAATCTCCCCTCCCACTCCCCCTTCTCAAAGATGCCTCTCCCTCTTCCCACCCACTCAAATCTCATCACACCTCCCTCTATTCCAACCCCCTCAATTTTTGTTCCTCCCTCCACACGCTACCATCTCCACAAAACCTCTACCCAGTCTCATCCTTCTCTCCCTACCCCTCCCTTCTCCCTCCTCCCCCATGGCTGTGCCTGCTCTCATCGTCTCCTCTCTCCCTCAAGGCCTCCCCTCACATCTCCCTCGTAAATCAACCACTTCCTTGCTCTTCAAAGCAAACTTCTCTCTCTCTTCTCCCTCAAAGCTTCCCCCTCACCTTTCTCAAAAGCTCCCGCTTTGTGCCATCTTCTCTCCCCACCATAGATCACCTGGTCAAGGCATGAAGAGGGCCGGGGATGAAATTATTTACTTTGTATATATGGGATTTTGTACATACGTAAATTTTGAAACTATGTGGGTCAAACGCTGAGGCTAGATTCAGTCTCACCTTACAGAGTCCTCTCTAATTTAATTGGTAAGATAATCAGAGAATGAATGTTTAAGTGCTTAGGCCTGAACCTTACACTTGATCTTGACAGAAGCCTAATGTCCAGGGGAGGAGACCGTGTTGAGTGCATGGGGTACAGGGCAGTTATCCAACTGCAAGACCCAACCATGGACCATGTGCTCGCATAGAATAGTTAATTTTTGCCTGTAATAAGAATTTCACCTTTTAGGCCATAAGGGGGTAGTGCTGTGAACTGTAGAATGACAGCTTGGTGAAGGTAATGAAGGTATCACGTGATCTTTACCCCCCCCCCTCCCGGCTGAACCAGCAAGGGACAGATAGGGAATTTAAGGATACCCAAGAGGACAATCGATGCAACATCACCGAGCGTGGTGACGGAAAAGTTCGACTATTTTTCTCTTCCGCCCCCCCCCTCCCGTCGGACATCAGCATAAACCTGGTACCGTAACATCACTACTGGCGTTTGCAATGCCATCACCCAGGGGCAGGGTCAATGAGAGGACCCTCCCACTGCTACTGCAATGCAGCGTGGTATTGGTTGGACCGAAGCGAGGCAAGGAGGAATGCCGCAATTGGCAGGAACCATGGACCGCTCCCTTAATGGGCTAGTGTCACGGATCCCATCTTAAAGGCCACACCATGTCACAGGGGGGAGAAGGAGTTGGAAGGGGGGAGGGAGAGCGACTATTTGAGGATTGAAAAGCACCATATTGCTTTCATCTTTGACCATCGAGGAGCAGGATGCTTGCCTCTTTGCTGTGGACCGTTACTGTGTGTGTGTGTGTGTGTGTGTGTGTGTGTGTGTGTGTGTGTGTGTGTGTGTGTGTGTGTGTGTGTGTGTGTGTGTGTGTGTGTGTGTGTGTGCACGCGCGCACACAACTTGCTGATGTTGACTGCTATCTCCACATGTGGGTGGGTATCAGGAGGTGGAATGGAGACCTACCAGGTCTCAAAGTATCCAACTCCCAGCTGCCAGGTTAGATGACCACACTTTGGAGATAAAATTGTATGTGTGTGTGTGTGTGTGTGCGTGTTCTTGTGTGTTTCAGGGCTCATGGAGAAGAGTAGTTTCATTCTACAAGGGTTTACTTTTTTATTCTGATCGTCGTTCATCGTCTGTCTTTGTGTGATGGATCCATCAGGTTTTGTGTCTCATATCTGTCTTTTTATTCAACAAATCCTCATTTCATAAACTGTGCATGTCATCTCCATAAAACTGCATCCCACGTGTTGCTTGTTTGGGCGATGTTGATAAATCCCTGGTGGTGGAAGTTTGACTTAAAAGTCCTGATGACTGGGTGGTGTTAGCTCACATTCAGGATAAGATTGCTCGTCTCCACTCAGCAAGCGATTGCCTCCAAATTGGTTATAAGCTGGCCATCCTTGAAGTGACTACTTAAACGTGACAATATACTGAACCCTCCACACAGAGATTATGTCGGGTTGGATTTGGTTAATGGTATGGGTGGGGCTCGTTTGGGGTTTGACCGAGTTGATGTAACACAGGCATGATGGGCCTGTTGAGGGTCATTCCATGTCAAATCATCAAAGAATCTGCCGTCATCTCTCAGATTTTTGTAAAACTTTGGGAACCAATTGGGACCCATGAAAAACGGCAAGAACTCAAATATTTTTGCTAACAGCCTCTTAATTAGTGAGATACAGACTA
The DNA here is from genome assembly GCF_056783735.1 of Eptatretus burgeri. NCBI lineage: Eukaryota > Metazoa > Chordata > Myxini > Myxiniformes > Myxinidae > Eptatretus > Eptatretus burgeri. Next base: position 42,289,395 of record NC_140976.1, read on the forward strand.
ACGAACTTTGGACTAATTAGCACGACGAACTTTGGACTAATTAGCACGACGTCGCAAATTCAAATGGCCATATCTCTAAAAGTATAACACCTCGAGAGCTGGTTGTAATGTATTATACAATCAGCATTTGTAATGTATTATACAATCAATAAGTGAGTTCAAGTACACAGTGTTCACTAACCTGACTTAGGCTTTCAATTTCCTCTTCAATGCAGCAACAGCAGCACTTGTTTCTTCCCCTCAGGCCCAGTTGAAAAACTTCAAAGTTTTTCAAACTTCAAAAAAAAACTTCAAAGCAATTGTTGGTCATTCCCTGTGTTCCCTGTCATGGCTAGGTTAGAATGATTGTATAATACATTGCAAATGCTGATTTTCGAACCTATATGCCATATGTACATGTACATTATTGCTCATATCTCAGAAACTATTGGAGTGCCCATCACAAAACTTATGTGGAAGCTTCTTGACATCATAAGGTACCTCTGGGATGAATTTGAGGAAATTTGAAGGATACATTTTTTGGGGATTCACGATTGAAGTTTATATTTTGTGATAACTGTTTTGTGGTTGGAGGTAAGAAAATGTTGCCCAGACAAATTCATAGGGCATGAAAATACCTTTAAAATTACACCAAAACCAGCTCTCTTGGTGTTATACTTTTAGAGATATGGCCATTTGAATTCGCGACGTCGTGCTAATTAGTCCAAAGTTCGTTAGTCTGTATCTCACTAATTAAGAGGCTGTTAGCAAAAATATTTGAGTTCTTGCCGTTTTTCATGGGTCCCAATTGGTTCCCAAAGTTTTACAAAAATCTGAGAGATGACGGCAGATTCTTTGATGATTTGAAATGGAATGACCCTTGACGTACTTTGGTATGGACACTTCCTCCTATCATCAACAACAACAACAAAAAAACCTCCTGACCTACCAACCCCATACCAAGTTTTTTGATAACTTCATGTGTCACCAGAAACAAACCTTTCTTCCAACTCATTATGCCTCATGACACAGTACCATTTTTGGTTTTCCTCGTTCTTGTGAGCTACAAATTAATAAAACAAAATTAATGTCAGAGTACAAATAGTTACAGGTGGGTTGTGGCTTCAGCATGTTTTGAAATCGGTAATTATTTACGAGAATATAAATGCAGTTGGATGGATGAGCAAAACAAGAATGACACATTGTGTGGCTACGATGCTCATAAACAAAAATGGAGGTATGGCCATCACCCATGGACAGTTGGTGCCTTCATATTTGAACAAGATGGCATTGTAATAATTTCAGAAGAACATCAAGGTTCATTTGGTCTTATTTTCGTGATTGAATGAGGTCTGTTAGTTCGAGTTTTGTTTTTCTGGGTGGGTCAGATGTCGATGCAATTTCCACTGGCTTAATTTATTTTATTTTATTTTGAAGCAAATGGGGCCAATCTTTTTAGGTCAGTGGCGAGGATACAGAGCTTCTGCCGCGCAGCTTTGCCTTGTTCCTGGACCGATAACTCATGGGCTGTCTATTAGAGTCAAAGTGTTAATGACTGACGGACAACACTCGACCACGAAGTTTGCACCTTTCGCATCAAAAAGCAGTTCACACTCAAAATAGTCAATAAGAAATACAAAAACCTGCCTGCAACAACCAAACACTATGATGTAAACAACATTTCAGCTGATCGGTTACAGAATCCACTCGAGATCGACACAAACACCGATATTGTGCCAAACAAAGATGAGATTTTCCAACACAAGTAAATACCCATTTCTTCTGGGAGCGAATTATGACGTCAGTGAAATTTCTTGCACAATAGCATATGCAGCCGACTCCCCCCCCCACCTCCTCCCAACTTAATAAAAAATTATGGTTGCACCCCCCACCCCCCTTTAAAAATTTCGGTTGTACCCCTCCTCCACCCTGATAAATATTCAAGTCGTGTCTTCCCTCCTCACCTCCCCCGACTCAGGATTTAAATTTTTTTAGTTGTACCACCTTCCCCTTAAAAATATCCTGGTCATGCCCTCCCCCTTTATAAAAACTGGCTGTGCGTTATTCTCTTGAAACTTCTGGGTAAATGAAATATCAATGAAAAAAGCATTTGTCCCAAAGGAACATCAGAGAAATAAGGTTACACAATACTCCAGTTTCTCTATGCCGTTCGGAGTCAATGTCAAATAACAATACAAACAAAACCAAATGTTTTCATGAGAAAATAAAGAACTGAAGTATCGGTATCCATTGACTTTTTTTGACTTTTTGATTGGAGGAGGTAGAGAGCATGGACATTGAAAGGTAACATGATAACAAATGTAGAGATCCTGCATATGCCGAGATGACTGGCGCTCAAATGAACCGCACATGGTGTGACAAACACCGCTGTGAAACAGTCTTCGACACATCCAGTAGTTTCAATGTATGGGTGCTATGAGCATCAACAAGTTACTCAGTCTCCACTCGGGTTTTCGACTGTTATAACAACGTTGACTATTATTAATACAACTTCGTTTGGGTGAAAAGAAACCAAGTTTGTCATTTAACAATCTTTAATTCACATTGATCAGAATCTCCAAAAATTGTGATCAAAACTCAAAGTAAACTACTGCATATATGAGCAGCTAATATGAAGTGTTGTAGTCGATAATTAATCATATTTACCAATCAAATCTAATGCATGAAAATGCCAGGTGTTCCTCATCATAAACATCAGGTGTTCTCTCCACACATAAAGCTCAGACCCCACTTTTCAGACTGCAAAATACAGATCTATCAGGATTAACTTTTAACTTAAAACAAAACGGCTAAAATTTCCGTAGAAGATCGCCATTGAATTGTGTTTCTGCATGAAGAAGGAAAAATTGAGTGAAATAGCTCACATCACTCGATTTTTCAAGGTGTGCTATACCAAGCACAACCAACAAGTCCAGAGAAACACCATCTGTAATCGACAAATCCTGGAGTGGAAGATTCAAAAAGCTGTCTAACAATGATGAGCAATACTTGAAGATAATATAGTTAAGGAATATAAAGAAAACAAGTCTGAAGACGACGATGGTTCACGAGCGGTATTTGACGATGTAGATTGTTTCAGAAGTCAAGGATGAGACAATGTGATAATGTTTGACCAAGTTATAAAAATGATCAACATGATGTGGTGCAGGTGACAGGTTATTAGCTGCAAAATGTCGAAAACCCGGTTTCGTTCAACAACTTTCAAAATTTGACCTTTGCATAACCTTTAAAGGTCACAAAACAATGTTGTGGACATTAAAATAAGGAAACAGGATACGTGCTATAGCTTAATGGAGTTAGTTCGTCGAAGAAGGGAGAAAACCCGGTTCGATTCCCACAACTTTGAAAATTTGACCTTTGTCAAATTTGACCTTTGAAGGTCAAAGGTCAAGGATTATGACCTTTGGTGCAAAACCTCCTCTGGAACATTCCAGGAACAATATATCGTCATATAGGCTATATGGCATTTCGCACTCATCGGATTATCCATACTTTGATGAAATCAGCGTAAAAACAAACTTGAAGGGGGCGCCACGGGCAAGGTGTTCGAGATAGAGAAAAATGGTTTCAAGACATTAGGTGGGGAATGACCTCAAGATTATGCATAGAAAATATTGTCATCCTAGCTCTCAAAGTTGGGGCGGTCGTCTGATTTTTATGTCAAAATTCAAAATTTTCTAAGTTCATGACCTTGTGACCTTGACCTTGTGACCTTGACCTTGACCTTGGGACTAAAATGAAAAATCGAGCTCCGTGGGGCTATGCAGGTACCATTGGACTAACCAAATACCGAAAACCCTTGCCAGATTTGACAACTCCCTTGGAGAAGATGGATTTTTATGTCAAAATCGCAATTTTCTAAGTTCGTGACCTTGTGACCTTGACCTTGGGACGAAAATGAAAAATCGAGCTCTGTGGGGCTATGCAGGTGCCATTGGGATAACCAAATAATGAAACACCTGTCAGATTCGACAAAACCCCTAGGAGAAGATGCAAATTTAAATTGGCTACCCCCTAAAAACATGTTTTTTTGGGCGTGGCTCCACCCATAATGGGCGGACCATGCCCATTTTCAGGAAAACACAACTAGATCATGATATAAACCTCCCACCAAAATTTCATCAGGATCGGATCAAAACCCACGGTGCTATGCTCGGGACAGACAGACAGAAAGACAGACAGACATACAGACAGACAGACACACAACAATAACGAATATAGTGGTCACATATATTTTTCGTGAAAATATTTTTTCGTGAACCAATAAGTGTTGAATTGACAACATAACTGGCAGAAGGCTCAGCTGTTGTTGTCCATCCATGAACAGTACAAAGGTTCCTTTTAAAATCAGGATTTATGGATGTGTTGCAGTAAGAAAACCTCTGGTAAAGGGAAACAAGACTAAAAGGCTAAAATAGGCACAAAAACACAGAAATCGGACTATGGAACAATGGACCATGGGAAAAGATGCTTTGGACAGACAAGTCAAAGTTTGTTATTTAGATCTCATTGAAGACAGTATGTGAGATGACGAAAAACTGGAGCTTCGAAAGAGCCTTGCTTGAAGCCAACAATTAAGCATGGGGGATGTTCAATTCAAGTTTGGGGGTGCATATCCTCAAGTGTTGGTGGAAAATTGCTGAAAGTTAATGACATATTGACTGTAGCAAGGTACAAACAAATTTTAATCCACCATGATATCCTCATTGGTACAAGACTTATTGGTCCAAACTTCATCTTACACCATGATGTTGAACCAAAACACACAGTTGGAATAATTATAACTTGTTAGCAAAAGAAAGATGAAGCTGGAGTCCTTCAATGCATGGAATCGCCCCCTCAAAGCCCAGGTCTCAATATCACTGAAGCTGTGTGGGACTATTTTGACAAAGAAAAAGTAAAAAAGATTCCCAGCAACTTGGATGATCTTTGCAAGGTCTTGGAAGAATTGTGGAACACCATAACACAAGAGTTTATAACAAAATTATTTCAGTGTCCCAAGAAGAATTTCATTGGTTATATAATACAAGTTCCCTTTCAAGGTATTTTGACACAGGAGGAGGCTATTAGGCCCATCAAAGCCTACACTATTATTACCAACCCATGGTTGGTTGTCCATGATCTATCCTTTTAAATGCTGAGCATCAAGCAAGGAAGGAGGACGGACCATTTTAAGGCTTTGGTATGACTCAGCCAGGGTTCAAGCTTCCAAGCTCCCAGACTCAGAGCAGACACTCTAACCATTACACCACAGAGGCTGATTGAAGGAAAAGCGTAGGCATACCCTTGACTCAAGGTATATTGCAGATAATTTTGGTTATTTGAATAATATTTTCCTTTTCGTAAAGGTGTACAGTATTTGCATTGAACACAAAGTTTTAGTTTCCTTATACATCAGAATATAAAAATACAAAATGTCTCAGACTTTTGCACAGCAGTGTCGATGTTGAAGCATTGAAAAAAAACACAATGGAGTTTTGTATTTTTTTTTGTCCACTTATTGTGGTGGCATTGATTTCATGCTTTCAGCTGGCGATCAACAACAGCGCATCACCACTGCTACTGATTATGAGGGCACCACTGATGCAATGTCCCGACACCAGTACACTGGTACTCATTTTGCCAACCTCAAAAGGACAACAGGCTGAATCAACCCCACCTGGTATTCATTCAGCATTCAACAGGGCTTGAACTAAGGACCCTAATCCCCCAAGCCAGCTACCATAACCACTAAACCAACACCAGCAATGTAACACCAACAACACCAGCAACACCATCAACACAATGGAGTAATTGAAACATAGCAGAACTATTTCAAGAAACAAAATTCGAAACCGAACCCGTCTCGAGCTGTGCCAAATTGCATGAAAGATCCTTCAAAACAAACACTGGTTTGAAGGAATAAAAAAGAAGGAAAAATAAAAATGAACCAAGCTCCCAAAATAATGAGAAAATGTGGTGAACGGCAGGATGATGAACAAATAAAAAAGGAAATTTTACTATCAAGCACTCAACAAAGGAACCCGAGAGATTCACAGGCGTGATCATTCGACACACGTGTGATCGCACACTCCGGCAGGCAATCACAGCAGGAGTGGATATGCTGTGCAGACACGATGAGCAACCAACGCAGACAACCCGGTTACTTTGTCTCGATTTCTTACCGTCTGAAATTACTAACTTTATTTTTTGTGGATCAATCACATCACCTCCTCCTTTCACTCCTGTGCCTTCTTCCCTCCTCTTCCTGCTGCCTTCCCTGAAGAAATGCCATTTGTGTTGCTGTGCACTGCACAATTGCATTAGATTCGGGCTTGCAAAGTAGTGCTATCAATTCCATCAATGGCCTGAGTTGTCTTCATTTTCTTTCCCTCCTGCCTAGCATTTAATAGAATCGGACAAGAATCCAGAACCTGGCAATAAAGATGTTTACCAAGCTAATCCTCACCCAAGACAACACTATAACGCGTGATGCAAGCAAACATCGAAGACAGCAAAGAATGATAATTTTAACACTGGAATCGACTCCCATTTGGAAGATAAAATGAGGACCGGTTCAACAATCTTCTCATCGCAAGGGAATGCAGGTTCACCTCAAGAGCAGGATGCCAGATGATTCCTTAGAGCGAGCCGCCGTGGAAAGGATGGGCTCATCGTTCAACCGAGGATTTTGGTGTCGTCAGCTGGATATTGCAAACAAATGGAGTCACCGTCCTTCTTCCAAAGGATGGAAATTAATGGGGGGGTTTTTTTGGAGGTGGGGGGGGGGACGGTGGCTTTGTGCTCAGGACAGATCAGACAATCATCAAGGGTTGTGCTTGCAGCATCCCGGGCTGAGTCTAAACATGGCATTTATAAATAATTAGGAACAAATGCACAGAAAGGAGTGTGCAAAGCAGGAACTGCACCACCATTCAGCTAAATATAGCCACAAAGTCAGCACCCACTGGCGGGGGATCGGTGCTAAACCGGCCACGGAGAAATATTCGGGTATCGAAAATGTTTTTGTTTTTTTTTCTGAGAAAAAGTACACATTTTACTACAATGTCCATCAACAACTGTAGCACTAAAATGTAATAAATTACTTACAGTATAATAAATTATTTTCCTTTAATTGCTATAATGAGAAAATGATATATTATTACATTGATTATGAACCACAGGATGTAAATGTGGACTGTGATGCTCTTAAATCATTTGATATGATTAGAAGGATTTAAAGCGGTTCTTAAAGTTATTAATAGCCAGTTTTAAGGAATACAATAATCCCAAAATTCCTCTCACATGCACTTGAAGCTCTCAAAAGAAGAACCCTTGTGTCAACTTCCAGAAAATTAAAAACAATTAAAAAAAATAGGAATTCCAATAATGTCTTAATAAGCAGGAAACAGCCATGACAATAAAGGGTGAAAAAAGAGGAAAGTAACAGGTGACAAATTCATACGAAAGACCTAACAGATCAAACATCATGCAAATCTCACAAGAAAGCAGGCCCAGCTTGCGCGCCACCGACGGAACCCACACCACATGCTACTGATGACACCCAGATCGCACTGCCACTGACGACACCCAGATCATACGCCACTGATGACGCCTAGATCGCACTGCCACTGACGACGTCCAGATCGCGCCGCCACCGACGATGCCCAGATTGCACTGCCACCGACGACACCCAGATTGCACTGCCACTGACGACACCCAGATTGCGCCGCCACGACGATGCCCAGATCGCACTGCCACTGACAACGTCGAGATCATATGCCACTGATGATACCCAGATCGCACCGCCACCGACACGCATATCACACGCCACTGACGATGCCCAGATCGCATGCCACCGACGCCCAGATCACACGCCACCGACGACGCCCAGATTGAACACCACTGACGACGCCCAGATCGCACGCCACCAACGCCCAGATCACACGCCACTGACGACGCCCAGATTGTACACCACTGACGACGCCCAGATCACACGCCACTGACGATGCCTAGATCGCACCACCACCAACGACACCCATATCACACGCCACTGACGATGCCCAGATCGCATGCTACCAACGACGCCCAGATCACACGCCACTGACGACGCCCAGATCGTACACCACTGACGACGCCTAGATCGTACACCACTGACGACGCCCAGATCGTACACCACTGACGACGCCCAGATCACATGCTAGTGAAGACGCCCAGATCGCAATGCCACCGATGATGCACAGATTGCACCACAACCGACGCCCAGATCGCGTGCCTCTGATGATGCCCAGATCGCGTGCCACTGACTACACCCAGATCGCGTGCTTCTGATGACGCCCAGATCGCACTGCCACTGATGACACCCAGATCGCACTGCCACTGATGACACCCAGATCGTACACCACTGACGGTGCCCAGATCGCATGCCACCGCCGATGCCCAGATCGCGTGCCTCTGATGACGCCCAGATCGCACTGCCACGGACGACGCCCAAATTCCACTGCCACTGATGACACCCAGATCACACTGCCACTGATGATTCCCAGATCGCATACCTCCAATGATGCCCAGATCGCATGCCACCAACGATGCCAAGATCAGGCGCAAACATATGACATCAAATCGCATGCCACCGACGATGCCTAGCTCACATACTACCAAAGGAGCCCAGTTCACACGCCACTGACGACGCCCCCGCTCGCTCCCCATAGACAACACCCAGCTCATACACACTACGCACCATGTTCACCTCCGACACCATGTCGATGCTGGCGATGTCAATACTCATTCCCACAGACACAGGTGGCCCTGTTGGTGAGAAAATCAACAATATTTAGAGGAAAGAACAAAACTTCTTGTTATCATTTGTGATGGCAACAAAACTTTGAATACCAAATTTTAATAAAACATTTCCATTTAAAGGTTAATTACCGTGAGCAGTGGCGTCTGGCTAATATTTCAGTGTAAGTCCATCAGAGCACTGCAAGATTTCACACCTTATTTCCCACGGTGGTTATCATCATCTTATCGGCTTTCCATTCATAAAAAAAATTCCATCAAACGACTTAGTACATTGACCCGAACAGCACTGTGTTTCAACATCATCCTAAGATCATTTAAAAGCTTCACAAAATGAACGTGAGCATGCATTAAATGTCCTTCAAGATGGCTGCTTACAAACAAGTGTGGCCAGAAATGCATGAGCGAGTCACCAGTACATTTTGGATGAAGCAAGGGTTATCCTGCCTTATTTAAAACATATCTGCTTTTGAGTAACTGAGCGAGTAAGTCCAAAAGTGAGTGCACAAGTCTTGACAACATTTACAAATCTCCGAGAAATTGAACTTGAGAAACTTGGCAAGAAAAGTGCAATTAGATATGTGACCAGGAATAAATATGTGTACATATATAAAGAAAATATATATATATATATATATATATATATATATATATATATATATATATATATATATATATATATATATATATACACTGTTACGGCTGTGGGAATTCGCAGAGCACCATATAGGTCCTTAGATCAGTTATGCCGATAAGTTTGTGTTCAGATAGATTTCCCCACCGTTGTCTAATGGAATTTATTCGTGTCACCCGGGCTGTGATCTTTGAGGTAGTGTTTTTCTGTTTCTATCGTTATTTTGGACCAACCACAACACCAACCGCCTTTCAACCACCCCAACCACACCCGCATCTCAACAAACCACGCCATCCTCACCACTTCACCCACAACCGCCAACATCACCTAACCACCTTCTCCACTACGCCAAACACCAACCACCTTCTCCACAACCACCAACATCGCTCTCATCAACCACCTTCCCCAAACTGCCAACACCACCTAACCACCTTCTCCACAACCGCACTACAACCATCTCCACCTCAAATAAAGTCTCTGCAATGGAGGCTCGGCGGGAAAGGAAATAAAGGAGAAGAAAGAAGTTCCGATAACACCTGGGATTTCCCCTCCCCCTTTCCTTCTTTTCCCACGCGCTGGGACGGGGGAGGGGCAGATCGAGTCAGGGGTCAAAGGTAATGTAAAGTGGGGGCCTGATTTTGGCCGGAAAATGGCCCGGCGCCCCACCCCCTTGGGGCCACGGCAACGAATTCTTCTTCCCCGTGGGCCGCGAAGGGAGGGCGGGAGCATTGGAGATAAAAGCGCGCGCTGAACTCAGCGTGAAGAGAAGCGAGTGGAAGTCGTCGAGTGGAGAGGGTCGAGAGAAGGGAATGGAAGTCGTCGAGTGGAGAGGGTCGAGAGAAGCGAGTGGAAGTCGTCGAGTGGAGAGGGTCGAGAGAAGCGAGTGGAAGTCATCGAGTGGAGAGGGTCGAGAGAAGCGAGTGGAAGTCGTCGAGTGAAGAGGATCGAGAGAAGCGAGTGGAAGTCGTCGAGTGGAGAGGGTCGAGAGAAGCGAGTGGAAGTCGTCGAGTGGAGAGGGTCGAGAGAAGCGAGTGGAAGTCGTCGAGTGGAGAGGGCCGAGAGAAGCGAGTGGAAGTCGTCGAGTGGAGAGGGTCGAGTGAAGGGAGTCGGTCTGTCTCGGAGAGGTGCGTGGAGGAGCAGAAAAGGGTGTCGTGGTGGAGTTGTGAGCAGTCGTGTGAAGGCTCGCGGAGCCTGGAGTCTGGAGTCCCTGCAGTCGGTGGGGAGCTGGAGAGGGACCATCGAGTCACCCAAGCAAGTCACCACGAGGGTGAAGGTAACCTGCGCGGTCTCGTGGAGCTCCTTCGGTCCACCAAGTTCCACGTTATAAAGACCCTGAGAGGTCCAGTCTATCCCATTGTCTTTGAGGGGGTTTTTCCTTGCTTTTCTTTGTACGAAAGTTGTGGTGCCGAGTCCGTCAAGTAAAACTGTATAATTGACTGTACATAATAAATAGACCGTCGTAGCACTTTGTCTTGCTCGCATCTTGTCCCTTCCCGCAAATTCACAACATATATACAATAACAATACATACACATATATAAATGAAAAAAAATGGACATAGACTTGACCGGTCAAAAGTTTTAGACCACCCCCATTTTTCTAGTTTTTACTGAAATTTAAGCAGTTCAAGTCCAGTGAATAACCTGAAATGGTACAAAGCTAAGCGGTAAACTTCCAGAGGTTAACAAAAAGTTTAGGTTACCAAAAACTGAAAAATAATGCAAATTTCAGAGTTGTTAAAAAAGGCCCTTTTCAGGGAACAAGTAATGGGTTAGCAACTGCAGCTGCTCTGCAGCAATGGAAGTAAATTAAGCCTTGAAAGTTGATGCAAACCATTCCTATAGGTGTCCCAACTTTTGTTGATTAGTTACAAACCCTCTGTCGATATAAAAGCAGTGTTAGAACAGACTGTGTTGCTACACCGTCTGAAGCATTATTTGGACAATATTGCACTGCAGGAAGTAGTATATTGCTATCATGATGGCGAGAAAAAGACAATTAACAAAGGAAGACAGACAGACCATTATAACCCTTAAAAGTGAAAGTCTTTCCTTTGGAGAAATTGCAAAGGAAGCCAAGGTGTCAGTGAGTACAGTTTCCTACACCATCAAAAGGCACTTGGAAACTGGAGGAAACTGACAGAAAGAGGTCTGGCAGACCCAAAGCCACAACACAATCAGAAGATAAGTTTCTCAGTCAACAGCTTGCGTGATAGGCAGCTCACAGGACAGCAGCTTCAAGCACAGCTTAACACTGGTTGAAGTAAAGAAGTCTCAGTTTCAACTGTGAAGAGAAGACTTCGAGCTGTAGGTTTGACAGGTCGAGTGGCAGTAAGAAAGCCATTGCTAAGATGACAAGATAAGGAAAAGAGGCTTTCCTGGGCTATGAAGCATCACCAGTGGACTAATGAAAACTGGAAGGTCTTATGGACCGATGACTCAAAATTTGAAATCGTCGGTTCATTACGCAGGGTTTTTGTACGCCGTCGAGTAGGCGAAAGGATGGTTCCTCAGTATGTGACACCAATTGTCAAACATGAAGGAGGAAGCATGATGATCTGGGGCTCTTTGGCTGGATCCAGAGTCGGCCAGGGTGACTGGCACCCTGAACCAAAAGAGCCACCACAGAATTTTCCAGCGCCATGCACTACTCTCTGGTCTACGCCTAGTTGGTCAGGGGTTCATCTTACAGCAAGATAACGACCCAAAACATACCTCCAAGCTATGTCAGAACTCCCTCAGAAGAAAAGAACAAGACGGTAGGCTTCAAATCATGGAATGGCCAGCACAGTCTCCAGACTTAAACCCCATCGAGCTGGTTTGGGATGAACTGGACAGAAGGGTGAAAGCAAAGTAACCTACAAGTGCAACACATTTGTGGGAACTTCTGCAACAGTGTTGGGAAGAACTTTCCAAACAATATTTGATTTCCATGGCAGAAAGAATGACACACGTATGTTCGGCTGTTATATCTGCAAAAGTGGCTACTTTGATGAGTCAAAAATGTAGATTAAATTTTGTTCAACAAAACGATTCCATGATTTCTTTTTTATCTGCAATTGTTTATTTGTTCTATGCTTCAATATCAGAGTACATTGAGACATTAAACTGCTTAAATTTCAGTAAAAACTAGAAAAATGGGGGTGTTCTAAAACTATTGACTAGTAGTGTATATATATAAAAATGAAAAAAATATATAAGATCATATATATAAATATATATGTGTATATATATATATATATATATATATATATATATATATATATATATATATATGTATATATATATATATATATATATATATATATATATATATATATGTATATATATATATATATATATATATATATATATATATATATATATATATATATATATTTGACAAGGATGGCCATCAGTTTGTCCGTTGGCTGTTACGCTGATTGGCTGTGTGAGGATAGGTGCAATGTGATTGGCTCATGGAAAGATTATTGTATCGGCTTATGAAAAATTGATATTCAAATCTGATTCCATATTTGATGATCGAAACTCACGGCCTCAATAATTATGTCGAAATGCAGAGTGCAATTGGATAGAAATTAGGAAAAAATTCATTTTTTTTTCTAACCCGATATCATTAAATAAGACACTCACTGGAGTTGATGTCAAACGGCTCCAAAATGCATTTTTTAAAACTCTTGTAATGGGAATTATTATATGTCTGATTTTATTTTGAGCCGTCCAGGGACACTAGTCGCGATCTTTTTGGATTTGAATTTTACTTTTATGACATGTACATTTTTAACATTTACAGTACATTCAACATGGAACCACAGCTTGTTTATTTACCATGCATTACAATATGACCTCGGTGACAGGATGACCTCAAGGTACCCACACTCGCCTCCAAGCTGTCTCGTCTGGGTTCGCACCTTGGCCCAGCTATAAAATGTCATCATGGTATTTCACAGGTTGGGTGAATCATCAATATCTGTGGTGTTCCTACTATACATGTTAAACTGGGCATCCTGTGTTCCAACATTACTTAATGGATGTAAAGATCCCAACAGTGTCCTTCACAAAGAGTGGGCGAGTTTTCGCTGGCACCATGGCCAAATTACAAATTCCTGTCTGAACTACTGCTGGGAAGGCAATGGCAAACCACCCAGTCTGAGTGGGGGAGAGAGAGGAGAGAGGGGCAGAGACAGAGGAGTGGGGGAGAGAGAGGGTGATTGAGGGAGGGGAAGGGGAAGGGAGTGGTGGAGAGAGAATGAGATTTGGGGAGAGAGGATGATATTGGAGGAGAGAGGATGGGAGTGGGGTAGAGACAGAGAGTGGGGGAGAGACATGGGAGTGGGGGGGGGAGGGAGGGGGAAGGGAGTGGCAGAGAGAGGTTGACATTGGGGGAGAGAGGATGGGATTGCGGGAGAGACAGGGGAGTGGGGGAGGTTGGGGAGTGGGAAGAGAGGAGGGGAAAGAGGGAGGATGGTGGGAATGGGGGGGGGGGGAGGATGAAGTTTCCTTCTGTATCCATCCTGTCCACCCCATTCCTTGTCCGATTCTCCCTCTGTTTCTCCGTGTGTCCCCCTGACCCCCCCCCAACCATCACTACTGTTCCTTTTGCATCCTGATCCATTTAGTGTTCTAGCTTTTTCATGCAGCCTTGACTGTATACAAAAAAGTTATAGGTTGGCAACCATTGTAAGGCTTCATGGGCCGAATGGTCTTTTTCTGTGTTGAAGTTCCATGGAAGGGAAATCATCTATTATATACGGTATTATGAACCATGGTGTCTGTCTATGCGTTCATCTGTCTCCCGTTTACGGCGGCCGCCTCTCACGCTGCATTTGAAAAGCTTAACATTCACTTTTGAAATGACAGAACAGGCATGAGTGATGTTGATGCCAAATTTGATTTCGCAACCAGGATATTTTTCACTCTACTGAGACAAATCCAACCTCTGGCACCCCGTGTTGCACCACCATTTTGTGGTGGGCGGTGTAAGTATCTCAAAGCTTTAGCTCTATGTGAAACCAAGAGTGCAACACAATTGGCAAATTAAAAAGTCCATGAAATATAATTTAAATTGATAGATTAACTTAAACTTTTCCCATCACTGGGGACAGGTACTCTTTCTCGTTATGAAGGAGGCACAATGTTACAAAACCAAAGTAACTTCCATGCAAGATAAAATTTGTTGATGGAATGACAGGAGGGGTTGTGTGGGTTTTGAATATCGGAGCATGCATCGAAATCCCGAATATTGCTCTCAAAGACATGTTTCCTATTTCTCTTGTATGGTTTAAAGGACGTCTTAAAATCCACAACGGTTGCTGGTGTCCTCATGTGCACGCAGAGGACAGATACAGAATATACTTTGCACATCCTGGAGAGGTGGCAGCCACATGAACAGGTTCACAAGGGATGCATTGGCAGAGTTGCTGGACAACTGTGTACTTTGAACTAGGAAGGAGGAGGTGGAAACATATTGTTGCGAATTCGCGCCCGCCGGCGTGCGATCGGCCGCTCAACTTGAATGGCGGCCGCCTCGCCCACCGGAACGGACAATTCTGTTGTGACCCTCTCAGAACAACGCTGGGAGCTAGTCACGGGTGGGGGTTTAACCCCACCACGACCGTGCCAATTGCCCACCCGCGCAGGATAGGGTTGCTCGCCAAATTCGATCTACCTCAGTACCTGCGCGGATGGTCGACCGGGCAATCGTACCTCGCCGCAGGCCAACTCCGGACACGAACCGCTTAAGCGGTCCGTTCACGCTATCGGGATAACTGAGCGGTGTTATCGTTGGCCTCGACGGTTCCGATTAATTATCGGGCGTATTAAGCCCACTACGAACCCTTTACGTGAAGCAGGATGGAGGGTCAATAAAGAAAAGACGAAGCGAAACGGGAAAACAGTTCACACAATGCACATTTATTATGCGACACACAGAGAGCACACATATACAGCCAAACAGTCAAAATGCACATTTAGCAGTTACAACAAGAGAAACAATGATGCAGAGTTACTACCGAATACGCGCACACATGGCAACACTTATACAGTTCTACTTTACAGACGGCGCCAACAAACATTTACTCAAAGGCAAAGGAAAGAAGCCACCCTCATAGACAAGGGTGCAGACGAGCCTGTAGACCAATATGCGCGCCTGACCTGAAGGAGCGGCCAGGTCCGCGAGACCGGGTGGGTCCTACCCGCATCCTCGTGACGCGTTGGCGGACGAGCCGCAGATGTGGCCGCGTGGCTGTGCCCCGACTCCGTGCTCCTTGGCGGGTTTCCTTGGCACGATGTTTGGAGTGGGGTGGGAACGGGGCCCCCTTTGTTGCACTATCTCAGCGCGGGGGAAAAGGGGGAATTGTTGATGCCCTGGGGGAGGGAGAATGGCTGGCTGGCTTGGGTCCCGCGACGAGCGATCTCCCACCGCGACCTCGTCGCCGACCGCCGTTCTTCTCGCCTTGGACCCGAGCTCCTTGGCCTCTTCCCACAACTCTCCTCAGCCGACTGCAGAACCCAACTCGATGCCTTCGCCACCCGACTCCACTCTCTGCCACACTCTGCCCTCCAACCAAAAACTGACTCTTCCACGATTCGCCTTGCGCTTGCCGTTTTATAGGCCGGCAGGAGAAAACAATATGCAAATTTTCGGATCAGAATGACCTCGGGGGCGGAGCCATGCTCGCCAATTGGACGGAGGAAAAGTGGGCGTGAACCTCCCCTGATCCTAGAATTTGCATATATGGATTTCACACAGACACGCCTGGAGGCGGGGCCAAGCCGCTCCGTGCTTGCTAATTGGACGGATCAGAAGTGGGCGTGTAGCGTTCTTGATCCGAATTCTCCCTCGGAAAGGCCGCTATTTGCACTCGCGGCTCGGTGCGTATCTTAAACGAGCCCAAGACAGCCCGACGCTCAGTGTTCACAGGTGGTGCGGGAATGGCCGTCGAAGGAGAGAGGTGAGGGTGGTGGAGGGTTTATCGGTGGTGGTTTGATGGTTATGGCGGTTGAGACGTGGTTGGTTCAAAATAAAGATAGAACAGAAAAACGGCTATCTCAAAGCGTCGCAGCCCGAATGAATCACATAAATTCCCTCTAAACGACGGGTTTGGGGCTAACTACACATGTACTTAGAGTTATCTCACCTACGCGCCTTCATGGTGTTTTGCGAATTTCCACAGCCGTAACAATATAAAGGAGGAAGCGGCCTTATTCATGCTACCTGCATACCTACGAGGTCATTTCTGGTGGTGTGTCGATGGTCCCCAAGGATGTCTGACAGTTTTGGCACATCAATCACTTATCAACGCGTCTGAACTACAGTCATACAACAGCCGATGATGACAACCGGGCACACCAACGTTTGTCCAGCGAATATGTAATTGAATTTCACAATATGAAAACTGTAACATTCAGTAAATTGCACTTGTTCACACCTAAAATCAGTGGAAAGCCGAGGGACTCTTTCCCATCCCTCCACCTTACGCAGCACATGTCTGGAGCATTCACACCTCAAAGGTGCTGCATTAGGTAAGAGAGAGACTAAGCCAATGCAATTACATATTAACTTGCACATTCAAACGTTGTCCATTGGATTGAATAAATAATTTGCATCGCAGCTGCGTTGCTTTCTCAGAGCACAAATAGTACAAACAATTGGTTGTTTGCCTTGTGATGCTCCCCTTTTAGCATGGCTCTCCTCCAAAAGCTTTGTCCTTGGACTGCTTAGCATTTCCTAGCATTTGCCAGAACTCGTTCTCCCCAGATAAAATTTTCTGTTTCTCTTGAATAACTTCAGCTCAGTGCTTGTTGTCATTGGTTTAAAATGCAAGCCTGCCAGGCTTTCACACGGCTGCCGTGCCAGGCTTTCACAATTCCATATTTCACAGGTCTGCTATTTAGTGCTCTCAGCAAGTATGTAGGAAGTGTAAAGCACATGATCACGTTCGACGGGAATACCCGGGAAGTTACAGCCGGTTCGGTGGGCGTTTGGGGCATATACACCTGGTAAGGCCAGGATTCCTATAACCCTGGCCCTCCCAAGGCATGACTTGGGCTTTTTAAGGAGTAGAAAACATCCTCATGCTTCTCACAAGTGTGGACAGGGTATTATAGAACCTACAATAAACTGTGAATAGCATGCAAAGCACAAGTAAGTTAGACTGGTATGGCATTGTGGTTAAAGGTAATGATGGGCTTGAGACAGGTGGGCAAATATAATGTTTACTGACAAGTCTGGTTTCAATCTGTACTTCATAGATGGAAGGAGGAGGTTATGGAAACATCCTTGGAAAGTGGCATCTCCCAGCAGCATAATGTAGTGATACCAAGGAATTACTTGAATGTGGTCATTACGTGCAGGATGTAGGTCCGTGGGCAGACTGCTTTGCGACTCGGGTTCGGAAGTAAACCACTCAGAGACTCTGTCTGCCTTTGGCCATTTACCATCTTATTCACCTTAACACGTATCACTTTATGGTGGTAGTGGTAAAAGAACACAACAGAGAGAATCTGAGGCAGAACTGAATCTGAGAAACTCCAATATAACATGGTTTGGGAGTTGAACTCTTCGAGTGGAACGTCAACACGTAGGCCACAGACATTACGCTGACACGTATGTGGAATGTACAATATTACTAGCATGGAGTACGAGTGGTACCAGATTGTCCACATGCTGTGAGAAACCATCGTGGGACAATGGCTGAAACCCACCACTGTACTGTGTATGGTAATGACGCTGGGGCTGAGCCTGTGTCTGAGACACGTGGGGCCGACGAAGTCGGGGTTGAGCGTGAGTCTGAGACACGCAGGGCTGATGAAGCCGGGGCTGAGCCTGAGTCTGAGACATGCAGGGCCGACGCAGCCGAGGCTGACCCTGAGTCTGAGACATGCAGGGCCGACGAAGCCGGGGCTGAGCCTGAATCTGAGACACGTGGGGCCGATGAAGCCGGGGCTGAGCCTGAGTCTGAAACATGCAGGGCCGACGAAGCTGAGGCTGAGCCTGAGTCTGAGACATGCAGGGCTGACGAAGCCGGGGCTGAGCCTGAATCTGAGACACGCGGGGCCGACGAAGCCGGGGCGGAGGCACATATTCATATTACAGTTTATTTCACCACATACTTGTGTTAAAACGTGAATTAAGGGAAATAGCTATTCTAATTGACGTATTATTTGGCTCCAACAAGTCATTTCTGGAACAATATGGTTTGAATATTGCAAACATCATGAGTGGAAAATGATATTTGATTATTGATATCATTTTTAACTCACCTGGACTTTAGTCAGGTGAGATTATGTGATCGAGCAGTGTCCATAGGTGAGTGAGTGAGTGAGTCAGTCAGTGAGTCAGTGAGTCTGTAAACACTTCAGTCATTATCACTTAAACCAAACACACGATTTTGATGAAACTTGGCCACAAGCTTCATATCTGATGCCTAATGAAGATGTATTGACCGCATCAAAATCTGTGCTTATTAGGGGGGACTACAGGTTTTTTTTGACCCTCACTCCCCCTGCCCCCCTCCAGCAAAAATAGGTATGAAAGTGTATCGACTGCATTAAAATATGCACTTATTAAGGGGTCTACGGGGGTGGGGGGGTGGAACCCCCCAAAATAGGTATTTGCTCCTTTCTGTGAAAGTACACACACAATTTTGATAAAGCTTGACTACAACATTGATCACCCATGTTGGACCAAAGTGTATCGACCACATCAAAATTTGCGTTCATTAAAGGGGTCTACAGGAGGGTTTTTTACCCCCAAAATAGGTATTTGTTCTCTTCTCTGAACTGCACACACAATTTCAATGAAATGTGACCACGACCTTCATCACCCGTGATGTACCAAAGTTTGTTCACAGCATTTAAAGATTCAGGGTCTCGAGGGGGTCTGCGGGGGGTTTGAGTGACTGTTGCTCCTGATCCAGGTGAGCTTCAGGACAGGTGGTCCTATTTTTGTCAATTTACACCATATTTGAGATAAATAATGTATATTTAACAATCGTCATTGGTATCCACAATTCAAACATCTGCACAGCTATCATCTACGCAACTCTTCAATAGTTATATCGGAACTGTTGCTCTGCTTATATTACCCATTATTATTTACGTTAGCACATTTTCTGATATTAAGAAAATATTACTCATTGTAGGAAGAAACAGGTCTGATATTCTTCCGCAAAATTATATAATCAAGCCCAAACTATCGTAATAAATCAGACATATTGCAGCATTCTTTTTGCAAAAAAAAAAACAAAACATTACTCTTGTCGCGCCGCTGGTGGTCCAGGTTAAACCCGCCAACCCAATTTGTGGTGGTGGGCGGTTAACATCACCAGCCCTCCGGGCTGCGCAGGTTTTTTCCTTATTAGGAGGCGGACACATTGATCCTTGGAGATTATCACGCACGCGGTAAAGGCATGGGGCAATGGCGGAGGGACGGAGGTACAGAGAAGCACAACAAGTGGGGTTTATACTTGAACCCCACGACAAATACAAGGATACAGCAACTTAAAATGAACACATTTAATGAAAATAGCCAAATATTTACAAAGGACAACAATCAGAATAAAATAATATGTGAGGTAAACTAATCCTAAAGTCTAAATCGAGATGCTTCTACACACACATTTAACTACAGACAAGGGGAAACAAAATAAAAGAAAATCCCTCCCTTATTCTGGCACTTAATATTTATCCAGAGATGGTCTTTGTGGAACTTGGAATCGAGGTGCTTCGATTTGCACATGTAGATGCACGCAAAATGCCGCCTCATCACTCTCTCACAGCGGGAATGTTCGTCGGGCAATCTGTGAGCGGTATTCAACACCAAGGCTCAGAGACCCGTGCACCTGCTTTGTCTATCACACCTGCCAATATGCTCTTTGCAGAATGGTGCTGTCCCCTTCAGTGACATACACATGAGGTCTCAAGGCCCATCCCAAGACCAGTCGATGGCCAGAGTCTTGCTTCACCACGCGAGTCAAATCACCTCAGCACAAATACGAGAATCGTTCCGTCTTCTTCATGCGTCAAAGGAAAGCCAGCTGTAAAGCCCTATTCTTACAGGCCATCTCCGAGCTACGTTCTCTCTCGACCGCGTGCGTCCTTCACTCCGCACTCATGCGTTCCTCCTCCAAACTCCCCACTCTCCATCCTATTTGATCTTCTGGCTCTCATGCCCTCTTCCTCTTCATGCGTCTCACGTCACGCCCATCAATCCTCTGCCTCCGGCGCATGGCCTGCTCATACAAAACCTGAGAAGGTGGGGCTTCTGCCCACTTGTAGTTGTTTTAGGGACGTGTTCCCCACCTTTATAATTTCCGATCTTGGAATACAAAACGTATGGAAAGTTTACAGGGGGCGATAACATACTGGGGCAATTAGTCTTAAATCCTACCTAATTAACACGGCACCACCCCCCATGTGGTGACAAGTAACACTTTAGCTCACAGTTTCCCAACTTAATTACATGGAGATTTCTCCGACACGTCCACGGACCAAACACCTCTATTCAATCCTAACCTTCCTATTTAATTCCTCCATCTATCCCCACAACCGTAACACTCTATTAGATGGTAGAGAGGCTACTTTGTCTTTACATCTGTTTGTTTTATTCTCTCCAAGCTAGTAGCATCCAGTAAGTTGCATAAACTGTGCTATTAGTCATTATCTTCATCGGGATCATTGATTTGTCACGGCTGTGTAAGGAGAAAATCAGACCATGCTCGGTGGATATCATTTGGCTTTACTAGAACTACTACCTGTTCTTCAATGCTTGTGCAATTCTTTTCAACGTATGAAAAATATGCATAGCTGCATTTCTGATGATTGATAATTTGCTTTTTTCTCAGAAAGAGGAGGTGGAGATAGGGACCTATTGCACATGGTGCAGTTCCTTTGTATACAGACCTGTGGTGTGGGTGAACAGCTGGACTGTAGTAGAACTTACATCCACACTAACGAGGATAATGTTGAAACAAAGTAACCCAGAACCCAGTACCAGCCAATGGAGCATGCCATGTGCCATGCATCCCCAGAACCTAATCAAATGAGTAGGCATATGCTTCAAGAGCACAGTGCAAGCCCAGCAAGCAGCAAAAAAAGTTTGGCCTACATACTGGGATGTCTGTGCTTTGTGTCAAGATGACAAAAATGAAAAACTGATTTGTCCAGCAAGAAATGCAAGAAAGGGTTACAGTTCAGGGTATGCAACATTTGTTGAGAATATACAGAGTTTCCAGGAGCCGGGTTGTGTACCACCTGTTGTAGACGCGTCAAGGCTGGACGAAGGAGAGAGCGTGGTGCAATGTGGCACAAGTCATGCTGTCATAAATTCAGAAACCTGAAGTTGCAAACGGCACAGAAGCATAAATCAGAGATAGCAGCTGAAACAGAAAGCCCCATCAAGACCTGTTTCAGTGAATGAAGCCTCAACAACAGAGGGCACATCCTGTTTTTTCAATGATAAAGGCAAAGAACCATTGAACAGAACTTCGACCTTGGACGTTCACAAAAATGTCATATCTTGGACAACTGAGCTCAAAGCCAAAGTTGCTCGATAAATTGGCTGCTGGGGATATTAATACAATTAATGCATTCCACCACAAAAAATGTTCGACTTCACTGTACAACAGAATCACAACTGCCAAAGCATCAACAAAGGAAGAGAACAACCAGGTCACACTCGAAAGCAGAACTTTAGCCCAGTTAGTGTCCTACATTACAGATGCTAAAAATGATGGCAACAAGAACACTCCCATATTCGAGCTGTCTGACCTAGTAATCTCATCCTTCACTCTACAGTCTACACTCTCTTCAATCACATTCTTACTCTTGCACAGTACGACTCCAACAATTAAGTGCACATGGACAAGCAGGATCGGACAACTGCACAATTCTGAAGAAATATCTCTTGTCCCAGATAGCTGACTTGTGGGCATACAACAAAGGTGGAGAGCTGATGTTGGCTTTTGCAGAGGATATTGCCTGTGCTCTATGGTTTGCCTAGGAAAACTGAGACTCAAACTCTGGATCTAGAAAAAGCAGCACAAATTGTAAGGGAGTTGTTGAAGAAACAACAAAACTTTGATTGATCTTCAGGCCAAAGTGCCATGAGAACTCAGTTTCCAAGGCCCTACTTGCACTTGCAATTTAATCCCAGATGGACCCAACATCAAAGATCAGGCAAGGCATGAAGAAGGAGGTGAAACAAATGTCGGCAGTTTTCGTGCTTTATCACTCCCCCCCCGCACCACCACCACCAGGTTTCTGCTCTTTCTGTGCTTGCTCTTCCACAAGCCTTGACTTTGTATGTAGCAATTTTTTTTTAACTGGATAAAAATCTTAAAACTTGACCCCTGGGTAAAAAAAACAAGTATTTTCTTTTTCTACTGTTTTGACCCCTGGGAACATAAGTCCCCACCCCCTGGGGTATGAACCAGGGGTCAAATCCCAAAAAATTGTTGCATATTTCCCCCAATGTTGATTGTATATACAAAGTTTCATTAAGAAATGTTTAAAAATGTGCCTGTAATTGCATTTTTTTGGTATTTTACCTGTGGACCCCACCCCAGGGGGTGAGGATAAAAATGATACTGCTCTTGTACCTTCTTGCCCTGAGGTGATGATAACTCCGAAGTTTGGTGAATTTCTGCACTAACTGTTTAGGAGGAGATAGTGTGACGGATGGACAGACATTGCAAATTACAATATTCCACCCCCTTTTTTCAAAAAGGGGGCGGGATAAAAATTACAATATTAAAACTACTTATATTTAATGCTGTCAAGCATCCAATATCTGCTTCTGCAGCAGTTCAGCACAACATTGACAGGGAAAGTGCACTGCCCGTCTATCTTTCCAGCATTGTCCATGCTGAGAGAGACCCGGAAGAGGGAACTAGTTGGCAAGTTCTCCAGACTGGGATTGGCCGTTTCATAATGCGGGACCATGCAGATATCAGGAATTTATTGGCTGCTCTTAGAGCACCGAGCCTGGTGTTGGCGCAGTGGTTAGGGCAGCGGCTTGGGATCCCAGTGTCCTGAGTTCAAGCCCCGTTGGCTGCTGAATTAACACCAGGGGGTTGACTCAGCCTGTCATCCTTCCGAGGTCGGCGAAATGAGTGCCAGTGTTCTGGTCCCGGTGTATGCCCCGGTTAGAATAGGTGTACCATATCCCTGTGTGTCGTAAGAGGCGACCAGGGTTGGCGTCAGGAAGGGCATCCGGCCATAAAACATTGCCTCAAGAAAAAGCCCAACCCCTGCACAGCAGGGAAAAATGGCTGTAAAAACGGTCATTTTTATTTATTTATAGAGCACCCTTATTCTGGACATTTCCATCTGTCTGTCTGTCCGCGAAACTTTGGTCAAGCCTCGGGGCTAAACCACTCAACCGATTCCAATGAAATTTGGTAGGTAGGACCAATATTTCTGGGAATCGTGTGCTTTCGAATATGGGACCCCAGGCCCTAGCAACGGCATAGCAACGGCCCTTTAAAGTGGTCAAAAAATCGAAAAAAAAATCAAAAAATCGAAGCTTAGAGTTCTGTGCGCAATCTATCTCGCTCCCTTCATGCCAATTTGCAGCCCGAACAAAAAAATATTTGTAGGAGGAGATAGGTTTTGGGCGAGTACATGTCAAACATTTCAGAAACGGTTAATTGCGAATATCTCTTAGAGAAAGAGTCTGATTTTGATGAAAGTTGGGTGAAATGTGTACAATGTGGCTGGCATGTACACAAAAATGAATGGTTGCTATGCACACCTCCGTTGCTTAGCAACAGCTAAAATACTTTATCGTACATCGTACACTTATTGTGGACTGTACAAAAAAATCAATACCTCCGAAACTGGACCTCCGAGGGACCTGTTTTTTTTGTGCCCAAGGAGAATGTCTTACAGCATCATATAAAAAAATAAAATCTTTAGCGAATAGATAAATGGAATTACCAGGGCTGCCATTTGTTAGAGTCTCTTTGGAAACATGCCTGAAATTTCACAAGGCGGGTTTCTGGATGCAAACTAAGAGGGCTGTGATAATCATATTTATTGTGCTAAATTGATTGATAGTATGTACATGAATATCGGCTAGTCGCGTCGGCCAGCTTTCCATCTAGAGTGAGTAGCCATGTCGCCTACCGGCTTGTTCATATTTATGCCTCCTAATCATTGGGAAACACATTATAAACACCTTTTAAACTGAAGAATCCTAAATATACTGCCAAAATAATAAAGTTACACAATGAGCAGAGTACCGGCCTATGGGCAATCTTGTTCCAAGCATGCAACATATTCTTCTGACGCATACTTTTATTTGGGCGGTGCATAGGCAACTGATAGCTCTGTGTAGGCAAAAAAACAAACCCCGGGTTACGTGCATGAAGCAAAAACATACTGACTGCGTATAATTCAAAACACCTCACTGCACTGGACAACGTGGGGGCAGGAATAGTGTACTGTAAGTGTAAATGGTAGAGACTTGTAATACATGTTAGAGGTAGTTGTATATTTGTAGTGTGGGTTGGTATAATTGTGTATTTTATTTATTGTGGGATTGAGATGGAAAAATGTCAAAAGATGTTGTGATGGCAATCTGTGAAAGGATTGTGGTGTTGTATTGTGGTGTCATTCCTACCCACCTGGAGCGGCACTACGCGATACACATTTACACAGAGAATTTGCATCCCCTCCCTCCCCCCCCCCCAAGACCACCGGCAAAGATAAAAACACCCCTATATACTTTATTAATTGGGGTCATGCTGATCCTATGCAGCAAGTCTGGATGTAATTAGCTCAGAACTGTCGGAGTAGTGCGTCAAACAAACCCACAAACAAACAAACAAACACACAAACACCGGTCCACGAATTATAGCAAGGATAAACACATTTTTATATAAATTACTCTCTAAAATATTCAATAACTTGACAAAATGGCAAGATCCAAAGTGAAGCTTGCATTTATATGATTCCCTAAACAAAGTGATATAAACCTACCAAGTTTCATGATTTCTTCCAAATTTGAATAATGTTTCACTAAACCACTGGACGAAGAATGATGATATAAAAAAATCCCCTCTCAAAAGTATTAACACCTTAGAAATTTGAACAACTAAAAGACTTTAGTCAAATGACAGAGCAAGAACTTGGAGAAGTTGAATATTATGAAGAATTACGAAATCAACTGGAAGAGGTAAATCAACCACTTGATTATACACGATTGTGCAGGATATTAGGAAAAATGAATATTCAGCAGATCCTAAAACAACAGTGGATCTCATACCAAAAGAACAGGTATGAGACCCACTATGGAAGGGCAGTTCCATCTCATTTATGAGGTGTTGATATTTAAAGATGAATTGATGTTCTTGAGTTCTACTCAACCAAATGTTAAATAAACTCTGAGATTCATGTTTATGCTCACAAAAGATGGACATCAAGGTTGAAGTTATTTCAATGAACAGTTGAATTTGAAAAATGGATAAAATATTGTTGTGGTTACCAAATTCGCAAACCACCATTCAGGTCCCTTAGGTGAGGTATCTCGGTAAGTACATATGTAGTTAGGCCCAAACCCGTTGTCTAGTGGGAATACATGTCATTTATGCGTGCTACGAATCTTCAGGATAGCCGTTTTTCTTTTGCTATCTTTATTTTGGACCAACCGCCATGATTACCACCACAACCACAACATCAACCACCAACCACAACGCCGCTTCACCACAACCGCCACGACCTTCACGTCACACCTCGCAACCGTCGCATCGCCACCGTTCTTGCGCCGCCTGTGGGTACCGGTGTTGGACTCGTGCAGGGCGCGCGCCGAACAGCGTGTACAAAATCACGGATTTTGTGCTTCAAAAACGGATCAAAAACGACACACGCCCACTTTTTGCCGTCCAATCGGTGAGCGAGGGGCGATTTGGCCCCGCCTCCAGGGCGTTGGAGGGCGATCGATATATGCAAATTTATGGATCAAAAAGCATTCACGCCCACTTTTTCTCGGGCCAATGGGGAGCGAGGTGAAAGGTCGAAGGGAGGGGGTCAAAGATGAGAGGGCGAAGCCACGGGGCTGATAAAAAGCGACCGTGTTCGTCAGTCCAGAGAGTAGGAGAGTAGTAGAGTCGAGAGGGAACAGAGAGTCAAGACTTCGCGGGCGGTGGAGTTGGCAAGAAGGAGCTGGTCGTCGTGTGCGTTGGAGTCGGAGCGGAGGGGACGGAGCTGTGGAGAGGCGGCGAGGGCAGACGAGGGGGTGCTCGCGTCGTGCAGGGAGCTGCACCCCAGGGAGGCCGACAGCGCGACCTGGCCGAGGTGGAGACGCTCGTCGCGGGGCAATAAAAATCCTCTATACCCCGAGCATCAGCAACCCCCTCCTGTTTCCCCCCGCGCTGAGATAGTGCGACCAAGGGGGCCCCTTTCCCACCCCCTACCAGACACTGCCTGCGAGGCCCGCGGAGTTGAGGCACCATCGCCGCTCCGCGTCTCATCACCAGACGGGTAGGCCCGACCCGGTCTCGGCCTCAGGCCCGCCTCATCCTTGAGGGTATTCTTTCCTTGGTTTTGGGTATGTGTTGTCGGCGCCGTCTGTGAAGTAAAATTGTATAAGTGTTGCCGTGTGCTCGGTAGTCGGTATTAGCTCTGCATTGTGTCTTCGCTTTTACATTTGCTTTTTGTGTAAATTGAATTGTGTTTTTCTTTTCTGTGTGCTTTTGGTGGAATTGAATATGTGTGCTTTCCGTTCGTCGCGAATAAATGTGCTTTGTGTCGAACTGTTTCCCGCTTCGCTTCGTCATTTCCTTCATTGAATCCTCATCTTGCTTCACGTAAAGGGTTGGTAGTGGGCTGAATACGCCCGATAATTAATCGAACCGTCGAGGTCGACGAATAACACCGCTCGGTTATCCCGATAGTACGGAACGGGTCGCTTAAGTGGCCCGTGTCCGAAGTCGACCTGCGGCGAGGTGCGATCGCCCGGTCTACCCTCCGCGTGGGTACTTAGGTAGGTCGAATTTGGCGAGCAACCCTATCCCACGCGGGGGCTGATTGGCTCGATCGCGGTGAGACCGAAAGGTCCACCCGTGACTGGTTCCCGGCGTTAGTCCGAGAGGGTCACGACTGGATTGTCCGTCCGGTGGGCGACGTGCCGCGATTCGAGTTACGTGGCCGTCAGCACGCCGGCGGGCGCGAATACCGTAACAATATATATTGATTTGCTGGACTCACTTGATTATGGAAGACCTAAACCTAAAAAAACAAGTTAGAAAAAAGCATTTTTTTTTAAATGAAAAAAAACGTTAGGATGGAATCCCCCAAAAAACAACCAAACAATGTAGGAAGGAATTACAAGAAGGAATGACACCACAATCATTCTACGGATTGCCATCACAACATCTTTTGACATTTACAGATGGCAATCTTATTTTAATGGAGTGAACGTGGAAGTCAGCGAAACTCCAAAATTGACAAGTAGCGTGAAATAACGCCACCTTAGGTGGTAGCCATTATTACAAATCATCATCCTTTATCTTATGATACAGAGTATATGTTGTGATCAATAAAATTTCTTTCAAAAATGACAAAGATTAGGAAGTGTATTTCCATGACCGTGCCGCAGCACATTGCCCACCGAAGGTGGGCTGAGAAAGGTACTCCCGCCCTACGGGCGGCAGTTCCCATTAGTAGTCACAATTGTATGAAGATGTCCATGTTCGAGGTAGTTGTAGATTTGTAGTGTGGATTGGTATAATTGTGTATTTTATTTGTTGTGGGACTGACAGAAAAATATCAAAAGATGTCGAGATGGCATTCCGTAAAGAGATTGTGGCGTTGCATTGTGGTGTCATTCCTACCTTATTTGTTTTTTTGAGATTCCATCCCTGCATGTTTTTAATTTTTAAAATGTTTTTTTCCAACTAGTTTAGCTACATTTTTCCCGATCTGAATGCCAATGACGTCATAATGCAGTAAAAAAAAATTTGATGGGTGTTCACATGGGGGTCCCAACTTTCCCTCAACGATAAACAGTATCTTACACAAATCCCTTCGCTAGGTTATCTTCATATCCCGTCCAATATTCCCGTTCCTTCTGTCTCCATCCAGACATTATGCTACACTGTTGTCCTCCAATTTTGGAGTTATCTCTTTATTTTATTTGCCAACATGGCAGAATTTTTCTTCACCCTCTATCCTTTCTCTGCTCCTTCCCTTCTGGAATCCAATATCCTCTCAATCTTCCTTTCTTTCTCTCACAAACTCCACTCACATCGTTTCCTTCTCCTACCATCCTACATTCTCTCCTTTTCCTCAATTTACTCCTTACCGATACGTACATAAGAGATGCCTCCATTCCTACCTGTTGTGTCGCCTACTTAGCCCATGATCCAGATCACAGGAGTGAGATAACAGCCTTTATTCAATCTGCCATTTTTCCTCTCTCCACGCTGCTTTCTCCGTCTCTTTATAAGTGTCCTCTCGTATACAAAATCACATGACCATTTACATTGTCAATGCAATAAAAGGACACACCACACTCTTCCCTTCTTTTCTTTTTCTCAATGTGGTCAATTCCAATTTCCTTCCTCCCCACCTTCCCTAGAGTCCCTATATAATAGGAGTAATGACAACTTGAAATTAGAAGCCATTTTGTTTCCATCGAGAATGGCACACTGAACCTGTGCCCATTGTGCAGTAAACGTACAGTAATGTGTCCATTTTCTAATCAAGCTGTCTTTCTCTGCACCCAAAAGGGAGATTATATTACTTAATGCTTTATTTTCATTCTTCCAATGTGTCAGAATAAAGATACAAGACGTGATTTATTTAACCGTAAAACATACAGCAGAAACCGTGCCAAATTTAATTGTAATGCGCGAGTAATGATTCACAATGATGAGTGCCTGATTTGATGTGTACAGAGTGTGTGAGTAGAAGAAACACATAGGTAGTGACAGAATGCAGATATTTGAAAGAGGTGGAGGAAGGAAAGTGAAATAGAGAAATGGAGGCACACCGTCCACACCAGATGCGTACACCATCAAGGGAGTAGAGAATTCGAAAATATAACAATTGTGAGTGAATTCAAAAAAGAGAAAGCGCTTGGGAATACTGATTGATTGATTGATGGATTGAGTGCTTTGTCATTGCCTTCCCAACAGTTAGTCAGGGAAAGAATTTGTAATTTGACTGGGATGCCAGTGATAACTCACCTCTCTTGGTGAAGGACACCGTGAGATCTTTAACATCCACCAACTAATGATAGCAGACAGGACATCTGGCTTAACATCCATTCAAGGGACGGCACACACATTGACGAATAACCCTGCCTGTGAAACGTGGGGATGACAGTTTATCGTTGGGTCAACGTCTGAACCCAGGCTAAACAGCTTAGAGACGAGTGTGTGTACCTTTTGGCGATCCTGCCAGCCCTTGATAAGATTTAGACAGTGAAAGTTTTTCTTTGCAATCAAACGGAACAGGAAAGAAGAAATTTCCAAAGAACAAAGAAGGAATAAAAGAGGGCTGCATTGAAATGAAGAGGAGGCATAAGTGAAGGGGGTTTTTTTCCAACTCTTCATTTATTTTTACATATAAGTATTATGCCACTGAAAACATGCATGTGTAGGTAATCCTTCATTCTTTTATATTTTCATTAAATATCTCAATAACAAAGTCATGGACCATGACATGTTGTTAACCAATGTTAACTGCAACACTTAAACTAATTCAAATAAATAAATAAGATACACGTCGTGCAAAAGCACGATATTTGCAAAATCAACCCCCCCCTCCCCCCTCCAAAAATGAAGAAAAGATGCCATGGATACATCAAATTGTCCATTTCATTTCGATTAAAATTGACGATCTTCATCAAAGCTCAGGTCAATCGCATGAAAATTGATTTTTGAAGTTTGACCTTGAGTTGACCTTTGACCTTTTTTCCTCAAAAATAGTTGGCTTCCCAATTCAGTGACCTGATATACAAATCCGATTCAACTTTCAAGTCAATTGGATGAAAAATCCAGTGTCGGAGCAGAGACCCATCCAGGATTGTGCGCAATAGCCAAGGAGACTGCTTCGGCAGCACCAACGCTCTGCACAGAGTATGGTCCCAATGGATGGATGGATGGATGGATGGATGAAAAATGATGATTTTAGAAATCTGACCAAAAGATGACCTTTGACCTCCGACCTCAAAATCAATAGGTTTCTCATTTGTGACTACCTCTATAACTTCATAGAGTTTCATGTCAATCAGTTTAGAATTGTGACCTGTTGGAAATTCACAGACAAACAAACAAACAGACAGACAGAATAACAAAGTCGACCCACCAATGTACTTGCAAATCTTCGATTTTGCAAGTTACAAACTTATGTTAGTTTTCAACACATAAGTGATGTGTTTACTTACAAACAACATTGCCAGGATGTTCTTGATACATCATAATTTATCTACACATGTTTCGATGATGATTCATGTCTTTTTACGAGTTATGTCCACCTGCCAACTACAATATGATGACGGCAATACACATTATTGTACATACATGGGACTACAACTTCCCTGGGACAGAAACGACCCCAAAGTCGGTAAGGCTCAATTGGCTGCGCCTGGATGGGTTTGAGGGTAGTGGAGTAGCGGCTGAAACCCAAATCCTATCCAGGTTCCTCCTGATGACTTCATCTTTGCTTTTTACTTCTTCGGGTTTCTTCTTGGTCTTTCATTTGATTGAAGTGATAGGCCCACAGACAGGTTCATCACGAGAGATTCCAATGATATTGAAGGCCTTGGTTTCCACGGCATCAAGCTGAGCAAGAGGTGAGGCAGGGGAGCCAGCCCAGAGGGGAGAACAGTACTCCATCTTGCTGCAGATGAAGGTCTTGTAGTTGGATAGGAGCTCAGGTATGCCAAGGAAGGATTTTGCATGACAGAGGATGCCCAGTCGGTGTTTGGCTTTGAAAGCCAATTTTGAAATGAGGCTTGCTGAAGAGAGATCATGGCTGAGAGTGCGACCCAAGAGTTTGAGTGATTGAACCCCTTCAAGAAGTTTCACCTTCTCAAGGGACCTTGCCCTTTCTCATGTGTTTTTATTTAATGCAAACTGGATATCATTGGTCATTAATATGGCTTTGTTGATATTTGATATGTCTGACATGTTGGTAAATTGTTTCTTATCACTGTGGAGTAGTTCATGGAATTATTTTAATGATGCATTCTTTGTTTGTGATAACGTGTCTATTGTCTTCTTTTTGGGAAAATATCTCAGCACGTCCTGTCAACACTCTGCTTGTCAGTTTTTAATCTTACATTCTCTATTATTGTGCCTCATTGCAATTCTCCCTTTTTGTAAGTTTTTGTCATCTATATATAAACGAAGCTGAGTTTCTCCATCAGGAATGCTTTCTTATTATATTTTTGTAAAGAGTTTCTGCTGTCATAGAGTAGTGCAAGTGGTAGTGTTGCTTTTTTTTTTAAGGCTTCAGTCACGGACTAAATAGTCCTCATCGAGGCCAAGCCTGAATAAAAGAACTGCATTGATAAAAAATGCAGTTCTTTTATTCAGCTTAACTGATTCCTGAATCCTTCCTGAATTCCTTCCTTCCACAATGCAGCTTAGCTGAATCCTTCCCCCTACAGGACATCCTTGACTCCTTAGTGTCTCTCCTGAGCTATTGTCTCCTCCAGTTTGATTGACCTGAACCCCATCCTGATGGCAGAGTCACGCTTTACATCAAAAACTCAATTTCTGACTCTCCATGGCCTGTCATCCTTCCGAGGTCAGCAAAATGAGTGCCAGCATGCTGGTATACTGTGTCGGAGTGGCGACCCGTCCAGGATTGTTCCCAATAGCCAAGGAGACTGCTTAAGCAGCACCAACGCTGTGCACAGAGTATGGTCCCAATCTCCTACTCCTCACTCTCCATCTACTGCTCTTACACATCCAAAACCCCAGGAGTACCTCTGGCTGGCTGCAACTTCCCCTCTGCTCACACCTCATGTTTCTCTGTGTGCTGTACTGTCCTCCCAACAGTGATGACTCCATCTATAACTCTCTCTCTCAGATTGCATGGACCAACTTTTAAACATTCATCCAACTCTCTCTTCCTCATATGTGGTGACTTCAATTGTCACCATGCAAATTGGCTGGGTGTTGGTACCTCTCTCATCAGCCAACTCCACTCACACTTTCTTCTTCTTTGCTCCTTGTATAGAAAGAGCAACCATATTTCAACCACAATAGATTTTCTCCTTTTCATCTTACTTCACCCAGCCCCATTATTGTCCCAGATTAATGTTCTCTTAAGTTCTTATTACAGGATTCAGGTTTTCTTCCTCTGGACTACCTACATATGTTAACCATGAAAAGTGTCAATGTTAAATTGAAATAAATAAAAAAATTGTAAAGAAAAACATGGACTTTTTGTACGGATGTCTAGGCTCATGGGGAGGAGGTTATGCATTGGTTCTCAAAAAAAAACTTTTAAAGAACCAAAATAAAAACACCATATGATCATTGATGCATTCAATTTCGACAACATCCCTCAGGCCACTGTTGTGCCATCATGGAGAGTGGTTCATTTTTCAAATGAGTGTATATCTACATTAAGGTCTGAAATGTCTCAATAAATCACCTCAGTGGGCCCAGTGCAGTGACCATTGCATTAGTCCCAAGAGAATACATCTTGCAGTTTCTGGGAATAGCAATTCGCCACTGACACCCTTTCAAAAATGTGCTGCAAAGTTCCTCTCTGAATTTTGTGGGGTTTTGGCCCAGTGGGAATTGTACAAAATAAGATCCCAAAGGGAGAAGGTGAGCTAGGCTCCATATTCAGGACAGTGCAATTAACCACAACTCCCCCCCCCCCCACGCAATTCAACCAGGTTACTCTATTGCAGTTTTACCTTCAGACGTTTACAGACAAGTGCAAACATCCTCAGGAGAAGTCACATCTGTAATTCATACAGATCCATGCATTGTTGTAAGTCTGCCAGAGTTCTAAAAATATCAAGTTAATTTCCACCCATTTTCTGGAAGATGAATCCTTATGTAATCATCTGTGTTCCTGATTAATCCTCCACAATGCATGTCAATGAACAATGACTCTGAAATTGTTCTCCTCTCTGCCATTTTATAAGCTGTCCTTGATTTGTGAAATATATATTGTTACGGTCCTGGAAACCATATGCATTCAACATACAGATGTCCTAAAAGTCAGTTATGTCATTAAGTATGTGTGTAGTCAGATCTCCTTCCTTTTGTCTAGTGGGAGAATCAAAGGCGTGCGTTGCGATTTATTTTAGTTAGGTTATTACATCGAACAAGCCATCTAACAACCATCCCATCTGCATGACCGCTCGGCCCATCACGATCCACCACCAACCAGCTGCCTTCTCGCACCCTTATGTGCTAAGGCAAGATCTCACGATTCCGGTTTCTCGGCTTTCACACATGTTGTAACTCTTTGATGACGACTTTTTGCAGCGTTGATACTGTTACTCGTCAAGTATGAACCCGCGTGGAAGAGTGGCTGGGGTTTCCCGGCAGGGGCCGAGGCCCCACCCTGGAAGGGTGGGCCGTAGGAACCTGTTCAATCAAAGGCGGACAGCGAGGTGTGTTTCACCAAGGGCCCCTCCCCGTTGAGGGAGGTTAAAAAAATCTCTGAGAGCAGAGTTTTGGTGGGTTTTTGCTGTCAGGAAAGGGTTTTTTGCTATTACGAAGGAGTTACGAAGGCTGTAATGAAGGGGTGGTAACAGTGGTGGTTATGAGGGCTGTAACGAGGGTTGAGCAGAAGTTCATCGAGGCGGTGAACGTGTCTCTGCTGGCCCGCTACAAGGAAGGAAAGAGCGACCCCGACCCCCCTCCGTGGACCCCGGCCATTCACCACCCGAGCTCCGCCACGAACCTCGAGTCCCACACGTGCGACTGGGGACCAAACCAGCGACCATTGTCAGGTGCCGCAGCACGGAGTACCCCCTTTCTCCGACGGCCAGGTACCCATCCAAATTCGACCGATTAAAAATAATCATCATTGGCCGATACCGATTATAAGACAGTGAATAATGACGTCCTCGTGCATTGTGCACACATGAAGTGTATACCGTGCCAGATCGGTGCCATTCCCACGATTGACAACATTGAGTGGTTGTGAATCGATACATTTAAAATCCCTTCTCTCATCAATTGGTGCATCGAACGGCACATCATCCTGTCATTTTTAAACAAATGATGAGCGACCGTATGCTCATTCGAAAAGCTATTGACGGATATAAAATGAAGCATTTCATACTTATCTGGTTGTGTGAAAAGCAAGTTTTATAAAAAAAAAAAAAAACATAATCCGTGAACCCGTTGGGTTCCCGTTGTGACAGCGGTTGATGAAAAAAAAAAAGACAAATTTTAATATTATTTAGTGGTCAAACTTTAACTTGAAGAAAATACGAGCATTTACCTCAGGAGTCATCATTCGGCCAACCGGTTTCTCAAGGTATATGAACACATTCTCCATAGTTTGTCCTTGCCCTTTATGGATTGTCATACCAAAACTTGACTGAATCGGGAATTGATTTTTTAATAATTTTTTTTCGTTGCCTGATTTGAACAAAACTTGATACTGCATACCGCAGGCGAATGGTGAGTAAGGTGACCCTAAATTTTTTGCGCTATCATGTACCATTTTGGTTGTATTTCAGGAACATACATGTATATATATATATATATATATATATATATATATATATATATATATATATATATATATACATACATACAAGATGAGAGTTTTAGTAATATATAGATACAGTACAGACCAGGAGTCCCCGGGTAAACAAAGGGATTCCGTTCTGAACAATCACATACAGTAAGTAAATCGATAGGCCGTTCACACAGTGTTATAAAGAGTGGTATCAGTGCACGAATGGGGGCTACTCACCCAGTGATTTAACAAGCTTCCTTTCTTCCTTCCTATCATACAAGTGCTGCTTCACCAGGATGAAGAATACCGCACTGTGGGTGTACGCAGGCATGGAACAGCGCTGATACAACCATTGTACCAGTACACTGGTATTCATTTCTCTAACCTCGGACTCATTTCTCTGACCTCGGACTCATTTCGCTGACCTTTTTTGCCGTATGAACACGTTTTCCAAATCACAGAGTCAAATTTTTTCGACCCGTCATACGACGATTGCCCGCTGTTCATTCAGATTAACTGGCAGATACCCATCTACGACGGAAATGGGGGACAGGACGGATCACAATACTCGGTTAAGGTAGTTTCTTTGGATGTTTTGCGCCGCATTCAACAGCTCAGTTCATATTGGTGGCGTGTCTGGGTGCCCATGGTAGCGTTTGAGACCGGTCGCTTTCGATTGTTGACCTTGACACATCGTGCTGGATGAGTAACACGAACGATTTGACATATTCATAGTTTCTATATTACCTCCATCAACAGATTAACAACATGGCAGGATAAAAGTCGCAAATTCTGAGTGGACCAAACGTTCTGAACTCATGGACTTAGTTAAGTAAAGCACGTCATCTGGGACCCGGCCGTCGGTTTGCCGCCGAACACTGCTGATTGTGACGTCATCGATTCTCTCTTTAAAAATTATATCCATATTCCATTTTTTGAATCTGCTATCACCTGCATAAATACATGGAACACATAATGTGAAGATTTCAGAAGTATGAACAGAATATGTTCAGAGAAAAGTGTGTTAGAAGTTCCAGACTTACGCCCATTATATTATGATGATGATGTTCATGCACATCTTCCTGAAACGTCTATATAAATGCAATGTTTTTTTTATTATTTGTTTCTTGAAATTTGCCCAAAACAAGGGTGAAAGCTACTCAAGGTTTTTGGGTTGTGTTGCATACAGCACTGTAATCGGTAATCGGCACTCACACTGACTTCGATGAGCCGATGCCGATTACAGAAAAATTGCTGACAAGCCGGGAGGCGACGATGGTTTGCGGGCATTATTGAACAATGCCACGATAGGTACAAATGAGTTAGTGGAAGCTTTTGAGGAAGCCCTACTGTAAAAACCTATCTCTTCCATCAAAATTGACCAAATCAAATCGGATTTTTTTTATATGTTGTACTTATGGACATTACGCACAGCTTCTAGGAAATTAAATTGCGAGAAAAAAATCGAGAAAATAAATACAAATTTCAAGTGGGTGTGGGACGCCCCACATCCATATCATACAAAAAGACAGAACTAGACCATGATATCTAGCTTGTGTCCAAGTTTCATCAAGATCGCATCAAACGTCACGGAGCTATGCTCTGGAGAGAGTCACAAACAGACGGACAGATACACAGACACAACGAAAATGGTGGTCACTGCTGTTGCCCGCGAACCAACACTGCTGGTGCCCGCGAAACAATATCGGCCCAGTGCGCGCGCACACGCACACACACACACACACACACACACACACACACACACACACACACACACACACACACACACACACACACATCACTGAGGGACACAATTGATTGAGATACAGCCCAAAACTTATATTGATCATCCACCATGCTTCATTGCACATGCACAATGACTATAATATTACTCTTCTCTCTTCGATTTTATAAGCTGCCAACAAATAATTCAGAACATTTCAGTTGGCTTCATCTGCTAAGAGTACAATATCCCTATTTCAGCTTTTGGATACAGTCATCTCATCTGATCAACTGTTTAAACAACTACAAGTCCATTGCGACCAATTCATATAAATATATATTTGCTGATCTCAAGACAACACCTGTATATACAACAACATTATTGCCAAGATCTGGACTCAAGCACAAAACACTCTTACATACTTAACATTTCTCTGAACAGCGACATGTTTTATGAGGTTTTTTTTTCATATGCAGAGTCAATGCCCATGGAAGAGCTGGAATACAGAACAGATCAGGAGGCAAACAGCAAGGCCGAGGGAGAAAATAAGTGGAGACTGTCAACAAGGGATGCGTGGTTAAGGATGAGGGGTAGGGGAGAATGCAGAGGGTGGATAATATGGATATAATAGCATAATTTTGAGGGAGAGGGTGAGGAAACGGGTATAGAAAAGATCATGGTTTTGAATGGGGGATGATCTGAGATGAACAGCTGTCTTGATTTTCCCTGGAGGGAAAAGTGAGATTGAAACGAACGTGGAAGTTGGTTCCACAGGAAGGAAAAAACAAGAGAAACAAATAAATGGAGGTGTGTGGTCATTCTGGATTTTGGGCGTTTCACTTGAAAGGGGTTGTTGGACCACATGTGCCTTGAAGAAACCTGGGAAGGACAGGACCAAGAAAGGGCAGAGGGTGCAAGACCAGAGAAGAAGTGGTAGAAGACAGAGACCACCAACATGCCTGCGATGGCAAAGTGAGAGGCCCATAGACTCAGCTTTATTGCGGGAGATTCCAATGATGTTGAAGGCCTTGGTTTCCACGGCAACAAGCTGAGCAAGGTGTGTGAGGCAGGGGATCCAATCCAATGGGGGAGAGCAGTGCTCTCTCAAACTGTGGATGAAAGCCTTGTCGGTGGATAAGAGTTCAGGTGTGCTAAGGAAGGACTTTGCACAATGGAGGATGCCCAGTCAGCAACTGGCTTTGGAGGGCAGACTTGAAATGTGGTTTGCCCCAAGAAAGATCATGGCTAAGAGTGAGACCCAAGAGTTTGAGCCACTGAACTTCTTTAAGAGGATTGTTGAGAGTGAGAGTGAGAGTGAGTGAGTGAGTGAGTGAGTGAGTGAGAGAGAGAGAGAGATTTCTCAGGATTAAAATAAACTAGCGATACCCATGCACATGCACGGGATAGCAGTACAACATAGCTGGTAGCAGACGACAGACGGTACACGGGGAATGACAAAAATACGCATTGTGCAAAATGCAAGTGGTACTATGGAACGCCAAGACTTCCCAAACATTGTCGGCATGTCCGCGAAGTGCCACAGCAATTTCATAGGGATCGTGTGACGGCGAGCCGAGTTCTTAGTGTGCAAGCTTGGTATTATAATAGAGATAGTCTAAGTGTTTGACTAGTTTCTCTTTATGCTTTTGCATGCAGTTAAGGCATGGTCTTGCTGCAGTTTTTTGTATGGGGTATCATTCACACACCATAACCTCTATTTTGACACACTTGTCAAATGGCATTGCAATACTGGGAGCCATAATTGCACTGCATGACTATAACTGGACATATTAAGACTGCTTGTATTTTTAAAGGTCTTACACTGATGTAACACCTCCTGATTGGTTGGATGACAATGAATCACTGTAAGCTTTCAACAGGTGACTATATTCTAGTACAGTTCATTTGAATGGATAAGGGGTGTAAGTGAGTGTGTGTGTGTGTGTGTGTGTGTGTGTGTGTGTGTGTGTGTGTGTGTTTCCTTAAAGACCAAGTTTAATACATTGCTATTCATCATGATGAGAGCTCAAATTGTAAAAAGAAAATATGTTGAGGTCTTGTGTCATCTTTTCCTTTAACAAGGAAGTGATAGGAAGGAAGCTACCAAAGCTCATTTAAAAGCAACTTTTAAAATGCAATCCAATCAGAGTTATTAAAAAAGGATATTTTAAACAATGAAATGCTTAAAATCAAAGAAAAGCTCCATGTGCAGGAAATAAACATTCGAAAATTGCATGTATTTTAGTGGATTCTGTGGAGGACCATCAGCGATAACAGGGAGGCCCATGCAGGTGGGATAGTGGGATCAAACGCTCCACCACAAGAGAGCGAACCAAGGTACCATTCCTCCAGGATAACATCGATTAGACAGACTTAAACTCACATGGCTACAAACCATTAGGAATACCAGCTCAGCACTGAACGAGGTACAAATGGAATCTATTGACGTCCCTAAAGAATGGGTACTAATGCTGCATTGAGAAGTACAAATAATACCATGACAAAATAGCTTGCACACACAAACGTGAGCATCAGGTTCAGTTCAGGCCTTGCACCAACCGATGAACTCTTAAACACATCATGTACAGTATGTACAAGGTTTTGTAATTTGCAAACTCACCTCCAAAATCAGGCCTCAGACGGATGTCGTATGAATGCAGCAGGTTGTCCACGGCTTGCTTAACGTCCGACAGCCTGTCCACCTCACTTGAGACCTCATCACTGCGTGACACATGAGCACATCCTGCTCATTGATTCATCTTTTTAGTTATCACCATCACTTCAGTCAGCGTACTCACCTCGAGATTACAGCATTTCCAACGCACCTTTTGTACACTAGCTCATGCTCAGCATCAACTGAAATCCTTTTCTGAACAACTACCTGTCTCTTTGTGCATCCATCTATCACCCAACGCCCCTCCTATGGCATTTGTTTAAAAGTGACTGATTTTCTTTTTACCATCAAGATATTCTCTGACCCAGTTTTGCTCTGATTCTCATGCGACTCCAAGGTAAAATGAAATTAAGAGTTGGTAATTATGGGTTCAAATCCCATAACACTTAGCATTGGGAATGGGGGGGGGGGGGGAAACGAACTATATTTCCAAGGAGAGCAAACCTAGTTCTCTCATCTCCCCCCAGTAACCTCGACATATTTTTTTTGTTCTCAAGAGACTAAATATGCATGTAAGCTTTTTGAATAAAAAACAAACAAACAACATCAACATTCTTTTTAGTATAGAAATTGTGCAACTGCCATTTGCTCAATCGGGTGTTTTACGTTGTCAAGAACATTTATGGAAACACCGAGGTGTCTAACAAATACCGATGCAATTGCTTCGGGTGTCAAACACGATTGCTATGCAAATAAGTGTACCATACAAGTCTCTATTTAAGAATTTCTTTATTAGAAGGCATCGACACTGTTGTGTCCATGTATGCATATAGGTAGGTATGCGTGTACACGCTCACACTCACTCGCACAAACACTTACGCGCCCACAAAAAACACTTTTTAAAATTAGTTTGTTCCTTATCCGTTTCTGAACACCAGCCCAAATTTCCCCGAAATTTGTTACACCACATTATTTCCATACGCGGAAGGTCAACATCACAATGAAAACTTTAAATGCCGAATCAAATTGATGTAAAAAGATGAAATAATGACACTTTGGGTGAACGAGTATCGTAACTCAAGAGCCCCCCCCCCCCATGGTGGGGAAAGGGGTAGGGCTTGAATGGTGCTTCTGCATTGGAAGGTCCATGCTTCTGTTGGGAATCAAACCAATTGCATTTAAAGATTTGTACTGTGTTCCATATACACAATGGAATTGAATAAACAAAAGGTCCACAGTTTTTGTGGAACTTTTCTGTGTGTAACGAGGAGTTGCACGCTCCTATATGACCTTAAACAGGGAAATGAGGCCATTTGGCCCACCATTGCCATGTTGTACTCCAGAGTTAATTTTTGCAACTGTTGTAAACAATTTTCTTAATGTTTTACTAAAGTCTAAATCACCCAATCTTGATGAGGTGACCCAACACAGGGGCACAAGCAGCGAACATGTGAAATGAATAAGTAGCAGAGGTCCACAAATTATTAAAGTACAAAACCAAGGCAACGGGGGTGAGAGTGTAAAACTGTCAATTCACAGTGTTTAGTGAGATGCCCCTACTGTGATGCACTTCCAGTCATGCAAATCTCATCAGACAATTTTATCGCATATTCCAGCCAAGGAGGGGCTCGAGCCCCCCAGTTGTGCCAATGTAACATTTATATCCAGTGGGGTGCAAAAGTATGAGCCCCCCTAAATCATTGCCAAGCTTTCTCGAATCATGATTTCAAACACAAATGTCATAATATTGAAGATATGTCTTCATATTCTTGAATTTATTCTAGTTATTATTGACTGACACTTCAGAGTAAATGATGGGTGAATACATTGAAAGATAAAATTTATGTGATCAGCCTGACTATGCTCTGGAGTGCACGACAACACTGTTGAGAAAAGATTGACTCAAACATCATCCATAAATTAATTAAATCAATCCCAAATGGAGTTGAGGCAGTTCTCAAGACAAAAAGGGGTCACACTGATGATTAATTATATGTAAAGACAGATTTTTATTTTTCCTGTTATAAGTGTGGTTGTATCCGTAAGAG
>NC_140976.1:42335867-42380867 GCF_056783735.1 Eptatretus burgeri
CTGTTCTTTTTCTGGTTTTCATCAATGATCTCTCCAACTCTCTGGAAAATCCTCTATATCTCTTTGCTGATAACCCTAACCGTAGCATCAGTCATCCCTCAGACCGGCTAGCAGCAGGTTCTTCACTCACTGCAGACCTGGATAAAATCACAAACTGGTCCAACACGTGGAACATGTCTTTCAATCCGGACAAATCTCACACTCTCACTATGTCTCTTCGAAAGGACCGTTTGGCAAACCCCCCCCCCCCATCCACTTTCTCAACAATCCTCTGGAAGAAGTCCTTTCTTTCAAACTTCTGGGTCTCACTATCTGCCATGACCTTTCCTGGGAGAGCCACATTTCAAACCTCACCTCCAAAGCCAGTCGCCGACTGGGAATCCTCCGTCGTGCAAAGTCCTTTCTCGGCCCTCCTGAGCTCCAGACCACTTACAAAGCTTTCACCCGTAGCCTGATGGGGTACTGCTCTCCCCTCTGGGCTGGTGCTCCTGCCTCCCACCTTTCTTGGCTTCACGCTGTGGAAACCAAGGCATTTCGGATTATTGGCATCTCCCGCAATGAGGGTGAGTCTTTGGGCCTCTCAATCAATCACCGCAGGTTAGTCGGTGGTCTTTGTGTCTTCTACCGTCTCCTCTCCAGCCTCGCACCCCCTGCTCTCTCTGCCATTTGTCCTCACCACATTGCCACAGGGTGCTCAAGGTCTGCCAACAACCCCCTTCTGGTAAAACTACCAAAATCACGAATCACTGCTCACCTTCACTCTTTCATTCCTCTTTTTTCCTGCCTTTGGAATAAACTCCCTCACTCTATTCTTTCCCATTCTTCCCTCCAGGCCTTCAAAACAGCTGTTCACCACCACCTCTTATCGTCCCCCATCCAAATCCTTGATCTTTTCTACCCCCGATAATCCACCCAGGCCCATCTCCTTCAAATTCCCTGCTTTCCTTCCTGAAAGTCCCTGTAATGTCCATCTTGTATTCCCCATGTTGTTATTCACCACCATCTGTTCACCAGACAGCTGTTCACCACCATCTCAGGTCATCCCCATCCAAAACCATGATCTTTTCTGCCGCTGCTAATCCACCCCAAACTCACCTACAAATTCCCTGCTTTCCTTCCTGAAGGTCCCTGTTGTGTTCACCCCATGGACCCCGTCCCATCCCTCACCCTTCCATAGATCTCCTAATGTCGCTGTTCCCCACTGTTTTGTCCTTCCCACTCCCACCCCTCTTGTCTCATGCCCCCCTGGCTGTGCGTTGTGTGTTAGCTCTCACACGAGCCTCGACAAGGTATACAAAAAAAAGAGAAAGAAGAGAAAGAAGAGAAACAAAAAGAAGAAGAAGAAGAAGAAGAAGAAGAAGAAGAAGAAGAAGAAAAAGAGGAAAAAGAGGAGTAAAAAGAAGAAGAGGCAGAAGAAGAAGAAGAGGCAGAAGAAGAAGAAGAGGCAGAAGAAGAAGAAGAGGCAGAAGAAGAAGAAGAGGCAGAAGAAGAAGAGGCAGAAGAAGAAGAAGAGGCAGAAGAAGAAGAAGAGGCAGAAGAAGAAGAAGAGGCAGAAGAAGAGGCAGCAGAAGAAGAGGCAGCAGAAGAAGAGGCAGCAGAAGAAGAGGCAGAAGAAGAAGAGGCAGAAGAAGAAGAGGCAGAAGAAGAAGAGGCAGAAGAAGAAGAGGCAGAAGAAGAAGAGGCAGAAGAAGAAGAGGCAGAAGAAGAAGAGGCAGAAGAAGAAGAGGCAGAAGAAGAAGAGGCAGAAGAAGAAGAGGCAGAAGAAGAAGAGGCAGAAGAAGAAGAGGCAGAAGAAGAAGAGGCAGAAGAAGAAGAGGCAGAAGAAGAAGAGGCAGAAGAAGAAGAGGCAGAAGAAGAAGAGGCAGAAGAAGAAGAGGCAGAAGAAGAAGAGGCAGAAGAAGAAGAGGCAGAAGAAGAAGAGGAAGAAGAAGAAGAGGAAGAAGAAGAAGAGGAAGAAGAAGAAGAGGCAGAAGAAGAAGAGGCAGAAGAAGAAGAGGCAGAAGAAGAAGAGGCAGAAGAAGAAGAGGCAGAAGAAGAAGAGGCAGAAGAAGAAGAGGCAGAAGAAGAAGAGGCAGAAGAAGAAGAGGCAGAAGAAGAAGAGGCAGAAGAAGAAGAGGCAGAAGAAGAAGAGGCAGAAGAAGAAGAGGCAGAAGAAGAAGAGGCAGAAGAAGAAGAGGCAGAAGAAGAAGAGGCAGAAGAAGAAGAAGAAGAAGAAGAAGAAGAAGAAGAAGAAGAAGAAGAAGAAGAAGAAGAAGAAGAAGAAGAAGAAGAAGAAGAAGAAGAAGAAGAAGAAGAAGAAGAAGAAGAAGAAGAAGAAGAAGAAGAAGAAGAAGAAATTAAGACAGAACAGGAGGGAGTAAAACCAGAACAGGAGAAATCAAAAGAGGAGATAGTGGCTGGAAATTGAATTAGAAACGGAACCACGGGGTGAAGAAGATAAAATAGCCGAGTGACGAGGGGGAGATCAGTGAAGGGCGAAATGGCATTGGAATTTGTGAGTTGCATATCCTGTATATGAGTGGCGACCCATCCCGGATTGTAATCGTGATAGAATGAAACCGACTTGCAGTGCGTGTGCGTGTGCGTGTGCGTGTACTTCTCCTCTTCCCTTTATAAGGGTTGAGGTCCAAGGGTACCAATCTTCTGCCCTGCTCTGACCCCAATATTCCTCCACTTCCCCTTGTCTTCAGGAAACTCTCTCCACTCTCCAACCTCCCCCACCCTATTGATATCCCT
Organism: Eptatretus burgeri; assembly: GCF_056783735.1. Taxonomy (NCBI): domain Eukaryota; kingdom Metazoa; phylum Chordata; class Myxini; order Myxiniformes; family Myxinidae; genus Eptatretus; species Eptatretus burgeri. The sequence continues at coordinate 42,338,604 of NC_140976.1, forward strand.
CCTCACACAATCTTCCCATCTCAGTCTCAGTCTCCCTCTTTTCGTCCTGCATTGCTCCTTCAATCTATCCATTCTGAGACTCTATTTTCCATTCTCTCTTCCCCGATCCCCACCATGTTACCATCCACTTTAGCTGGCTTTTTACCAAGCTCTCCGTCAAGCTTACTTGTACACCAATGTCCTCCCTCAGCTCATCCATCCTCCTCCTCTTCACCCTCTTCACTCCCCAGTTCTTCTCGCACACCTGCAACCTCAGTTATTGTATCTCTGTCAGTGTGACCCTCTCTTCCTCCCAAACACTCAAATCTATTTTCCTGTCTGATCTTTCTCTCTCACCTGCTGCCCGACCCACATCACCTCAGTCTTCTCCATACTCATCTTCAGCCCACGATTCCCAAATGCCTCCTTCCACTCCCCCAGAACTTCCTGCATCTCCCGCTTACTCTCCACCACAACAGGCAGATCGTCCGCATTCAACATCCTCCCCATACTACCTTTCATTTTTACCCTCCTGCTTACTAGCTCCATCATCACAATGAAAAAAACTGGTGTTGGCTAAACGGTTAAGGTGGCTGGCTTCAGATCTTAGGGTCTTGAGTTCAAGCTCCTGTTGTTCTGTTAAATAATACAAAGTGGGTTGACTCAGCCTGTCATCCTTCTGAGGGTGGGAAAATGAGTTCTGGATTACTTGAAACAGGGGGAACTGCATCAGCAGCACAGCCACGCTCCCAGCAACGATGTAAGCAGCAGCCACAGGCTGCATACGAAATGATCATGATCATGATAAACACGAGTGGGTTGAGAAAACTTCCCTGCCTCAAACCAATATTCACACTGAACTCCAGACATCCCAGGATCAACCAAAACGCTTCTCTTCGTTCCCTTGTACATCCATCCCTTCCACCAACCTAATTTCTGCTTCCAGCACTCCCGTCCATCTCAGTGTCGCCATCACCATCTCCATAGGGACAGTGTCGTAGACCTTCTCCAGACAAATCAACAAATCCCAATGCCATCTCACCTTGCACCCCAAACCTCTATTCCCACCAGCTGTCTCAGGGCAGACATCCCGTCCGTCACCCCCGGCCCTTTCTAAACCTCTGTTGCTCTTCTCCGATCTACATCTCCACATTCTTCCTTAATCCTCCCATCCACAATCCTCTCCAGCACCTTCATAACATGGCTTAAGAGTGTAATGCCCCTGTACTTCCCCTGATCTTGAACATCGCCCATCCCCTTCCATTTCGGCACAATTAACACGGTCTTCCGATTCTCCGGAATCGAACCCTCTCTCATTCATAGATTCAACAGCTTCTTCGTCCAACTGATTCCGACTTCTCTCGCAGCAACTGACATCTCTGTACACACCTCATCAATGCCTGGCATCCTTCCCTTATTCATCCTCTTTCATGCTACCTGCAACTCCTCCATGATCTCCACCAAGTCCACTTTCCCCTGTGCAGCTCCAGCTCGACGTTGCTTCCCCTCCCCCGCTTCAACAGATCCTTAAAATAGCTTTCCCATACCTTCAATACTGCCCCCTCTCTGTCACTTCAATCAAGCCTGGTGTTGGCTTAAGATCTGGCTTAAGATCCTCGGGTCTTGAGTTCGAGCCCCTGTTGTGCCATTGAAATAACACAAGGTGGATTGACTCAGCCTGTCATCTCTCCGAGGTCGGCAGAATTAGTAACCGCTTACTGGTAACAGGGAACATTGCATCAGTGGCACAGCCGCACCTCCATGATATGATGCAGCCAAGCAGCTACAGGCTGCGTACAAATAATTAAATAATGCTCCCCCTACCCCCCACCATCCATGTACTTATATCCTCATTCCTGTCACGAGCCACTTTATACATCATTTACCAAATTGTTGTAAACACACACACACACACACACACACACACACACACACACACACACACACACACACACACACACACACACACACACCCACACACACACACACACACACACACACACAGAGCCTGGTGTTGGCGCAGTGGTTAGGGCAGTGGCTTGGGATCCAAAAGGTCCTGAGTTCAAGCCCCGTTGGGCCACTGAATGAATACACCAGGGGGTTGACTCAGCCTGTCATCCTTCCGAGGTCGGCGAAGTGAGTACCAGTGTCCTGGGCCGGTGTATATCCTGGTTAAAATAGGTGTACCATATCCCTGTGTGTCGTAAGAGGCGACCAGGGTTGCGTCAGGAAGGGCATCCGGCGTAAAACATGTGCCAAATCACTATGCGGATCATGCGGATGATCCGCTGTGGCGACCCTTAACGGGAGCAGCCGAAAGAAGAAGAAGAGATATATAAAAATAAATGTTTGTATAAGCATATACAAATACAGAGGATGGGAGATATAACATTGAATTTCAAATATATTTGATCATCGAGATCACGAGCCAAATGGATCAAGAAAAAAGTTCCATAAACTACGACAAACAACCACAATATAGAAGTACACAGAATATATGGAGTACATATGTATAGCAAAACACAAAGCACACCCAACCAATGCTGCTGCTGCTGGTACTACTACTACTACTACTACTACTACTACTACTACTACTACTACTACTACTACTACTACTACTACTGCTACTGCTACTGCTGCTGCTGCTGCTGCTAAGAGGAGGAAGTTTTTGCCACACATCTTTCATGAACTGGCTGGTTTGGCCTGACGACTGAAAGTGATTTGGGCAGCAATCGGTAACTTGTCTTCCCGCGCCAACTCAGGTACTCCTTGCGAAAGACATCATAGGATATTTAAGATCCATCAACTAATGCTCGCAGATGGCACAGCCGGCTTAACGTTCATCCGAGGGACAGCGCACTTTGTGATGCAACGCGCTGCCTGTGCAACGCCAGGATGACAGTTTATGGTCGGGTATGGAACCTAACCCACACTAGACAGCTCAAAGGCAACTTCACTACCTCTGTACCATGGTGTCGGACAATTACACAAATGACCGTTGAACCAATTTTGTAATAAAACAAAACAAGACAGGAGAGAGCAGATCTAGTATCCTGAAACTATGTGTTGTCTGTCGTGTTTGTTACACTGTCGGTGGAGTTGTAGAGTTCAGTTCTTGGTTGGCAGTGACATTTTTACTTAGTCCTTTGGATAATAATGGATCTCAAGCATCTTAACCCACTGTCAAGTATTTCTGTGAAGGTGCAGTCGTGGTCTCTGAGTGAAGGTGAGGAATTATTCGACTTTGTCAGTGCATTTGTGAGGAGAATGAACTGGAATCGCAGAGGTTTCAGGTTCAAATCCAGCTGTGGGCAGCAGTATCAAGAATTTTGGATTCTAGTCTTCAGGAAGTCAGGTTATTCTCATGATTGTGACGTCACAGAATGGATTATGGTGAATGCTGCTGGCTCCTTAACGACCTTCAGGGTGGCCACCTGTTCCGATCCACGACACGTGATGCTCATCCCAGTCATTGCGGTTGACTCGTTCCCTTTCCCTGATAATAGGAGATCCTTCTGACCGACTTTGGGTCCTACCCTTCTGTAGTCTCCACCTAAAAAAAGGATATCAAGCTGAGGTGGTTGGGATTATCGATTATTCAGACGGCGAGGCAAAAATTGCTTTAGAGCTTCTTTTAACGGCCACAATTATTCCCACATTTTTGTGCGGTTGGCCAGGGGGAAGCTTGGTCCAAGTCTTTCATGACCCGGCTGGCGAGGCCTGACGTTTGAGTCAGGTTCGGGCTGGAATTTGTCATTTGGTCAGGGTGCGGGTGATAGCTCGCCTACTCTTTCAAAAAGGGCATCGTGGGGTCTTGATCCTCCACCCACGAACACCGGCAGACCGGACGCTCGGTTGACCGTCCTTCCGAGGGACGACAGACACGTGCATTGACGAATCTCCCTGCCCACGAAACATCAGGATGACAGTTTACAGCCGGGTCGGGATTCGAACCCAAGGTAGACGGCTCCGAGGCACGTGTGCATACCTCTTCGGTAAATCCATCCCGGCAGCCCCCAGAATCGCCCAAGAGCAGGATTTGACGCAATTCCTCGGTCGGCTATGTTTGTTTGCTCTTTGATCATGCATCCGCAGGGCGTTACACCGACGGACCACGACCCACAAGGGGCACCGTATGCAATCGTCACAGTAATTTGCATAAGTTGATATCAAAAGGTCGTCCCACCTGTGTGCGCAGCACGCGCCCAGGAGCAGGAGCACACACCTCATCGGCCCCATGGCAGCGCAGGCGCGCACCACACAACCACCTCGAACGACTCACCCAAAATAGGTCACCACGACCCGTTCGCCTCCACACACTCAAAGCCCTAAGAGCGCACACACTCACTCTCATCCGGTCCGATTCAATTCCCCCCCTTTAATTTCGCTCGTGCGAACTCTTCCTTTTCCCCGGAGTCGCGGATCGAAACGCGGATGAATGTGACGGACGTGCGAGAGACCGAGCGAGACGTGCGAGAGACTATGCGCACGTAAATCTCCTCAGCTTTCTCCGAACAGCGCGGCGCACGATATCACGAATTGCGCGCGAGGAGGGGGGAGTCTGCGCATGCGCGCGTCACCGCTGCGAGGGGGCGGGGAAGGGGGCGGGGCTTACAGCACCTCGTGCAAAACTTGCACGAGGCCAAGAGAGACTCGGCCCTGAAGACGACGCTCGTGAAATGTCTGTGATCCCGATCATTGGTGTCTCACACAAAAAGGGGGCAGAAACACAAGGCCTGTAACTCCATGATTGCACTGCCTTTATTTTATTTATTTATAACTAAAATTAAAACAAACGCCTGATCGTCGTGCACTGCGTTAAGGGTAGTAGCTGACTGATGAGGTGCAATCATTGCATCATCGACGCCAACGCCTTCCGTTAGGTATTAATTAGTAACAATCGTTCAGGATGGGCTGCCTCGTGCGTGTGACGTACCTCCTCTCTTTGTGTCCTCGACCAGTTGGATGGAGTTGGTGACTCGCAGGGTGTGCTCGTGGATTGGGGTTCGGCTGGACGGAGGACAGGATGTGGCACGGACATGATGGACCTGATGGCAAACTCGTATCGAGATTTGTTTGTGTTCCATACAGACGGGTCAGTGACCTTTCCTGTCTCCTTCCACCTCTGCTCATCTCCCTCGACTGCAACCCTCTGCGGGTCCTTCAGGTCACATGTGTGTTCTTCCAGCAACGCCCTCCTTGTGAAACTCATAAAATTCAGCCTCACATCTCTCCTTCACTCCCACGTGGAACTTACCCACTCACAAGACCCCTTCCGTGTACAGCCGGTCCTCGTAAACGTTGTAGTTACAAACTGAAACGACTTTAAGCGAATCCAATTCCCCCAAAACAATTAATGTAAATAAGTGGGGGGTGGGGGGGGGGATAACGTCAGAGGGAAAATTGTTACCTTCAGACAGACATTTAAATATAGAGTACAAGTTTTAAATTATTTTAAACAAACAATTGAATATCATCATCTCTCATTGCATCAGGTCTTCATTGGTTCAGGTCTTCATTGGTTCAGGTCTTCTTCGTGTGATTGCAGAGGTTGTGTGACGTCGGCTTCTTACACCCCCATCAAAACCCACTTTATTCGCCGAGCTGAGCATAACTTTCTTTATCGCGAAGACGACACCTTCAAATCCTTTCAACAAATTCACATGGTTTATTTACAGTAGGGTTTACACACCGGTATTTACGGTATGGTTTACACACCGGTAATTACGGTATGGTTCACACACCGGTATTTACATTATGGTTCACACACCAGTATTTACAGTATGGTTCACACACCGGTATTTACATTATGGTTCACACACCGGTATTTACGGTATGGTTTACACACCGGTATTTACGGTATGGTTCACACACCGGTATTTACAGTATGGTTCACACCGGTATTTACGGTATGGTTTACACACCGGTATTTACGGTATGGTTTACACACCGGTATTTACGGTATGGTTCACACACCGGTATTTACGGTATGGTTTACACACCGGTATTTACGGTATGGTTCACACACTGGTATTTACAGTATGGTTCACACACCGGTATTTACACACTGGTATTTTTACACACCGGTATTTACGGTATGGTTTACACACCGGTATTTACGGTATGGTTTACACACCGGTATTTACGGTATGTTTTACACACCGGTATTTACGGTATGGTTTACACACCGGTATTTACATTATGGTTTACACACCGGTATTTACATTATGGTTCACACACCGGTATTTACATTATGGTTCACACACCGGTATTTACGGTATGGTTTACACACCGGTATTTACATTATGGTTTACACACCGGTATTTACATTATGGTTTACACACCGGTAATTACGGTATGGTTCACGCACCGGTATTTACATTATAGTTCACACACCAGTATTTACAGTATGGTTCACACACCGGTATTTACAGTATGGTTCACACACCGGTGTTTACGGTATGGTTTACACACCAGTATTTATGGTATGTTTTACACACCGGTATTTACGGTATGGTTTACACACCGGTATTTACATTATGGTTCACACACCGGTATTTACATTATGGTTCACACACCGGTATTTACGGTATGGTTCACACACCGGTATTTACGGTATGGTTCACACACCGGTACTTACGGTATGGTTTACACACCGGTATTTACATTATGGTTTACACACCGGTATTTACATTATGGTTTACACACCGGTATTTACATTATGGTTTACACACCGGTAATTACGGTATGGTTCACGCACCGGTATTTACATTATAGTTCACACACCAGTATTTACAGTATGGTTCACACACCGGTATTTACAGTATGGTTCACACACCGGTGTTTACGGTATGGTTTACACACCAGTATTTATGGTATGTTTTACACACCGGTATTTACGGTATGGTTTACACACCGGTATTTACATTATGGTTCACACACCGGTATTTACATTATGGTTCACACACCGGTATTTACGGTATGGTTCACACACCGGTATTTACGGTATGGTTCACACACCGGTACTTACGGTATGGTTTACACACCGGTATTTACATTATGGTTTACACACCGGTATTTACATTATGGTTTACACACCGGTATTTACATTATGGTTTACACACCGGTAATTACGGTATGGTTCACGCACCGGTATTTACATTATAGTTCACACACCAGTATTTACAGTATGGTTCACACACCGGTATTTACAGTATGGTTCACACACCGGTGTTTACGGTATGGTTTACACACCAGTATTTATGGTATGTTTTACACACCGGTATTTACGGTATGGTTTACACACCGGTATTTACATTATGGTTCACACACCGGTATTTACATTATGGTTCACACACCGGTATTTACGGTATGGTTCACACACCGGTATTTACGGTATGGTTTACACACCAGTATTTACATTATGGTTTACACACCGGTATTTACATTATGGTTTACACACAGGTAATTACGGTATGGTTCACGCACGGGTATTTACATTATAGTTCACACACCAGTATTTACAGTATGGTTCACACACCGGTATTTACAGTATGGTTCACACACCAGTATTTATGGTATGGTTTATACACCAGTATTTATGGTATGGTTTACACACCGGTATTTACAGTCTGGTTTACATTGTATCTTTATTAAAAGGCGGAAAACCATTAGTTTGGTACTACATTAGGGGTAAAACGACTTTAAATGAGTATATTCTCAATACATCAGCGACTTAATAATGAAACAATGTTGACCGGGACGATGTTAAGCGAGGACTGAATGTATATCCAATTTCTCTTTTCCCTGCCACTGCCCAATTCTTTACAATTCTTGTTGTTAAACACCATAAAGCAATCTTTGTAAGGGTATCCAATTGCTTTCCTGTATCTGATCTCTCTCCTCCTCATTATCTACTCCACTCTCCACTATCCCCAGCCGTGATTCACTTAACCAGCCTATTTAATCCACCACAAGACGAAGTGTAGGTGGTTTAGTCTTTCTCTGTCGACATTTAACCCTCGATTTTCCCAATTTAGTTGTTAGACACTTCATCCTGAACTTGCAGTGAATAATTCTGGTGAGATGTGCATCATGTCATCATCTGTGAAACTGAGAAAGTTTTTGCCTCCCCCCTCCCCCCTCCCCAAGAGAAACTCCTCAACCTTCAACTGGATGCAGCATTATGCCCAGGACGTTTGCACCTAGCATGTACTGTGCGACAGGTACAGTGATGAGGGAGGACACAGACCAAACCAATCTATTTACACATTCATTCACATAAACCGTCCAGGCAGAACGAACATTTAAGCCTCCTCCTATAGCACAAGGGAAGGCTTATTGTTGTTGTAGGGTTTGCTTCTGCAATTGGGTCCCCCAATTTTTAATGGTACTAAAAAGTTTCTTAGACCCCTGGGAGTACTAAACTTCGATTTAGAATTAATTTTATTTTTTATTGGTTCGCGGCGCCAGCAGTGACCACTATACTATTTTCGTTGTGTCTGTGTATCTGTCTGTCTGTCTGTCTGTTTGTGACTCTCCAGAGCATAGCTCCGTGATGTTTGATGCGATCTTGATGAAACTTGGACACAAGCGAGATATCATGGTCGAGTTGTGTCTTTTTGTATGAGGGGCGTCCCACGCCCCTTGTGGGTGGAACCACGCCCATTTGAATTTTTTCCTCTCGATTTTTTCTCGCAATTTCATTTCCTGGAAGCTGTGCGTAATGTCCATAAGTACAACATATAAAAAAATCCGATTTGATTTGGTCAGTTTTGACGGAAGAGATAGGTTTTTACGGTAGGGCTTCCTCAAAAGCTTCCACTAACTCAATTGTACCTATCTTGGCATTGTTCAATAATGCCCGCGAACCATCGTTGCCTCCCGGCTAGTTTAATAATCCTCTTTTTTTTCTTCTTCCTGCACTCTCAACACTCCCGATTTCCAAACTGTATCTCGGAGCCGGCAGGGACTTTTGGAATGAAATGTTGCATCAATGATGCAAATAGAAAGTACGTGTGGTTGACATCGTTTTTTTTTTTTTTACCTTAACCGATTTCTTAAGGTCATGACCAAATTATAGACATTTTAACATTTTTCACCAAAATTTGATTAAGGTCTGGCCAATCAGAACGAAATTGCCCTCTTTAGATATCCTCGACTGAGAGAGCAAGGCGCATTTAAGGTTCATTTACATCATACCCCTTTGGGTTAAACGTCAAGGGTCTTGCACTTCTCAGAGAAACAAACCACCATTTAGAATTTTCACACTTTTTTATGCTAATGTCTGAGGACTTTGACAATTAAATTTTGCATAAATAATGGGAATAAAAAGTATGTGGGGTTGACAATTTTTTTGACCTTGACCTAATTTTAAGGTCATGAGCAAAATAGACATTTCAACATTTTTCACCAAAACTCAACTAAGGCTTGTCTGGTCAGAACGAAATTGCCCTCACGAGATAATTTAGAGCAAGTTGCATTTATGCTTAATTTACATCATAACCCTCCAGATGAAAAGTCAAGGTCAAATGGCAGTCTGAAAAAATAATTACTTTTTTGTCATCCCTCAATCTTGCTAATGCGGAATCTCAGACTGCTTGGCCTTCCAAGATGTTCGAGCATCATAATCGCGGACTTGCACTGATGTTGTGCACCTGACATTTGTTTTGTGTCTTTGACGTTTTTACCTCTGCCAGCAAAGGTGGATGGAGATTATGTTTTCACCCCTGTCTGTTTGTGAACAGGATATCAAAAAGTTCCGGATGGATTCGGAGGGAATTTGGTGGAGAGCTTGGGTATGTGACACGACAAAATGATTAGATTTTGATGAAGATCCGAATCTAGATCCGGATCCGAGAATTTTTTTAAGTGATTCTTCACTATTGAGTGATCGGGCTAAACTGATATACAGCAAGCCTGGTGTTGGCTTTGTGGTTAGGGTGATGGCTTGGGATCCGAGGGTGCTGAGTTCAATCCCCGTGGCCCGCTGAATTAATATACACCAGGAGGTTGACTCAGCCTGTCATCCTTCTGAGGTCGGCAAAATGAGTACCAAGTGTACTGGTAAGGGGGACACTGCATCAGCGGCATAGCCTCATCCCAACCAATGATGCAACCAGCAGCCACAGAATGCACTCGATAGAGAGAGATATACAGCACAATATCTGAAAAGGTTATTGATGGATTCGGATGAAACTTGTTGGACGAGTTGGTTGGGTGACGAGAACAAGCCAATTAAATTTTAGGTCAGGTCCGAATCCAGATCTGGCTCATCAGAATAACAAGGAACAACAAGGAAATCCAACACAGGTGGAGGCCATTCAACCCATCATGCCTGTGCAAACACCACACCAACCCATCTACACAAGATGCAAGGAAGAAAATGCAAAAAAAAGTTTTTAATTAATGAAAAAAAAATTTTTTTTTTTGGTAGTTTTTTTGTATTTATTTTGTATTTTTTTTTCCTTTTCTTCCACTCGGGGAGGGGGCATGGGCTTGGTTAAAAATACACATCAACCACACAACCATCCTTGACAAGACCCCCACCAACAGCACTCCGTGCACATGCACACAATCACCCGTCAATGCCCAAACTACCTAAAAGTCTTATTAACATCCCTATACCCCTCTATCTCCATAACCTCTGGGTACCTATCTAATTCTAATTTAAACTTATCTACTGTTACTGCTGCCACTACCTTTCCAGGGAGACCATTCCATGCATTAACTACTCTCTGAATAAAAGTCCCCTTCCTTACTACCGTCTTAACTCTCCTCCTCTTTACTCTTAGGCTACGGCCCCTGGTCCTATCACTCTCTACTCTGTTGAATAATTCATCTTCACTTATTTTATCTCTACCTTTCATTATCTTAAACATCTCGATCATATCTCCTCGTAACGGCCTCCTTTCTAGTGTCTAAAGCCCTTTCTCCTTCAGCCGCTCCTCATAGCTGAGTCGAGTTTGGCCCGGAATCAATCTAGTAGTCCTGCGCTGAACCCTCTTTATGGCATCGATGTCCTTCCGGAACTGTGGTGACCAAAACTGCACACAATATTCTAGATGTGGCCCTCACTAAATCCCTGTACAATGTTAACACCACCTCTTTTGATTGATGATTGATCCCCTTCCGAATACCACCTTAAACCCTGTTTGCATTACCTATATCTGCCTGGTACTGTGCTGCCTGCTTACCTCCCGTATCTATTACCACCCCCAGATCCTTCTCCTGTGTGACACGCTCCACAATTACCCCTTGCATCCTGTAATCTCTATTTTCATTGTTCTTTCCCATCCCCAACACCTTACACTTGCTCAGGTTAAATTACATCTGCCAATCTTTTGCCCAATCAATGCAAATATCAATACTTTCCTGAATCTGTTCACCACCCCCTCTGCTATCTACCTCACCTCCAAGCTTTGTGTCATCTTCAAATTTGGAAAGCTTACTCTTTACCCCATTATCCAAATCGTTGATGTAAATAATGAACAGTAATGGTCTGAGTACTGATCCCTGAGGTACCCCGCTACTTACATCCTCCCAGCAAGACATCCTCCCACTCACAGCCACTCTTTGCTTCGAACCTGACAGAGATCTTAAAAACCATCCGCCCTGGAAATATTATTACAAATGAACTGCATTTGGAAGCTGTCAGGTGTTCAGTGATGATGCTGAAAAGAGCGCTCGGAACAAAACTCTGAGACAACAAAGTTGAACATCTTCGTCCATGAACTGTGATCCCATACTTCGAGTCCTGGGAGGACTTTGTTCCATCTCCTCAAACTCACAAATGGAGAGAACCCACACACGTCCAAGATGCCACAGAACAAGTACATCTAATCTGTACAGAACATTTTGAATGCCGCTCATGTGTTGTCTCGGCATTGCTGCGCATTCACTTAACCCTTTCCACCCTAACTGTTCTGAAATGTTATCGCAAATTTTCTTGCGAATGACTCCAGATCAGCCTGCATATACTGGTTGGCCGAAACTATCAACAATCCTTTGGAATCCTCATCATGACAGGTCATTATCTTTCACAAGTTGCCGTTTCATGCTCTCAGCGAAGAAGCAGGAACCACAAAGTTGGTGATAACATTGGATGGTAATCCCATGGAAGGACCCACCTCCATGTCCAAGGTATATGGTAGTCCTGACATTCCCTCAAGCTCTGCCACACCAAGGAATCATAATTTATGGTTGCCAAGGGAGAGGATAACACTCTTGGCTCTGTGCTCATGTTGTAGAGCGTTTTGTAGATGCGCATGTGGGTATGGCAATCCTACTACCAACCCGATCTATAAGGTCCAATATCACCTGGTCAACCTGTGTGATACCTCATCAAATGTCTTGTGAAAATCAAAGTACCTCCAATATGAGATCTTCTAGTCTCCACTTACCAACTTATTGTGTAGTCTTTGCATAAAGTCACAACAACCATTTTTCCCCTTAAAAAGCCAGGTTGATAATTTGATGGGAGGATGTAAGAAGTGGGGTACCTCAGGGATCAGTACTCGGACGATTACTATTCATTATTTACATCAACGATTTGGATAATGGGGTAAAGAGGAAGCTTTCCAAATTTGTAGATGACAAAGCTTGGAGGTAAGGTGGATAGCAGAGGGGGTGGTGATCAGATTCAGGAAAGTATTGATACTTGTATGGATTGGGCAAAACATTGGCAGATGCAATTTAACCTGAGCAAGTTTAAGGTGTTGGGGATGGGAAAGAACAATGAAAATAAAGATTACAGGATGCAATGGGGTAATTTTGGAGCGTGTCACACAGGAGAAGGATCTGGGGGTGGTAATACATACAGGAGTTAAGCGGGCAGCACAGTGCCAGGCAGGTATAGGTAGAACAAAGAGGGTTTTAGGTTGTATTCGGAGGGGGATCAATTATAAATCAAAAGAGGTGTTAACATTGTACAGGAATTTAGTGAGGGCCACATCTGGAACATTGTGTGCAGTTCTGGTCACCACAGTTCCTGAAGGATAGAGCTGGTCGGTGCGGATTCGTGGGGAGAGGGAGGGGAGGCACACCTGGTGCATGTCCCCCCCCCCCACACCGATAGACCTCCCCTCCCCTCAAAAGCGATCGTTTTTTTCATCTGTATCAAGGTGTATATAACCGTAGATGTGGTGTCAGAATGTGGGATCACCAGATATTCCTCAGACCACAGCTGATGTTGACCACAATGTTCAACATTGAACTGATTTGTTTTCTTCAGTTTGTTCCAGTGGTGGATACTTGAGTGTTGATGTTCATACAAGTCCATAATGCCATGACGGACTAGTACAGACTAGTACTAAAGTTGATGATGACGATTTACCGGAATCATACGTTATCGGAGATTCTTTTTCTCTCCCAACCATTGATGAACCAATAGTGGAATGCTATGGTATTCCAAGCATCAGATAATCCAGAGACCCAATCATTCTGTTTGAATTCGACACTCAGTCTGTTTTCAAGACTCAAGAACACACAAGGTCTCTGACAAGAACATGCTTTTTGACCGTGGGAAATTGTCCAGGGTATACAATGGGTATCAAATGTGTTGGAGGAGAAGAAGAAACTTTGTTAATAGTGATTCACATCGTCGAGATGATGGAGGCAAATGTTCAGCTGATGGAAAAACCCAAATTCTGATCGAAGGTCATTTCCGTGTCAAACCTTGTTCAATACGTCAGAGATATCGATTTGTTTTGATCATGACGTCATTTGTTTCATTATATGCAATGTTTGCTTTTATTTCAATTGGATTTTTTATGATGAGACAATAATTGAAATAAATGTTGAGTTTTGAGCAAAAGTTTTTTTTTTTCATTGGAGTATCTTTTTTCATGAGTATTAGAGCGTTCTCTGTCTATATTTAGAATAGTCTTTAGAACTCATGACAAAAAGAAACACCCACAAAAAATGTAATCCTATCTATGCTCGGCAAAATTATATTTTTCAATGCAATGCAGATTTTTTTTTTCTCTCCTTTAACCTAAAACCATGGATCCATGCCTGGCTGCCATCGAGAGGGTTAAGCGCAGGGCTCTGAAGGAGACAGGGCTTTATACACTAGAAAGGAGGTGGTTGCGAGGAGATATGATAGAGATGTTTAAGATAATTAAAGGTAGAGATAAAATAAGTACAGATGAATTACTCAACAGAGTAGACAGTGACAGGACCAGGGGTCATAGCCTGAGAGTAAAGAAGAGGAGAGCTAAATCGGTAGTAAGGAAGGGGACTTTCACTCAGAGAGTAGTTAATGCATGGAATGGTCTTCCTGGAAAGGTAGTGGTAGCAGAAACAGTAGAGAAGTTAAAATTAGAATTAGATAGGTACCTGGAGGTTATGGAGATAGAGGTGTATTTCAGCCCTTATCCTTCACGACCCCCCCCATCCCTCTCCCCCCTCGCCATTTTTGCTCCGACGAAAGGTAAGGCCTCAAACATCAGTTTATCTTTTTTACTCAAGGCACATCAATCACCATTTAAAGTAATTTTTATTTATTCTTAACTTTTTTACCTGACCTCAAGATGGTTTAACTCAAATATATTGTTACAAAAATAACGTGTGGGTTATTGAGGGCTAATCATGAATTAGTCATCTCATAATAAACGTTAGAGTGAGTGTTTTGTAACCACAAGTAGAAGCGACCAAGATCTGATAGATTGTACAGGAAGCTCCTTATAACCCCAGACCCTGTGTCTGTCTCTCTTCTCCTCTGTAAGTAGCATTCTTCATCGTTTACATTGCCATTTCTCACACCTCCTCTCCCATGCGACTGAATGAATATGGCAGTCCCGTGCGTGGGTGCCTCACAAACCACATGGGAGGGAGAGAAAGAGAAGGAGAAAGAGAAAGAGAAAGTCTTGATCTGCCACATGAGTGCAGAGCCTGACCAATGCACCCACATTGGGCCCCTCAACATCCCGCAAAAGGAAAGACCACCGAAATCTCTCCCTCATCTATCCTGTCATCTTCTTTTATTTGTACTGTGTCCCTGAATAGGTCTGTGCGCGTTTGAAGTTAGTTTGAGGTTTAGGCGTGGAAACCGTTTATAACTTCTATCGAGCTAAGCGTGCCGGCGGTTTGCCATATTGTCATCTTTATTCATTATTACTTCCGCCAAAAAAGGTGAAGGGGGTTATGTTTTCACCCCTCTCTGTCTGTCTGTCTGTCCGTCTGTCTGTGCAGGATATCTCAAAAAGTTGTGCACGGATTCGCACGAAACTTGGTGGACAGGTTGGGTGTGTGGCATGGACGAATTGATTCGATTTTGGTGAGGATCCGAATCCGGTGTAGTACTGTATAGCATGATATTTCAAAAAATGTATTGGGACGGATATGTTCTCATGGTTCAGGCATTGCGTGGTGGAGGTATGCACTCTACCGAGTGCCCTTCTACTTTCCTTACTGTATCCCCCATCCCATTTATTAAACGCCTTTGTTCAAGGGGAACTATCGCTGTGGATTTTGAGCCATGGAATTCACCTTTCAGCAAAACAAAATCCCTCTGTACAACATGAGAAGTTATAATCTCCACTTAATGATTGGGGATTTTAAAAAATGTGTTGTGGACCTACTGCAATTCTTAAACAGCAAGAATAATTCAACAGTATGCTTCAATCACGAGGCGG
This sequence comes from Eptatretus burgeri, assembly GCF_056783735.1. Lineage (NCBI taxonomy): Eukaryota > Metazoa > Chordata > Myxini > Myxiniformes > Myxinidae > Eptatretus > Eptatretus burgeri. The sequence continues at coordinate 42,354,218 of NC_140976.1, forward strand.
TGAGTGATTCAATATTTGTTCACGAGCCAGACAGGGGGTTGTGCCTCGTCCTCACACTTGTCTAATATCTCCGTTGAAATGTCACGTGAAGTGCACTCAATGTGTTCGAGGGAGGTATTAATATTTGATGGGACAAAGACCATTAATTGCTGTTAGGCAGATGATACAACACTGTTCGGGATTACTAGTCTGGAACTCCAAAACCTTATTGAAAGAACGAACGTGGCAAATGAAGAAGCAACTCAATAATGGAATGTTAATACAAATTCATGGCAATTAGAAACATTCAACAACTAAATAAAACAGTAACAACAACATGCGTTTCCTTACATGGAACTTCAACTCGATGAGTTGCCAGGTCACACCGATTGCTGTCTCAGAGCGGCGTGGCTGTGTGGGCAGCAGCTCCCACATTGTCAACAAATTCCCATGGCTCGGTGTTCACATAATTATCAAGAAGAAGCATTTTTTTGTAGTAAATGTATATGATCAGATGGGAGAAAACTAAAGTGTCTGGAGAGCATTGCGTACACCATCCCTATCGGTAACAGAATGTATAGCCATCGTAGCAGAAAGGTGTTGGCTTAATCCTTAGGGTGACTGGCTTGAGATCTTAGGGTCCTGAGTTCAAGCCCTGTTTTCTACTGAATTAACACCAGGTGGGTTGACTCGGTCTGTCATCCTTCTGAGGTCAGTGAAATGAGTACCAGTGTACTGGAATGGGAGCACAGCTTCAGCGGCACAGCCATGCCCCACCAAAAATGATAGCTACCCGGCAGCCAAGCTGCCATACAAAAGAAGATGAAGCAGGAAGCTTTCATAAAAGTTTATTGTTAAGAAGTATATAAATCGGCTATTGAATTGACATGCAACCAGAAAAAAATAAATGCGTTGCCGAGTGGGTTGCCATAATGTTGTTCTTGCTTGTGCACGTATAGGTCAGGGTCAGGTATGGGAGCATGTGCCAGAACAGCGCGTCACTGTGTCCACTTTCCGCCGGTACTCCAGGGGCCTCCGTCTGGCCTTCCCCCAGGCAGATGCCAGGCCCATCCCCATCTCCTTGAGATGATGGTCAACCTGCTGCAACCACAAGGCACGTGGTCGGCCCATTGGCCTCCTCCACTCAAGAGACTCCCTCGCTAAGAGAATCTGGTGAGCAGGATCAGCGTCAGGAAAACGAGCCACATGTCCATACAGCCACAACTGACGCTCACGGACTATGCAGGTAACAAATCTCATCCGAGTCTCTCTCAGCAACCGCTCGTTGGACACAAAATCTGACCAGCGATAGCCAAGAATTCTCCGAAGAGACCTGGTACCAAAGGAATTGAGTCTCCGTCTCAGATCCTTGGTCAGAGTCCAAGTCTCGCATCCATAGAGCAAGACTGGAAGCACCAAGGACCTGAAGACTCGGACTTTCATCCTCCCACACAGGTACCGGTAGCGCCACACCCCATGATCCAGTGAATCCATGACTCCCCAGGCCCGACCCAGACGTCTATTGACCTCTGACTCACAGCCAGCAGAGACATGAATATCACTGCCAAGGTAAGTGAATCTCTCCACGACCTCAACATCCTCACCACAAACAGACACAGACAGGACAGCAGCATCCAAGATGTCACCGAAAGCCTGGATCTTAGTTTTGACCCAAGAAACCCGTAATCCCAGCGGCTCCGACTTCTCATTCAGCACCTCGAGGGTCCCCAAAAGGATATCTCAAGTCTCCGCAAAGATGACTGCATCATCTGCGAAATCAAGGTCCGAGATCTTGACATTCCCAAACGATGCACCGCAGCTTGATCTTTCCGACATCCTCCCTAAAATCCAGTCCATACAAGTGCTGAAAAGTGTGGGGGCCAGTACACACCCCTGACGAACTCCAGTAACAACTGGAATTAAGTCAGAGATGGTACCACCACACTTCACAGCACTCTCAGTACCAGAGTAGAGTTCAGACATCAGATCGATCAGTTTTGGTGGCACCCCACGAAGACCAAGAATCCTCCAGAGGACATCCCGATTCACTGAATCGAACGCTTTACAGAGATCAACATAGGCTGCAAGCAGCCCCTGCCGAAACTCTCGTCTGCGTTCGGTGAGGACACGAAGAGCAAGGATACGGTCAGTCGTTGACCTCTTCAGTGTAAAGCCTGACTGCTCTGGACGCTGGTGCTCAAGCAGATGGTGGCGAACCCTATCAAGAATTATCCTAGCAAAGACCTTGCCCGGCACTGAGAGCAGCGTCACCCCTTGGTAGTTGTTGCAGTTTTGGCGATCACCTTCCCTTTCCAGAGAGGAACAACAAGGCCCCTCTTCCAGTCAGTTGGGATGATGCCTGTGTTCCAGGCAGAGCACAAAACTGCATGCAATGACACGAGTGCAGCATTTCCACCAGCCTTGAGAAGTTCAGCATGGATGCCACAGATCCCTGGAGCTTTACCCTGTTTCAACCGGTTCACCGCAGCCTGTGTTTCCACAAGCGAAGGTGGACCACAATCGATTGGAGGGTCAGCAACAGGGATTGTAACACCATTGACGTCCAACTCGACAGCTGGTGGATCAGCCTGGTACAACCGCTCAAAGTAACCGGCCCAGCAGGCCTTCACTTCAGACTCCTCTGTTAAGAGCCGACCACTCTCCGCTCTAACTGCAGTGCTCCAAGAAATGGGCTTGGGTGAACGCAATGCGCGAATTCCCCTGTAAGCGGGACGAGAATCACCTGTCTACAGGTGATGCTCTACCCCCTCACAGATTCCTCGCACATAGGCCTCCTTGTCCACCCTCAGTGCACGTACAGTTTTTCGCTTCAACTCCCTGAACAGCTCAGCTCTGCCATTCAGCCTGGCCCTGCGACTCTGGTCAATGGTATCCAGTGTCCCTTGAGAGACAAAATTCTTCTTTGCCCTGCGGTGAGTTCACATCCACCGGCAACATCAAGGATGGTGGTCTTGAAGGTAATCCATAACTCTTCAGGGCCCCCCAAAGCACCCAGACCCCCCAAATGTCCACTCAGCGTGTTCGCAAACTCCTCAGCTACTCTCTCATCCTTGAGCTTGCCAACATCCAGCCTCGGCTGGGATGGTACCATTCTCCAGGATTTAAGGTGCAGCTTTAGAGTTGCAACAACAAGCTGGTGGTCAGTATTGAGGAACTGAGCACTCCGGTAGACCCTGCAGTTCTGGATCATCCTCCAGCGACCGTCAACGAGGACATGGTCAATCTCCTTTGCCACACCGCCAGCGTTGGATTACCAAGTCCAGCGATGAGCTTGTGGGCGCTGAAACCATGAACCAGCCACCCTAAGTCCATGACTTCTTGCAAAGTCAAGGAACTTAGTGCTATTCTGATTCATAGTTCCTGACCCATGGGGACCAACACACACCTCATAACCATCCCTATCAGTTCCAGTCGATGCATTGAAATCCCCCAAAGACTAGAAGTGTATCTCGTCTGGGGCACTGATCAACCACAGACTCGAGTGTGGCGTAGAATGTGTCCTTCACGGTGAGATCACTCGCCTCAGTCGGAGCATAGACAGAGACCAGGGAAATGACACCTGAGGAGTGACGGATCCTTCGTCTCATTATATGCTCATTGACCGGTGTTACCTCAATTATCATTGGGGTCGGCTTATTGGACACAGCTACAGCAACTCCTTGAGTATGGTAACCATCAGAGCGACCAGACCAATAGTAGGTGTAACCACCCACCATTATCTCGCCGCAATCCGGTCTCCGAACCTCAGAGAGAGCTGCAATCCCGATGTCCAAACGCTTGAGCTCAGATGATAACAGAGACAGGTGATCATCCTCTCTTAGGGATAGGACATTCCAGGCACCCACCCAAAGGGACTGCCTTCGGTTAACCCAAAGAGACCGCCATCTGGTGGATGACACCTCAGCACCACTCTGACACACTCTCCCGCAATCTGACCCAGGGAGGTTACCCCGTGGTTTCCCTCCTTTCATCAAAGATTGGGGGTCCCGAAGGCTTTGCCCCAATCCCGTTATCCGGTGAGCTGCCCTGCGAAGGGAAGCTGCACAGGAGGTACTCCCACGGAGTGGGTTTTCAGATTTTTTTGCATTTGTGTGTTTTGCGGAATGAAGGGTTTTACGGTGGCCGGAGTGCAAACCCTGCCACCAACCTCCGAATAAAAAAGTAACCCAACTGCAGGAGGACGTCCGCAGACACAGTTGGGCACGAGATATGGATGGCCGTTGGCTCACAAGGAGCTCCTCCACCCTTTGACAGGTTTTCGTTTTAATCCTACTGGGTGTCCATATCCAAACACCCTCCTCACCAGAAAACCTGGTGGGGAGAGACGGTTCAGTCGCCGACAATCCGACCATGGACGTATAGATTGCCCTTTTCAGCAAACCTTGACCGAAAACGATGGTTTCCTGGATTTTTGTCCCTGAAAATATTTGCTGGTATTCCCAAAAGAAAAGCAAATTGTGTCTCTTGGGATGACGTCCCGAGCACGTCTCTCGACGATTTATAGTGCAGTACTTTTACTGGTACTGTCTCCATGGTGTTGCACACGCGTTGCAATTTATGCGTCTTCCACCAAAAGGACGTCAAAGCCGGCCAGTGTCCCATCAACTGTTATTAGTCGGTGGATGCTAAAGACCCCATGGTATATTTCACGAAGAGTGCGCGAGTTATCACCGCTACCCTGAACTAATCACAAATTCGTGGCCAAACCACCTTCGGTTGAGCAGCAGGCCAGGAGAGCTGGTTCATGGAAAACTTGGGGCAAGAACGTTTCCTGACCTACCCCACAAGAGGATGTGAATTATTAGGGCCAGAAAAATTGCTAGTGGTAGTATCAGGAGTAGATTTAACGGTACGCCTGGAATATTTTCATGTAAGGGCTGGGTTCTTTGGTCTCAGGACATTAAAAAGTAAGAGTAGATTGATTGCAAGACCTTTTTTGGTAAAATCGAACCAGGAATCTCAGCAATAATTATTTCCCAGTTGCGGACTGTATCGCCCTTTAAATGCGTTTGCTGCGATTGCTATGTTAAGGCGTGCGAGTTCCAACACAGCAGCTTTGTGGATGCAAACCACGCACTGTTCGTTATGTTTTGACTTCGCTCAAGCTTGGAACACCGACCTTGTCATCTTTCAAGGAAATAATTCCAGATGCAAATTTGCACTGCGGTCAGCAATGACACATCCAAAACGGAATGATCAAAATGAACTTGTGTATTTTCGGTGGCATTTGTAAACATACGCAAACCTTAATTATACTCTTCGTTTCACAATTTCATTCCTCGGTACTTAGAATGATTCTTTCTTTCAAAATGGGCCTTTTTTTCTCCTGAAGATAAGCCAATTTGAAAGGACATCTTACGTGTTATAAAAGGGTTTTGCGACACTTAGAATAGAACAGAAGAGATTGGAGCCGATAACGTGCGACCATATCCCCCGGATGATGCCAACTAAGTGGTTTTCTTGAGAGCAATGTATTTGCACTTTGTGTGTAAATCTTCTTATTAATCAACATGGATTATTACAGGAAATGCATTTGCCAGATTTTTTTTTTTTTTCGAGTTCCCTCATAAGGATGGAGGAAGCCATTAGGCCCATCAAGCCTGTGCCACAGTTGCCAACCTATCATTTTAAACTGCTGAGCATCAAGCGAGGAAGCAGCACGTAGGGTACCATTTTTTTAAGTCTTTGGTATGACTCGGCCGGGGTTCGAACTACCGACCTCCCAGACTCAGAGCGGATGTTGTACGGTTCAACCACCGAGTTAGGTAATGTAAAAGGAATATATTCAACTGGACATGGTAAAATAGCCACAATGAAATGAGAAGGGGGAGATTGCAAGGGGGCGGGGGGGGGGGGGTTAAGAGACCAATATGCAAAGTCTATCATGCATAAATGTTTATCAATTATGGGTTCCAAATATCCAGAAACCAATTCAGCCTCCTGCTCTAAAATGGCAATGATCAACTATCGTGGCTCAGTGACCAATTCCATTAAAAATAGCATACGACGCTTTCACGAAAACATGCCACATTTGGCACACAGTGCCACGAAATGGAAAACCATGCTGTGACCAAGGAGTGTTTTTTGATCATTACCTACTCAGCAGGGTTGGGATATGAACCTGCATTCACCTGATTACAATGCAGAAACTCAGCTAGTTGAGCCAAGCCAGAAACACCCTTCGCACATAGCGGGCGAGCGTGCTGGGAGCCATGTGACTCGTGTATAATGGTGTGACCCAGACCAAGATTGTGCTTCGTTCAGTTGGCGTGATCGCACATGGATTACAAAATATCGAGCTCTATTTGGAACGACTTTCGTTAACAAGTGCTAACTGGTAAAATCAGCACTCCATCATCTGCACCATCGATAATGTTCTTACGGCCCTGCGGACACCCCCATAGGTGCCTCAGCTACAACAGAAATGTAGGGAAAAAGAAAGATCACTGCCAATTTGGATCACAGTCCTTTTCTCTACCACATCATACTGGTTGGTGTTCCTGGCCTTTGGATCAGCATTACTCACGACCATTAGTTTACAGCCATCCTTGTGCGTCATGTCTCTCGTGTTTGGCACAAAGTAGGAATATGATTGAACCTGATCATTGATGTGTATCATGTCAGATTAATGAGAATGTTACAAACCTGGATATTAAACTCAGGTAGGAAGATCGAATCGTCAACAAAGACTTTCTGATCCAAGTTACTAAAACGTGTTTCGTAATCGCCGCTTTAGGAAGCAAACAAGTCACCATTACCGAACCTTGTCTCCATAGCAATTTCAAAGCATCATGTAGTTTGGCAGAGTACCTATTAATCCCTTTTTTTTAAGGGCTGGGAAGATGGCCTTGAGGTACACACATTCCCTTCAAACTGTCGAGCCTGGGTTTGAATCCTGACCCAGCTGCAATCTGTGTACTATCCCTTGGATGGATGGATGTTCATGTAGAGTCGGTGAGCTGGTATCCTGAACAAATTATAAATTCCTGCCCTAACATACACGGGGTGCTGCATCAGCAGCACAGCTGCACCCCCCCCCCCAACAATAATACAATCATAAAGCACAGGCTGCATACAAAATGGAAATGAAATCCCTTTTTTAAGTTCCTATTATCCATGTTTGTCCTTTCCTGGGCCATTCACAGTTCATTGGTTTTTTTCTACTTGGTACACATGAAACCTTAGCCTGGTGTTGGCTTAGTGGTGAGGGTGGTGTGATTGGGATTTTAGGGCTAAATGGTGAGGATGGTGGGATTGTGATCTTAGGGTTCTGAGTTCAAGTCCCGTTGGTTGCTGAATTAACACCAGGTGGGATTGACTCAGCCTGTCATCCTTCCAAAGTCAGTGAAATGAGTACCAGTGTACTGGTTGAGGGGAAAAGCATCAACGGCACAGCCATGCTTTCAAGAAACGCTAGCTACTTGGCACCCAAGCTGCCATACACAAGAACAGAACATAAACCCTGAAGCTTAGAAGAAATTACAAGTATTATGCAAAACATGAACAAGTCTGAAGACGACGATGGTTCACGAGCAGTATTTGACGATGTAGATTGTTTCAGAAGTCAAGGATGAGACAATGTGATAATTTTATGACCAAGTTATAAAAATGATCAACATGATGTGGTACGAGTGACAGGTTATGAGCTGCAAAATGTCGAAAACCCGGTTTCGTTCAACAACTTTAAAAATTTGACCTTTGCATAACCTTTAAATGTCACAAAACAATGTTGTGGACATTAAAATAAGGAAACAGGATAAGTGTCATAGCTTATTGGAGTTAGTTCGTCGAAGAAGGTCGAAAACCCGGTTCGAGTCCCACAACTTTGAAAATTTGACCTTTGTGGCCTTTAAAGGTCAAAGGTCAAGGATTATGACCTTTGGTGCAAAACTTCCTCTGGAACATTCTAGGAACAATATAACGTCATATAGGCGATATGGCATTTTACACTCATCGGATTATCCATACTTTGATGAAATCGGCGTAAAACAAACTTGTAGGGGGTGCCACGGGCAAGGTGTTCGAGATAGAGCACAATGGTTTCAAGACTTTAGGTGGAGAATGACCTCAAGATTATGCATAAAAAATATTGTCATCCTTGCTCTCAAAGTTTGGGCGGTCGTATGATTTTTATGTCAAAATTCGCAATTTTCTAAGTTTTTGACCTTGTGACCTTGACCTTGGAAAGAAAATGAAAAATCGGACAACGACAAGTTTTAGATAATTCATTTTGCTATTCAAATACTGAAGAACCCATTCCATTCAGTCAATTCCCAAGGAGAAGATAGATGTTTAATCCGACTACCCCCTAAAAATGGCTATTTTTTGAGCGTGGCTCCGCCCACAATGGGAGTAGCCACGCGCTCATCCAGGAAAACACAACTAGACATTGATATCGAACACATAACCAAGTTTCATCAAGATCACAGACAGACAAGCCGGTAGGTGGCGATGGGTCACCGAGTATGGAAACTATAAGATATAGAGCAAAATGGATGTCATATAGCGGATAGGGAATCACCTTAAGATTATGCATATCAAATCTCATCCAGTTCCATCTGCTGTTAACTACTCGGTATCCATTTGAATGAAAAATACCGAAAATGCGGTTTGAAATCGGAAATCCCCAAAGTTCGAGGGGGTGCTGTGGGTGAACAAAGATCTAAATCGAAAATCCGGCTCGATCGTTTGTGCACAATGCATTCCAGACGATTAGTGTGAATTTTCATGACCATCCGACCATAACCCGAGGAGGAGTAGCATTTGGCGCGAAGGCACCTCCAGCTCTCGCATATTATCGATTTTTGCACTAATTGACCTTTGACCCCTGATCCAAGCAAAATCGGTCAATATGTCCTGAGGCAAAGTTGTAGTACTCATTGAGTACCATGAACTTGCAAAGTTTCATTCGTATTGATGCACTCACCTGGTCGCTAGGGGGCCTTCAATTTTCGCACATACCCTAATTGTAGGGGCCGCTGTGGGTAAGGTATTTCATATATCACAAAAACCGGAATATATTTGATAGAGCATCACCTGTAGATCATTCGTGCCAAATTTCATAACCCGACGTGGGATAATGGCTTTCGGAATTGATTTCGCGCAAACGGTACTGATTTTGAAGGTTTTTCGGTTGTTGCTTGGGAACCAAAGCGTACCTAGCAACCATCACAATTTCCAAATCACGAGGTCATAAGATGTACCTACCACCCGAGTTTGGTCAAAATCCGCCCACGTTTACTACCAATTACGCTGATGACAAACGAACAAACATCCAAACAAACAGACAGAATTACTGACAATAAGGGTCACCTATTTTGGCGACCCAACAGACAGACAGACACACAGACATAACAAATATAGTGGTCACTCTGGCTGGCGCTCGTGAACCAATAATAACAACGAGAAGGGCACTCGGTAGAGCACATACCTCCGCCACATAATGCCTGATCCACGAGAACATATCGGGCCCAATACATTTTTGAAATATCATGCGATTCAGTACTATATCGTTTTGGCCCTATCTCTCAATGGTGAAGAATCACTTTAAAATGAAATAATTCTTGTATCCAGATCCGGATCCGGATCCGGATCCAGATCTTCACCAAAATCTAATCAGTTCGTTCTTGTCACCTAACCAACTCATCCACCAAGATTCGTCCAAGTCCGTCCACAACTTTTTGAGATATCGTGCTATATATCGATTTAGCCCAATCTCTCAATAGTTGAAGAATCACTCAAAAATTATCAGATCCAGATCTTCACCAAAATCTAATCAGTGCGTCCTCGTCACACTTCCAGCCTGTCCACCAAGTTTTGTCTGAATCCGTTCACAACTTTTTGAGATACCCCGCTCACAGACAACCAAACAGGGATGAATATATAACCTCCATCCACCTCCAGTAGCATGGGTAATAATGCCAAATTATTACCCCCCCCCCGCCCCGAAAATTGTCGAGCCAGACTCCAGTGGGGATGAAATAGAAATTGTGAAGTTTTTTTGTTTTTTGTCCCATTCATTTTGAGAGATGTTGGTGGAACACCAGGGTGGCAGTTTATAGCTGGGTCGAGACTCAAAGCCAGGCTAGACAGTTGAGAGAGGAGGACAAATACCTCTCGGTTTTCCTGCCAGCAGTGTTCATGAAAAAAATTTAAAATACACAAATCGAAACAAGTTAGTTGATGCTGTCATGGCATCACCGACTCAGATATCTGGTGTGTGTGTGTGTGTGTGTGTGTGTGTGTGTGTGTGTGTGTGTGTGTGTGTGTGTGTGTGTGTGACGGTGATGGTTTCATGATGAAAATGACTGTTGAGGCAAAAACAACCCCGAAATTGGCGAGTTGCTCGAGGTCTGGCATTTCTGGAAGCTAAACAAATTGAGATGTGCTCAATTTTCCACCACCGTCACCAACCAACCTCAGCGGAGCATGCTAAGCCTTGAACCTCCAGCACACATGTTTAGTACTGCCGGGAGGTTTGCGAGAGTCATTGTATGCCTTCCAGCTCATTTAAAAAAAACAGTTAATGACACCCACAAATCTGGCATTGTTTATTAACGAAGCATCTTGGCATCCAGAAAGCAAAACTGGCACAAACTACCAACAAAAACATCTCAAAACTAGAGGGGGAGCACTCGGGAGAGTGCAAAACCTCCGCCGCCAATACCGCTGGGTCACTCAAGTGAACCTTTTTTCTTATTCATTAAATATGATGTCAACAGTGCTGACAGAGTTCTAGTTCTTTTCTCCATCTTTTTTGGGGGGGGTAAGGGGGTTGGAAATCACTTAAAACATGAAGATATGCAAAAAAAAAAATTCGAAATTTTGTTGAAAAAAAGTTGCAAAAATTTTTTTTCTCCAACAAATTTTTTTTTGGGGGGGGGGGGAGGTTGGAAATCACTTAAAACATGTAGAAATGCAAAAAAAAAAAATGTTTTTTTTCTCTAAATTTTTTGGGGGGGTTGGAAATCACTTAAAACATGTAGAAATGCAAAAAAAAAATTTCTCTAACAATTTTTTTGGGGGGTTGGAAATCACTTAAAAGATGTAGAAATGCAAAAAAAAAAAATGTTTTTTTTCTCTAAATTTTTTGGGGGGGTTGGAAATCACTTAAAACATGTAGAAATGCAAAAAAAAAATTTCTCTAACAATTTTTTTGGGGGGTTGGAAATCACTTAAAAGATGTAGAAATGCAAAAAAAAAGTTTTTTTCCTCTAAATTTTTTTTGGGGGGGGGGGGGGGTTGGAAATCACTTAAAACATGTAGAAATGCCAAAAAAAAAAAATGTTTTTTTTCTCTAAATTTTTTGGGGGGAGTGGAAATAACTTAAAACATGTAGAAATGCAAAAAAAAAATTTCTCTAACAATTTTTTTGGGGGGTTGGAAATCACTTAAAAGATGTAGAAATGCAAAAAAAATTTCCTTTTTTGGGGGGGGTAACAATTTTTTTGGGGGGTGGAAATCACTTAAAACATGCAGAAATGCAAAAAAAACATTTTTCTCGAAAAATTTTTTTTGGGGGGTTGGAAATCACTTAAAACATGCAGAAATGCAAAAAAAAAATTCCTTTTTTGGGGGGGGGGTAACAATTTTTTTTGGGGGGGTGGAAATCACTTAAAAATGCAGAAATGCTAAAAAAACATTTTTCTCGAAAAAAATTTTTTGGTTTCATGATGAAAATGACTGTTGAGGCAAAAACAACCCCGAAATTGGCGAGTTGCTCGAGGTCTGGCATTTCTGGAAGCTAAACAAATTGACCTCAACAAAATCTTTAGATTTTGTAAGTAACAAACAGAAAGGGGTGAAAACAGTAACCTCCATCCATCTTTGAAGATGGCGGAGGTTAACTAGAGGGGGAGTACTCGGTAGAGTGCAAAACCTCCACCGCCAATACTGCTGGGTCACTCAAGTGAACCTAATATCCTATTGATTCAATTTGACGTCAACAGTGCTCACAGAGTTATAGTTTGCAACTTTCCCTTTTATTTTTAACTTTTACATACTCAATTCATTCGTCATAACTAGATTCCTTGAGACAGAAATTGATTTTACATGGGTATATCCACCTGAAGTTCCAAAATCAGCCGCAATTATAATTTTGGCATGTTTTTTTGTTGGAAATCACTTATAACATGAAGAAATGCAAAAAAAAAAAATCGCAATTTTGTTGAAAAAAAAGTTGCAAAATTTTCTAATTTTTTTTTTCTCCAACAATTTTTTTTGGGGAGGGGAGGGGGTTGGAAATCACTTAAAACATGGAGAAATGCAAAAACAAAAATTCAAATATTTGTTTCAAAATGGCCACCATAGCAGCCGTATTGGACTTTGTACCAAGTCCAAAATCTAATGGCATTTAGATTTTCAATGATTTTCAATGGCAATGACAAAATCAAAATCTAATGGCAAAAAGTTGTGATCCTTGGACCATACATAATCCCCCCACCAAGTTTCATCGAAATCCGTCCAGGAGTTTTTCCGTAATACTGTTCACAAACAAACAAACAAACAAGCAGTCATAGACTGGTACTTACGAAATCGTCAGCTTGACCTCTGACCTTGTCTAATAAAAGCTGTCTCTCGAGAAGGTAGCGACGCAAACCAGAAGTTTCTACGATGATTCTGTACCAAACCATCCTCACTGTGACCTTTACCGTTGACCGATTTTGACCAAAATGTAATCAGCACTAGCCACCACCCTCCTGAATCACGTGGAGTAATTTGACATTGGTAGCTTCTTCCGTTCTCGAGTTATCATTTTTTGGATGTTTGACCTCACTGTGACCTTGACCTTTGACCGATTTTGTCCAAAATCCAATCAGCACTAGCCATCACCCTCCTGAATCACGTGGTGTAATTTGACATTGGTAGCTTCTTTCCTTCTCGAGTTATCGTGCCTACAAACAAACAAACAAACAAACAAACAAACGGAAGTCATCAATATACTTACGAAATCTAAAGATTTCGTAAGTAACAAGCAGTCATAGACTGGTACTTACGAAATCGTCAACTTGACCTCTGACCTTGTCGAATAAAAGCTGTCTCTCGAGAAGGTAGCGACACAAACTAGAAGTTTCTACGATGATTCTGTACCAAACCATCAAAAATCGAATGTTTTGGATGTTTGACCTCACTGTGACCTTGACCTTTGACCGATTTTGACCAAAATGTCATCAGTGCTCGCCACCACCCTCCTGAATGACGTGGTGTAATTTGACATTGGTAGCTTCTTCCGTTCGAGTTATCTGTACCAAACAATCAAAAATCGGATATTTGACCTCACCGTGACCTGACCTTTGACCGATTTCGACCAAAATCTAATCAGCACTAGCCATCACCCTCCTGAATCACATGGTGTAATTTGACATTGGTAGCTTCTTCCGTTCTCGATTTATCGTGCCTACAAACAAACAAGCAGTCATAGACTGGTACTTACGAAATCGTCAACTTGACCTCTGACCTTGTCGCATAAAAGCTGTCTCTTGAGAAGGTAGCGAAGCAAACCAGAAGTTTCTACGTTGTTTCTGTAGCAAACCATCAAAAATCGAATGTTTTAGATATCTGACCTCACTGTGACCTTTACCGTTGACCGATTTTGACCAAAATGTAATCAGCACTAGCCACCACCCTCCTGAATCACGTGGAGTAATTTGACATTGGTAGCTTCTTCCGTTCTCAAGTTATCATTTTTTGGATGTTTGTCCTCACTGTGACCTTAACCTTTGACCGATTTTGACCAAAATCTAATCAGCACTAGCCATCACCTTCCTGAATCACGTGGTGTAATTTGACATTGGTAGCTTCTTCCGTTCTCGAGTTATCGTGCCTACAAACAAACAAACAGAAACGGAAGGCATCAATATACTTAAGAAATCTTTAGATTTCGTAAGTTACAAACAAACAGAAACGGAAGGCATCAATATACTGTTGCGGATTCGCGCCCGCCGGCGTGCGGACGGCCACGTAACTCGAATCACGGCACGTCGCCCACCGGACGGACAATCCCGTCGTGACCCTCTCGGACTAACGCCGGGAACTAGTCACGGGTGGGCCTTTCGGCCTCACCACGATCGTGCCAATCGGCCCGCCGCGTGGGATAGGGTTGCTCGACAAATTCGACCCACCTAAGTACCCACACGGCGGGTAGACCGGGCGATCGCACCTCGCCACAGGTCGACTTCGGACACGGGCCACTTTAAGCGACCCGTTCCGTACTATCGGGATAACCGAGCGGTGTTATCGTCAACCTGGACGGTTCGATTAATTATCGGGCGTTTTAGCCCACGACCAACCCTTTACGTGAAGTAAGATGGAGATTCAATAAAGGAAAAGACGAAGCGAAACGGGAAAAACAGTTCAACATAAAGCACATTTATTCCGCGGCAAACGGAAAGCACACATATACAATTATACACCAAAAGCAAATGTAAAAGAAGAAGAAACACACAATAATGCACAAAAAGCAAATGTAAAAGCAAAACACAATGCAGATATACCACCGACTACCGAGCACACGGCAACACTTATACAGTTTTACTTCACAGACGGCGCCGACAACACATATACTCAAAGCAAAAGAAAAGGACCACCCTCAAGGATGATGGGGGCAGACGGGCATGGGGCCGAGACCGCGTCGGGCCTACCCGTCTGATGAGCCGCAAAATGGTGGTGGCGCCCCGACTTCGCGGGCCTCGCGGACAGTGTCTGGAATGGGGTGGGAACGGGGCCCCCTTCTCGCACTATCTCAGCGCGGGGGAAACAGGAGGGGGTTGTTGATGCTCGGGGGGGATGAGGATATCTCGCTGGCTCGGGTCCCGCGACGAGCGTCTCCACCACGACCTCGGTCGCGTTACCGGCCTCTCCTCTCCGCAGCTCCCCGACTCTGACACGAGCACCCCCTCGACTGCCTTCGCCGCCGCCACCTCTTCAACTCTCCACAGCTCCGTCCAACTGCCTTCTCCGACTCTTCTCTTCGCTGACTTCCCAACTCAACTCTTTCTTCTTCTTCTTCTTCTTCTTCTTCTTCTTCTTCTTCTTCTTCTTCCCAACTCAACTTGACTCGACTCGTCCCAACTCAACTCGATTCAGAAACTCAACTGCCTTTTTGGCGAGCGAACGCGGCCCTTTATAGCCCCCGTGGCTTCGCTCCTTCGCCTTCGACCCTTTACCTTCGACCCTTCACCTCTGGCTGGCTCCCCATTGGACCGAGGAAAAGTGGGCGTGAATGCTTTTTGATCCATGAATCTGCATATAGCGATAATACTCCGACGCACCTGGAGGCGGGGCCAAATCGCCCCACGCTCGCCGATAGGACGGAACAGAAGTGGGCGTGAGTCGTTTTTGATCCGATTTCTTCGGAAAGGCTGGTGTTTCTGCACCCGCTGCTCGGTGCGCCCTGCACGAGTCCAGTATCGGTGCCCACAAGCGGCGCGGGAATGACGGTGATGCGATGGTTGCGAGGGCGAGTTGTGACGGTAAAGGTCGTGGCTGTTGTTGTGAAGCGGCGTTGCGGCTGGTAGTTGTTGTGTGATGGCTGTTGAGACGTGGTTGGTGGTGGTAGTAATGATAGTAATGGTGGCTGGTCCAAAATAAAGATAGTAAAAGAAAAACGGCTATCTAAAAGGGACGCAGCCCGCATGAACGACATTTATTCCCTCTAAACAACGGGTTTGGGCCTAACTACACATATACTTACAGAGATATCTCACCTACGGGATCTGAATGGTGGTTTGCGAATTTCGTCAACCACAACACTACCCCCTCCCCTTTTTACAGACTCGTCCCGAGTCGTCAAATTTTCGTGTGCCATCATGTGTAGTTTTCCCCTAGTACATTTTACCTACGGATCCCTGAGTGCGACATTCATGGTATTCGTGTCCCCAAAATAAATAACCTGAGGGCTAAGTAACTACCTAAACAAACTCACTCACACGGACGACTTAAATAAAATTGCCGGCGCTAGGACAGACATGCCGGGGGCGCACTCATATTTACAGTACATCTTAACCTTAACTTACAAATTTTACACTAAACCATGGCCCAGGATCAATGAACTCTGCAAAAAGAAAGCAGTTAGCAGGGAGCCAGGCTGCTCGCATGCAGTCTCTGGCTCAAACAATGCAGGTGACAGGGAACGTGGCCGGCTGCTCACACGCAGTCCAAGGCCTTCCCTTTTTAAAATGAACGCAGTGAACCACAACGGTGCATGGGCTGCACCAACGCAGCCTCCGTGCCAGCTCAAGTGGCACACGCAATGAACACAACGAATGGAGGGATGAACACAAACACGGTGCACGGGCCGCCACTGCAGGCCCGTGTTGTAGCTGCCAACAGGGCAGTTCTCGCAGCTTGCAAACTGTTGCCTTGATCCTGGCGCACATGGAAATGAACAGGGGGGGGGGGGCAAAGCAAAATTGAACGGGGCTGGTGAACAGGGGCAGTGGGCATGGCATGGCAAAGGTAGCAGGCAAACACAGCCCGCAGAAGAAGGCCGTTGCAGGCAAACACAGCCGGCAGACGAACTGGCCGGCACAGGCCTTGAAGAAAAACAGCCAGCCGGCAGATGAAGTGAGTCGGCACAGGCCTTGCAGCAACACAGCCAGCAGATGAAGTGGCCGGCACAGGCCTTGCAGCAAAACAACAGCTGCCGATGAAGTGGGCCGGCCTTTGCCTTGCAGCAACGCAGCCAGCAGATGAAGCTGGCCAGCCTTTGCCGTTCAGTGGAGGTTGGTGGAGGGAGTGCGGTGATGCTGGCCACTCGGAAGGCGGGCTCGGACCTACCCTACGGTCTCCCTCCCAACCTATCGCCTTTGCCTGTCACTGTCTATACCCACTCCCTTAATTTGTCAAACCCCAATTTAGCCCCAACTTATTTTTATTATTATTATTATTTTTTTTTTACTTCCCCACAATCCTCCCCTCACCCCCTTTATCGTCCTTGTTCGGCTAACCTATCTCGTCACCTAGCCTACTCCCAACCCCTACGTTCCCTTCCCGGAGGGGAACAAGGGAGAGCTAGCATCCTGTGTCGAGGCCCAACGAAGCCTCAGAATGGCCTGCCCAGACTTCAGCGATATAACCCAAAGTGGGTCCAGCGGCCCACAACGAGAGCGAGGGGATGGATGGTGCGGAGGGGTACACTTCCTAATCTACCCTAACCATTAACTGTTAAACTACCCCGGGGCTTCCAACAAGCGCCTCTCGCTTTAACTATTGGTTCTAACAACCCAGATTCCCGTCGCCTGTGTTGGTGTCCTCACAATTTCGGGCCTCGCCCCCCCAATTTTCTTTCCGTGCCCTCACACGGTCTCATGGCTGGGACGCGTGGCTCCCTTTGGCAGGCACGACCCTCTGCCGAATCTCCCGCTATGGCACCCCCGGGCACTACACTGCCTCCGAGCCTACCAGCTCCCTAAACACCGGGGAGTGCCCCCCATGGCACCTCCCCTGAAACGCACACGTGGCAGGCTGGCTTCCCAGGCCCCTTTCCGAGGGTCACCCGTGCCCACAACACTGCCCACGCGGCTAATGGCGCCCCGGGCCCCCGCACCAAGCAGGCGCACCCGTGCCCACTACGCTATCCCGGCCCCCCATGGGCCCTTGGCCTACCACGGCCGACTAGCCTGGTGCCCGGGGTACCCACTCAGCGATACTCACCTTTCGCAGCCACGCTCCCAGCCCGTCAACAGGGCTCCTGCATCCCTCCAAATGGGTATCGAGCCTACATTCCCACCAACAACAAAACGACCTCCATTTTTCAATTTAACTAACCCCCTAACTCACTCTACACTGACCCCGGGGTCCCTTGGGCGGGAGTCACTACTCCCCCCAATCACTCATCGCACCATGCATTCCCCATTCGCTCCATTCACACAGACCCGCTGGCCTCACTCACTCATGTACTCACCTCACAACTCTTCAACACCCACACCGCTGAACTCTGCCATCCTTCTAACTACCTCCCCTAACTAACTCGTGCTCCCACGTCGTCCCTTAAACTATAGCACGTTCCATTTAACCTACGTAGCTAAGCTACGTCCCCACTACACATCCAAAGTCTGTCTCTGTCTCCAAAATAATCTCATACTCCATTTTCCCAACCTAATTCTGCTACAATCCCTCTAACTAATCCATTCCACGGACTCCATGAGGATTTACCCCTGCCCCATGAAGTCGGTCTAGCTAAGCTAACCCTTCCCCCTAACTAGTTTCCATCCTGTGCCCTGGTAAGGGGGTCTTCCACCCCTTGCCCAGGAATCCTGTGCACCCAAAAGTGAGGCTTGCTTTTTCTTTTTTTTTTACATGCGCAGCACCAGCGCGGCAACTCACAGCTCGCGCACTTTGCACCTGCCTGTGACGTCATGCAGCTGCACGTGTACCTCGTCCCTCCTTGGACGGTACCATCCGGCAGGGATACCCCTCCTGCCGGATTCCAACCCCACGTGCAGCCATGACGTCACCGTGCGCATAAAAAAAAAACACAAGCCCCACATCTCGAGGGGTTCCCCACGCGAACACATGTGCTCTGCCCGTTGGAGCGCAACACACACGCCCGCGTGGAGAACCCGTCCGGTCCAAATTCGTTTACCTGCCTAAACTTTGTCCGTCCGCGGGATCGGCAAATCCACCGCTGGCGTTTCCGGACCGGGACTTCACTCTCGCAAGCGAGCACGTGGGGGACTCGTGCGTTGCACAGCACGGACCTCGTGCTCAATGCTGGGTGAACCCGGCACGGTCCCCGAAACAACTACAGCCGCTACCCGGCTTTCTTTCCTCACATGTCGCCGTCGTCGCCATTCGACACACGCACTCCCGCGTATTACGACGCTAACACACCTCACCATTAAACTCACACCGGGAGACGCGGCTGCATGTTCACACATGCCGACCGACATCTCCCTTACACACAACGACCTTGCACACGCTGTCTCTCTCACACTCGGCCGCTCACTCACGCATGCCATTACCCTCACACTACCCATACCACTCACACGTGGTGCTCCATTCATACTGGCCGTTTCACTCACGCATGCCGCCTCCCTCGCACACGTGGCTCCACTCACTCGCGGCCTTTCACTCACTCGTGCCATTTCCCTCACACAAACCATACTACTCACACACACGGGGGAACTCGCTCGCGGTGCCTCACTCATACTGGCCGTTTCACTCACACACACGGTGCCTCACCCACACACGGCATGCTGGGAAGCACACACTCCGGCACACTCTCCACCACACCACTCACACACGCGGGGGCACTCGCCCGCGGTGTCTCATCCACACACGGCGTGCTGGGAAGCACACACTCCGGCACACTCGCCACCACACCACTCACACGTGGTGCTCCATTCATACTGGCCGTTTCACTCACACACGGCCTCTTCCACTTGCGGTGCCCCTTTTACACACGGCGTGCTGGGAAGCACGTACTCCGGCACAATCGCCACCACACCACTCACACACGGGGTCGCTTCCACACACGGGGACGCACTCACACCTTGCACCACACACACAGGGACAACCACACTGGGGATTCGTGTCCCCACAAGGGTCCCCGGGGCCTCTATACCCCCTAAGCTTTCCGTGCACCTGTCCACAGCACTCCTCCCCTCGACCTCGCAAAGCACGACCGAACCCACCTGGTCGTGACTCGCCTCAAGGGGGCATACTCCCTCCCCTCGTTCCTGGAGGAGGCTATCCCGCTGCTCGCACTGGGTCCCAACACGCTCCGCGAGCTCACCCTCATCGTCCTCCACTACCTCCGTGTGTGTGTGTGCGTCTCTAAACCCGTCATTATCATGCAGTCTCTCCTCTATTTTTTCTGTCTCCCGTGTCTCTATACATTTTCTCTCCTGGTTCCTTTTTTCTGTCTCTTCCTGGTTCCTTTTTCCTTCCCATCTGAGTCGTTCTTTCTCTCTGAGCCCCATGAGCTGTTCGTTCTCCCTCCGTAGCTCCTCAATCTCCGTTGACTCCAGTCTCGCTCTCCGTTTTAGTTGTTCCATTTCACACTCATATAGTTGTTGTTTTCTCTCCCACTGTTCCTCCTGCTCTTTGTTTTCCAATCTCATCGTTTCTTTCAATTGGCTCATTTCCTTCCTGTGTTTCATTCGCTGTTCTCTCACTACTCTTCCTCGTTTCCTCTCCTGTCCTTCCTTCTCCAGTTTCGTTGTTTGCTTAATTTGGTTAATCTCCTTTTTGTGTTTCATTTGCTGCTGTCTCATTACTCTTCCTTGTTTCCTCTCCTGTCTTTCCTTATCCAGTTTCATGGTTTTCTTCATTTGGTTCATCTCCATTTTGTGTTTCATTCGCTGTTCTTTGTCTATCTCCTCGTACTCCAGCCTCAGCTTTTATTTCAATTGGTCAACCTCAGATTCATGTTCTTTTTGTTTTCTATTCCATTGTTCCTCTCGTTCTTCCCTCTCCAATCTCGTTGTGTCCTTCAATCTCCTGATTTCTCCTTCCTGCTTCATTCCTTGCTCCTTTACTTTCTCCTCGTATTCAAACCTATTTTTTTCCTTTTGTCGTTCAGTTTCAAATTCATACTCTTTCAGTTTTCTATTCCACTGTCTTTCTTGTTCCTCCTTCTGCAATCTCGTCATTTCTTTCAACTGACTGATTTCTTTCTCCTGTCTCATTCGTTCTTCCTTTATTACTCTTTCTTGTTCCTCATTCTTTAGTCTGGCCTTCGCTTCCAGCTGTTCGATCTGTACAGTGTGGTTTCTTAAAGTTTCATTTTCCGTTCTCTTCCTTTCCTCTTTTAACACTCTCAGTTCGTTTTGTAGTTCCCTCTCTTTGTTTTGGTGTTTCTGTAACTCAGAAACTTTCTTTTCCAATTCCTTTCTCATCTCCGCACACTCAGACTTTGCTTTGACTTCTAATTGTTCAATCTGCTCAGTGTGGTTCCTTAACGTTTCATTCTCTGCTGTCGTTCTTTCTTCTCTCACCATCCTCAACTTGTTTTGTAATTCCTTCTCTTTGTTTTGGTGTTTCTGTAACTCAGAAGCTTTCTTTTCAAATTCTTTTCTCATCTCCGCACCCTCCGACCTTGCTTTGGCTTCTAACTGTTCTTCCGGCTTGCGCTTGTGGTTTTCTACCCGTCTTCCCAGTTCCTCTGTCTCCGTTTTTCCCTCCAGTCCCAGCTTATCAACTCTCTTCGTCATGTCTTGAAGTCTTTTCTCACACTCCACCGTTACGACCTTCAATCCCTCCTTTGTCTCCTCCTGGCTTTCTTTTAATTTTTCTAATACCTTTACCTCGTGTCTCGTCTCACACGTCTCCGGAATTATTTTCTCACCCGCCCCGACCGCGGGCCTGACAGCCGTTGCACTCCCCCCCAGCTCGTTCGTCCCAGCACGTGGCAGCGCCATTTTCTCGCCCGTGGTCCGTGTTTCGCTCCTCGCCATTGCCATAATGCCTGCCTGCAGGCCTATGCCCATGCTCTGCATCTCACCCCGCATTTCTTTCATTTGGTTTTTCGCTTCGAGTGCGTTTCCATCCATTTTTTTTTATTTTCCATTTGTTGCGTATTTCTCTTCATTTCGTTGTTCCTTTCTTTCATTTCGGCATTCCTGTAATCCTGTAATCCAATTTGTCATTTATGCTCTGCGCGAGTTCCATAATCTGCAGCATTGTCACCTGCCCTGGCCACTCCCACTGACGACATTTAGTGGTGGAGTTATAATAAAAAACCGACCAGATGAACGGCATCGATGCCTTTCCCAACCTTCTGGTACGGGTTTCTCTTGCACGGTGATCTCGTCCTGAGCCATGGATTCTACATTACTATTACACATACCTAATCCACCCGGCACCCGCTTGCCTTGAGACGCCATCTTGCTTCTCGTAAAGCGTTAATTTAGCTCGCTCGTAATTTGGAGGGAATCGGGGGTCGCTTCTCTCTCCCCTGGACCGATACCCGTGAATTTAGCTGGAGACAGGAGAGCCCGTTTTCCCGTTCTCCGATACCAGTGCCGCGAGGAGGGCGATGAGTTTATATCGCACGACCTGACACCAGTGTTGCGGCTTCGCGCCCGCCGGCGTGCTGACGGCCACGTAACTCGAATCGCGGCACGTCGCCCACCGGACGGACAATCCCGTCGTGACCCTCTCGGACTAACGCCGGGAACTAGTCACGGGTGGGCCTTTCGGCCTCACCACGATCGTGCCAATCGGCCCCCGTGTGGGATAGGGTTGCTCGCCAAATTCGACCTACCTAAGTACCCACACGGAGGGTAGACCGGGCGATCGCACCTCGCCGCAGGTCGACTTCGGACACGGGCCACTTTAAGCGACCCGTTCCGTACTATCGGGATAACCGAGCGGTGTTATCGTCAACCTGGACGGTTCGATTAATTATCGGGCGTTTTAGCCCACGACCAACCCTTTACGTGAAGTAAGATGGAGATTCAATAAAGGAAAAGACGAAGCGAAACGGGAAAAACAGTTCAACATAAAGCACATTTATTCCGCGGCAAACGGAAAGCACACATATACAATTACACCAAAAGCAAATGTAAAAGAAGAAGAAACACACAATAATGCACAAAAAGCAAATGTAAAAGCAAAACACAATGCAGATATACCACCGACTACCGAGCACACGGCAACACTTATACAGTTTTACTTCACAGACGGCGCCGACAACACATATACTCAAAGCAAAAGAAAAGGACCACCCTCAAGGATGATGGGGGCAGATGGGCCTGGGGCCGAGACCGCGTCGGGCCTACCCGCCTGATGAGCCGCAAAATGGTGGTGGCGCCCCGACTCCGCGGGCCTCGCTGACAGTGTCTGGAATGGGGTGGGAACGGGGCCCCCTTCTCGCACTATCTCAGCGCGGGGGGAAACAGGAGGGGGTTGTTGATGCTCGGGGGGGATGAGGATATCTCACTGGCTCGGGTCCCGCGACGAGCGTCTCCACCACGACCTCGGTCGCGTTACCGGCCTCTCCTCTCCGCAGCTCCCCGACTCTGACACGAGCACCCCCTCGACTGCCTTCGCCGCCGCCACCTCTCCAACTCTCCACAGCTCCGTCCAACTGCTTTCTCCGACTCTTCTCTTCACTGACTTCCCAACTCAACTCTTTCTTCTTCTTCTTCTTCTTCTTCTTCTTCTTCTTCTTCTTCTTCTTCTTCTTCCCAACTCAACTTGACTCGACTCGTCCCAACTCACCTCGATTCAGAAACTCAACTGCCTTTTTGGCGAGCGAACGCGGCCCTTTATAGCCCCCGTGGCTTCCCTCCTTCGCCTTCGACCCTTTACCTTCGACCCTTCACCTCTGGCTGGCTCCCCATTGGACCGAGGAAAAGTGGGCGTGAATGCTTTTTGATCCATGAATCTGCATATAGCGATATTACTCCGACGCACCTGGAGGCGGGGCCAAATCGCCCCACGCTCGCCGATAGGACGGAACAGAAGTGGGCGTGAGTCATTTTTGATCCGATTTCTTCGGAAAGGCTGGTGTTTCTGCACCCGCTGCTCGGTGCGCGCCCTGCACGAGTCTAGTATCGGTGTCCACAAGCGCGCGGGAATGACGGTGATGCGATGGTTGCGAGGGCGAGTTGTGACGGTAAAGGTCGTGGCTGTTGTTGTGAAGCGGCGTTGCGGCTGGTAGTTGTTGTGTGATGGCTGTTGAGACGTGGTTGGTGGTGGTAGTAATGGTAGTAATGGCGGCTGGTCCAAAATAAAGATAGTATAAGAAAAACGGCTATCTAAAAGGGTCGCAGCCCGCATGAACGACATTTATTCCCTCTAAACAACGGGTGTGGGCCTAACTACACATATACTTACAGAGATATCTCACCTAAGGGACCTGAATGGTGGTTTGCGAATTTTGTCAACCACAACAATACTTACGAAATCTTTAGATTTCGTAAGTTACAAACAAACAGAAACGGAAGGCATCAATATACTCACGAAATCTTTAGATTTCGTAAGTAACAAACAGACACGGGTGAAAACAGTAACCTCCGTCCATCTTCGATGGCGGGGGTTAACAACAAACTCGAATTTGAGTCAGTGTCTGTTGCTTTGTTTGTTGTTTTCTCTGCACTACTAAACCGCTGGGTGGAAGGAGTTCAAAAATGGTCATGTGCATTATTCTATCTGTTTGTCACTTGCAGGTCACAATTTTAAACCAATCTTCACAAAACTTCACCACATGGTCGAGTTCATCATAAGCAAGAAGCCTATTGTTTGAGGTCAAAAGGTCAATATAGGCCAAAGGTCAACAACTTTGACATATTTCTAAAATCTTCAATTTTCATCCAATTGATTGGAACTTTGAACAGGATTTGCATATCAAGTCATTGAATTCAACAACCAATTATTTTTGAGGTCAACATAGGCCAAAAGGTCAACAAAGACAAAAATTTTAAAGTTGTCAATTTTCATCCGATTGACTTGAAATTTGAAGAGGATTTATATTTCAGGTCACTGATTTCAACAACCAATTATTTTTGAAGTCAACGTAGCTCAACAGGTCAACATTGATGCAAGCCATTTCAGCTTTTCATTTTTAATTAATTTGGAAAAATTTCAAAAAACATGTTTTCACTTTGTCATGATGGGGTATTTTGTGTAGGTCGGTGACAATTAAAAAAAAATTTAATCCATTTTAAATTCACGCTGTAACAGAACAAATTGTAACACAAATTCAAGCTGTAACACAAAATGTGACAAAAGTCGAGGGGTGTGAATACTTTCTGAAGGCGCTGTAATGGAACGTGTGATGGGAGTTGTAAATATGTGATAATGCTCAATACATTAAATCCTCTGGCAAGAAGAATTTGATCAGTGATGATGCATTGATGCGTTGACCAACTGTGGACTGGACACGACTGAGGTTGTGGATCTAATGATGTAGATAATCTACTGATGTGGATCCGTGACCAAGGTTGTGGATCCGCCATTTGGAGAGGTTCTGGACTGAAAGGATGGAAACCTCAAGGAAGAACGGTGCCCAGCTGATCATCCATGTGGTCAGGAAACCATTCAATTGCTTATGGCTCAAGGTTCTCACTTTAAGTAAGGGAACCATGTTTCGAGGTTTACAGTTTAAATGAAGTTGAATATAGGATGTTGAGAAATTAACGTCACTTACAGCAATCCTTGAAATTAATGACATCATTATCGGCATATAACCGACCTTTGCATTGCTATTGAAATTGATATAAATCACATCACCTTCATAACCATTGTTGCTGCTGATATCTGTATATAACACGAGCAAAAACCACTTCTGCTTTGCTGCGAAGCTCCGTGTTGAATTAGTTGGTTTTGAACGTCTGTTTAAAATGAGTGAAATAAAACATTTTGAAAATATCGAATTATTCTCACTCAGATTTCAACATCACAGTAAAATTGTTTAAACTTTATTTTTAGAAGACGATTTGTAATACCAGCTACCCCTGGGGGTACTATATGATGTACATCTACAGAAAGAGAATTGGGGTCTTACCCCCCACCTTGAACACCCTCCCCCAGATATGCTACCCTAACAGAAACCATATTTGGGGTACCCTTCGGCAGCATGCAGAATTTGGTTGGATTTGGTGAAGTGAGTTTTTAGTTTTTGAAGCAAAAATAAACAAGAAAAAGAGCAACCAGAGATTGCAGACCCTCGCCAGGACTTGTTTTGTGTGTTGTTTGTGCGATGATTGTGTACATGTGTAGTACGTAAGTAATAAGAGAGACATAATTAGAACTGCCACTTCATAACTGACAAGGTACCAAGACGTCCCGCTTTGATCAGACACCTGACCCTGACCAATGCCGTTATTTATTATTATTCAATTGAATTCAGAATGGGATTAAAATAAATTTAATTCAGATCAAATGGAATACCAAATAGGTACAGTCCTACATCGGAGTCATCACAAGGAACCCAAACATGCAAAAAGCAAAGATGAAGTCATCAGGAGAAACCTGGATAGGATTCCGGTTTCAGCTGCTACTCCTCTACCCTCAAATTCATCCAGGCACAGCCAAGTGAGCATTATTCAAATAAATAAATAAACAAATAAATAAATAACCCCAATCAAAAAATTAAATAATTCTGGCTGCCAGACCATGTATCTGATCAAGTTGAAATTAAAAACCTGTATTCCCCATCACTTATAGCCTGGTGTTGGTGCAGTGGTTAGGGCAGCGGCTTGGGATCCAAAAGGTCCTGAGTTCAAGCCCCGTTGGGCCACTGAATTAATACACCAGGGGGTTGACTTAGCCTGTCATCCTTCCGAGGTCGGCGAAATGAGTACCAGTATACTGGGCCGGTGTATACCCCGGTTAAAATAGGTGTACCATATCCCTGTGTCGTAAGAGGCGACCAGGGTTGCGTCAGGAAGGGCATCCAGCGTAAAACATGTGCCAAATCTCTATGCGGATCATACGGATGATCTGCTGTGGCGACCCCTAATGGGAGCAGCCGAAAGAAGAAGAAGAAGAAGAATTCCCCATCACTTCTAGATCACAATTGTGACGTTTCACGTCGATTGATTAAGCAGTTGCAGAGAAAACATTTTTTGATATTTTCTTAAATCTAATATGGCTGCCAAACCATGTGACATCAATTATTCCTGAACAACCTTGGACACGAATTCCTTGGTGAATATTTGTGTGAAGTTTCCGCTCGATATGTCCAGCTGCTCTGGAGAAG
>NC_140976.1:42385867-42388367 GCF_056783735.1 Eptatretus burgeri
CAGCTGATCTCTCTCACGGTCCAGCACACAAATCCCGGCCTGGCCTGTTCTCCAGACAAAGCCCCAGTCGAGGTCCGAGTTCCACAGGCGGATCGACAAACGTGTCGCACCGTTGGTGTCAGCAGGGACCGTCCGAAGGTCCGGCATCTCCTCTCCGGCCTTCCCACCTCGAAGCCCGACTCCCGATTCGTCCCCCCAGTGCCTCTCTCGGTCGAATCACTGACATGCAGGTCGGTTCAGCGTCTCTCCCTTCAACACACATCGCGCCTCGAGAGCGGCTGTTTTCACACACAACACTCCTTTTGGTCCTTTCTCTTTCCTCTCTCGCCTCGACACGTGAGCTCCTTTGACACACGTCTGTCTCGGCGACTCCCTAACCAAAGGCTCCTCCCCTTCACGTCACTTCCTGTCCAGGCCACACCCCTCGCTGTAGGCCACTCCTCTCAGCCAACTGGGAGGGGCCTATTCCAGAATGAGGAAGGAATAATAGCGATCTCTCGTTTCACCACCATAGCACGAACACAAAAACAATCTGTTACACCTCCCGACACACACATATTGTTGCGAATTCGCGACGCCGGCGTGCGAACGGCCACGTAACTCGAATCGCGGAACGTCGCCCACCGGACGGACAATTCCGTCGTGACCCTCTCGGACTAACGCCGGGAACTAGTCATGGGTGGGCCTTTCGGCCTCACCACGATCGTGCCAATCGGCCCCCCGCGTGGGATAGGGTTGTTCGCCAAATTCGACCTACCTAAGTACCCGCACGGAGGGTAGACCGGGCGATCGCACCTCGCCGCAGGTCGACTTCGGACACGGGCCACTTTAAGCGGCCCGTTCCGTAGTATCGGGATCACCGAGCGGTGTTATCGTCAACCTCGACAGTTCCGATTAATTATCGGGCGTATTTAGCCCACTACCAACCCTTTACGTGAAGTAAGATGGGGATTCAATTAAAGAAAAGACGAAGCGAAACAGGAAAAACAGTTCAACATAATGCACATTTATTCCGCGGCACACGAAGAGCACACATATACAATTACAACAATTATGCACCAAAAGCAAATGTAACAAAAAAAACACAATGCAGATCTACTACCGACTACGTGAGCACACGGCAACACTTACACAGTTTTACTTTACAGACGGCGCCGACAACACATATACTCCAAAGCAAAAGAAAAGGGCCACCCTCAAATACAAGGGGGCAGACGGGGCCTGGGGCGCGAGACCGCGTGGAGCCTACCCGTCTTGTGATGAGCGGCAAAAAGGTGGCGGTGCCCCGACTCCACGCTCCTCCGCGGGTTTCGTTGGCACTGCTTGGAATGGGGTGGGAACGGGGCCCCCTTTTCGCACTATCTCAGCGCGGGGGGGGGAAACAGGGGGGGTTGTTGATGCTCTGGGGAAAGAGGATAGCTGGCTTGCTTGGGTCCCGCGACGAGCGACCTCGATCCCGGCTTCCCCTCTCTGCAGCTCCCCGACAGACTCCGAACCCCGACAGACCGACTCTCCTCCAGACCCGTCTTGACTGCTGGTGCCACACTTCGCCGCCGCCACACCTCTCCAACTCGCCCGAGCCCGAAACAGAAACTGACTGAATTCGCCCCGCGCTCGGCGCTTTATAGTGCGGCAGGAGAAACCATATGCAAATTTCCGGATCAGGATGGGCTCGGGGGCGGAGCCACGCTCGCCTATTGGACGGAGGAAAAGTGGGCGTGAACCTCCCCTGATCCTCGAATTTGCATATATCGATTCTACTCTGACGCGCCTGGAGGCGGGGCCAAATCGCCCTGCGCTTAATGATTGGAGGGATCGGAAGTGGGCGTGTATCATTCCTGATCCGACTTTTCCTCGGAAAGGCCGCTTTTTGCACCCGCGGCTCAGCGCGCGTCCCGCACGAGGCCAGGACAGCCTGACGCTCGGTGCCCACAAGCGGTGCGGGAATGGCGGTAGAAGGAGGAGAGGCGAAGGTGGTGGAGGGTCTAAAGTGGCGGTTCCTGGCCAAGGTGACGCTTGGAATGGCGGTGCTGCGATGGTTGCGAGAGCGGGTTGCGAAGGTAAAGGTCGTGGCTGTTGGCGTTGTTGTTGTTAAGCGGCGTTGCGGTTGGTGGTTGTTGTGTGATGGCGGTTGAGACGTGGTTGGTTCAAAATAAAGATAGAACAGAAAAACGGCTATCTTAAAGGGTCGCAGCCCGAATGAATCACATTTATTCCCTCTAAACAACGGGTTTGGGCTAACTACACATGTACTTACAGAGATATCTCACCTACGGGACCTGAATGGTGGTTTGCGAATTTCCTCAACCACAACAATATCGTCCCTTTTACCACATAACCTATCTATACATGAATTTAATGGAGGAACTGAGCTAATTCTATATTTAGTATTCCCGTAACTATATATATATATATATATATATATATATATATATATATATATATATATATATATATATATATATATATATATATATATATTGTTGCGGTTCTCAGAACC
>NC_140976.1:42398367-42535867 GCF_056783735.1 Eptatretus burgeri
CGCTTACAGGGGAATTCGCGCATTGCGTTCATCCAAGCCCATCCCTCGGAGCACTGCAGTTAGAGCAGAGAGTGGTGGGCTCTTAACAGAGGAGTCTGAAGTGAAGGCCCGCTGGGCCGGTTACTTTGAGCGGTTGTACCAGGCTGATCCACCAGCTGTCGAGTTGGACGTCAATGGTGTTACAATCCCTGTTGCTGACCCTCCAATCGATTGTGGTCCACCTTCGCTTGTGGAAACATGGGCTGTGGTGAACCGGTTGAAACAGGGTAAAGCTCCAGGGATCTGTGGCATCCATGCTGAACTTCAAGGCTGGTGGAAATGCTGCACTCGTGTTGTTGCATGCAGTTTTGTGCTCTGCCTGGAACACAGGCATCATCCCAACTGATTGGAAGAGGGGCCTTGTTGTCCCTCTCTGGAAAGGGCAGGGTGATCGCCAAGACTGCAACAACTACCGAGGGGTGACGCTGCTCTCAGTGCCGGGCAAGGTCTTTGCTCGGATAATTCTTGATAGGGTTCACCACCATCTGCTTGAGCACCAGCGTCCAAAGCAGTCAGGCTTTACACCAAAGAGGTCAACGATTGACTGTAACCTTGCTCTTCGTGTCCTCACCGAAAGCAGACGAGAGTTTCGGCAGGGGCTGCTTGCAGCCTCTGTTGATCTCTGTAAAGCGTTCGATTCAGTGAATCGGGATGTCCTCTGGACGATTCTTGGTCTTCGTGGGTGCCACCAAAACTGATCGATCTGATGTCTGTACTCTACTCTTGTACTGAGAGTGCTGTGAAGTGTGGTGGTACCATCTCTGACTAATTTCCAGTTGTTACTGGAGTTCGTCAGGGGTGTGTACTGGCCCCCACACTTTTCAGCACTTGTATGGACTGGATTTTAGGGAGGATGTCGGAAAGATCAAGCTGCGGTGCATCGTTTGGGAATGTCAAGATCTCGGACCTTGATTTTGCAGATGATGTAGTCATCTTTGCGGAGACTTTCAATATCCTTTTGGGGGCCCTCAAGGTGCTGAATGAGGAGTCTGAGCCGCTGGGATTACGGGTTTCTTGGGTCAAAACTAAGATCCAGGCTTTCAATGACATCTTGGATGCTGCTGTCCTGTCTGTGTCTGTTTGTGGTGAGGATGTTGAGGTCGTGGAGAGATTCACTTACCTTGGCAGTGATATTCATGTCTCTGCTGGCTGTGAGTCAGAGGTCAATAGACGTCTGGGTCGGGCCTGGGGAGTCATGGATTTACTGGATCGTGGGGTGTTGCGCTGCCAGTACCTGTGCGGGACGACGAAAGTCCGAGTCTTCAGGTCATTGGTGCTTCCAGTCTTGCTCTATGGATGCGAGACTTGGACTCTGACCAAGGATCTGAGACAGAGACTTAAATCCTTTGGTACCAGGTCTCTTCGGAGAATCCTTGGCTATCGCTGGTCAGATTTTGTGTCCAACGAGCGGTTGCTGAGAGAGACTCGGATGAGATTTGTTACCTGCATGGTCCGTGAGCGTCAGTTGCGGCTGTATGGACATGTGGCTCATTTTCCTGACGCTGATCCTGCTCACCAGATTCTCTCAGCGAGGGAGACTCGTGAGTGGAGGAGGCCAATTGGCCGACCACGTGCCTCGTGGTTGCAGCAGGTTGACCAGCATCTCAAGGAGATGGGGATGGGCCTGGCATTTGCCTGGGGGAAGGCCAGACGGAGGCCCCTGGAGTACCGGCGGAAAGTGGACGCAGCGACGCGCTGTTCAGGCACATGCTCCCATACCTGACCTGACCTTATCAAACCAATGGGAGACCAAACGTGCTTTGTGGATGGGGACATTGGGGGGTTTTTATGGCCTCTACCTTTTTTATTCGAAAAAAAATTATACCCACACCGGAGTTATTATTCCAATTAACGAACAGCACACCAGACCAACACACAGATGGTGAGAAGTTTTTCTATGTTAGAATAAATCAATCAATTAAAATAAATGAGATCAACAGGGAAGGGCAAAATAATGCGTATTACAATGATTGTACTACACACTTAGGATTACAGGAACCCTCATGCTCACCAAACCTTGACCGGCATATTCTGCTATCTTATCTCGTTCACATGGCAGATAGGGAATAACAAGAAGAAGACTCCAATAACCTGACTTCCAGAAGATGCTTATGTGAGGTCCTCCAAGAAATCTGCTCGAGGGAGCTAGCAATGACAGAGTTCTTAATGGCAAAGACAGGTCTGGCAGTCACTTCCTGGGCCCCATGGCCTCTTCACACGCACACACACACACACGCACACACACACCATTGTGCTGCTCTCTGGGCTTCCTCCACAGCACATCTCTTTCTTCCTGCCACACACCACACCCACCCAAACTTTATCAATCGTACAACATGCTGCACCCTGTACAGCCAGCGCTCCACCCCCCCATATTCACCCCCCTCCCCCCCCCCCAATCATGGCTTATTTGGCGCTCCCCACGAACCTTAGTGCCATGATATGCCTACTGCCAGCAAGCGGTGGCAGTCTCTATCTCAGCGTTTAGCCGTGAGGTGTACCAGGGTCATCCTGGCAGGGGATATGCTTGGCTTGTGGAGCTGGACCAACAGTTCGTTCGAAGGAAAACACAGATGACAAAGGAATGGTTCAAGAGCTTAAGAAGAGGAGGCAAGGAAAGTGGAGGCTTAGACACATGAGGGGAAGAGGAACACAATTCTCATATCCTGAATGAATTTCAACACGTGACCTATCGTTTTCACACAGATACCATACTCTTGCACGAAACATGTACTGATGGCATAACTAGGCCACATTGTTATGGAGCCGAAGTTTCGGTGGCGATAAAAGATCACTAGGTGGAGCAGTAGAGTCGTTTCCACCAAACACCCAGAATTTAGGTCGTGATTCGGACAACTCCGAAAGGTCACGGGTCACTGAGAGGACCGTGGTTGCCAATATTTTCGACAGCGTGAGCTAAGGTCCACTTGTCTAACTCCAATTTACCAAAGTACTCATGCCGTCCAACTCCGGGGAAACCACACCCTCGGCCGACTTTGTCCGAATCGAGTCGCCATCACCGACTCAGATCTGGCGTAACCGAGCGGAATTACCAAAGCCGCGCCGGACCCAATTAACAATTTACCGGCCCGAACGGCCTTACTAATTCTCAACACGCACCAGGCCAAACCAATGAAGAAAACACAAAAACGAGCTGATACATTCAACAAATGGATATCTATATATATATAAAGTTGAAAGTGTGTGTGTGTTTCTCTCTGACCAATGCACGCGAAAAGTACTGGACTGATCCTCACCAAACTTCACATGCTGACAGAACATGTACCCGGGAGTGTCCTGATGTAAAAGAATTGTACTTCCGACTTCCGGTTTCCGAATTATGACGTCATCATCTGATTTCGTAACGTTAATTTTTCAAGTTCATCCGATTGCCATGGGGCCAACGCCATATACAATAAATCTAACATGTGATTTTAAGTTTTTGTTTGTTTGTTTGTCTGCACGCGCTAATCTCCTGAAAGGTGAAAGATAGGAGCTAACCACTGCAACAAAAAATGTCGGGATGGGCCCCGGGAAGGTTATCGGCTATGTGGCAAGGCCCCTCGGCCGGGGGGGGGGGAGGGGGGAAGGGGGTGCGTTTCCCCCTCACCAACCCCCTTAGCCTATGACTGCCATGGCCCAATAGGAAACTGATACTGTGCTCGAGTCAGACATATGTATTGTTGTGGTTGACGAAATTCGCAAACCACCATTCAGGTCCCGTAGGTGAGATATCTCTGTAAGTATATGTGTAGTTAGGCCCAAACCCGTTGTTTAGAGGGAATAAATGTCATTCATTCGGGCTGCGACCCTTTTAGATAGCCGTTTTTCTTTTACTATCTTTATTTTGGACCAGCCGCCATTACTACCACCACAACCACCACCAACCACGTCTCAACAGCCATCACACAACAACCACCAACCGCAACGCCGCTTCACAACAACAGCCACGACCCTTGCCGTCACATCTCGCTCTCGCAACCATCGCATCACCGCCAGTGCTTTATAGTGCGACAGGAGAAATCATATGCAGATTTTTGGATCAGGAATCGCTCGGGGGCGGAGCCACGCTCCCCATTGGACAGAGGAAAAGTGGGCGTGAATGATTCTTGATCCGCGAATCTGCATATAGCGATTATACTCCGACGCACCTGGAGGCGGGGCCAAATCGCCCCACGCTCGCTGATAGGACGGAACAGAAGTGGGCGTGAATCGTTCTTGATCCGATTTCTCGGAAAGCCTGGTGTTTTTGCATCCGCTGCTCGGTGCGCGCCCTGTACGAGTCCAGGATCGGTGCCCACAAGCGGCGCGGGAATGGCGGTGATGCGATGGTTGCGAGAGCGAGATGTGACGGCAAGGGTCGTGGCTGTTGTTGTGAAGCGGCGTTGCGGTTGGTGGTTGTTGTGTGATGGCTGTTGAAACGTGGTTGGTGGTGGTTGTGGTTGGTAGTAATGGCGGCTGGTCCAAAATAAAGATAGTAAAAGAAAAACGGCTATCTAAAAGGGTCGCAGCCCGAATGAATGACATTTATTCCCTCTAAACAACGGGTTTGGGCCTAACTACACTTATACTTACAGAGATATCTCACCTACGGGACCTGAATGGTGGTTTGCGAATTTCATCAACCACAACACTACCCCCTCCCCTTTTTACAGACTCGTCCCGAGTCGTCAAATTTTCGTGTGCCATCATGTGTAGTTCTCCCCTAGTACATTTTACCTACGGATCCCTGAGTGCGACATTCATGGTATTCGTGTCCCCAAAATAAATAACCTGAGGGCTGAGTAACTACCTAAACAAACTCACTCACACGGACGACTTAAATAAAATTGCCGGCGCTAAGACAGACATGCCGGGGGCGCACTCATATGTACAGTACATCTTAACCTTCACTTACAAATTTTACACGAAACCATGGCCCAGGATCAATGGTCTCTGCAAAAAGAAAGCAGTTAGCAGGGAGCCAGGCTGCTCGCATGCAGTCTCTGACTCAACAATGCAGGTGACGGGGAACGTGGCCGGCTGCTCACTCGCAGTCCAAGGCCTTCCCTTTTTAACTGAACGCAGTGAACCACAACGGTGCATGGGCTGCACAAACGCAGTCTCCGTGCCAGCTCAAGTGGCACACGCAATGAACACAATGAATGGATGGATGAATGGATGGACGCAAACACGGTGCACGGGCCGCCACTGCAGGCCCGTGTTGTAGCTGCCAACAGGGCAGTTCTCGCAGCTTGCAAACTGTTGCTTTCTGATCCTGGCGCACATGGCAATGAACAGGGGGGGGGGCAAGCAAAAATTGAACGGGGCTGGTGAACAGGGGCAGTGGGCATGGCATAGGTGATCAGGCAAACACAGCCTGCAGAACAAGGCCGCTGCAGGCAAACACAGCCGGCAGATGAACTGGCCGGCACAGGCCTTGCAGAAAACAGCTGCAGACGATCCGGCCGGCACAGGCCTTGCAGCACAGCAGCTGCAGCCGATCCAGCCGGCACAGGCCTTGCAGCAAAACAACAGCTGCCGATGAAGTGGGCCGGCCTTTGCCTTGCAGCAACGCAGCCAGCAGATGAAGCTGGCCAGCCTTTGCCGTTCAGTGGAGGTTGGTGGAGGGAGTGCGATGGTGCTCGCCACTCGGAAGGCGGGCTCGGACCTACCCTACGGTCTCCCTCCCAACCTATCGCCTTTGCCTGTCACTGTCTATACCCACTCCCTTAATTTGTCAAACCCCAATTTAGCCCCAACTTTTTTTTTTTTGTTGTTTTTATTTTTACTTCCCCACTATAAATCTTCCCCTAACCCCCTTTACTGTCCTTGTTCGGCTAACCTATCCTGTCACCTCGCCTACTCCCAACCCCTACGTTCCCTTCCCGGAGGGGAACAAGGGAGAGCTAGCGTCCTGTGTCGAGGCCCAATCCAAGCCTCAGAATGGCCTCCCCAGACTTCAGCGATCTAAACCAAAGTGGGTCCAGTGGCCCACAACGAGAGCGAGGGGATGGATGGTGCGGAGGGGTACACTTCCTATTCTACCCTATCCATTTAACTGTTAAACTACCCCGGGGCTTTCAACAAGCGCCTCTCGCTTAAACTATCGGTTCTATAAACCCAGATTCCCGTCGCCTGTGTTAGTGTCCTTACAATTTCGGGCCTCGCCCCCCAATTTTCTCTCCGTGCCCTCACACGGTCTCATGGCTGGGACGCGTGGCTCCCCTTGGCAGGCACGACCCTCTGCCGATTCTCCCGCTATGGCAACCCCGGGCACTACACTGCCTCCGAGCCTACCAGCTCCCTAAACACCGGGGAGTGCCCCCCATGGCACCTCCTCTGAAACGCACACGTGGCAGGCTGGCTTCCCAGGCCCCTTTCCGAGGGTCACCCGTGCCCACAACACTGCCCACGCGGCTAATGGCGCCCCGGGCCCCCGCACCAAGCAGGCGCACCCGTGCCCACTACGCTATCCCGGCCCCCCATGGGCCCTTGGCCTACCACGGCCGACTAGCCTGGTGCCCGGGGTACCCACTCAGCGATACTCACCTTTCGCAGCCACGCTCCCAGCCCGTCAACAGGGCTCCTGCACCCCTCCAAATGGGTTTCGAGCCTACTTTCCCACCAACAACAAAACGACTTCCATATTTCAATTTAACTAACCCCCTAACTCACTCTACACTGACCCCGGGGTCTCTTGGGCGGGAGTCACTCCTCCCCCCAATCACTCATCGCACCATGCATTCCCCATTCGCTCCACTCACACAGACCCGCTGGCCTCACTCACTCACCAAGCACATGCTTCCACCTCACTCACCAACAACTCTTCAACACACACACCACTGAACTCTGCCATCCTTCTAACTACATCCCCTAACTAACTCGTGCTCCCACGTCATCCCTTAAACTATAGCATGTTCCTTTTAACACTACGTAGCTAAACTACGTCCCCTCTACACATTCACAAGTCTGTCTCTGTCTCCAAAATAATCCCATACTCCATTTTCCCAACCTAAATCTGACTACAATCCCTCTAACTCATCCATTCCACGGGCCCCATGAGGACTTACCCCTGCCCCCATGGAGCCGGTCTAGCTATGCTAACCCTTCCCCCTAACTAGTTTCCATCCTGTGCCCAAGTAAGGGGGTCTTCCACCCCTTGCCCGGGAATCCTGTGCACCCGAAAGTGAGGCTTGCTTTTTTTTTTTTACATGCGCAGCACCAGCGCGGCAACTCACAGCTCGCACACTTTGCACCTGCCCGTGACGTCATGCAGCTGCACGTGTACCTCGTCCCTCCTTGGACGGTACCATCCGGCAGGGATACCCCTCCTGCCGGATTCCAACCCCACGTGCAGCCATGACGTCACCGTGCGCATAAAAAAAACACAAGCCCCACGTCTCGAGGGGTTCCCCACGCGAACACATGTGCTTTGCCCGTTGGAGCTTAACACACACGATCGCGTGGAGAACCCGTCCGGTCCAAATCCGTAATCCTGCCTAAACTTTGTCCGTCGCGGGATCGGCAACATTCACCGCGCTCGTTTCCGGACCGGGACTTCACTCTCGCAAGCGAGCACATGGGGGCCTCGTGCGTTGCACAGCACGGACCTCGCGCTCGCTGCTGGGTGAACCCGGCACGGTCCCCGAAACAACTGCAGCCGCTACTCGGCTTTCTTTCCTCTGTCGCAGTCTCCGTCTCCATTCGACACACGCACACTTGCGTGTTACGACGCTAACACACCTCACCATTAAACTCACACCGGGAGACGCGGTTGCATGTTCACACATGCCGACCGACATCTCCCTCACATACAGCGACCTTGCACACGCTGTCTCTCTCACACTCACGGTCTCCCTTGCACTCGGCCGTTCACTCACGCATGCCACCTCCCTCGCACACGTGGCTCCACTCACTCGTGGCCTTCCACTCACTCGTGCCATTTCCCTCACACAAACCATACTACTCACACACGCGGGGGCACTCGCTCGCGGTGCCTCATCCACACACGGCGTGCTGGGAAGCACGATCTTCTGCACACTTACCACCACACCACTCACACACGGGGTCGCTTCCGCACACGGGGTCTTTGTCACCCACCCGGTCGCTCTCACACACGCCCTTGCACCCGCGCTATGCGTGCGTTGCAGCACGCATTTCGCCACACTCGTGAACACACACCTCGACACCACACACACCGGGACAACCACACTGGGGATTCGTGTCCCCACAAGGGTCTCCGGGGCCTCTATACCCCCCAAGCTCTCCGTGCACCCGTTCGCAGCACTCCTCCCCCCAACCTCGCAAAGCACGACCGAACCCACCTGGTCGTGATTTTCCTCAAGGGGGCATCCTCCCTCCCCTCGTTCCTGGAGGAGGCCATCCCGCTGCTCGCACTGGGTCTCCACCCAGTCCACCAGCTCACCCCCATTGTCCTCCACTACCTCCGTGTGTGTGTGTGTGCGTCTCTATCCCCGTCTTCATCGTGTAGTCTTCCCTCTATCGTTCCCATCTCCCGTGTCTCTGCCAACTCAGTCACCTCTTCACCCTTTACCTCCCTTGTCTCAACTATTATTTCCGTCTCTTCCCTTGTTATCTCCCTCGTGCACGTCTCCGTCACCCCAATTAGTTTTTCCCTCTCGGTCACCGTCACTTTTTCCGTCACGACCCTCGCCCAACACTTCTCCCGAATTACTTTGTCACCCGCCTCCACCGCGGGCCTGACAGCTCGTTCGCTCCCACACGTGGAGTCGCCATTTTAAGCTCCCCGGTTACTGCCTTCATGCCCGCCTGCAGGCTTCGGCCCATGTTCTGCGTCTCACCCCGCAGCTCTTTCATTTCTTCCTTCATGTTTGTTTCCATTTCGTTCATTTGTTGTGTATTCGCATCCATTTTTTCGTTCATGCCTTTTATTTCGTTTTTCATTTCATTTGTGTTTGCATCCATTTTCGTTTTCACTTCGTTCATTTGCTTGTTCATGCCTTTTATTTCGTTTTTCATTTCATTTGTGTTTGTATCCATCCTCGCTGTCATTGCCGCCAGCATGGCGCATAGCTGGGCCATGTCGGGTGCGCTTGGGTGAGCCGATTCGGCAAGGATCGGGGGGTTTTGGTGGAGAGGGGGAGGGGAGGTGTCATACACCGCGGCCGCCGCCGCACCTATTTCGGGCTCTGGGTTCAGTTGGGGGAGTTTGTGTTCCTGCACAACCAACATTTCCTGCACGGGGTTTTCATCCTGGACCATGGATTCTACACATTCTAAATCCATTTCTAATACCCCCGGCTCCCGCTCGCCTTGAGACGCCATCTTATTTCTCGTAAAAGGTTAATTTGAATCGCTCGTAATTTGGAGGGAATCGGGGGTCGCTCCTCTCACCCCTGGACCGATTCCCGTAAATTTAGCTGGAGACAGGAGAGCCCGTTTTCCCGCTCTCCGACACCAGTGCCGCGAGGAGGGGGATGGGTTTGTATCTCACGACCTGACATCAGTGTTGCGGATTCGCACCCGCCGGCGTGCGAGCGGCCACGTAACTCGAATCGCGGCACGTCGCCCACCGGACGGATAATCCCGTCGTGACCCTCTCGGACTAACGCCGGGAACTAGTCACGGGTGGGCCTTTCGGCCTCACCACGATCGTGCCAATTGGCCCCCCGCGTGGGATAGGGTTGCTCGCCAAATTCGACCTACCTAAGTACCCACACGGAGGGTAGACCGGGCGATCGCACCTCGCCGCAGGTCGACTTCGGACACGGGCCACTTTAAGCGACCCGTTCCGTACTATTGGGATAACCGAGCGGTGTTATCGTCAACATCGACGGTTCGATTAATTATTGGGCGTATTTAGCCCACGACCAACCCTTTACGTGAAGTAAGATGGAGATTCAATAAAAGAAAAGACGAAGCGAAACGGGAAAAACAGTTCAACATAAAGCACATTTATTCCGCGGCAAACGGAAAGCACACATATACAATTATACACCAAAAGCAAATGTAAAAGTGCCACGACAATTCTGCACAAAAAGCAAATGTAACAATGCAGATCTACTACCGACTACCGAGCACACGGCAACTATGAGCTCATTTGCGGCTCATCACCAGACGGGTAGGCTCGACGCGGTCTCGGCCCCATGCCCGTCTGCCCCCCCTCATCGTTGAGGGTGGTCCCTTTTTCTTTTGCTTTGAGTATATGTGTTGTCGGCGCCGTCTGTGAAGTAAAACTGCATAAGTGTTGCCGTGTGCTCGGTAGTCGGTAGTAGATCTGCATTGTGTTTCTCTTTTACATTTGCTTTTGGTGTATAATTGTATATGTGTGCTTTCCGTTTGCCGCGGAATAAATGTGCTTTATGTTGAACTGTTTTTCCCGTTTCGCTTCGTCTTTTCATTTATTGAATCTCCATCTTACTTCACGTAAAGGGTTGGTCGTGGGCTAAATACGCCCAATAATTAATCGAACCGTCGAGGTTGACGATAACACCGCTCGGTTATCCCGATAGTACGGAACGGGTCGCTTAAAGTGGCCCGTGTCCGAAGTCGACCTGCGGCGAGGTGCGATCGCCCGGTCTACCCTCCGTGTGGGTACTTAGGTAGGTCGAATTTGGCGAGCAACCCTATCCCACGCGGGGGGCCGATTGGCACGATCGTGGTGAGGCCGAAAGGCCCACCCGTGACTAGTTCCCGGCGTTAGTCCAAGAGGGTTACGACGGGATTGTCCGTCCGGTGGGCGACGTGCCGCGATTCGAGTTACGTGGCCGCTCGCACGCCGGCGGGCGCGAATCCGCAACAATATACACACACACACACACCTAAAAGAAGTGGTGGCTGACGCCTTTATTTAGGCCTTCAGCTCAGAGGATAATGGAGCTGAGGGCCAGGGTCTAACTTGGACCTGTACGCCTTGTGCGGTCTTCAGGATGACTCGGTTCGGCGCCCGTCCTGGCCACCAAAACCTCGACTCCGTTCTCTCCGGCTACGACACACGACCCTTCCATCTCTGGCGGTGGATGGTCCCTCTCAAGCTCAATCCTCAGGAGGAGGAGGAGGAGGAATAAGACGTTCCAGACGGCAGTGGCAAGACCAGTCCGGGCCTTCGGAGACGAGCGCACCCGCAACACGAGTGCTCCAGCACGATGAGCGCTCCAGCAAGATCAGCTCCTTCCTTGCTTCTCACTCGCTTGCTCCTCTCTCCCTTCGCTTCTCCTCGCTGGCTGTCTGGCTCACTGCTCACTTTTTATGTGCTCTGGCGCTCAACCCTCCCTCCTCCCTCGGTGCGGGGAAAATCCCGGGGTGGGGGATTATCGTTCTTTTCTGCAGCATCCTTCCAACCGTCATTCTTGTTAACCTCCGCCATCGAAGATGGATGGAGGTTACTGTTTTCACCCCTGTCTGTTTGTTTATTTGTGAACAGTATTACGGAAAAAAACTCCTGGACGGATTTCGACGAAACTTGGTGGGGGGATTAGGTATGGTCCAAGGATCATGCCATTAGATTTTGGACTTGGTCCAAAAAAAAAAAAAAAACTTCGAAAATTTTGCAACTTTTTTTCAAAAAAATTTCGATTTCATTTGAAAAATCTTTGAATTTTTTTTTTTTGCATTTCTTCATGTTTTAAATGATTTCCAACCCCCCCCCAAAAAAATTAGAAATTTTGCAACTTTTTTTTCAAAAAAATTTCGATTTTATTTTTTTGGCATTTCTACATTCGCGTCAATCCAGTTTAGTTTATTCAATAGTGGTTCAGTCGAGTCTGATCCGTTTTGACCTGCAATGAATAGGATATCAGGTTCACTTAAGTGACCCAGCAGTATTGGCGGTGGAGGTTTTGCACTCTACAGAGTGCCCCCCCCTCTAACCGGGCGTCGTGGCGTGCGCCTGTAATCCGGCTACTCGGAGGCTTGGGTTGGAGGATCGCTTGAGGACGGGGCCTCTGCGCTGGGCCGCACGATGAGAGTGTGTAGGGCAGCCCGGAATCATGGCGAAACCCAATCCTTATCCCTGTGTCGTAAGAGGCGACCAGGGTTGCGTCAGGAAGGGCATCCGGCGTAAAACCTGTGCCAAATCAGTATGCGGATCATAACGGATGATCCGCTGTGGTGACCCCTAACGGGAGCAGCCGAAAGACGAACAACAACAGAGTGCCCCCCCTCTAGTTT
The DNA here is from genome assembly GCF_056783735.1 of Eptatretus burgeri. Taxonomy (NCBI): domain Eukaryota; kingdom Metazoa; phylum Chordata; class Myxini; order Myxiniformes; family Myxinidae; genus Eptatretus; species Eptatretus burgeri. Next base: position 42,410,539 of record NC_140976.1, read on the forward strand.
ACACTGCAAGAATCTCGGGGTGGGAGATGATAGTCCTCAGCTCGCAGCATCGTTCGAACCGTCATTGTTGTTGACGCTGCAAGAATCTTGGGGCAGGAGGGTTGTTGTTTTTCTCTGCAGAATCCCGATAAAACTCCTAACTATTAAAATAAATCACAGCGCATTTACATTGATTCTCCCACTAGACAAGGGAAGGAAGCTATCTATAAAACACATACTTACCGAAATAACTGAGCTATAGGAACCTGGATGTTGTGTGTGATAGTTTTCCAAATTCGCAACACTTTAACCTCAGCATTGCCCAGGTTAAAAAGGACATTGTAATACTGCACTGTACACATTTACATAGAGAATTTACGCACCCCTCTCCCCCCCTCCGTGAGAGCGTGGCCACATAACCTATGTTACCGCGCTCCTGACCGTGGCCACATAACTTGAGAGAAGGAGAGAGAGAGAGAGATGTTTGTATAAATTTACCTGCTTTCTGGTCAAAATAAGTTGTACTCTTCCCTCCAGGGAATGGCATTTATGTAAATGCACCTGCTTTACTTTGCTACTTCATATAAACTTACCTGATAAGAATTTTTGATTTTCTTTAATTTTGAATTCACCTGTTTTACTGCCACAAACAAAGTGTCTTTTACACCACCTTATCTAATGTCACATTAGTTATTCATGCCTGTTGTTTGTGTCCTTTATAACGTCCTTAAAGATAAAAAAAACAAAAAAAAAAAAAACTTTGTTTCCTGTTTGGAATGATTTTCTATTTTGTTTGACTGCCAACAGGCATGCAGAGCATAAAATAATAAGAATTAAAAAAATATTCTCACTGCACATGTGCAATCAGGAAGAATTCAAAGCCAAAGTAGTGTTAAATGGCAGGTTTGTTTTCCAATTCGTTTTGAAAATATAACATTCAATCGAAATTGTTGTTCCTAGATCATAAACTGATGGCTACAGAGACAGTCAGACATGAACCAATTGCTTAACCCAGCTTTTCGCTTCACATGTGCAGGGTAATAAATAGGGTGGTCCAAATCTCATTACTCACAGGTGACCTCAAGCTGATGCACTGTAGATCAGTCAGTGGTTGAGAAAAATAGGCTCATGTATGAGAGGCCACATAAATACATCATTCCATGAACCAAAATAAAACATCAAGGTCAACATCTCAAAATAATGAAGTTGTACAATGATGGCTTCAAACAGAAAGCAAAGACCAACTTTGAGTGGTCCATAACTCTTGTAAATGTCAATTTTTATGATATTTAAATTTATTTTTTCGATATATTGATACCATGTGCACCCTGAAGCTTCCAAAGTGGACATCAAACTGAGGTTGTGATGCTCATATACCGTGTCATAGCTCCAGACATTGAGGACCAATCGATGGGTGCTCCAAGAGAGGTTCCCAAACTTGAATCGCCGATTAGAATTGAATTGACATCACTTTGCTCAGGCTTAAATAAATAAACAAAAACGATAAAAAAAAGAAAATAAATTATTTTGCTTTATTTCTGAGTAGTTGACGCTTTACCATAAAACTGCACGTTAGTGACATAGCGGGTGTCTGCTCTTAACTACAAATGTGGGGCCATTTTTCTGGAAATTGGCATTTAAACACTGGGATACATTTCACACCACCATTACCCCTCTCCCCCACCCCTCCCATCTCATGTGTCTTTCCATTTTCATTTCCTGGGTCTACGGTATGCCTGTGTTCCATGAACCCAATTTAATCCCCAAGTTGGCTCGTGTTCCTGGCCGGTACCTTCTCAGCAATGACAACAGAAGACAGGGAGGACAAATCAAATAAGAGTACTTTGCGAGCCTTCTGGTGCTTGTCCCACAGGTTGTTATTCTCAGAAGACAAGACTTTTTCATCAAGTACCTCACCTTCTGTCCTCGTCATGCCATAAAGGTAATCAGGAAGCTTAGTATCTCTCCTTACTTATCATTGATGGCCATAATGGAAAGTAGCATTTTGATCGCTCTGTACATCGGCACACTACCTGCCAAAGATTTTTTTTTAAATTGCAATAAAGTTGGTGTGCTTGAAACACAAGGCTAACAATGGTGGACTGGATGTACTCATTTGAATCTTAAAGTTATAAGCACTCGGTGGGGGGTGAAAAATCGAACCAGGACAACACAGAATTAGATATACTGGAACATAATGGTTCACGTTATTCAAATATAATTTGCAACAAGTTTTTAGTAATCACAGCTTCATTTCTGGAGGTACTTTGAATAAGTTACAGTAACAGGCATTTCTGCAACACCATTTATTGATTGGGTAATTAAATGATGTGAATGTGTAATTATTTGCCAAGAGAATGTATAAAGAGAAAGAAATATATATATATTTATAAAGCAGACCGACAAAATATATCGATTGACTGAACCCAATACAATGTCAGAATATGGTCACCTTCATTTGGAACCTCAATGTCTGGAAAAAGATATACAAAAAGAAAAAGAAGACAAAATGTCTGTTGAGTATTGGCATCAGAATTCCTCTTTGGATTATTAAGAACAAACACCAATGTGCCAGACCAAGAAAAGGCCAATTCCAGAACGAGGGCAAAATAGCATTCCCGATTACAAAACTGTATGAGAAGAATGAAGCACAACTATCACCACAATGAGAGGACAACGGACAAAGGATTTGAGATTCCAATGCAACAACAAAAATAAAAAAGTTGTTTATTAGATTCCTGAATTACGAGTCCAGTTCTCAACACCTCAAACAATGCCAACACACGAATGGACACCCACCCACCCCAACGAGCATTCCCTACGTCGCGTGACAGCCCAGTTTAAAGTTAACGTTTGAATGGATTTTTTCACTGAATTATCCATCTATTCGCCATTACATCGCCAGAAGGAGCTCAAGTGGTCATTAGAAATCCAGCTGTTCAGCTTCACTCTCGCTTCGCCGTGCCTCGTACAGCTTCGCCACTTCGTCCACCTTCTTCTGGAGATACACTGTGGAATTGAGCAATGGTTAATCAAAATTAACAAGGCACGGTACCCAATAAGCACATCTCAATACGACACGCGGGCGCCAGAGCTTTCTCAGCTTGCAATACCGGCATTCTGATCGATCCACTGTAAGGATCCCATGTGCGCATTGAGGATTTTACAGATCTGCTGCAGCTGTTGGTGTACAAGAACAGAGGGGAGGAAATTGCAAGGGAGTGTTAGAAACGACACACAAGTGGACCTCAAAGCCATGCCATGCAAGGGAAATGTGTGGGGTTGTCACAATAATTACGATTACTTAAGTAACACCATGATCATTGTTGGTACGTCGTTTTTCCTGAAAACAAATAACCAAAGAAGAAAATCTCATATTTGAAATTGAATGATACTTGGTTTCATGCTGTGTACCTCATCATCGTTCACACGAAAATAGAGAAGTGAGAATTTAACAACATGCTAAAATATTTGACTTTTTCATTATAATTACAGTACCAGATGGCACAAAAAAAAAATGCACATGCCATACACATACAATTACCAGTAGGGCCGTAGTGAGTAGCAAGCAAAGCGCGAGGCCAGCACGCATAGCGAAGTCTATGCGGTTCGCCACTATCGCACTGTACTTCAGCGTCCAAAATCCAAGGTAAAATGCTTCATCATTCGAAGCCCATTTCAAAAGCAGACAAACTTCAATGTTTCCCAAAAACCTGCAAGCTTGGTTAAAAGCAGGGCTTGATGCGCCGTCTGTCCATGCCACTCACGAGAAAATATTGAAAGCTGGTATGGGAGAATGTCTCCACAAGCTAGTATGGGACTGTGATGCTGAGGCTAGAGATGGGAATGAATAAAAATATCCAATGCTCCAGGAGACCATTAATTTACTAATCTCTGCATTCAAATTAACTGTTGATTTGAATGCTAAACTGTACTTTCCTGTTGTATTTTGCAATCCTTATTTCATCGACTCCGTACAGCGAGTGCTTTGTTGGTTCTGTATGATTTACATCAGGTTCGTAAACCTTAGTTTATAATGAAGTATTCTTTGATGCCTGCTTCTCTTCAGTTGTGGTTACACTGCAAGTTATTTCCTCCCGATATAAACGTTCACCGTGGTTTCACATGGTTATCATCGTTGAGATTGTCATGCGTCTTGTGCCTGCTCATCATAATTTTAAAAACTCATGGACACATTTTCATGTCATTCAGCGTGGACATTTCCACATTTACAGAGACTTGTGTCTGTAAATCGCTCTCCTTGTAATGGATTTTATTTTTTTTGTGAGAATGAATTAATCTTGCACTGTACTTAAGTAGCCCACATCACGCTTCGCTATTGTGCTTCAGCATGCGTAAACATGCGCATTCTCCACCTCCATGGGAAAAATAGTGTGCAAATCAAAAGTGCTTATGCAGAGCAGAAGTGGAAAAAGGGGGTTTTCTGGAACAATTTTCGCTCGTTTTCAGTGGTGAATGTGACCAAGATACAAACTTTAAATAAAAAATATTTTTAAAATGTATCATTAAATTTCTTTGCAAACTTCTGAGTTCAGAGCCGATCTGGGACCCGGGAAACTTCTGGCAAAATTACCGAGTCAGCTCCGAACCGAGGTTTTGCTCCCGAGTCCCAGCACTAGAGCTGCTGTGCTGCGATGTGGTTCCCCCTGTAGGTTAGATAAATAATTTGTAATATGTTGAGGGTGCCGTCGATAGCTCGTCTACGATTTGCAAAGGACACCGTGGGATCTTTCACGTCCACCAACTAATGCTGGCAGACGGGACGCCCAGTTGTAAAAAAATTATTGTATCACTCGTTCTGCCTTTGTATGGGAGTGCATACTCGTATGTATATATGGAGATTAGAAAGCCCAACAGAAATAACCAATATGGGCAATGAGACCCAGCCTTCATTCTCCTCGATAATAATGTCACCTACATCTGCAAACAGGGAAGATCGGTGAATGGATGAGTGAACTAAGAAAAAAGAAAGAAATGAAGGGAGAAATGACGAGTGAAAGAAGAGAGCAGGGAGGTTCCCAAGAGATAAGACTAAAGGGAAGGGGAAAAAAGATTTATCGGACATGGGAAGCAGTGGGGGAAATCAAAGAATCCTGCCATTTGGTGCCACAGCAAGTACATGTGTAGCCTTCATTTGCAGTCATACAAGGACAACCAAATGTTCTCCAGGATGAAAAATAAAGGCATCATCATCAACATGCTACTTCAGTGCAAATTAAAAGGGATCAAAGCATACCGGGTCTGCAGTTTCTCCCGGGCCGCTGGAGGTGTTCAGGTGATCGATGACTTCCTTCAGGTCCTGTGACATGCGCTTCAGCTGTGCATCAATATTCTCTGCCAACTTGTACCTGTGAAAAAAATGTTCAAGAACAGCAAAGTGTGGCAATTTTTTTGGAGGTAAGCAAAACAATGGAGAACGTAAAACGTAACAAGGACTCATCCCTCAAAGGTTCAATTGTACTCTTCCCTCCAGGGATTCAAAGCAAGCACGGTGTGCCACCACCAACACGTCATCCCCTAAACCCCTACATGCAATGTTTTCTACCACCATCAACCCTAACCAACTCGACACACGTTTTATATCGCTGATCCCCGATCTCCTATCCCCTACCCCTCTCTTGTATTGTTAGTTTATTATCTTGCTCGTGTCGTCCTCTGCCACCTCACTCTTCTATGAGCCTCAATTTTGTATACAACAAAACAAAAATAAAATAAAAAGAGAAGTAAAGGATCCTACAAATGGAAGAGAGAATTGTGAGAATATTATGAAGAGAGTGTTGTAAGGTATGGGATGCAACATACGTGCGTTCCCTTTCTTCATTGGTCGGTTGCTGGTATATTGAAGAGCTCTGTTCTTTGACTGCCTCTTCCAATGGATTGAGCAGCTCCTCGAGCTCCCGCTGCTGTCCCAAGATAAAATCCAGCTCCTGGTCCAGCCTGGAACCAAAGGAGGTGCGCGTTGGTAGCCCTAACATCACAAATACAGTTCCAACAGTCTTGAATAAATTAAATAACGATTCAAAAATAAAATAAAATAATAATATACCGTTTCTGGTCCAACTTGACTTTTTCAACCTCTTTGTGTAGAGCCGTAATCTAAAAAGGAAGGCATAAAAGGAGAAATTAAAACTATTTATACAAATTCAAACAATCATCAACCATTATGGATATAATTACATTTCCTTTCTTCCTTGCAACCTCTAATCAGAAGATAATTTTCCAAGTGAAGACTTCCTTTTATACAATTTATGCCGCTGTATGCAAAGGTTATGATTTCAGTGCATGCGAGGCAAATTCAATTCATCAAAATAGATAATAATGTTGCAAATGGAACACACACACACACACACACACACACACACACACACACACACACACACACACACACACACACACACACACACACACACACACACACACGTCAACAGCATGGATGAGTTACAAGAAGCCATTTCATCACGTCCAACAGTCAGAGATAATAAAGTGCATGGAGATGTCGAAAAATGACCTCGAAACAACAAGGTTTTCCCTCGTATACCTTGTCTAACGTATTTTCAACCACGTCCAAACTTTGATAAACAACAAAACGAGATTATGGTCATACAATTTTATGCTAAGAAATGCAATTGTTTGATGCAGAGGTCAAAAAACAGAAACAAGTGATGTGCAAAGTTAGTTGGCCTGTATGAGTTTGTGTGACGTGTTAAACGCATGAGAGCACATTAAGAAATCAAGGCATAGCCTAAAAGGAAGTTATCTTTCATTACAAGCGTAATACAAAGAGGACCGTGAGTGTACTTACAACTTTTAAAGCAAAATATCTGGGTGATTGCCAAATCACATGCATGGTCTCATTATTTACCAATTTGGCTAATATACAATGACAGCCTTGATTTATACCAGGAATCAAAAACATAAAATAACTAGAAGGGCACTCAGTCGAGCACAAATGCCTCCGCCACGTATTGCCTGATCCATGAGAATGTATCGGGCCCAATGCATTTTTGAAATATCATACTGTACAGCACAATATCGTTTTTGGCCCAAATGCTCAATGGTGAAGAATCACTTGAAAAATTAAATAATTATCGTATCCAGATCCGGATTTGGATCTTCATCAAAATCAAATCAATTCGTCCTTGCCACACACACCCAACGTGTCCACAAGTTTCGTCCAAATCCATCCACAACTTTTTGAGATATCCTACACACAGACAGACAAACAGAAAGGGGGTGAAAACATTACGTCCTTCACCTTCGATGGTGAAGGTAACAAATATTATGCTAGATAAAGTTTTTGGCCCTATCTCGATGGTGAAGGATCACTTTAAAAATGAATTAATTCTCATATCCAGATCCGGATCCGGATCTTCACCAAAATTGAATCAATTCTTCCTTGACACAAACACAAGCTGTCGACAGTTTCATCCAAATCCATCCACAACTTTTTGAGGTATCCTGTTGTATATCGGTTTAGCCATATCTCTCAATGGTGAAGAATCACTTTAAAAATTCTAGTAGTCGGATCCAGATCAGGATATTCACCAATATCTAATCAGTTCGTCCTTGTCACACCAAACCTGTCCAGAAAATTCCATCCGAATACATTCACAACTTTTTGAGATATCCTGCTCTCGCACACAAAAAAAAAAAAGACAAAAAAAAAAAAGGACAGACAGACAAACAGTCAGACACGGGTGAAAACAACCTCCGTCCACCTCCGGTGGTGGAGGTAATAAATAAAACGATGCAATCCAGTACCAATAGCTGGACCAAAATAGTGAACCAATTGTTCACCATGAACAATTAAATCAAACTCTCAAATTCAAAACGATTCAGAAAAATTTGCAGTGCATTTCATTTAAAACTAAATACATTTATAAATTACCACGTTTATAAATAAATCTCAAAAGTATCACATCAGAGATGACCTCATGCAATATTGTAATGACTACAAGCACGTTTTTAATCAATATTCAGAGAGATCAAGCTTGTAATTTAATTGAGGTAACATCCTAATTGGAGGTAACGTCACAGAACTCAATGTACTCCATTTAACAATTTTCTGAATTCACAATTGCAGACATATTTATATTCTTCCTTGTTTTTCAATTTTTTTTAGAAAGACTTCTTTAAAACCTTCTTTCCAAGTTCATCTCCAAATTCAACCTTCTTCATGACCAACAGTTCGGCTTTAGATCTAAACATTCAACTGACATGACTGTTGTGCAATCAGTTGATAAACTCACCGATGTGGTTTGCAACAAAACATCCACGACGAGCGTTTTTATTGATGTCAAAAGCTTTCAACACAATTGACCATGGTATAGTATTCTCCTTTCCAAGCTTCAATTTTATGGTATCACGGGTACTACCCTGCAATGGTTTGCTTCTTATCTCAAGTCACCGTCAACAATTCATGACTGTTAATAAGTGCGATTCCAGTTGGAAACCATTCTACATGGTGTTCCACAGGGCTCTATCCTTGATGCTCTCCATTTTCTACTGTATATTAATGACTTGCGTTCTTCTTCTTCTTCCCTTTTACAATATATATTGTTTGCAGATAAGACAATTGTATGCTCCAATTCCAATTATGATTCCTTTGTCAATACTTTAAACTCCAAACTAAAAAAAGGTCTCCTCCTGGTTCAAAGCCAACAAACTTTCTTTAAACCAATAAAATCAAATACATGCTCCTCTCCAACTCGAAAAAGAAAAAAGAAAAAAAAATCTCTGATCAACACAAACTTGATTGAAATTGATAATATCCCCATCACCAAGGTTCAATCCGCTAAATTTTAGGAGTCATCATTCACGATAAAGTCACCTTGTCTGATCACATCTTTATCACGAAAACTTTTTCTCATAAAACAGGTGTTTTATCCAGATTATGTTAATTTCTACCCTTAATCATCACAATACTTGTTTTACCTTACCTCGTTTATGGAAATATTGTATGGGCATGCACCAGCAACAATAAGATTGTTGCTCAAAAAGAGAACCTTGAGGGTTTGTGCCTTCTCTCATCCTTGAGATCACACTGCACCTAACACCGACTTGATTATTTTAACAAATTGCACACATGGGGATATTCATGTATAATTATGTCCATAATCTACTTCCTTGCACTTTTTCCTCTAACTTCACCTCAATACGTAACGCACACACTTATCATACAATACCCTGTATCAATTTGTTCTTATCCGACACTTGCACATCATACTCCAAGAACACAATGAGATTTTAGGTCCTCGTCTTTGGAACACTATCCAGCCGTCCGTGAACAGATTCAAATCCTCCAACAACAAAAAAAAAATAAAAAAAAAATAAAAAAACTTACTCTTATCCCAATATGTACGTGGACAGTACAAAATACCCCCCTGATAATATTCAATCAATTCTTGTATTCCATTATTTTGTCCATCCTTGTGTTTGCTTTTGCTCATAATCATTTACTTATAGTTCTTGTCTGATAGTTTGTTGTCCAAGGCATTTCCCCACAAGCTTTAGCTTTCTGTAAATGCCTCTATACTCTGTCACACAAATGTGGATTATTTCTTTTTTTACTTACACTTGTACAGAGTATTGAAATAAACTTTGAAACATTGAAATTGTTGTGCGTCACATGATAACATAGCGAATTACTTACTCCAAGTTACACAGACCGATCGAGTCTCAGTCAGGACACTTACTATACCTTATCCCCATTTTCATGCATGACTCTGTCCCATGCGTTCACTTGCGTTGCTTGCACCAAGAACTGCTTCTCCTGCTCCTCGAGCTCTAGACTCCACTTGTTGATGATCTCCTCGAGCTGTCCATAAGTCATGCTCACTGCCCTTAAACACCACACGATATTCAAAGAAATCATCAATATCCATTCTTTTGAGAGGGAGCTGACATGACCTTTGTTTTCAAACAAAAATCAAGGTTCATGCAAGGGCAAAATAAATAAATACAAAAAAAATGGAGGGTTTACAGAACACCTTACCCTGTGCAGTCGAAACAGGACATGGGAAAGGTAATTTAAACTCTTGCCTTGCATTTCCGAACACCATCCATATTTCCCAAAAGCTGCCATTTTGTCTGAGACTTGATATTCCACAACAATGACAGCACGAGCGGCACATTTGATTGGTCAAGATGGCGTAAAATGGTGTAATATTTACTCCAAGTACTGTTGAACTGGAGGTTATTGGAAGGGCCAAGAAGGCGATTTGTGTTCTCATATTCATCAAGCATATTGTTGCAGATTCAGGGTGGCAGGGATCATGAGGAGGTTTCTCGAATCCTCCAAAATCGGCCAACAATCCTGCAAGCTGATGAGCCGCAAATCATTTTGCGGCGAGGCAGGAACCACGGACGCCATCGAAGACGTTCAATTCAGAAAGGGTCAGCGTCGAAATCCGCTTTAACTCTCCGGCAAATTAAACCCCCAGATAGAGTACTGTGTTCTCCACGTTCCACTGTGATAAATCAAAACGGCCAAGCGATACTGCAAGTGGAAAAGTTGGCGAATGGGCTGACCATAACGAAATGGTGTGGGTGAACTCCCTGTTACTATTCACACACTATGTTCAACCAATGGAAACTAACAATCAGTCAGTTTGGGAAACGGTTTATAGAGTTAGCAAGAAGCATGTATTTACAAGCAGTGTCACAGAAGAAAAGCTCTTACCCCTAGCACAGATCCCTTCGTATTCAGTTACTTGGTCACAGTTGTACAACACAGGTGCCTCAGTCATTCCGGGGAAACAAGTTAAGGAAGAGGATAGGGAGCTGGGTGTGTGCTGCCGCTCGCCACAGGGCGAATCCCCCTTACCTGTGGCTAATATTTTAAACCACCCATATTTACTCATGAAAACATGCCGAAGGTAAAATGCTGTGTACCAAACATACATTGGGACCACCGGGAGCACTCCCTCCTTACATTTTAATACGCCACCAACCAATCCTAAAATGCGGAGATTTTGAGCGAGCATGACTCGAAGAGAAATTTTTGATGCTGCCTCGTCAACTGGAACTGCAAACAGCAGGCCAAGAACAAACTCACTTGGGTAATGTGGAGTTTACGTTTGTCAAAGCGGTATATCGACGCTGAATCTGAAATGCTTGGTGTTACACCAACAGGTGAACATATTGTTCCGGCTGTGGAAATTCACAGAACACCATAAAGGTTCCTTATTCAGTTATTCCGGTAAGTCCGTGTTAAGTTAGATTTCCCCACCGTTGTTTAATGGGTTTTATTCGTGTCACAGGGCTGTGATCCTTTGAGGTAGGTTTTTCTTTTTCTATCGTTATTTTGAACCAACCACATCTCCACCACCATTACAAGAACCAACATCGCTCCCCTTAACCACAACGCCAACCACGATCGCCAACCACCTAACCACCTTCGCCGCTACGCCAGCTATCAATTCCCTTCTTCTCCATGGACACAGTACAATAATCTCTCCGCATTCAGTCAATAAACACGAGCAAAAGGAAGGAACTTGAGGGTGCGCGGTTTTTCCCGCCTAATATTCCCGCCTGTTTTTCTCCGCGCTTGGTGGGGGGAGGTGCGATCTGAGCAGAGGTTAAAGGTGAGAAAGGGTGGGGGCCTCTTTTTGGGGGAATGATTTCCTTGGACCTGAGCCAAAACTGACTTCCCCCATCCCCCGCACAGCGTGCGGGGAGGGGGGGGGCGAGAGGGCACGCCCCTCTTCGAGAAGTTTCTCGAAGAAGTTCGAAGGGAGGCGGAGCCGAAAACGGGGAGGAGCGAAGCACTGAGCCCCAGGAGATACAAGGCGGACAAGACGCGAGCTTCGTGGGGTGTCTTTGTCTTTTGTCTTGGTCTTTTTTTTCTTTCAAGCTGGTGTGGATCGGGGCTTTGGTGGTTTCGCCTTCTGGGGCGGACATCGAAGAGGTGCTGCCTTTCCCTCTGGGCGCAAAGTCGCAAGGGTTGTGCGTGGAGGACCAGCTCTGCCGTGCAGTCGGGAGGAGTGTGCCGAAGAGAGAGCTCGCCGACCGTCACACCACGAGGGTGCAGGTAACCAGCGTCAGTCTCGTGGGACCCATTCGGTCAGCCAAGTTCCACGCCATAAAGGCCCACGGGCCCAGTCTGACCCCCCTGTCTGTGGGGTGGTCTTTTCTCTTCTTTTGTGTGAATGATGTGGCGTCGTGTCCATAAGTAAAACTGCTTAAGTGCCTGTAAATGAGTATTGCTTTTATTCGGTCGTCGTGCTTTTCCTTTGCATACGTCACGTGATTGCTTTTGTTTGCCTTGCCTCATACATGTTGTAAGAAATAAATGTGCTTTGTTCAAATGTACCCCGTTCGTTGCGTCTTCTCCCTATTGGAAATGCCATCTTGCATCGTGGAATAAATAGTTGGGTTTTAAACACCCGTTCAATAGAATCGGATCCGGCGATAATACCCGCTCGGTTATCACTGCAGAACGGAACGGACCGCTAAAGCGGTTCGTGTCCCAAGCCGACCTGCGCAGGTACTTAGGTATATCAAATTCAGCGAGTGGCCTTATCTTGCGTGGGTAGACAATTGGCTCGGCCGTGGTGGGGATTAGAAACCCACCCGTGACTGGTTTCTGGCGTTAGCTCCGGAAAGTCACGACTGAATTGTCCGTCCGGTGGGCGACGCGGTTGCTATTAGTGGAAAGCGGCCGATCGCACGCCGGCGGGCACGAATTCGTAACAATATGTTGCAACTAAAAGCATGACACATTCCTTCATGATTCTCCAATCCACACTCATCATTCGACATACGTGGTGCTGCTGTTGCTGCCTGCAGCTGCAGTTACAGTTGCAGTGGTGGTGCTGGCCGTTGTGATTGCTGTTGGTTTGAAGAGAGACAGAGCGGATGAAGCTATGCTTGTGGCTGTACTGGTAGTGGTTGTAGCAGCAGTGGTGCTGAGCTGGCTGGATGTTGTTTTGGCAGCCAAACCAAAGGAAAAGGCAGCACCTGCTGGAACGGCAGTGGTAGATTGCTGCAGTGGAGCTGGTACTGCTGCAGTGGAGCTCAGAGAAAAGCCTGATAGGCACGCACAAATCAAAGCATGCACACAATGCACAAACCCAGCAAATACATTCCATGCAATGACGAAAGGCGGACAGATGCTACATAATATCAAATAACTCTTACAAAGCGTCATGTGGTGGTTTAACAAAACAACAAAAACATTTTAGAAATCAATCATCGCAAACCACAGCCTTGGAAAATAAGTAAACAAGACATACCTGATATAGGTGCACTAATATTTCCACTGCTGGGAGTTGCACCGACTGTGGTTGTTACGGTCTTTGCAAGATTGAGACCCAGAGGAAATGCAGCAGCGGATTGCAGAGTCGAGCCCAAAGTTACGGAGGGGGAGCTGGCCGGGGGAAGAGAAAAGGAGAGTGCTGGTGTCACTGTGCTTGCAGGAGCAGATGCTAGACCCAGGCCAGGAACTGCAGCAGTTGCTGTGGCAACGGTGGAACCTGTAGATGTCAAATAGAAAAAAAACAAAATTTACATTCAGCCTTCGTTCCCTCAAGTCATTAAGCCAAACAGTCAATTCCACATGAAGAAACAGCCTTTGAAAAGTTCCACTGTTGGTGTTAAAGGCCCAGTCACACCTTGACGTTTTAGCCAGCAATGGCAACATATCAAAATGTACGTAAAACGCTGGCCTACGTTGAACTTTTAATGTTTTTTTTAAAGATTCGGACGTATTCATAACGAGTTGGTCGTATGCACAACATATTAGTAATGGACACAGAACGTTTCATTGTCTTATAGATAACTTATAGATAACGAATGCTTAGCCTGTTGTCGGCGTTCACAACCTCTGCCCAACGATAGTCTAACTTGTGCATAGCGCGCTGCACGTATCGCCAACGATGACGTGGCGTAGGTTATGAAAAGGCTGCCGCACAACGACTGAAATCATAACGGCAGGAGAAATGGAAGTGTGAAAATCGGAGTCACACCTTGGCGATCTTGCCAGCGTATGCCGACGTCTGAAAAATGCGTCTAAAACGCTGGCGCACGTCGAATACGGTATGGGTAAGTTTGGTATACGTGCATAGAACGCTAAAGTACGCTATCATACGTTGTATTAAGTGGAGTACGTCTTGTAATTTTAAACGTGTTAAACATTTTATGACGTACTTGCCGTATGCCTCACACGTTCCGCATGCGATGGGAATAAGTTGTACGCAGTACGCACGATATGCGATCGTTGGCACGCGTCGACAAGTTACTTGTAAGGTACTCATAAGTCGAAACACGTCAAGGGAATGGTTAGCGTCAGTGTTCCAGACTCCGTTTTTTATGTTTTTTTTTTTCTTCGGTACGACGGTGATGTTGACACTTCAATTTCTAGTGTGGTTATGATTTAAATCGTTGAGTGGCAGCCTATTAATTATATTATATTATAACCGCACTAGAAATCGAAGTGTCAACATTACCATCATGCCGAAGAGAAAAAGAAATAAAAATAAAAAAAACAGGGAGTCTGGAACACTGACGCTAACCATTACCTTGACGCGTTTCGACTTATGAGTACCTTACAAGTAACACGTGTCGACGTGTGTCAACGATCGTGTAACGTGCCTACAACACGTTACTCATATGTTAGAAATAAGTTTTGGGTACGCTAAACATTAACGTGACGCGTTTCGACTTATGAGTAACTTACAAGTAACGTGTATCGATGTGTGTCAACAATCGCGTGACGTGCCTACAACTTATGGCCAGCGTTATGCAGAACGTGCGAGTCATACGCTGGCATGTCTTAAAATTTCAAGCATGGAAAATGAGGACAACTGCAAAGTACAACGTTTAAAGCCAGCGTACAACGACGTATGGCAGTGTTTTTCAGCGTGCTCTCAATGTTATCAAAACTTACCCATAATGTATTCGACGTGTACCAGCGTTTTACACAAATTATCCAAAAATCGGCATCAGCTGGCTAAAACGTCAAGGTGTGACTGGGCCTTAACATGGGATTTTGTTTATTAATTCGTTGGTTAGAGAGATTTCGGACAATGGTCACATTTTCACAGGTCATGCCCATCCCCAGTTTCTCCAAGGGCGTGAAGACATCAACAAGGTGTGGATTGATGTCACAGGTAGATCGGACCAGAACAAGAACGGACAATCCCCATTCCCTTAATAAGGTCATTAATGAGCCAACTGGGTTTCGACTGGTAATCCAATTGTGAATTGATCATTCTCCTCTTCGTTTCAGAAGCGGACAATCCAAATCATTAATACTGTTGCCTTCAGCCAAATTTGAAATCACAACCTCAGGGAGTTGCCTTAACAACATTACAGGTATCCCGAGTTAAATTCTTGGATAAAATACGTAATTTCAGGAGTGTTTTGCGGGCTTTTATTACCACCATTGGATTCCAGACTTAACTGAAGATTGGCAAAGTGTGCAATTATCCGGTCAAAAAGATATTGGATTATTGTTACAACTTCCAAGCTACATTTGATTTAATTTGAGTAATGGAACTATAAGTAACAAAATGAGACGTACTGTATTGCTTAATATGTTCCTGGTATCAAATTCCGCAAACACAAAGTAAAAATCCCCCAAACGAGTGAATCCATCCATCCATTCCATCGCCGACGATCACGTGGTGTAGGCTACTCATAGGCTGCGGCTCGCCGATTCAAATCATAACCGCACCAGACATCGAAGTGTGAAGCCGCTGTCACACCTTGACGTTTTAGCCAGCGTATGCCGACGTATGAAAAATTTGCCGAACCAAGTTGGCACACGTCGAATACGTTATGGGTAAGTTTTGTATACGTTAGTAGTACGCTGGCATACGTCATAGTATGCTGGAATACGCCGAGAAATTTTCAGCATGTTGAAAATTTCTCAACGTACTCGGCATATGACACACATTCCACATAAGCTGGCCATAAGTTGTAGGCACGTTACGCGATCGTTGACACACGTCGACATACGTTACTCATAAGTTGAAACACGTCAATGTAATGGTTAGCCGTCAGTGTTCCAGACTCCGTTTTTTTTTCTTCGGTATGACGGTGATGTTGACACTTCGATTTCTAGTGCGGTTATGATTTAAATCGTTGAGCGGCAGCCTATTAATTATATTATATTATATTATAACCACACTAGAAATCGAAGTGTCAACATCACCGTCCTACCGAAGAAAAAAAAAATAAAAACGAGGGAGTCTGGAACACTGACGCTAACCATTACCTTGATGCGTTTCGACTTATGAGTAACTTACAAGTAACGTGTGTCAACGATCGTGTAACGTGCCTACAACACGTTACTCATAGGTTAGAAATAAGTTTCGGGTCCGCTCAACATTACCTCGACTTATGAGTAACTTACAAGTAACGTGTGTCGACGTGTGTCAACGATTGCGTAACGTGCCTACAACTTATGGCCAGCGTTATGCAGAACGTGTGAGTCATACGCTGGCATACATCGAAAAATTTCAAGCATGGAAAATTTGTCTAACAGCTCGGCGTACTATGACGTATGCCAGCGTGCTCTTAACGTATACAAACTTACCCATAACGTATTCGACGTGTGCTAGCGTTTTAGCCAAATTTTTTCATACGTCAGGCATACGCTGGCTAAATCGTCAAGGTGTGACAGGGCCTTTACATCAGAATGCCGTTTGCGTGTACACTTTCGGCTCGCTAAGTAAGGCGTGCAAAAATTAGATATACATCCTAGCAATAATGCTGGATGAACCCTTGGGTGGTGGAGACCCCGGGACACTTGCCCCAGTTGCTCTTGCATAAATACGGCCTCGACTAACACTTTACAGGAACGACAAGAAGAACATTATGAGACAAAAGACTAAGGGCAAGCAAAGTGCATGAAAAGTGAGACTTTTCAACTCTGTCGAGAAACGGAGCCGAACAAACTGCAATGAGGCTGCTTTTGGGTGGGAGTTTTAGGTTGCATCAGTGCGACGCCACAAAAACCTGCACAGTAATGTAGGGAAAAGTTATACTTGCAAAGTAATAGACAAATAAAGCATCACATTTACAAATGCAGTTTCCATTCGAAAAATAATGGAATTCGTGTGATGGTACACAAAAGAAACGTACCTCGAGTTTGAGGAAACAAAAACAATTTAAATCGAGTGTTGGGAAGAGGGAAGAAATATGATGAATTGAGGCAAAGTTTTACTTGACACGATATTGCAGCAACACTGTGTGGACGGGACTGGCAACATTGCACTTTTTAAAAACCCATCCTTAAACCTTAATCTGCAGCCCACACGTTTGAGTGGCCTTCTGGCCTTGTGATGGGCAAACTTTCCATTAAAAAAAAAACAATCTTTAGCAGCGTATGTGTCATGTCAAATGCTCACGATGTACCTGCTTTGCCTTTTCATAAATTCAATAATTCCTCCAAATCCTTCCTGTACATTCCGACTGATGGTGGACTTGTCCTCTCTGTACGTTCCTACGTATGGTGTCTCTATTTTCTGACTTAGGGTGTCCATGTCCTCCCTGTACATCCCCAATAATACTGCCCTCTTCCTCTCTGTATGTCGCTACTTATTGTGCCTCTAAATTTGTTCCTTCAGTTTTTCCATCCTCCCTTGTATGGCAACTCCTTCCACAGCATCACTATGTCACCAACATCACATCTCAGTCATTCAGCTCTTCCATGAACCTCAATCTAGGCAAAAAAAAAATCCAAATTAATTGACAGTTTGCGACCTGCATCACTGCCTCGTTGTTGTCGTGACAAAACTCATCAAAATACACTCTGCTAACGAGCTATTCTGCTGGGTGGAAGAAATGTCAGATACAAGCACAAATAAAGGGAAATACAATACCACTGCAGTGAAATAATTTATCAGGAAACATAAACAACACTCCATACAATGAAGAAGAGCTCACCAGGGACAGCTCCCCCTCCAAAGGCAAAGGTAGCTGTTGGAACAGCCGCTGGAGCCGCCGTATTGGTTGTTGTGGCTACAGGCACAGTGTTTCCGAACATGAAGCCGGCTGAAAAAGACAATCACTAAATTACCTTTTATCCTGCTTACAATTACAATTGTATTTACATTTCCTGTTACAATCTTCAGCATGTAAGATTTCTGAAAGTTGTGCACAACTTGCTCTTCCATTAACCTCACTCAATCAAAGGAAGAAAAAAAAAAAAAACGTCAAGTAAATGCCTCGCTAAAGTAATACATACAATGAAAATGCTGCCCTCTGCAAAAAATGTTTTTTTTTTGCGGATACATAAGCATACTATTGCTCTTGGCAGGGTTCAATTGATACGGGAAAATGCGAGCACCACCATGTCGCTTGCAACCATCTTATAGAACAAATAAATAAATAAAAAATTGGTCAGACAATGAAACAATGGGGGCTGGAAAGATAGCTTGGAGGTATATGCACTCATATTTGAGGTGTCTAGCCTGGGTTATAATAGTGACCCACCTATAACTGTCACCCTGGTGTTTCGGATACAGAGCAAGGCCTAATTGTGTGTGCTGTCTACTGAGAGGACGTTAAGCCGAATGGCCCGTCTGCCGGCACTGGCCGTTGTTGGACGTTGCATTTTGTGAAGTGAAGATGAGTTAACGCCGGCACCCTGAACAAATTAGGAATTCCTGTCTTAATTACTTTCAGTCAAATGTCAGGCCTATCCAGCTGGTATGTGAAAGAATTTGGCCAAAAACATTGGCTGACCAAACATACAAGGTGGGGATCATTGAGTTGGCAGCAGCATTCACAGTAGACGATAAAACACCGGCACTGGAAACTCCTCAATACTTCCCATCGATCGATTCAAATGTGTTGCATGTCTTTGTGATTCTTCCCAGCTACATTCTGCAATAACAGGAAGTGGTGCAAATAAATCAAGTGAAAGAGAAAAATCTGGGTCTCTGGATAAGAAGCAAGTTTGGTTACAGAGGCCTCCAGCAGGAAATTTCCTTGTACAGATAATATATTCATGGCCAGAGATCCTCCTTAACATCTCAAAGCCAAAAACTTGTCCTTCTGACTTGTTTCTTGAAAGGGGGGGAAAAAAAGAAAAAGTTTTTCATAATATTGTGCTCAATTTTGTGTTCACATTGGTGTCGTGCATTGCCGAAAGTTCAGAGTCGATTCTTGCCAATTAATATATATATATATATATATATATATATATATATATATATATATATATATATATATATATCAAGGCAGCAGAGGCAAAATATGGACAAGGCTGTTTAATTGCTGCAAGATGTATAATCAAAGCAATGGCCTCAAAAATAAAACAGGCAGTCATAGACTGGTACTTACGAAATTGTCAACTTGACCTCTGACCTTGTCTAATAAAAGCTGTCTCGAGAGAAGGTAGCGATGCAAACCAGAAGTTTCTACTATGATTCTGTACCAAACCATCAAAAATCGAATGTTTGACCTTGCTGTGACCTTGACCTTTGACCGAATTTGACCAAAATCTAATCAGCGCGAGCCACCACCCTCCTGAATCGCGTGGTGTAATTTGACATTGGAAGCTTCTTCCGTTCGAGTTATCATTTCTTGGATGTTTGAATCACTGTAACCTTGACCTTTGACCGATTTTGACCAAAATCTAATCGGCACTAGCCATCAGCCTCCTGAATCACGTGGTGTAATTTGACATTGGTAGCTTCTTCCGTTCGAGTTATCTGTACCAAACCATCAAAAATCGAATATTTGATATCACCGTGACCTTGACCTTTGACCGATTTTGACCAAAATCTAATCCGCACTAGCCATCACCCTCCTGCATCACGTGGTGTAATTTGACATTGGTAGCTTCTTCAGTTCTCAAGTTATCGTGCCTACAAACAAACAAACAAACAAACAAACAAACAAACAAACAGAAACGGAAGGCATCAATATACTTACGAAATCTTTAAATTTCGTAAGTAACAAACAGAAACGGAAGTCATTAATATACTTACGAAATCTTTAGATTTCGTAAGTTACAAACACATGCACAAACAAACAAACACACAAAAACAAACACACAAACAGATGATGGAAGTCATCAATATACTTACAAAATCTTTAGATTTCGTAAGTAATAAACTAGAACGGCACTCTGTGGAGCACATCCCTCCACCAGGCTGAACAGCTTACATTTTAATTACAAGTGAACAGGCAAACAAACGTATGTATCTTCTTCTTCTTTCGGCTGCTCCCGTAAGGGGTCGCCACAGCGGATCATCCGTATGATCCGCATAGTGATTTGGCACATGTTTTATGCCGGATGCCCTTCCTGACGCAACCCTGGTCGCCTCTTACGACACAGGGATATGGTACACCTATTTTAACCGGGGTATACACTGGTCCAGTATACTGGTACTCATTTCGCCGACCTCGGAAGGATGACAGACCGAGTCAACCCCCTGGTGTATTAATTCAGTGGCCCAACGGGGCTTGAACTCAGGACCTTTTGGAGGCAAACAAACGTATGTATATGTGGGAAAATTACACACCCGGACTGGGAATCATACCCACGTCCTCTGGTTAACCATGACACTGGTACAAATCTAATCAATTTGTCCTTGTCATACACCAACCTGTCCACAACCTTTTGAGATACCCTGCTCACAGACAAACAGGGGTGAATACATAACCTCCATCCACCTTCAGTGGTGGAGTAATAAGCCTATCTGAATTGGTGAGCGTGGTTTGTAGGACCAAAATTACTTGATCAAGTCCAAATCATTGACGATCGACTATATATGGGATTTGACATTTGACTAAGGTTTTAGAATCATGGGCTCTGTGATCAGATGTGAACACCAAACAGGTACTTCCAAGTTCTCAACTAAAAACGTATGAAAAATGACTAATACAGTGAGATCTTAGTGCACCGATGGGTTATCTAACGTATAATGGAGGCCGTCACATTCTGGTCCATTCTAATAAAACTAGTTGGAAGCCCGAAGTAAAATAAAAACAAAAGGTCTTTTATTATTTTGCTGGTTGAAAGAGCTAAATCAAGGCAGTAATATAATTTTCCCATAGGTTTAGGTTAATTTGAAGCAACTTTACTTCATAATTATAAATCTCCCACATGTGTGTATCAATTTGAAGAAACTTTTATGAAATTTGTCAGCCGGACAGAATTGGTCAATTATAGATACAGAGCCTAAAGAACGTC
This sequence comes from Eptatretus burgeri, assembly GCF_056783735.1. Lineage (NCBI taxonomy): Eukaryota > Metazoa > Chordata > Myxini > Myxiniformes > Myxinidae > Eptatretus > Eptatretus burgeri. The sequence continues at coordinate 42,431,690 of NC_140976.1, forward strand.
TACACCCCCTTTCAAATTTCACACCTTTGGTTGCCTTATATCAGATTTTTTCCACCTCTTCACATCGTAACCAACAACTTCCAAGTGAAAAACAAATTCTACAAATTTCAGAAAATTAATGAAAAGTACAAGACTAGAATATCTAGGTCGGATAATGGTCAACCCCCTTATAATAACGTTTATAAACCAGAAGGGCACTCTGGAGAGCGCATATACCTCTGCCACGCAATGCCTGATCCACGAGAACATATTGGGCCCAATACATTTTTGAAATATCATTCTACATATCGTTTTTGGTCCTATCTCTCAATGGCGAAGAATCACTTAAAAAAAATTCTAGTAGCTGGATCTGGATATTTACCAAAATCTAATCAGTTCGTCCACGTCACACACCCGACTTGTACACAAAATTTCATCGGAATCCGTCCACAACTATTTGAGATATCCTGCACACAGACAAACAAACATACAGACAGACAAAAAGGGGTGAGGACATAACCTCCTTCACCTTCAGTGGCGGTGGTAATTAGCTCAGTTGTAATCAATCACCTTTAAAATCACACACAAAGTTAAGTGGCCTCCACCTGTTTTAAATTGGAATGATTTTGATTGTTTCATAATGAGACGGGCACTCGGTGGAGCACATACCTACACCATGTAATGCCTGATCCACGAGTACACATCGGGCCCAATACATTGATCTTGTGACCTTGATCTTGTGACGAAAATGAAAAAAAAAAAAAAAAAAAAAAAACGAGCTCCGTGGGGCTATGCAGGTGCCATTCGGCTAACCAAATACCGAAACCCCTGCCAGATTCGACAAACCCCCTCGGAGAAGATGGATTTTTATGTCAAAATTCGCAATTTTCTAAGTTCGTGACCTTGTGACGAAAATGAAAAATCGAGCTCCGTGGGGCTATGCAGGTGCCATTGGGTGAACCAAATACTGAAACCCCTACCAGATTCGACAAACCCCCTAGGAGAAGATCCAAATTGAAATCGGCGACCCCCGAAAAACAAAATTCACAATTTTCTAAGTTCGTGACCTTGTGGCCTTGACCGAGGGACGAAAATGAAAAATAAAGCTCCGTGGGGCTATGCAGGTGCCATTGGGCTAATCAAATACCGAAACCCCAGCCAGATTCGACAAACCCCTCGGAGAAGATAATTTTTTTACGTCAAAATTCGTTACCATGCCTTCACGTATCCATTAATCTCACGAAAATTAATATGCATTTTATTGCATGAAATAAGTATTTGATCACCTCCCAACCAGTAAGAATTCCGGCTCTCACAGACCTGTTAGTTTTGTCTTTAAGAAGCCCTCCCATTCTCCACTCATTACCTGTATTAACTGCACCTGTTTGAACTCGTTATCTGCATAAAAGACAGCTGTCCACACTCAATCAATCAGACTCCAACCTCTCCACAATGGGCAAGACCAGAGAACTATCTAAGGACATCAGGGACAAAATTGTAGACTTGCACAAGGCTGGGATGGGCTACAGGACAATAGGCAAGCAGCTTGGTGAGAAGGCAACAACTGTTGGCACAATTATTAGAAAATGGAAGAAGTTCAAGATAAGTCAATCTCTCTCGGTCTGGGGCTCCATGCAAGATCTCACCTGGTGGAGCCTCAATGATCATGAGAAAGGTGAGGGATCAGCCCAGAACTACATAGCAGGACCTGGTCAATGACCTGAAGAGAGCTGGGACCACAGTATCAAAGAAAACCATAAGTAACACACTACGCCGTCATGGATTAAAATCCTGCAGCGCATGCAAGGTCCCTCTGCTCAAGCCAGCGCTTGTCCAGGCCCATCTGAAGTTTGTCAATGACCATCTGGATGATCCAGAGGAGGAATGGGAGAAGGTCATGTGGTCTGATGAGACCAAAATAGAGCTTTTTGGTTTGAACTCCACTTGCCGTGTTTGGAGGAAGAAGAAGGATGAGTACAACCCCAAGAACACCATCCCAACCGTGAAGCATGGAGGTGGAAACATCATTCTTTGGGGATGCTTTTCTGCAAAGGGGACAGGACGACTGCACCGTATTGAGGGGAGGATAGATGGGGCCATGTATCACGAGATCTTGGCCAACAACCTCCTTCCCTCAACAAAAGCATTGAAGATGGGGCGTGGCTGGGTCTTCCAGCATGACAACGACCCGAAATACACAACCAGGGCAACTAAGGAGTGGCTCTGTAAGAAACATCTCAAGGTCCTGGAGTGGCCGAGCCAGTCTCCAGACCTGAACCCAATAGAAAATATTTGGAGGGAGCTGAAAGTCTGTGTTGCCCAGCGACAGCCCCGAAACCTGAAGGATCTGGTGAAGATCTGTATGGAGGAGTGGGCCAAAATCCCTGCTGCAGTCTGTGCAAACCTGGTTAAGAACTACAGGAAACGTCTGATCTTTGTAATTGCAAACAAAGGTTTCTGTACCAAATATTAAGTTCTGTTTTTCTGATGTATCAAATACTTATTTCATGCAATAAAATGCAAATTAATAATTTAAATATCATACAATGTGATTTTCAGGATTTTTGTTTTAGATTCCGTCTTTCACAGTTGAAGTGTACCTATGATAAAAATTACAGACCTCTACGTGCTTTGTAAGTGGGAAAACCTGCAAAATCGGCAGTGTATCAAATACTTGTTCTCCCCACTGTATTATGGCAGCCTCAAAATGTCAAAATATTACAACTCAAAATAAAATACCTGTGGTGGGCGCAGTATTGACAAAAGAGAAGTTGGATTTCGGGGCAGCCGTTCCATCTACTGCGTTACCAAAAGAGAATTTTGTTCCTGTTCCTGCGGTGGCTTGTGGATTCCTGAAAACAAAGCAAAAGGTAACAAAGGGACGACGAACTCCGCAAAGCAAAGGGACGACGAACTCCGCAAAGCAAAGGGACGACGAACTCCGCAAAGCAAAGGGACGACGAACTCCGCAAAGCAAAGGGACGACGAACTCCGCAAAGCAAAGGGACGACGAACTCCGCAAAGCAAAGGGACGACGAACTCCGCAAAGCAAAGGGACGACGAACTCCGCAAAGCAAAGGGACGACGAACTCCGCAAAGCAAAGGGACGACGAACTCCGCAAAGCAAAGGGACGACGAACTCCGCAAAGCAAAGGGACGATCAACTCCACAAATGGTTTGTGGAGTTCAACTTCTGCAACTACAACGAGCAGCTTCCATCCGTGTGAGTCTGTCGCACTCTATTCTAAAGGGTTCCTGCCGTCATAGAATAATAAAAATGGTACCATTGGAAAGATCACAATCAATTTGCTTTGGAAAAAAAATTTCAAAGTAGTAAACATCATGACCATTTAGTAAACATCATGACCATTTAGTAAACAGTAGTAAACATCATGAAAATGGAGAGGGGACTTGATAATCACAGGTAATGACAACAACAAAAAAAAAAATTCAGTTGAGGCCACTGCAAGAAGGCAAAAAAAAAATTCAACAATTTTGCAGCAAAAACAAATTCAACCACAATTCAACAAAAAAAATTCAATTTTTTTTTTAGAAGGCCACTCAGTCCAGCACATACCTCCACCATGCAATGCCTGATCCACTAGAACACATCAGGCCCAATAAAAATTTGAAATATCACATCATGTGATGTATCATTTTTGGCACAATCTCTCAAGAGTGAAAGATCACTTCAAAAATTAAAAAAATTATTGTGTCCTGATATGGATTCAGATGTTCACCACATCGAATCAATTCAGCCTTGTCACATACCCACCATGTCCGCCAAGTTTCGCCCTAATCCATCCATACCTTTTTGAAATATTGTGCTATACATAGTTTTAGCCCTCTCTCTCAATGGTGAAGAATCACTAAAAAAATTCTGGCAGCCCGATCCAGATCTTCACCAAAATCTTATCACTTCGTCCTTGCCACAAAGTCAACCTGTCCACCATATTTCAGCCGAATCCATCCACAACTTTTTGAGATGTCCTGCACACAACCAAATAGACAGACAGCGGTGAAAACATAACCTCCTTCCACCTTCGGTGGCGGAGGTAAAAAGTAATGGAAACCTTCAAATTAAACTGCATTAAAACCAGGTCTTTATATTTTTTTAAATGTCACTGCAGTGCACCAACATCACAGGTAGCTCGTTGGCCTCTTGGTTTTTAACTGACCTCTCCTCCGGTGTAGCTCCCTCTATTCGTTCAGCCTTCTGACCCTCCCAGCTCCTCCAAGATGTACACGTTCCTCAAGGAACTCCTCTCCTGGTTAAACTCCCACTACCTACCTCCACTTGTTTTCTCCTTTTGTGCACGTCTTCCTGAGACTGTTCTCCCCCCCCCCTCCTCCGTAAAGTGCTTCAACCTCATGGCGCATCGCCAATCGCATGTCAGTCCCCATCCGTATCCAAAATATTTTCTACCCCCATTAACCTTACCTTAAACAACCCTCTTACATGCAGGTTTCTGCATTTTCTTCCATCCTCTTCATTCATAGCCTTCTTATTGCATACCAATGTTACCCCCACTTTCTCATTGTCATTTCATATCCTCCATGAGCCTTGATCTTGTAATTAAATGAAAATAGAAGGTAACATTGAGTCCCTTTGGAAACCCACTAGAAACCCTTTGGAAAAGCATTACAAGGCCATGCCTAGCAAAAAAAAAACAAACAAAAAAAAAACTCAAAGCCATACCCAAAAGAAAATCCACCAAGTTGAGCAGGCTGGGATGGTGCTGGTGGTGGTGGTTGTGGTGCTGCCACTGTTGCTGTTGCTGTCGCTGCTGCTGCTGCGGCTGCTGCTGCTGCTGCTGCAGATGCTGCTCCCAAAGGGTTGGCAGTATTGTTAGCTAAAGTAGAATTTGCAGCAAAACCCAAAGCTGGGGTAGTTGCATCTCCAAACAATCCCAATGGGTTGGCAGCATTGCTAGCTACAGTGGAATTGGCAGCAATACCAAAAGCTGGGGTAGTTGCATTTCCAAACGAGCCCATAGGCTGTGCAGTCGGAGCAACAGCTGCTGGACTACCAAAAGAAAATGGAGTTGGCATTGCAGTAGCAGCAGTAACAGTGCCTGATGGAGCAGGTGTGGTGGATACGGCTCCAGGTGTATTGAACGAAAACCCTCCTGACGCGGCTCCAAACTGAGTCTTCACGCCAAATGTTGACGAGGCCGGTGTCATTCCAAAAGAGAAAGCGCTTGTGGGTGCGGTTTGCCCAGAATTCAATCCAGGTGTGCCGCCAAAGCTGAACATTGGAGCAGTTGTTGTGGTGGGAGCTGGGTTTGTGGCACCAAATGATAAGTTTGGTTTTCCAAAAGTGAAACTCATAATTGCAGTAAAAATGGAGAGAATGCCTGAAGAATAAGTACAAGATATTACCAAAAACAGCAGTATGAAACAGTTACATAATGAGGGAAATTCAATAAACAAATTGAATATTCATTTCATGAATAGTGCACGTGTGCAATACAATGGTGTCATGTGCAATATTGCATGGGTAAATGCAAGTCATTTGTTGACCACTTAGCATCCGACTTCTTCGTGTGTAGCGCTTGTAACCACGATGTAAAGATGGCTGCCCCACTTCAGGAGTGCACCATTATGGAGCAGTGAGGAGTCGTCAGGTTGTACACTGCACAAAGTGGCACGAACTGTATGTCACGGAAAAATATTTATGAATGGTGTGAACCATTTTGAAAAGGACGATCGAGTGTGGGCGATGAGCCATGGCCTGGGTGACGAGTACAGTCGTGGCCAAAAATCCTGGCACCCTTGCACATTTTTCAAATAATGCACCATTTTTCTTGCAGAAAATTGTTGAAATTAAAAATTATTTTAGTGTCCACATCTGTATTTCTTTGGTTTGCAGTGGACCAAAACAAACAAACAAAAAAAAAAAACAGAAAAGAATTACTAAATCTTACCTTATTCCACTCAGAAATCCTAAAATCTCCCAGACAATATTATTGACACCTTTTAGAAGTTGTTCGAAATAATTAGATTTCAAGCAGGCGATTCTCCTTCACTTTGGAATTGAACTTACCTGTGGTGAGTTGCAGTTGCCTGCAAAATAAAAATCACTCATTCAACCAGTTTGAAAAGAGAGGAGTCATCATTCTGCTGTTTTGTGTCACTGTGTGTACCGCAATGAGAAAAGAAAGAAAATCAGACAATTGTCTGGAGGTCAGACACAAGATCTCAAGGCTACAAGTACATCTACAGACATCTTGATGTTACTGTGTCCACCGTACGAAATGTTATAGTCCGGGAGCCAACCGATCAAAATTAAAAAAAAATTGCCCGGTCTGCTATAAAATTTTTGTGTTGATTTTCATAAAGAGACACCCTTTGAGTATATGAAAACCAATGTTGGCAATGGTGAAACTCTTGCGCAACAACACAGTCAACACTTTTGCGAGCCCCCTCTGATAACAAAATGTTGGCAAAAGCGAAGATGTAGGATGGGGGTAGGGGTAATTCATATTGTCCTAAAATCATAACCACTAAACCTATATACACAAATGACCCCTCATATTAAAGAGGAGTTCATTTCCTATATCACAATTGGTGTAGATTTAACCTACCTTCAATTGACAAGGTTATATGTCAAACAACAAAATATTTATGTAACTCAGAAATGCTTGACTATCAATGGGGTCAGGAACAAGAACATACTTTTACATGCCATGGTTTTAAGGAAGATAAAATTAGAAATGGATTAACACAATATTGTGACATGAAACATCCTCTTCAGAGGAAGAGTCACTCTCTGAAACAACTCCACCACATGAACCTCTCTGACCAAGGCATATGCATGTCACTCAGCAAGGCACAGCAGCCTTTTTGCATGAACATCGTTTCAGACATTTGGATAATTTGCACATGCAAGACACCGTTTTGTCTATGTTTGGCTTGGCTGGCTTAGACATGAGAATTGGGACCAGTTTTCCATTGATAAGGGTTCTGCCAAATGTTGTGGCTGGGGGAAGTGCTCGGTCACTGAGATGTGCACGTCTATACAGAAGCAATTGATACAATGCTCTTAAAACAAGGAAGTAAAACGCATCTTCTGTTGCTGGCAGTGACCTAAGGTCTAATTTTGAAGAGACAAACATATGCTGCCTGAGGGTATCCAAACAGCTGAACCCTTTTTGGCCATGCAGAGCAGTCCAGTATACTCTGGCCTCATCAATGACACATTCTGTTGCTGCCATTTCACTATCTCTTCCAAAATCAACAAGGTGGGGAAGGTTTCCTATCAGTCCCAGAGAAACCTGTGCCGCTCTTCTTTTCACAGGAACACAGGCATCATCCCAACTGACTGGAAGAGGGGCCTTGTTGTCCCTCTCTGGAAAGGGAAGGGTGATCGCCAAGACTGCAAAACTACCGAGGGGTGACGCTGCTCTCAGTGCCGGGCAAGGTCTTTGCTCGGATAATTTCTTGATAGGGTTTGCCACCATCTGCTTGAGCACCAGCGTCCAGAGCAGTCAGGCTTTACACCAAAGAGGTCCAACGATTGACCGTATCCTTGCACTTCGTGTCCTCACCGAACACAGACGAGAGTTTCGGCAGGGGCTGCTTGCAGCCTATGTTGATCTCTGTAAAGCGTTCGATTCAGTGAATCGGGATGTCCTCTGGAGGATTCTTGGTCTTCGTGGGGTGCCACCGAAACTGATCGATCTGATGTCTGAACTCTACTCTGGTACTGAGAGTGCTGTGAAGTGTGGTGGTACCATCTCTGACTTATTTCCAGTTGTTACTGGAGTTCGTCAGGGATGTGTACTTGCCCCCACACTTTTCAGCACTTGTATGGACTGGATTCTAGGGAGGATGTCGGAGAGATCAAGTTCTGCGGTGCATCGTTTGGCAAATGTCAAGATCTCGGACCTTGATTTTGCAGATGATGCAGTCATCTTTGCGGAGACTTTAGACATCCTCTTGGGGCCCTCGAGGTGCTGAATGAGGAGTCGGAGCCGTTGGGATTACGGATTTCTTGGGTCAAAACTAAGATCCAGGCTTTCGGTGACATCTTGGATGCTGCTGTCCTGTCTGTGTCTGTTTGTGGTGAGGATGTTGAGGTCGTGGAGAGATTCACTTACCTTGGCAGTGATATTCATGTCTCCGCAGGTTGTGAGCCGGAGGTCAATAGACGTCTGGGTCGGGCCTGGGGAGTCATGGATTCACTGGATCATGGGGTGTGGCGCTGCCGGTACCTGTGCGGGAGGACGAAAGTCTGAGTCTTCAGGTCCTTGGTACTTCCAGTCTTGCTCTATGGGTGCGAGACTTGGACTTTGACCAAGGATCTGAGACGGAGACTTAATTCCTTTGGTACCAGGTCTCTTCGGAGAATCCTTGGCTATCGCTGGTCGGATTTTGTGTCCAACGAGCGGTTGCTGAGAGAGACTCGGATGAGATTTGTTACCTGCATAGTCCGTGAGCGTCAGCTGCGGCTGTATGGACATGTGGCTCGTTTTCCTGACGCTGATCCTGCTCACCAGATTCTCTCAGCGAGGGAGTCTCATGAGTGGGAGGCCAGTGGGCCGACCACGTGCCTCATGGTTGCAGCAGGTTGACCATCATCTCAAGGAGATGGGGATGGGCCTGGCATCTGCCTGGGGGATGGCCAGACGGAGGCCCCTGACGCACCGGCGGAAACCGGACGCAGCGACGTGCTGTTCTGGCACATGCTCCCATACCTGACCTGACCTCTTCTTTTTCCCTTCTGAATGGGTAGCTCACTGTGTCACATCCACACAACACATATGTGCACAGAAGTGTAGCTGCGACATCAAGAGGATTTTCTGGTACTTCTTGCTCAACACTTCTACCAGCTCATGAATAGGTAGGTATTGATTCTGCCGTTGTATCCAGAGTTCTTGCAATGTGTTCAAGCAGCAGAAGTGATATATACACAGCATAATTATGTCTGTATCTGTTGCATGCACAACAGCTCGATGGTGATCAAGATATTCCACACAATACGCAAGATGAGCAATAATCCTTGTGTCTGCCTCTTCATGTTCTTCACAAGGTAAGTCCAGAACTGAACTTGATGCTGATGTGATGGAAAGAGTGTGACCTTTGTTTTCCATCATACTACCAAGAATGATGGTCACTCCATCCGGAATAGCTTCAGGACTCTCACAAAGGGAAGTGCCAATGAAGTTCTGAAGATTTCCTTTATTTCTTGGATTCTTCATGAATAAATTCCAGTCCGAATTTCTAGACTCTTGGATGGTGAGAATTGTCTTGCCTGGTCTGTCTGGTTTCTCCTCTGCTGCTCATCACCCTTCAAAGTATGGCTATCATCAAAATCATACTGATCACCAATGATGTTGACACAGTTGCACATTTCAGGTTTCAACTGCAGGATACACCTGCTTGCGAAGATACAGCTGGGGAAGTTCACCAAATGTTTTCGCACCCATTTTTTGGTATTTATTTACAAATGCCATTGTGTCTACCAGATAAACTGTGTATAGGTCACTCTGTGGTAATGATGGCAGCTGTAAAACAACATCCTGCTCAGCTTCAGCAATTAGCACTGCCACGAAATCAGACTCGTTGCCTTTGCGCATTACAACCCCTGTGCTAAGCGTGGATCAACCTCAAACAGGGATGATGGATAGTCTGTCCACTCATGGGAAAATGCAATCTGTCTTGTGACTGGGTCGGCATCTCGATAGAAACACAGCACACGTGTAGTTGCAGTCTCATCTTGATAGATCCTGATTAAACTCTGTTTCCTTGATGGTTTTGATTTCTTCTGAGGAGAAAGTTACCAGCTTCAGTGGTTCAATCTTAATAGAGACCACCTCTTCTGCTTTCATAATGGCTTCCATGCCCTTAGCTTGAGCATGGACCAAGTCTTTTGAAGCAGCCTTCTCACTAGTTGCTCTATTGAGCAGAACCACTTGGTTGTTACACTGGAATGGGTTTATCATCTGCTGGCATATCACTTTCTTGATCTCCTCAACATGCATATGTTCTTCTGTTGCCTGCTTCTGTGTTTCTCCATGATGAGTAGATTCCTGTTGGCCTAGATTAGCCATAGACTTTATGTTCTCTGATACAGCTGTGAGAAATGGTGCTGTTTTCACATATTTATCTCGAGCAGCTGGTGCCTGAGATATGCGTTTGAACAGAGATGTCTTCCCTTCATTGTTGTATGTCTGCTCCAGGGCCATGTCACTCCAAACACCATTGAATTTTCCTTTGGAAGAGTGAACTGTGAAGTACCCAACCTGGATCCAGCAAACCTTAACCGAACTGTGTTCAATAGAGTAAGAGGATTTTGGGGGTAGGGGTAACTTTGGTTGACAAAAATGTTAATTTTCTCTTTAAAAATTGATAGAACTCAATCAAATTTGCTGTTTTAATTAGCCATGGATACCATGTTCATATCACATTAAGAGAAATTAGTATTCTAATGCAGCATCTGCCTATGATAAGAAAAGTTCTAAAGGCCATCTTTAAAAAAACGTTATTTTTAAGGCATTTTTCACAAAATTATGTACTTTTACGAGGTTTACTTTCACAAAGGCAATTTTTTTTGTCATTTTACAATGCACTGATTGAATTCTTACATTTAGTTCACATTTATTTTTCATGAATGTGATTTTTTAATTTTTTTAGAAATTTTATTGACAATTGCTGTTTTATCAAATTTTTCAAATCTTCCTCAAACAAAAACGGCCGCCAAAATTTTTCGCAAGAGCTTATGAATTGCCAACATTGGTTTTCATGAACTGCAAACATATATCTAAACATCCTGGGGGTGTAAAATTTTATAGCAGAGGCTGTAAGGTCCAACCCTAAAACAGCCTCGTACACAGGTTGGCTCCCGGACTATTATCAAGAAGTTTAAGGCCCATGGCACAGTTGCCACAAGAGAAAACTTTATCGAACATTGTTCGAATGGTGGAGAAAGCATCTCGATCAACTGCCAAACAGGTTCAAGCTGACCTTCAGACACAAGGTATGACAGTTTCAACTCGCACCGTCCGTCGCCAAATCAATGAAAGGGGGTTCTATGGTACGAGACCCAGGAGGACCCCACTGCTGAGAGAGAAACATAAGAAAACCTGACTGGAGTTTGCCAAAACACACCTGAACAAGCCAATCTCCTGGGAGAATGTCCTGTGGACAGATGAGACTAAATTAGAGTTTTTTTTGGAAAAGCACATCATCTCTATGTTTACAGAAAATAAAATGAAGCCTTAAAAGAAAAGAACACCTTCCCTACAGTCAAACATGGAGGAGGTTCGGTGATGTTTTGGGGTTGCTGTGCTGTCTCTGGCACTGGGTACCTTGAATGTGTGCATGGCATCATGAAATCAGGAGATTACCAAGGCATTTTGGAGCACAATGTTCAACTCGGTGTCAGAAAGCTGGGTCTCCGTCGAAGGTCATGGGTCTTGCAGCAGGACAACGACACCAAACACACTTCAAAAAGCACCCAGGAATGGTTCAAGACAAAACGCTGGACTGTTTTGAAGTGGCCAGCAATGAGTCCAGATCTAAATCCCATTGAACACCAAATCTGTGGGGTGATCTGAAAACAGCAGTTGGAAGAAGGAACCCTTCAAGTCTGGGAGAACTGGAGCAGTTTGCTCAAGAAGAGAGGGCCAAACTTCCAGTAGAGAGGTGCAGGAAGCTCATTCATGGCTGGAGGTGGTGCTTGACTGCAGTTATTTTGTCCAAAGGCTGTGCTACCAAATATTAAGTTGAGGGTGTCAATAATTTTATCAATGCAATTTATTTTTATTTTCTGATTTAAAAGGATAAAAAAAAAGTTCTGAATAATAAAAAAATAAACCAATGTCACCCGCAGGGTGACCCGTATCTTGCCAAAAGGTGACCACGTGTGACTTCTTTAAGGTCACACTGAGGTGAACAGAGCTGCTATCCACCAGGAGCGACTCCTTGAGGAATATCTGCCTACGAGAGATTCCGATGAGAATCGTTCTCCAGAGTAACCATGAAAAATATGCGTTTGCCTCATAACGTCACCAAATGACGTCATAATGTCTCAAGCTTGACATATCAAGAAAGCACTCATCGAGGTGTTCAATTTGAGGTACTCCACGATATGGTTCCTAAAACTTGAAAGTTTGACCTTGGGGTAAAATATGTTTGACCTAAGGCGCTAACCATGAAGGTCAAGGCCAATCGCCACCAAAAATTAATCAGCTGAGCGCCAGACCATGAACTATATTCCCATGAAGTTTGAAGACGATCCGATCAAAATTACTCAAAAAAATAAGGGTTTCGTCAACTCCCCTGATTTGCGACAAAGTGACCTTGACCTTTGACCTTCAAAATTTTGTGCGCTGAAAGGGACCTCTATAGGCCTCTGATATGCAAAGTTACAAAAATTTCCAATGATACCTGAGCTCTGCAGAGTGATTTATACGTGATTCCAGACCAAAAAAAAAAAAAATAAAAAAAAAAAAAAAACACATGAAAGTCAAGGCCAATCGCCACCAAAAATTAATCAGCTGAGCGCCAGACCATGAAGTGTATTCCCATGAAGTTTGAAGACGATCCGATCAAAATTACTCAAAAAATAAGGGTTTCGTCGACTCCCCCGATTTGCGACAAAGTGACCTGGACCTTTGACCTTGACCTTCAAAATTTTGTGCACTGAAAGGGACCTCTATAGACCTCTGATATGCGAAGTTACAAAAATTTCCAATGATAACTGTGCTCTGCAGAATTTTTTTATACGTGATTAAAGACAAACAAGAAAAATAAAAATTAAAAAAACAAAAAACATACAAGCTGACTAACATATCTTGCAAAAACTTCGTTTTGGCAAAATAAAAAAGGTTCTGCAATATTAACAATGAAATAAAGAATTCTTGAGACAAAATACTTCTGTCAGTTTCAACTTATTTTTTGGGAGAAAATTGCGAGTTATTTGAAAACTAGAGTATTTTGACTGCATGCAATCGACGGGTATGCCTCCGCTCTCCCGCACAAACACTTGAGTGTTGACATATTTGACCCTTAACCTTTATCATATCTGGCCCAAAATCTAATCAGTTAATTGCCCTGTCTAACTTTACCTTTGTTCCAAGTTTGAAGAAATTCTGTCCAATATTTCTTGAGTTTGGGCATAAACTGTAAAAATTTCAGAGTTTCACATTGACCTTTATCACATCTGCCCCAAAATCTAATCAGTTAATTGCCCTGTCTAACTTTACCTTTTTACCAAGTTTGATGAAATTCAACGATTTCCTTCTTGAGTTATCGCGTAAACGAAAATCCAGACGGACGGACAAGCCGGAAACATAATGCCTCCGGCACCCTTGGTGCGGAGGCATAATAAAAAGTGCAAGGGTGCCAATATTTTTGGTCACGACTATCTGACGTCACAGACAATTTGTCCATTCTTTTCGAATCGGTCAGCACTATTTACACACATTTCTGCAACATGTGTTTCATACCATGTTGTGCGGTCATTTTCTTATGAGCCTGGTGTGGCTTAGTGGTTAAGGTGGTGGCTTGGGATCCTAAGTTCGAGCCCCACTGGCTGCTGTGTTAGCATCAGGGGGGTTGACTCAGCCAGTCATCCTTCCAAAGGTCGGCGAAACGAGCACCAGTATACTGGTAATTATCCCTGCAGGGTCGAAGGCGACTAAAGGGTTTGCATCAGGAAGGGCATCCGGCCGTAAAAACATTGCCACAAGAAAGGGTACCATGATTTGGAGCCCGCAAAAAGCTGAACCCTGCTCATGAATAAAGGCTTTCAAATGGTGTGGTGGTGGTGATGTGCGGTCATTCTCTTAAGAACGTCACACTTTGTTTGACATCTTCACAAAGTAACAACCCGATGACTCGATGCTGCTCTGTAACAGTGCACTGCTGTAATGGGGCAGCCATCTTTACCGCTCCATTAGTTGTGCTACACATGGAAAAGAAGAGTACGAAATGGTCAACAAATGACTCGCGTGTGTGCCTGTCTGTCCATCTCTGCGTGTGTCTCTGTCCGTCCGTCAGGCAGTCAGTCTGTCTCTGCATAGATCTACCTCAATATAGATCCCTCATTTTCAGATCTACTGCAATGGTAAACGCTTCTTGTTTATACCTTATTTGGTACAAACTGGGGGGAAAATAAAATGCTGTTAAAGTCAGAGCTTACACCTGTGTGGGCAATATCAATCAGGTTACACACCTTCAGTCACCAAAGAAATGCAACGAGTTCTCAAAAAGGAGAAAAAAAATATATATGAAATAAAATAAAATAAAAATCCAGCAATGAGGGACTCGAATGTATCCGATTGGAAAGAGAATAAATGTGCAATTTGTATTATTTTAATCAAAACCGAATCAAAGCAAGGCCCCGGAACAAGATTTATCAACAAATTCAAATTTCATGCATAAAAACCGACACTTCAAGGATGTGAAGCACTTTTAATAAAACGAGTGCGGGCCCGTATGTGCAGCTTCGTTCCTTCGCTCTCGTAAACGACGACTGGATTGGGGCATTGCTTCAATTAGATCGGACCAACCGTATCATAAATGGCCATAACTTGGGAAACATACTCAGGTCCCCATAGTAAATTGTGACGTCACATCAAACGAAGAAGAAGAATTGTGACGCACCCCCTCTCTCTCCCCAAACTCTCTCGCATTGTGACGCCATCTCTCTCTCACCCCTCTCTCTTGGGAACCGTTTGTCCGATTGATATCAAACCTTGAAAAGGCACATACTCAGGTCCCCAGGGTCGATTGCGACATCATACCAAACGAAGAAGAATTGTGACGTCAATCGTGCAAAAATAATAAATTGTGACGTCATAGCACAGTGTCCTGTTATTGGTTGACAGATAAATGGCCGTAACTTGGGAACCGCTCGTCCGATTGACATCAAACCTCGAAAAGGCACATCCGCGGGTCCCCAGCAATATTCCTGGCAAGTTTCAATGAGATCGGACCGGCGGTCGCAGACACACACACACACACACACACACACACACACACACACACACACACACACACACACACACACACACACACACACACACACACACAGAGATTGCTGGAATTCGAGATAGATACCCATCGTCAGGATCGTAAGACCGTCAATCTTGCGGATAACAAGTTGATCTGTAACTTACAATTAATCACTTCAGATTCGTCTCGGAGTCGTTTGTTGACAAGGCCTGAAAAATATCCACATCGACGTCTTCGGTTAAACAGATTCGCCACGAGCGCAAAGGGCTTGGTTTCATGCTCCGGATGGAGGTCGCGTCTGAGGTAAATGCAAGTAAAATTGAAGCATCGACTTTGGTCGCTTAATGTCGACCGGACGGGACAGTATTTTGACGATCTATGTAAAGGGACAATTGAGATAAACAAAGATAACGCAAGGGCCCATACGGTAACATCGACTAGTTTAGTAGCAGGCCTCCATCACTGCATACAAACTCTGCAGTTTTTAAAAAAAAAAATTCCTTCAGAATAAATTGAGACGTTAAAAAAGAACAAAAAAACAACAACATGCTTATTTGGGAAAACACTTCAATTTTACCACTTCCTTATTGTCGTACCTCAAAAACAACCCCGTCAGTTCGGGAGAAAGGAACCACAATTCCTCCCGTCACCCTTCCTCTTCACTTTATCCGTTCGCAATTCCAAATAAACAATTGTGCGAATCATTTATTTACCTTTTATGGACTCGAGGTAGTACAATAATTTGGGATAAAGTTCTTATTCATAGAACTCGACAAAAAAAATCTCCAAAGATACCGACGCTAACTATACCGTTGAAGCCGACGGAAAGTGGATGAAAAGGAAAATCGACGAGAAGCACCAACGGCGAACAAATTACCGATTTGAGTGTTGATCAATAACTTTGTAACCGAATATACCCGGATTATGGAACAGTAAAATAGGGTGATTGTAGTTTATTACAATCTATAAATTACGTACTGGAACCACATGCGTCCGAAACCATGTTAAATATCTCGTGAGGAAATCCTTCAATCACTACATGTTCACGGCCTTGCTCAAAACTGCACTACCAATCCCAAAACGATTCCGCTGTTTTGTTCGTTCCAACCGCAAAAAGGTCTTCAAGCAGTCTCCACACGCCTGACTGGGGTTGGTGTTGTCATTCGGTGTGTTCCGGACGTCGATTAATTTTGACTGCAAACCGCCGTTCTGCGGTATTCGGAGTTTAACATGAATATTAATTTAATGCATGATGAACCGGAACTGACGAGGCGGGAACCGATAGTGACGTCACAGAGCTGCGTCGTCAGGGCAGCAGGAGACTATTTAAAAAAAACGGTTGAGCTGAAGAAACCTACACTGTGGGTTGACTTTGCCGCACAACACGTTCTTCCGTTGGAAATACTAGTGCGGGCCCAGAGGTGCGTGCTCATATGTGCAAAAAAAAGAGAATTGTGACGTCATAGTGACGTCATCGCACCGTGTGCTGTCATTGGTTGGCTAATAAATGGCCGTAACTTGGGAACCGCTCGTCCGATTAATATCAAACCTTCAAAAGGCACATCCGCGGGTCCCCAGCAATATTCCTGGGGAGTTTCAATCAGATCGCACCAGGGGTTGTCGAGAAACGGTGATAGGGACACTGCATCAGCGGCACAGCTGTGTCCCAAACCAATGATGCAACCAGCAGCCACAAGGCTGCACTCGAAAGAGAGATTTTCGAAATATTTTCCATGTCAGTTCTCTTTTTACTTTTGAGCCATTTACTTTTTATACCTTTTTACATCTGTGGCCTTATAGCCTGGGATGAAATCAGACTTTTTCAAATAATTTAAATCGACTTTATTTCAATATTTCAACAAAAATTCAACAAAATTCAAAACAAAAAACAAAACTTCTTTCAGATGTAAACATCTACGTCTTCTTCTTCCCGATCTCAACATCTCCTCCTCGTCTTGATGGCCGTTGCATCTTTGGCTGATATTACTTGCCAGATCTAAAGGTGACAACATCGAATTTCAAGGTTAAAATGATCGTTCAGTATTTTCAGAAACATCCTCATACATCGGAGTTCTTAACAGCCTTATTGTAATCATTAGGACCACACACACATGAGGTCAGAGCACTTGGACGTGCTCCACTACAAGCAGTTTCCTGTAAAGCGCTCAAGTCAGCACTCCATTGGAAACCGTTGATCAGGAACGACGAATCGTGGTACACATCGGATAACCCCGACACGTCGAACCACTCACTCACTCACAGTGTGTGATCGGAAGTACTGGCGCCGACAAGTCGGTTTATATTGACGAAAGGAGGACGTCGTTGGAAACACCAGTCCGGATCTCACCTGCTGTGTTTCCCCTCAGTTTACAACACTCACCTTCCACCTGGTGCTCGTCCTGTCGAACCTTCGTCGGCGGACTTCGTTGTCATAAACGCTGAGCGTTTCGTCAACGGGAAATCTTTGAACAACATCATCCATCTATCTATCTATAATTCCAGCAATCTCTGTGTGTCTGTGTGTGTCTGTCTGTCTGTCTGTCTGTCTGTCTGCGACCGCCGTTTCTCGACGACCGCCAGTCCGATCTCATTGAAACTTGCCAGGAATATTGCTGGGGACCCGCGGATGTGCCTTTTCAAGGTTTGATAGTAATCGGACGAGCGGTTCCCAAGTTACGGCCATTTATCTGTCAACCAATGACAAGACACGGTGCTATGACATCACGAATGACGTCACAATTAATGTTTATTTATTTATTCTTTTTTTTATTTTTTGCACGATCGACGGTCCGATCTGATTGAAACTTGCCAGGAATTTTGCCGGGGACCCGCGAATGTGCTTTTCAAGGTTTGATATTAATCGGACGAGCGGTTCCCAAGTTACGGCCATTTATCTGTCGACCAATGACAGGACACGGTGCAATGACGTCACGAATGACGTCACATTAATATTTATTTATTTGTTATTTCTTTTGCACGATTCAAACTTGCCAGGAATATTGCTGGGGACCCGCGGATGTGCCTTTTCGAGGTTTGAGAGAGAGAGAGAGAGGCTGCACATACTGGCACTCACTTATGGGCCCACCCCTACGGGCCCGTACTAGTCTATCTATAATTCTAGCAATCTCTGTGTGTCTGTCTGTCTGTATCTGTGTGTCTGCGACCGCCGTTTCTCAACAACCACTGGTCCAATCCAATTGAAACTTGCCAGGTATATTGCTGGGGACCCGAGGATGTGCCTTTTCAAGGTTTGATATTAATCGGACAAGCGGTTCTCAAGTTACGGCCATTTATTTACCAACCAATGACAGGACACGGTGCTATGACATCAGGATTGACGTCACAATTCTTTTTATTTTTTTTTCACGTACAGCCACGCACGTATGGGCCCGCACCTACGGCACGCACATCCATGCCCACATGTCTGGGCCCGCACGTACAGTCACGCACGTACGGGCCCGCACTAGTCTATTTATAATTCCAGCAATCTCTGTGTGTCTGTCTGTCTCTCTGTCTGTATGTGTGTTTGCCTGCGACCGCCGTTTCTTGACAACCGCTGGTCCGATCTAATTGAAACTTGCCAGGAATATTGCTGGGGCCCTGTGGATGTGCCTTTTCAAGGTTTGATATTAATCGGACAAGCGGTTCCCAAGTTACGGCCATTTATTTATCAACCAATGACAGGACACGGTGCTATGACATCACAATTGACGTCACAATGAAATGTTTTTTTTTCATATCATGTCACAATTGACGCTGGGGACCTGAGTGTGTGCCTTTTCAAGGTTTGATATCGTTCTTCTTCATCCGTTTCAGCTGTTTCCCAAGTTATGGCCATTTATTTACCAAACCAATGACAGGACACGGTGTTATGACGTCACGATTGACGTCACAAGACGGGCACGCGAGTGCGAAGGAACGGCCTGTGTGGTTGTTGTTTCTGGCACGGGGTTTGAAAGTTTGGTTTTTTTTCACGTACGGGTACGCACGTACGGGCACGCACCCACGGGCCCGCATCAGTCATTTTAATTACCTCCATACACATTAAAAGCTTGTTAACGAGCTCCAGCTCGAGTACAAACAAACGTTTGAATTTGTACAATAAACGTTTGTACAATTTCTGCTTGTTTCACATTCAAACTTCGCATCATTCTACGATATTCTGACGGTTTTAACAATTCTCTGTTTGCTTCTACTTGATACCAAGCAAGAAGTTCGGAGCCTGGGTTGCATTTTGCTGACTATCATTTCTGCATTTGCGAGAAGGTCTTCATCGTCTATATCTCGCTCAATTTGAACTCCCTCATTCATATCTTGCAGATTTTGGTGTTGAGACACTGGAGCAATATTTGCCCATGCATGTTCAGGAGGACCAAATGCTTCATGAGTTTCTATAGCTTCCTCAATAAGTTCCAAATTTTCTGTGAATTTTTGCTCATTGTCATATATATATATTGTCTGCCACAGCAAAATAATGTGAAGCATAATCATTGTACCCTCCTTTTGGGTCCATATCCTCATTTAAAATACATCAGTTTTGCTCTATAGAAGTTACTAGATTCTTTTTCAGCACTGGATTTTTGAAAGCCAATGACAGCTTCTCGTTTACGCTTGTGCGTAGTTCCTTTGCTGTTCTTCAATTTTATGTACTTTGACAATTGATCTCTGTCGGATTGCTGTTCATCGGTTTCGTCGAAGACAACTGGCACGCTGTCATCAATGTCGTCATCTTGGTGAGAATGACTCACTGTGTAATTTGCTGCAAATTCTGCAAGACACATACTTTCTAGACAATTTGGTCTTAATGCGTATCTCACTGCAATATTACTTTGAAAGATATCTTCATCTGCATCATCCATGTCTTCTAGTACTTTCTTTGGTTTCAATACAGCTGCTCTCTCAGACGGTGGATCTGTATTTATGAAGACTATTTGTCTGCTGAATTTTTTCATAGGTATAGACAAAATTCGATCGACACTTTCCTGTGCACTTACTTCTTGGTGATTTAGCCAACAAGAACCAACATGTTTCAGCATTGTGTAAATATCTCTTTCTTTGCATTCCTTACATATCTGCTTTAACAACTCTCCAATACCCTTATCGTTTTTTGTCATGTAGGCTGCAATGTACATGATACAAGCATAAAGCATCGATGATAAACCGAGTATCAATATTTGCTTGCCATGCTTTCAACACAGTTGGATTATACTAGTTAACAAACTCTTCGGATGGTGTCCTTTTGGTGACTATGCTTCTTGCTTTGTCACATACGGTCAAAGCGTGCAGGTACTGCTCTCCTGTAACATTTGCCGCTTTCAACAGTTCAGCAAAAGTTAGATCACATGCTGAGTCTTTCTCTTCCATAATTTCTCTAACTTTGCCAAGAATAGCTTTTGCATCAGTTTTGATTTGTGATGATGTTTCAGGATCCTCAGGTTCTTTTGCAATAATTGTTCTTGGACTTCGTGGTTTTGGAAATGAAAATCTGCATGATTTCTTGTTTTTTTTCGACAGTACAATGAATAACTGTGAACTTGCAACTTTTCTACAAGTGGAAGCAATACAGGATCATCCTCTGGCAAGGCACATGACACGTGTTTGTCAATAAATGACACGACATCTTCATCAGTATCAGCACCTAATTTTGGAGCATCTTTCACCAAAAGGAGTGTATGTGCATGTGGAGAACCCCGTGCTTGAAATTCAATACGGATAACATAGTCCATTATTTCTCCAAAAAGGATGACTCTTCGATTTCAAAACATCTTTGAACAAAAGATCAAGTCTGTAATGAAACTGACGAGCAGCAGTGACAGGATTTGACCTCAACCACATCGATCTATCTGCAAATGACATGTTTTTGACGTCATCGTCACTCAGTCGTACCATACTGTTTAGCAATTGTTTGTATAACATCAGGCCATTGCATATCTGCTGCAGACACTGTAAAAAAACCATGTGGGAATACCAAGCTGTCTAACCTTAAGTGAAGACATCATAGAATACAGTTTGGAACTAAAATGGGCACTCGGTAAAGCGCATACCTTCGCCGCCGCAACTTTTTTCTGGGCACATTTGAAAAACGTCATTTTAAAACGTCCATGACGTCACAACCGTCAGTCCGATTGACGTCAAATTTGGTGTGTAACCTCCTTGAAGGCAGTCCAACAAAATGGAATGATAAACACTGTAAAATTAAAAAGTTGAAAAATGACGTCATCTTTTGACGTCATTTTGACGCACTTCCGGGGACGTCACGTCCAATCAGGGACTACCATTCTGAAAGCTCGTAGTTCACTGAACGTTTTAACGTTGGTTTCATGTCAATAGCTCTATTAGATCTGAAGCTATGCCTACAAGTATATTTTGACCTTGAGTGTGACCTTGACCTTGACTACAAAGTTAATTGGCAAAACCTGTACATCCTTAAACAGATATTTTGGGACTGATCCTAATGCCTGGATTTGGGAGACTTTGCATTATAAATTATATAGATATTTGAATGTAAAATATCAGGACATTTTAGCCACAATTGAAAAACGTCATGTTCAAACGTCAATGACGTTATAACAGTCAGTCCGATCGAAGTCAAATTTGGTGTGTGACGTCCTTAAGGTAAGTCCTACAAAACGGTATGATCAAAACTGATGAGATCGAAAATTGAAAATTTACGTCATCTTGTGACGTCATTTAGACGCACTTCCGATGACGTTACGTCAAATCCGATACTACATGTCCGAAAGATATCTCGTCATGGAACAATATGGCGGTGGTTGCATGTCGATAGCTGTATTATGAAGGAAGTTATGCTCAAAAGTTTGTTTTTGACCTTTTCATGACCTTGACCTTTGACCCGATCGCTCCCAAAATCTAATCAAATCGTCCTTGGATACTCACGAATCATCCCACCAAATTTCATGCAATTCGGTTTAATACTTTCTGAGTTATGCGAATAACAAACAAACACACATATTCACAAATAAATAAATACACAGCGACCAAAACATAACCTTTCGCAGAATGCGAAGGTAAATATGCGGGTGTTCCTCTATCATTTTTCAAAATTCTATATGCCCGATCTGATTTAATCATATTATTCATATTATTCATCAGCTGAATATTCTTAACTGTTCCAGCTGCAATCCTGTTTCCTTGAAAGTGCTTTCCGCTCGCTCTGCGAAAAACAGTGGTTTATATCGCTTTGAACTTGTATACTTTCAGTTGCATACTGAGCACTCAGAAGATATTCGATTGATTTTGCAAACCGACCATCGACATCTAGCAGTCTTTGAGTGAAGTACCTTTTTGCATGTAATTTGACTGGTCGTTCAGCTGTTAGTGCATTTGTACCATCTGGATATTTGTCAGGATTAGATAGTTCTTCAAAGTATGGATCACACAAAAGTGGTTTCGGTTTTTCCGATTCTCCTGGTGCAATACTGATGATAGACGTGGGATTTTCTTTCATCATACTTGTTTCATATGGCAAACCATGAACTTTAGAGACCTCCTCAAAAAACAAATTCATCTTCGGCATTTAGTTCCTCATCTGCATTCTCATCACCATTGTTTTCATTTTCTTCGAATTTTGAAGAGACAGACATAGTATCATTATCTTCCTGAACATATCTTGAACACGACATAGTGTGACTGACCTATCAGGCCAAGGTGAAACTCAAAATCTGTTTGGTTTCTAGATGGTACAATATTCACAGTGCCAGTCAATGTAGAATGCACATGTATTTTCAATGAAAATATATCCTCCAATGCTTGAAGTGAAATGTGATCACCCCAAAGAGTACTATATTGCAATTCATCCAAATATGTCAACCACTGTAGTTCTTTTCTTGTATCAACATCATCTATACGACTGATAACCATATCTTGCGACGATGGTTTTTTAGTATCAGCATTTCATAGGTCTTCAGTTGCTATTCTAGCAGCGACAAAATCTCGATAATGTTCAGAATTTTCGCTCATGAAGTCACCCAATCGTCTTCGTAAAGAAATAGCATTTAAAGTTGTCACACCAAGTCTGTCAAGTTGATAGCACACAGATTAGTAGGTACATTAGTAGCAGGACCATGAATGCCATGCTGTTTCCCCCTTGGCAAACCAACCATTTTCATGACAGGTACTCTTTGGCATATCAACCTAAGTTCCAGAGCATTCAGGTCTTTCAATTCCGCTGGTTATTCTTGTAAAAAGAGATTGTTCGCTTTTGCTTGTGCTGGCATCTTTCCTCTCTTCAAAGTAACATCACATGTTCTACAAATCCATTCACGATTATCATACGACTTCACTCTGAAAGCCAGCACATTATCCAACAACTCTTTAGAAGCTTTTGTGTATTTGTTTTCTTTCAACTGTACCACGGACATTCTGTACATGAGACGATGACATGAACAACAAACATAATCAGTGGAATCTCTGACTTTCTTCAAGAACTGTTCAATAACAGCATTATGTGATGGTATGTCAACACGCCTATTTCATCGTCTATTTTTCATTGACACTGCATTCTTTCATATCCTTTGTATTCTTTTCAATGCTGTTTCATCGATTCTGTTCTTTGTTTGACGAAGTTTGTTATTTTTTCTGTGTATATTCTGGTCTTCTGATGTTTCCGGTAATCGTTTATTTCCATGATGTGCTCTATCTTTTCCATGTCTCTGTTCTTTTTCATCCACACTTTCATTTTTTCTCGATTCTTTCAATAATCTATTATTAGTTTCAAGTCGCTTACTTCTCTTTTCAGGTGTCTCCTTGTTTCTTGAATCAATCTTTGCGTGCTTGTCAGCTTCCAGTCGCTTACTTCTCTTTTCGGGTGTCTCATTATTCCTTGATTCACTCATAGACCTTTTAACAGTTTCAACTCGCTTCATTCTCTTTTTAGGTGTCTCATTATTTCTTAATTCCTTCATTGACCTCTTGACAGTTTCAAGTCGCTTACTTCTTTGTGCTGCAGTTTCATTTTTACGCAATTCACGCATTTTCAATTTCATTTCATTTTGCTTTTTTGAAGCAGATTTCATTCGTCCCATTTTCTCAACTGCAGTACTATACGAATATCACAAATACAATAATATATACAACTGTTAAGACACATTAAATTAGTACCTGCAGCTGTACAACTTCTTTTAAATACTATCTCAAAAGATTTTTTAAATAGTTAAAAAACAAGAAGAGTTTGGGATACAACACACAAATATAAGTTATCTGATATCAGACAATAGCTTATTAGAATTGATTTATAACACAGTCACAACATACACTGAATGAAACACACAAAGCAATCTACGAGTAGTGATATTTTTAATTGTACGTTCAATACGGTAAATTGTAATTAGAAGCATCTCGGATTAACACGTCTTCTCTATATCTAGTAGTAATTAGTGTATATAATACTTCTGCCAAATAGCAGCTTGTAGATTGTATCAGTATTTCACTAACAAGTAAATGCAGAAGCTATTCAATATTGTCAGCAGTTAAAAAATATATTAAAATATCAAATGTATCAAAAAGAACACTTGTCAATTATAATTAGTCAATGCAAACTCTATCACTTTATTCAACAGTTCAAATAGTACAACAGCTTTAATGTGGTTTCCCAGAGGCTAGTCTCGAGTAGTATAATGTACTGTTCCTTACAGCAAGTTTGTCGTCTTACTGCGAGTTCAAGTTTGTCGCCTTACGGCTAATTCAAGTAATGCAAGGTTAGGCTCAAGAGTGCAGTTCTCTCGCTCAATTTGAGGTTTTTTTTTATGAGGATGCCTTCCTCTGAATGAGTGTCATGCCTTTTTTATATCTGGAGGTGGCCTTCCTCAGATATGAAGGTTTTGCCTTTTTTATG
This sequence comes from Eptatretus burgeri, assembly GCF_056783735.1. Classification (NCBI taxonomy): domain Eukaryota; kingdom Metazoa; phylum Chordata; class Myxini; order Myxiniformes; family Myxinidae; genus Eptatretus; species Eptatretus burgeri. Next base: position 42,456,486 of record NC_140976.1, read on the forward strand.
AGGTTGCCTTCTTCTGAGATGAAATATTCACCCATTATGATGTAATGAAGGTTTTGCCTTTTTTCACAAGGTTGCCTTCCTCAATGAATGGAAATGAATGAATGATATGAATGATATGAATGAAGCTTCTGTGTTAGACCAACATAAAATGCTGAAAAAAAGAAAAAAACTTTTAACATTGTATGTATAACAGAATATTTAATCATCAAAAGGTTAAAATCCTTTAATACTTTATTATACAGTATATCCTGATTAACTGTTTCTCTGATCCATTTTTTATTAAAAGTCATGTGCTCCTAAGCATTTCAGCCATTGAGCGAAAAATATAATATTATCACCAAGAGCCACTCAAAACACAGAACAATCAGCCAAAGTCTGAAATATATTTATCATTGTTATTAATGCTGTAAGCTCTATCTCACCTGAGCTCCACAAGGAAAGAAGCTAATACCACAAAGCTAGCAAGCAGCACAACAGCAGACAAGTAGCACTGACACAGCAAAATCTAGAAAAGACAATAAACAACAACAGCTAGCAACTGTAAGTATGTTAGTATGTTATTACTGTATGTTAACTAACCTTTTTCAGCTTAGTTATAAAGTTAACTACTTAACCTATTACTTAGGTTTTTACATTATGACACCCAAAATTTGTAGACATATTTTCTAATGCAATGACAATAATATATTATGTATGCTAAATTTGGAATCCGTAAATTTCAAAGCCATATTAAGAATGCTTTTTAGGTGATGCATTGACACAAAGGATCTGCAACGGCATGGAAGCCAGCGGTAATGCTGATTCCATAAATGAAAATTTTCAAAGATCTCCCAAGATCATTCCAATAATAAAGATAAATTATGTTAACTAATTTTATACTACACTAATAAAGTTAACTAGCATAACTTATTCAAAATTAAGTGACCAGCTACAATTTTCAATCACTTTCTTGAAAGACCCCAGATCATTTCAAAAATAACAAGATAGCATGATGCTTGAATACACAAAATTAACTCATAATTAATAAAATTAACCAATTAACTTTTTCCAAATAAACTGTAGATCAGTAATACAGTATATCTTCTGCAGAAATTAATAAAGAAAAATAATGTTAACTATTTTTCTGCTCATAATTAATAAAATTAACTAATTAACTTATTCAAAATAAATTGTAGAGGTAACATTTCTTATGACGATACTTGGAATACCCCAAATGAACCCATTAATAAAGAAACATAATGTTAACTATTTTTCTGTTCGAAATTAATAAATTAACTAATTAAATTATTCAAAATAAATTGTAGAGGTATAATTTCTTATGACGATACTTGGAATACCCCAAATTAACCCATTAATAAAGAAAAATAATGTTAACTATTTTTCTGTTCTAAATTAATAGAGTTAACTAATTAACTTATTCAATATTCATTGTGGAGGTATAATTTCTTATGAGGATACTTGAATACCCCAAATTAACACATTAATAAAAAAATATACCATCAGAGATGGGGAATCCCCCGCCATTGAAAAATAATTGAAATCAGATAAGCGTTTTTCCATTTATTACAAAAAACATTTTTTTCAAGATGGTCGCCCCAGTTGGCCATCTTGGATCCGGCCACGCCCAAAATCAATAGGGTTCTTCCTTTTCAGGTGGTACATGTGTGACCTAAATTTCAAATCGATATGGCGAAAAAACATTTTTTTCAAGATGGCCGCCCCAATCGGCCATCTTGGACCTGGCCATGCCTAAAATCAATAGGGTTCTTCCTTTTTAGGTGGTACATGTGTGACCCAAATTTCAAATCGATATGGCGAACAGTTTATGAGTTATCGCACTCACAGCTATAAATGCTGACGCCCAGCCAGCCAGCCCGATGGACGGACCGCCCCAGTCGGCCATCTTGGATCCGGCCACACCTAAAATCAATTGGGTTCTTCCTTTTCAGGTGGTACATGTGTGACCCAAATTTCAAATCGATATGGCGAACAGTTTATGAGTTATCGCACTCACAGCTATAAATGTTGACGCCCAGCCAGCTGGACGGACGGATGGACAGCCGGACGGACGACCCGGGTGACAACAATATCCCCCTTCCGCCACGCAGTGGGGGATAAAAACTGTGTTAACTATTTTTTCCCTGCCCAATAATAAAGTTAACTGATTAATTATTTAACTTATCACATATTTGGCAAATATTTGGCCAAAAGCTTGCCAGTATATAGCAAATCAATAGATGTATGAACGTGTAAAATTTCAAATCAAAATCACATATATTTTGAAAGATACAGCAGAATTTATGTCAAATTGATCATTAATCAGTCATTAATTAGTTAATTAATTAATTAATATTAATCATAGAATGTTCCAACTTAGCAGAAATATGTCTTTTGGTGACATGAATGTATATACCAACTTTGAAGGCAAAAGCATAAACGGATTGGAAGTTATTACATAATTTATGAGTAATGAACCACCAATTAGTGAATTAACTATTTAATAATTGTAGGAAGTCCAAAAACAACAGGGGTCATCCTCTCCATCATATCTACCCACATGTAAAATTTCAAATTGATAGCTACAATAGCTTTTAAGTTATCGTGGTAACACCTAACGCGGCAGCAGAGGACATGGGCGCGGACGCGGCGGTTCTGCCAAAACCATAATATCACCGAAAAAGTTTTTCGGTGATATAATTACAAAACCATTTTCACCAGTCCCCAATATGCTTTTGTGAATTGATGAAAATAGTCTATACAGCACAAACCACAGGTTGATCCCAGCACCAAAGCGAACTACAAGCTAAACTGACACAGCACAGAGAGACAGCAAAATCAGAGTAGTTGCGAAGAAACCTATAAATACAGAAACATAGGTTTACTTTACATATACAGATTTCAACGTATGTATTATCAGATATGTAATCACAGATATATATCCCCAAGCCAATAACTACACTGGTCAATATATACCAAAAGAATACACAACAAACCATACAAAAGCTTCTGAAATACAATATAATTATACTTTATGTATATATACAATATAATATTATACCAATATATCCTTAACTGCAGATCATGCTAGCACTTGATCATCATCAAAGCATTCAATTTATACATGAAGAAAAACTAGTTTACCTTATTACAAATTGAGTGAAATGATTCGCTACAATTTTCAAAGCGACAAATAGCTATAACTTGCAAGAAAACTGCCCAAAAAAACTGATTTTTAGCAGAAAAGCACCACCTAAAGGGCACATATGAACTACACAAATGCCACATACTATTCAGAACACACATATCACCAAGTTGATCAATATTAACAAAATTTGAGTTCAAACGGTCTAATAGTTCCCGAGTAATGTCGAAAAAACTGTTCTTTAGAACAAAGGTGCCCCCTGGAGGCAATATATGACATTACACAAATGTCACATACTCTCTCTATTGAGTGCAGCTTGTGGCTGCTGGTTGCATCATCGTTTGGACGCGGCTATGCTGCTGATGCAGTGTCCCCCTTACCAGTACACTGGTGCTCATTTTGCTGATCTCAGAAGGATGACAGGCTGAGTCAATGTCCTGGTGTATTTTAATTCAGTGGCCAACGGGACTTGAACTCAGGACTCGAGGATCCCAAGCCACCACCCTAACCACTAAGCCAACACCAAGCTTATGCCACATACTACTAGACAGGTATCAGCAAGTTGATCAATATAAACCAAATTTGAGCTCAATCGGCCTGATAGTTTTTGACCAATGTCCAAAAAACAGATTTTTAGAACAAAAGTGCACCCTGGTGGTCACATATGACACGACAAACTTTACATGCCAGTCAGGAGTTGGGTATCAGTTAGCGGATCAATATGAATGGAATTTCCTCTCAATCGATCTACTAGTTCCTGAGTAATGACCAAAAAACTGATTTTTCAACAAAAGCACCCCATGTGGAGAAATAATAATAATCACAGAAAGTCAAAAATAAAATAATTTTAATAAAGTAATGTCATTTTTAATCAATCGGTTCTTCACATTGGGGTTATGTATCTACATACCAAGTTTGAAAGCAATGCAAAAAACCATTTTCAAGTTATCGTTTTCACACGAAGGATCTGTGCACACATCCGCGATACGGAGAATTGCAACATGCAGTTTAAGTTGTAATAAATGTCCCCTCAATGTGGCTTTAACATTGACTATAATATAGGCCTAGTACTATTATTCTAACTGTGACTCATGTCATAGCGAGGGCCCCTCGCAGTAGGGGGAAAGAGTTCTATAGTCAGACACTCATATACAGTATCTCATAAACGATTCAATTGACCTAGACCAAGCAAAAAATAAAGTACAAGCCCTTAGCCCAAACCAGATCCTGGAAATTTGCTTTTGGGTAATGTACCCCCCCCCCTCCCCACTTTGGGCATGGTGGGACAAATGTGGGGAATTAGATGTCAATTGGACGAACAACATTGTCCGAGGGGGTGGTGATTTTGATGTGTTTTGATATTTTAAAATATCTAAAGATAACCTTTAATAGTATTACTGCTCATTATTTTAAACTATGCAGCTGATCGATAAAATATAATATTATATTCTGTATATATAGTATAGACATATTCATCAAGTCACTTTATATATAAATTGTCTTTTGGAAAATGTTTTAATATAAATATATTATTGCACATTGGGTGGGGAAAAGTCGCTTATTGATTGGCTTAATATCCCCCAGGGGCTGGAGGATTTGCCGAAATGTGTAACATATATTATCTAATTCCCCACATAGTCCTGAGGTGGGGGGGGGGGGGGTCAGGATACTTTTGACTGGGACATAATAAATGGTTTTCACAAAGACTCTAATCAGAGAACACTATGCACCCCTACGCGATGGGAATTAACACAAAATCAAATATTAAACAATAAACTAACATACACTTCACTGTCTGGCAAATTAAAACTGAATTGGGAGATTAAATTTCACTGCAAAGTCACGTCTGCAAACCTGGAAATGGGGAATTCCAGGAGACATCTTCAAAAGCGAAAAACTTTCTGTCGCTTTTGAAATGACCTTCAAAATAAACAATATCAAAGACGTTATACTTTGACAAGTAAGTACAAGTACAGAATATCAAACAACTTACTAATATAAGCTACGGGCGCTCGCTATTTCGACAAGAGTCTATTTGCACATTATATTTCCCTGATTGTAGGACAAGCCGCTGGCATTATGATTCTTCAATTCGGACTGGATCTCCAACAGATAGGAGAGAAAGTGTAGAGTATGAATCATGTTGTCAGCGATAAACCGATATCAAAGACCGATCAACATGAACGAATGACAACTAGGGCCCTATTACTGGATCTATTATCCCCAATTATCGCCAATGACAGAAACCGATAATATCGTAGAAAAATGTTATGGAACATCGAAACATTGCTTCTGTTGTACAGCTAAGTATATATTTCATTCAACAATTGCTTAAATTCTGACAAATTTTTGTGGATAGTCAACACAGTTTACAGAAGAAGTTTGTTCAACACAAATTTGAGAATCGCACCATCAACAAAGTCAACAGCAAACGGAGTAGTTCGTTCTAGCTGCTTTAGTTAGACGAATACTAAAAGTTGGTCTTGGTCTTAATTATTTTCAAATATTCTTTCTTATGGCTATAGTTTCTGCTGTATTTGATCTATTTATTCTTTTTCTCAAATATAATGTGATTTTTTTGAAGTATAAAAAATAAAATTATTACATCTAATAGGATTTATGAATAAAATCTGTATTTTCAGAATAGAGTAGACTATATAAGTTTCACGAATACTTGCACTAAATAGATCTACTCTCCATATTCATTTTTGTGATTAATAATAATACTTATTTATAAATAAATAAATATTATTTTTGATAATAATTTCTCAATTGATTGATGTAACGAGCAAAATATTTATGATTTTTAGATTAATTTCAGCCAATTGTTCAATCACCTCAGAAACCGTCAGCCAGAATGACTTCATAATTGGTATGGACCCTCTTTAGGTAAGGTCCATCAAGATTGTTCAAAGTTTAGAAAAAATTGGATTAAAAAAAAACATGCCTTATGTTCATAATGGGGAAATATTGAAAGTGTTGTAAATTCGTTGTTATTGGTTTCATTCCAGGGAGGTTTGATCTCGCGCATGCATAGCTTGTCACTATTTGAAGTCACAAGGTCAAGGCAAATCTGATGACCTTGAAAGATCAAACTCCAAGTTTTTGTTTTTTCAGACATCATGGAGATATGACAAAGTTATTCTGGCAATTCCTTGCTCAACGAGCAATTTTATTTGTTTGTTTGTGTGCAGGATATCTCAAAAAGTTGTGCGCATATCTGTATGAAATTTTGTGGACAGGTTGGGTGTGTGACAAGGTAGAACTGATTCGATTTTGGTGAAGATCCGGATCCGGATCTGGCTACTAGAATTTTTAAAGTGATTCTCCACCATTGAGAGATAGAGCCAAAAGCGATATATTTGTTGGGCCTGATATGTTCCATTGGATCAGGCATTGCACTGTGGAGGTATGCGTTGTACCAAGTCCCCTTCTCGTTTTATCTGTTCCCTCGTCTGTTTTGTGACTGAGTGGAAACATCTCAAATTAGGTTTAAGTTTACCTCGCGTTTCATTACCTCACGCTTTGATTTATTTTCATTATAAATCTTTGATTTATGTTCATTAAACCCTACTTGTTAAATTTCCTTGTGTTTGTTTATTCGTTATGATATGTGCATCACTGCTTTCCGTCTCGCGTGTGCCATAATTTCCAAGTATCTCGGGTTTGCCTCTAAGTGAAAACCGTTCGGCCATCCGTCCAGGTCGGTGTTAACCACCCCACCGCGACAACTAGGTCAGGAGTGAGATATAACCGAACTGACTGGACACGACAATATTCAGACATGGAAACAATCAACATACACTCTCATTTCAAATGGATGAATGGATGGGCAGGTAACCTTTATTCAAAGAATGATGTCGGGATGGTTTCACATGATATACTTTATTATGACGATCTTGTTGAAATACTTTTTGGCATATATTACCTACATCCAGTTTCATTTCACAAAAATGCTTTTCAATCCTTATTTCTGCCGACTGGCGGCCATTTTAGTTATAAAGAACCTGATGTTGAACACGTCCTCACCCATTTCTTGGACATGCATTTACCGATGTTGTTTAAACTTGGCACACAGATAAAGAATGGTGGCTTACATATGCAAGTCATTCTTTTTCCAGATCAGATCCAAGATGGCCGACTGGTGGCCATTTTAGTTGTTAAAAACCCGATGTTAAATATTCCCCCAACTATTTCTCGAACATGCATTAACCGATGTTGTTTAAACTTGGCACACAGATAAGAAATGATGGCTTACATAAGCACACAAATTATTTTTGATATACAAGATGGCCGGCTGGCGGCAATTTTCGTTAAAAAAAACCCGATGTTGAACACATCCTCAACCATTTCTCGAACGTACATTGACCGATGTTCTTCAAACTTGGCAGACGATGATGGCTTACATATGCATGCTATTTTATTTTCCAGATCAGATCCAAGATGGCCGACAGGTGGCCATTTTCTTACTTAAATGTGTCCCCAACCATTTGGAGTCCGATTTTGTTAAAACTTGGCACAAGCACAGTACATGATGGCATACACATGCACCTAACTTTATTGTTGCCATTTTAGTTGGACATAAATATGGGCTAGCCCTTTAACTCAATACAGCAAAATTACTAAAACAATGGGGGCTATGACGTTTTCTGTCTTTTTTTTACTTGTTTTGATTGTACTATAAAATATTTTGTCGATTTATGTGTGAAAACACTTTGCATAAAATGGACATACTATTATATAATGGATAGCAATAATATTCCACCGTTACCATACCCATCTGAGTGTGATTGCCCCTCAGCCACTTGTGCCGTCACTTGCCAGCCCTGACCAGATTGATTTACAGGCGTAGTCCTGCCACCACTCTTGGCCCTTCATTGCCCGATGCTTAGGTATGCCGAAATGCTTACTTCATGGAATCCTTTCGGGTTATGAAAAATTCAACTATTCATGGACCTCCCCACTGTAAAATGCAGTAGATTCATATTCAGTCCAAGTAGTGAGCTTAAACCAATTTGAGTTAGGCTGTCGGAACAGAAGAAGAATGATAATTACAAACAGGCTGTTTTGGATCTGTCAGGTTTGCAGTTCAGCGATGCTGTCCAAGAGTTTTAATGAAGGTTGTGGGATGTGAAATCTTCTGTAGACGACTGGCAGGTACAGCTAGCTAACACTGCGTTTAGCAGGTGGTTCTGTGTTTTTCACAGACTACAACTGAGTTGGATTGTCCTTGTAATATCTATACTATAACAGATCTGATGGTGAAATGGTCGCCATTTTTTCTCACATGGCCAAATGGGTCTTTGTCAAACTTTCAGAGGTCATTCAGTGAGTGCTGAGGAGTGTTTTAGGACAAAAAAAAATTATAAACAAGTTTGATTTTTTTTTTTGGTTGTTTTTAGATCCTCGTGGAGGATCTCTAAGATCTAAGATCTCTAAGAACTCAAACCCCAAAAAAGTCTTACTCACGTTGTTGTTCTTCATCTTCTTCTTGTGGACTTTTTCGTTTCACAGCCTACAGTTTTCATCGAAACTTCCTGAAACTTGGCATATATATATATATATATATATATATATATATATATATATATATATATATATATATATATGTAAAAATACCCTGCGCAGACAGTAACCATCTCCGATTTTGAAAATTCCTCCGAGAAAAAAAGTTATGACGTCAAAAAATATCTCCGCTAATGGAAATCACCTAAAAAATTATCTCCGAAACTAGGCAAGCATTTTGAATTCTGTTTGCGGGAATCGAACAGGGCATTAGCAGAGATGAATTACCGCACATATGATACATCACTATGACGTCATATCAATTTTTTTTATGACGTCATTCCTATTTTTTGACATTTTTTGTTTCACAGCCCAGAGTTTTCATCGGATCTTCGTGAAACTTGCCATGTATATGCAGAAAGCCCATGCGCAGGCAGTAACCATCTCTGATTTTGTAAATTCTCCCGAGAAAAAAAGTTGACGTCATAATATCGCCGCTAATGGAAATCGCCTGTGCCATTATCTCCGAAACTAGGCAAGCTGTTTGAATTTTGTTTGTGGGAATCAAGTCGGGCAATAGCACAGATAATTTATCGCAAACCTGATACATCACAATTACGTCATATTCGTTTTTATGACGTCATCATTAAGAGGATGAGGATCTTAGCTCATTTGAGCCTGTTTTATTTATTATCGCTCTATAGTGCCTATCCCTTTGTAGCTATGTGAAAGGTAATATTAAATGATCCCTGACCCCATTCATTAGTGGGTGTGGGGAAGTGTTTTAGGTCCCCAGAAAAAAATAGAAAAAAAACCCCAAAATTTGATTTCTTCAAAATGCCAACAGGATGAGAACAGCACCAGGCAATGCTGGGTACCTCTGCTAGTCATATATATATATATATATATATATATATATATATATATATATATATATATATATATATATATATATATATATATATATATAGTTTTTACTTTGCAGGGGGTACGTATGAGGAAGATGTTAAGTTTGGTGGTCTGTGTGTTCGAGTAGCTTCGTACATTTTTCTGTAAATCAGGGACCTGTTAGAAGAAGTTGTCCTGTGCTTATGTATGCCGTGAGTGGTGGCAGAGTTGACAGAGATATTAGATGGGGAAAGCATAATGCATTTTTGTCCTCACCGTGAACCATGTAAGGCACCAGATGTGATGTTACCATAAGGTATATTTTTGGATGCGTTTCAATCTCTTGTGCAGCATTTAAAACCTCTGCATAACCCGCGATGGTTTTGGCGGTGCCGGTGACGACACTGCATTTGCATGGGATCTCCCCCATGGTGGCGACATGCAAAAAAGAGTGGAGCTGGTCCGTTGGAAAGGACAGTGTCCCGTTGGAGTCGTTGCCTTGAGCCTCGCCTTCTACACATGCTGTTCTCTTTTCCTTTTTGTCTTCAATCTTTGGTTGGACTGCATTTTCTCCAGTCTCCACATGTGGCCCTTTCGTCTGCCTGATCGTTGTACAAGCTCTTGCCATTCTGTCTCTCCACTCTCTTTTTACCCATGGGACACTTCGCCTCTTCAATGGGTACCACAGCTGCTCATTGGACCGTACTGTTCACTGGTCCATGCCGTGGCTTGGAGACCTGTTTGAGTGGAGCCATTTTGATCCAGTACCGGCATCCTTTTGCATAGGCCTTGGCTGCTCTTCCATTGTGTGTTAATGAATTACTGTATGCCCATGGCACCATTATGTCTTTTATTCTGTATTATGATTTTCATTTTGTCATACGGAGTGCACTTTGATTTATTTATTTGCCTGCATTCACGTCCGCCTATCTTTTGTCTCAGGATTCTCCATTTTCTTTGTTGGCACTATGGCCAACTTCCAAATTCCTGCCCAAACTACTGCTGGGAAAGGGATGGCAAACCACCCAGCACGATCCTTGGCCAAGAAACTGCTTAGGCATTGGCCAAGAAACTGAGGCCAGGTTGTGGACTTGTGGCCACCGAAAGGCACAAATAGCAGTTTAAATGCACACAGAGTATGATGCATCAGTCAGTAACTCCTCGCTTGATTAGAATTGGAAATCAGTCAAGGTGTTGGTACTCGATGAAATGAAAATAACTATAGTATTGAGAAAGAGACCCTCGGATCCATTTTCACATAAATCGATGCACATAAAATCAAGGGACATGCAAAGCACCCATCCCTTTACTGTATATGGGATGGTTTCTCTGTGTGCAGCTTTAACATGGGGAATGAAAATTCGTTCCTCGGCTTCCACTGGACGAAATTGGCTGCAAATTTCAGAAGTAAATCCGTTGTACGTCGAGGTAATATGTTCCAAATTTCAGCAACGTCCATTTTGGCATTCTCGAGTTTTAAACGAAAAACATCGAAATTCACATTGGTATCTTGTCGGTCTGTTTTGTCCATCCATCTGTCCGTCCGCCAAAAATGTGTTGGCACTCACATCTCAAAGGCTATTCATTGAAACGAGCTGAAACTTCGAATATACATTGGACAATACGTCCAATTAATGGCTTTCAAAGCAAATTCCACCTAAGTGCCATTGTTTTTGCTTTTTTGATAGGTTTTAGCTCGAGCTCTGTTCTTGGGTGGTATAAGTATGTAATGGTGGTGATATTAGAAGGGAAGCAATCAAGGGAAACACAAGTCACCCCTCCATTTGTATGGAACGGTTTCTCTGCAACTTTTACACAGGGACTGAAAATTCCTTCTGGGGGGGGGGGGAGGGTATTACTTGGTTCCTCCAAAGAACACGTGGGTAGTTCAGCGTGCACACGAGATTTTTCTATCGTCTGGCATTTTCCACAAGCCATGGAATGTCCCCTCTTTTCTTTTGTTTGCCACATACCATGAAAAGGGGCCTTTTCTATGCCCCTGGCATTTTCCTCAAGATGATATCAACTTCCTTTGTGTATAATGGTGTGTCAAAACCTCTTGAAGAACACTGAAGCATTATTAATTTTTTTTCAAAAAAGGCAAAATTAATTTATTACAAGTACCGTATATCACCTTTTGACAACTACAAAGGACTCCCGCCAATGATCAGTAATAGCATAATGGTATTTGACAATACACTCACAAGCTGTTCTTCCGTGTCAGAAGTTCTGCATGTGCAGACAAATTTATGTGCGAGTTCATGAGGGCGTCCTATTTTACTAGTGTAGTGCTTCACGCTACTGGATGAAGAAGAATGGCCTGGCCACAGACACCTCCTCATTGAGGATCCTGTTAACATGATTGCACACATGTCATACCATTATACATGAACTTTCAAGTGTGCTTCAAGAATACAGTGCTTGTATTACACAGCTCGAGTAAAGGATTCCTTAACACAATCAAGGATGGCAGAGGGGATAAAAAGGAAGGTAGTTTCACCAAACATTCACATTTTAACGATTTCTAATACTATTCAGGACAAGAACATGCAAGTTCATTCCGTGTGATTTACAAGGATTGGATTTGATCCTGGGACCTCATGAGCCTTAATCTGGACACTCAGACAGGAATGCCGAACAGGCCAACTTAAGAGTTTTACTTTACTCCTGATTTACTTCTAAGCCAGTGAAACCTTACAGCGCTGGAAAAAGCTCAGTGGGAGAGTTTGTTCCGATTGAACGACGGCACTTTGAAAAGGCAGCTCTGCTGTAACCCTGTTAACCAGAATAAAAGTGCATTATACAAATCAAGTGAACCTAAGAGGCACTAAAAAAAAAAAGAAGGAAATAAAACAGACCAATAGTGCCAAAAGCCCATGTTGACAAAAGTCGTTAATCAACAGAAAAAACATTCTGCTCTTGATAAACAGGTTTCACAATAAAGGCCAGCATTTAATACCTCAGCTCGTGCCAAAGTGCATGCATGAAATATACATTTATTACAGGAATACCAGTGATATCAGAGTTTAGAGCACTGCTGGCTATCAGGAAGATGGGCTGGTAGATGAACTTTGTTCTGCCATGCCATATCCGCCACCTTGGATGGTTCCTTCTTGAAGTCTTGCTCCTCCACACCAAGCTTCACAATGGATTCCTGATACTTCCTCTTGTATAACTGATACGCTGCAAAAACAGATTGAATAATAAACAAGTGCCAAGCACTTCGGGGGTCCACATGCTACGCCCCCGTTGTTCTGAAAACAACAAACACCACTGACTGCTAACCTCTTCCCAAAACCTTCCTCCCCATATTTTATTCTTCATGGGGCCTACACTATCTTTGAAAAAAAAGTTTGGTCAAAAGCAATCAAAGTAGTTAAATTAGAGTACCCTTTCCCTCTTCCAAATCACCCCCTTAAATCTCAAAAATCTATTAAAGCTAATAACTTAATTTTTTTCACCCCCATGATGCAAGAGGCCATATTTGATGTGAATAGCCTGATCTTGATATCGAGGTATCCCCTCTCCCCTTCCCCACACTACCCCTCTAAAATTACTACCCCCATATTTTACTCCGTGTGCTAAGTTTGGTTGTGATCGCTCAAACTGTTACAAAGATCCCCTCAACCTAATCCCCAAACACACCACATGAGGCCTCCATTATGTTTGCCAAGTCTGATGGCCCTACAATTTTCCGTTCTCAAGATTATACAAGATATAAGGTAACGGACAAACAGATAATCAGAAATATGGAGTGTGACTACAACAGTCAAAGCTTTGCGTGATGCGAGACTGATTAGCAAACCAATAAATTTCTTGCAGCTTGTAAAAAACTTTTTTTTAAAAGAACAAATAAATAACAAAACTATAAACCTGGTGCAACTCTGATGACAAAGGTGTGTTGTCATGAAGGCAAAAGTTAAATTTTTGCCTCCACCAACAAAGGTGGATGGAGATTACATTTTCACCCTCATTTGTCTGTATGTCTGTCTGTGAGAGCAGGATATCTCAAAAAGTAATCAACGGATTAGGATTAAATTTGGTGAACAGGTTTGGTATTTGAAAATGATGAATTTATTAGATTTTGGTGAAGATACGATTGCAGATACGGATACGAGATTTTTTTTTAAAGTGTTTCTTCACCATTGAGCAATAGGGCAAAACGAATATATATATATATATATATATATATATATATATATATATATATATATATATATATATATATATATATATATATATATATATATATATATAGCACAATATCTCAAAAAGTTGTGGATGGGTTATGACAAAACTTGGTGGATAATGTTGGTATACTTTTGTTACATTTTAACCATAAAGGTCTCCACCTTCCCACCATGCAGGCATCCAGACATAACCATATTCTTTTTTGCATTATTGTGTCTTCTGTGTGTGTGCTGTTTCTAATAAATAAACAAATAAATAAATATATAATTATATATACATATATGTATGTATCTAAAGAAGCTCTTTCTAAGCACTCACTGACTAATTCAGTCACTTACTGATATAAATGTTTCGTACTTTCTAGGTCGTTCCAAAGTTTAAATTTGTTTCGAAACGGCAAAGGGCTTACCTTGGGTAGCCTTTCATGGTTGCTTTATGCATCTTTCCTCAATTAGAAGAGCATGGGAGGAGTCGATTTATTTATATAATCCTAACCACCTGGGGCAATTGATTCGGTGAGAGTTAATTGGTTATTCCCTCCATTCACAGGTGAGAGATGTGATTGGGTCTTTGTTTTTCATATATATATATATATACTGTGAAAACCCTCAAATCCGAATTCCTTGAGAATGAAAAGCATTCGGATTACAGAATTTTTGGGATTTTAGAATAGGAAAGATTATTTATTTATTTGTATATGAAGTCAAGGCTTGTGGAAGAGCCTATAACACTGAATGGATTAGGATGCAACAGAAGAAAAGGAACAGTAGAGAGAAGGGGAAACACCAACAGCAGGATTGAAGGACACAATCGAGGGAGAGTTGGACAAATAAAGGATGTGGGGAGGAACGAGGAGAAGGAGAACACAGAGGCTTTTTGAAGAGGTTGAACGACCACTTAAAGTTGGTTTACAATGCTTTCTTTCCCTATTAAACATTTCCTGAAGAGTAATTTTATTTATTTTATGAAGTTCGGTTTCTCCTTCGTTTGTTACTCTTGGGTAAGGTAAATATTAATTATTTCTTGTGAGTGACAACATTCATCCCCTCCAAGATACTGTTCTCCAAGCTTTATTCCATGATCAAGAGTCATCTTCTGCATTTTTTATTCACTGTCACTGTCACTTTCACTGTCATCATTATTTTCTTCATTGGGGTTAATAACCATGTCAACAATCTCTTCATCCATCATTTGGCAGACCACACGTGCTCCAATGTCGCAGTTCATCCACTCCACAATGTCATCTTCATGCAAGTCCTTGGTCACTTCAGTGTTCATACCCTTTGCATAATGTATCAATTCTGCTGCGCCAACCTTCTCACTTGAAAGTTTAAAACCTTCAAGGTCTTCAGGTTGCTCACTGCCATCAAAATATGGTAAGTGGCCATAAGTTATGCTGTGCATTTTTGAATGTTTTTTGTGTTACTGAGTCCCATGGATATGCAACGGCCCAAATACAGATCTTTATGGTGAATTCCTTCTTGAATGTGGCTATTACCCCAGCAGGTGAATCGATATTAAGCAGACAACGCATTAATTTTCCTTATTTTTTTCGAATAAAATTTTTAAATACTTTTTTTAAGTTCGAATTTTGTTTGGATTTTGGGATATTTCAGATTTGAGAGTTTTCACCTGTCTATACACCTGAGCTATAAAATGTTTTTAGATCCTCGTGGAGGATCTCTAAGTCTTACTCACGTTGTTGTTCTTGTGGACTTTTTTGTTTCACAGCCTACGGTTTTCATCGAAACTTCCTGAAACTTGGCATATATATGTAGAAATACCCTGCGCAGACAGTAACCATCGCCGATTTTGAAAATTCCTCCGAGAAAAAAAAGTTATGACGTCAAAATATCTCCGCTAATGGAAATCGCCTAAAAAATTATCTCCGAAACTAGGCAAGCTTTTTGAATTCTGTTTGCGGGAATCGAACAGGGCATTAGCAGAGATGAATTACCACACATATGATACATCACTATGAAGTCATATCAATTTTTATGACGTCATTCCTATTTTTTGACATTTTTTTGTTTCACAACCCAGAATTTTCATCGGATCTTCGTGAAACTTGCCATGTATATGCAGAAAGCCCACGCGCAGGCAGCAACCATCTCCGATTTTGGAAATTCTTCCGAGAAAAAAAGTTGATGTCATAATATCGCTGCTAATGGAAATCGCCTATACCATTATCTCCGAAACTAGGCAAGCTGTTTGAATTTTGTTTGCGGGAATCAAGCCGGGCATTAGCAGAGATAATTTATCACAAAACTGATACATCACAATGACGTTATATTCGTTTTTATGACGTCATCATTAAGAGGACGAGGATCTTAGCTCATTTGAGCTTGTTTTTTTTTACAATGGCCCCATTATTCCCACCTTCTTGTGAGGTTAGCCAGGGCACGCCTTTGGCCCAAGTCTTTCACAAATTGTACGGCCAGGCCTGATCTTAGAGTGGATATGATCTGAAGGTGATTTGGGGAGGAATTTCGAAATTATTTAGGGTGCAGGCAGTAAGGTGCATACTCTTCGTGAAGTTCACCATAGAATCTTTAACATCTATAGACTCATCGTAGCACATGGGACACCAATTTTAATGTCCATTATAATGATGCCTTGACCTGCCTGTGAAACAACAGGGTGACAATTTGTAGCTGGGCTGAGATTTGAACCCAGGCTAAACAGCTCAGCAGCATGGAGCTTCTGCTTTGTCACGAGAAAAATGAAAGAAGTTATTAAATTTAGCTCTATCTGCTTTGTTTTACTGATGCACCTGCAAGGTGATGTGCAACACTGAATGAGGACATTGCATCTTCAATTTATGCCACCTCACTTGAGGGATGCTTTACCCTGAGACATGTGTTTCTGGATATTAGCCATCATCATCACAGAGCAGATGATCCCCCTTCTAACTCTTTTTCCAACCTCCACTCCCTCCACCCTTCCCCCTTCCTCCCTTGAGTGCTGGCATGCTCTCCTTTAAATCCTCAATAAAGAATGGCTTGCTCCATGATGTAAAATTAATAAAAAAATTACATGATGCAAAGCCATATGATGAAGCAATAATATGCAATGTGACATAATTGATCAGATACTTCCCAAATGAAAATTTTCCTCATGCGAAAGTGCAAGCAGCGGAGTTCAGACAATGGATTTGACTGTTTTGATATTTAGAATCGTTCAGCTCTTTGTGAGTCAGAGATCCGACGTGAATTGAACCTCAACTTATGGCCAACCTGAGACGTTCAGTTTTAACAATCAAGTACCATCGAAAAGGATGCCTGTTTTCAGAGATATATTATGAACTGTGCCGGATTGCTTTCCCTACCTCCGGCCATTAAAAAGGCAGAACCGAGCTGGAAGATGCTGTAAAACAGCGGAAAGGTGAACATGAGGTCCAGTTGCTTGCTTGTGAATGACAGCTGCAAAATGGTTGTGCAAAGCTGGGAGTTTTGTGATCCTGTCTCCAAAGCAATTGTCCGGCACCTGAAACGACAGGAGGCACGAGCTCCGGCAACAAAGTTCTATGACTGATGCTGCAGTCACGACTGTCAATCCACACGTTTACCAAATATCCTTGCAACTCGTTCCTCATCTTTTACACTCTATCAATTCAGTCCTTTTACCCCACTCAAGTAATCGTACCTGAACCACGGTTGCTTGACGAGGCGTGCGAGGACGAATCCCAAAATGTATCCGATGCATGGGAATAAGAACCCGATGAGCCACATTTCAGGGTCTGAGGCCCATGATCCCTGATGCAGCACTCCACCCACCACTGCAATCGCGATGATAAGGACGGCCCCGCATATCGAACCAATCTGAATGAGACCAGACAGGTGATCGATCGGTCAGTTGAAATAGTAGTCAGAGAGTGCATAGTTGTTGTTACTTTCAAGAATAACATCTTTGTAACTACACTTAGTGGTGCAAGGGGTGGAGTGTCCACTGTGAGTCTAGGAAGTCGGCAGTTCAAATTCTGGCCTAGTCATAAAAAGACATTAAAAATGGTAGGTGCTTCTTCCTTACTTGACATTCAGCATTTGGAGAATAGAACACAGACAAACAACCATAGGTTGCCAATAGTAGCGTGGCCTTGATGGGCCGAATCTTCCTCCTGCCTTGAAGTTCCTTGTACGGGAACTTGTATTAGTGTATCAACATTTACGATACCTCGAAAACTGTCAACATTTACTTAATGGACATTTTATCAACTTTCTCAGCAAAAGTGGAGAAAATATAGTGTGATACATAATAATATTCTCCCACTGAGAGGAAATAGGACAGCTCTTTTATAGTGAATGGAAAGGGTGATGCGCTTACTTAGTAAATCACCTGCTGTTGTACCACGTCAGAAATAGATAACTAAGGAGGCAAAGCAACAAAGTCAAAATTTGATGCCGTACGTCTCTCTGGTCTGTTGGCAAATGCCAAGTAGATGCCTGGGATGTACCACTGCCACATCTAGTCATCACTATGGTAATAGGTCACTGCCACATCTAGTCATTACTATGGTAATAGGTCACTGCCGCATCTAGTCATTACTATGGTAATAGGTCACTGCCGCATCTTCTACCCAATGAGACGTGGATTTAGGGAAAGACAGACTCACACGGAGCACAATTCGTGCAATTTTAGGCCATTGGTGCTTGATGAACATTCCAACCATGACTGGGATGAGGAGAGATACCAGTGTTATGCCTGGAGGTGAAGACAAGATATTTTGTCAATGTAATGTTATTACATCATGATCTTCATCCTCGACAATAATCGAAATTGGTCAATGTTATTAGACTCCATTAATCGGTGGTGGGTTAACAAACACATCGATCGCATGAATCACAGCTACAGGTTAAACGCTCTTACCGATACTCTGGAAGGGGATGTTGACACCGCTCTCACTGGTCCAGGACGACGTGTAGAGGTAAAGGCACAGTGGCATCATGCCCATCGCTAGTATCGTGGAACAGGTGGTCATCCCAATGCTGTGGCCAAGGAAGGGTGGGACAAAGGAGTCATCATGTGTTAACTCAGCAATACAAGTAGCTTTACTTATTGTGCAAGCCATTTCTGCCATCATAAGCCATGACAATGAGGCCGCGACGTAATCAGGCTTGCTCTTACACCATCCCTGTTGCCTCAATTGTCACATTTATTAAAACACGAAATTATGGGCAGAGCTCAAATTACGGAGGGGTAGAAGTTGGGAGTATTGTTTACCAACATTATAAATACAAAATAACTCAAATAATTATAAAGATAACTACCGAGAAAATTAAATTCGTTTTTTTTTTTTGCTCTTACGCTCAAATACGCACACCGTCATCGATGAAGGCCGCTACTGCAATCAGCTTTGGACTGCATGGTACTCATAATGGTGCAAAGCAGAGATCCATCGTGGAAACCAAACTTGCCTGAGATCCATGTCTCCATCGACCCAATAGCTGAGGACATTGGAAACGGAGCCTCCTGGACAGCAGCCCATGATCACTACGGCTATGGCTTGAAGCGGCTTGATGTCAAAGGCAGCGGACAGCAAGTAGCCTGTGAGGGGCATGATCCCAAATTGACAAACAAAACCAACGAATACTCCCCACGGTTTCTTGATGTGTTTCCACATTTTTATAGGCTCAACATTGCAGCCCAGAGACAGCATGACAAACGCCATCATGACTGTAAGGGTGGTACTGACGATTTTCCCCAGAGCGGCGTTGGGGTTTTTGTACATGGCTACGCATGAAGTCCCATTGCAGAACGTGGCATTTGCGAAGCATGACCCAAGTTTGCTGGGATGAATTAGGGATTCAATAAGAACAATAGGCATCGCCATTTTTCTTTGCACCAGATTTCAAAAACGTCTCACACAGCCACACACACACACACACCTCTCTTTTATATCTCACCTGCCTTGAGGGATATACCTCCAGAAGTGCCAAAGTCATGTTTACGGCTCACCCCCCATGGCAATGAATAAACCACAAGCCCCTGTTTTATTACCGTCATGACGTGAAGGTTCACTCAAAAGGTGATGGAAACTAAGTTTGCATGTGATGTTGTAACTTTTTGATTCAATACCACTTCGACTGTGGGGATGACAAGAATGATACCGACTGTTTTATCACATGTGGCTGGCTGTGCATTCCAGGTGCAATTAATGCGTTGACTTCAAATAACCATGACTTGAAGCCAAAAGCTACTGCTGGGAAGGAAAAGGCAAACCACACAGTGTAATCCTTGCAATGAGACTGCTGCAGCTGCATTTCAGAGAGAGAGAGAGAGAGAGAGATATAGGGGTGGGAGGCAGAGGGATAGTGCTGGGAGGTAGAGGGCTGGGAGAGAGGGATCAAGGTGTGAGGGAGAGGGCTGGGAGAGAGAGGGAGAGGAGTGGGAGGGATTGGAGTGGGAGAGAGGGAGAGAGACTACTTTTATGTATGTTTTTTTTTTTTTATAAAACACTTAAAAAGATAAAACAATAAGGAAAATCATCAAAGGGTATATGTCCATTTCATAAGTTACATATTCAATCTGCGATCACACAGATATTTATAACAGGTCAAAGTACATATCAACTGCTCATATATTTTTCAAAAGTCGAGGCCTATCCGCGGATTTATAAAAACAAAATTCCATTTTAATGCAGGTAAATACAAGTCCCTTAAACAAATCCAACAGATTATAATCTGCACACCTCAATTGATTTTCAAGTTTCCTTTTCCTTGTGCAACACATACTACATTTCTTTGCCAAGGCATGCCAAAGTTGGTGAAAAATACTTCTTTTTGGTGTGTATTAGACAAAAAAAAAATATATAAAAACTTTAAAAGTGAACTTCACAAAAAGCTGAGTGCACATTTTCTGAATCAAACTAAATGAAGGAATTAACCATGCGCATTCAACATCAGCGTGTGACAAAGTCTCAAGAATTCCACAGAAAGGACATTAGTTAGATATCGAGGAAGAAAAAAAAATGTAAAAGCTTATTTGTGGATAATTTCTCCATGACAAAGACTCCATATTGCCTCCAAAGCCAGCCGCCGACTGCGCATCCTCAGTCATACAAAGTCTTTCCTTGGAACACCTGAACTCCTATCCACCTTCAAAGCCTTCATCCACAGCTTGATGGAGTACTGCTTTCCCCTCTGGGCTGGCTCACCTGCCTCACATCTTTCTCAGATTGATGCCATGGAAACCAAGGCACTGTTTCCCCACAGCAGGCAACCAGAATGCAAAGTGGGGTCTTACTTTCTTGTGGAGCTCATAGGGTACAGTGAACCATATGCCACTGATAACACATTGTTTTACCATAGATAGGGTCAGGTCAACATTCAAACACGATTCAATTTCTTTGGAAGTGATTGGACCATTTTATTTATCCGTATGCAGCCTGTGGCTGCTTGGCTGCATCATTTTCTGGGGCACAGCTGTGCCGCTGATGCAATGCCCCTGTTACCAGTAAGCCGGTACTCATTTCGCCAACCTCAGAAGGAATGACAGGCTGAGTCAACCCACCTGGTGTTAATTCAAAAAAATATTTCATGGTACAGGCACATAACCTGGGCTAACAGGCAATGGTAACACACTCAAGGCATCAGCACAGAAATTCTCACTGCCAGGATAATACCCTATTGAATAGTCATAGCCTGCTAACTTCTAAGCCCAACGCTGAATGCACGCAGAAGCCTGTGGGTCAATTCCCTTCCTTTACACTCATTGAACAGGGACTGTAATCGTTTGTGTTACTACGATCCGCGTGGAGGATCTCGAAGTCTTACTCACGTTGTTGTTCTTCTGCTTCTTCTTGTGGACTTTTTTGTGTCACAGCCTACAGTTTTCATCGAAACTTCCTGAAACTTGGCGTATATATGTAAAAATACCCTGCGCAGACAGTAACCATCTCCGATTTTGAAAATTCCTCCCAGAAAAAAGTTATGACGTCAAAACATCTCCGCTAATGGAAATCGCCGAAAAAATTATCTCCGAAACTAGGCAAGCTTTTTGAATTCTGTTTGTGGAAATCGAACAGGGCATTAGCAGAGATGAATTACCGCACATATGATACATCACTATGACGTCATATCAATTTTTATGACGTCATTCCTATTTTTTGACATTTTGTTTCACAACCCAGAATTTTCATCGGATCTTCGTGAAACTTGCTATGTATATGCAGAAAGCCCACGAGCAGGCAGTAACCATCTCCGATTTTGGAAATTCTTCCTAGAAAAAAAGTTGACGTCATAATATCACCGCTAATGGAAATCGTCTATACCATTATCTCCGAAACTAGGCAAGCCGTTTGAATTTTGTTTGCGGGAATCAAGCCTGGCATTAGCACAAATAATTTATCGCAAACCTCATACATCACAATGACGTCATATTCGTTTTTATGACGTCATCATTAAGAGGACGAGGATCTTAGCTCATTTGAGCTTGTTATCTCCGGTTTGTTATCCAAGTTGTCTTTCTTGGTTTCCAGCCTAAAAATATATCAGTAAATTAAAATTGCTTTTCTTTTTATTTTGCCGAATAGACCCAAACACGGTGGGTTGTAGGTTTTCTTCTTCTTCATTTTTGTTCCGGGATTGGCTTGAGCATGTGTTAAACACAAATTTTTATCTCCCGAACATTCAATGGGACCCATAGGGGACGTGCTTTGCAAAGCAATTCTCGCTCTTGTTTCATTTGATCTGCATGAGATCAAATATCCTCTACCGGTCTCAGTTTGCAAAATTAAAAAACTCCCATTTTGCAATGCATGTTTGTGTACCAGCAATCATCCTTTTCTTCTAACTTCAGTGCCAATCCACCTCACCGCCTTAAGTCGATCTCCTCATATCCCCTCACGTGTTATACCCTCTCCTTACCCCTCCCAACTTGCCCCTCATCCTACCTCTGCTTGTGGCACCTCTTCACTGTCTTCTGCTTCAGTATCAGTTCCTCCTCTGTTGTCCCAAAGTGTGTGGTGTTCTAACATCTGTGGGCTCCATTCTAACCCAACAGATATCTCACTCTCTCAATCAGTACACTCCTTACCACAAACATGCTCCTTCCTCCCTCTCACCACACCTCCTCCTCTTCCCAACCCCTCAAATTCTGTACCACCACCTGCCCACTCCCTTCTTCACCAAATCATAACCAAGTTTCATCCTTCCCCTCATCACTCGCCCTCCTACACCTTGGCCGTGCCTGCTCTCATCGTCTCCCCTCCCTCTCAAAGCAACCTTCACACTCTTCCCTCTCACCTTTCTTAAAAACTCCCCCCTCACTCTTCTCCCTCCAACCTCCCCTCACTCCCCCTTCTTAAAGTTGCCCCCATCACATCCACAAAGCTGCCTCCTTCTCCAACCCTCTCTCTTCCATTTCATCACTCCATCTCCTCCAATATTGAACCGCCCTCTGCCCCCTCTCCTATTACACCCCACTGTACCTAAACCCATCATCACTGAGCCTTTTCTCCTCATCCGACCCTCTCCCCAAGCTCTTCTGCAATCCCCCACAATATTTCAACAACTTTCTGACCCTCCACCCCCCCTCCAGATCTTTCCATTCAGGATGCGACTGACAAACCAGAAATAATTTGCTTAACAGCAACTTTCCTCCTTCAAGATGTCTCTGACTCCCTCGTATCTCTCCCTGATTACTCCCTCCTCCGGTATGACAGACCTGAGCCTCGTCCTGGTGGTGGAGTTGCTCTCTTCATCAAAGACTCTATTCCTCACTCCCCACACCTTCATAAATACCTCTGGCTATGGCTTCTCCTCCACTTCCACCTCATGTTTATACGTGTGTTGTACCGTCCACCAAACAGTGATGACTCCATTTACATCTCGCTCTCCGAAAACATGGACCAACTTCTATCCTCTCATCCCAACTCTCTGTTCCTTATAAGTGGTGACTTCAATTGTCATCATGCCAGTTGGCTGGGTGTGGGTACCTCTCTCACCTGCCATGGCTCTTCAGCAAAAGACTTCTGTGAGTCATTGGGACTGACTCAATCTGTCAACTTCCCGACCCGGATCTCAACCAATGGTACTCCATCTCTTCTGGATCTGATTTTGACAAATTTCCCTGGAAATATCTGCTGTTCTTCTTTTGCTCCAATCGGTTCATCTGACTACGTGCTGGTCAAAGTAGACATCTCTCTGGCTGTTATTAGAGAACCACCTCAGCACAGTCGAGTCTGGCATTTCACTTAAGCCGACTGGCAGGGTCTCGAAGTAGCCATCAAACTTCTAGACTGATCTCCCATTTCTACTTTATCTGACATCAACTCGTCCTGGGAATTCTTTCAAAGAAACTTGCTCTCCCTCATGCACAGATTTATCTCATCTCGTCTTCAGTTGTCCTACCCTTCCTCTCACCAATGGGACACTGAATCTTGTGTGTGATGAGACAGTCGTCCTGTAACAACTTGCCTTCACTTTTTGGAAGGCTAATCCAACTGAAGGCAATCTCAGTTCCTTCCAGAAAGCTCGTAACTCGTGTGTGCCTAACCTCAGGAGAGCCAGAAAACAACATCTTTCTAATCTCGTCTGAACCCTCAAACCTCTCTCCCTCCTCCAAATCCTGGTAGCATCTAGTTAAGCCTGTTTCTGGTGTATGCTCCCCCTCCATCCCTCCCTTACCTCAAATGGCCACACAGCTGACACTGCACATGAAAAGGCTGAATGCCTAAACTCTGTGGTTGCTTCAAAATCTTGTGTCCCAAACCCATTGCTTTCTGTTTCCACCTTAACCCAGTCACACCCAGCTGTTCCTGGACTCTGTGTCCTTTTCTCCTGACAAGGTGGAGAGCTTGCTGTCAAACGTCGACTCAGATTCTGCAACCGGTCCAGACGGCATCAGCCCACGTGTCCTAAAAACCTGCTCCTCTGCTCTTGCTCACCCTCTCTCCGTTCTATTCACCCTCTCATTTGCTCAAGGTCATCTGCCATCTGCTTGGAAATCTGCTAACATCACTGCCCTGCATAAAAAAAGGTGCAAAAACAGATCCCTGCAACTACAGACCAATCAGCCTTCTCCCAATCATCAGGAAGGTTATGGAATCCATCATTGCTTCAGACATTAAATCCTTCCTATTCTCCAATGCTTTGATTGCTGATCATCAATTTGGATTAAGACCAGGTCACTCTACCCTGGATATTCTGCTTCAGCCCTCCCAACAATTGATGGAGGTCCTCAATTGCAGACATGAAATCAGAGCCATATCGTGTGCTTTCGATATGGTGTGGCACGCTGCTCTGCTCACCAAACTCTCTTCCTATGGTATCCAAGGACGTCTCCACTCATGGCACACAGACTTCCTCTCCTGTCGCAGCCAACATGGCCCTAAAAGGAGTTCTCTCATTCCTTATTCCTATCCAGGCTGGAGTTCCTCAGGCCAGCGTTCTGGGCCCTGTTCATTTTCTGGTTTTCATCAATGATCTCTCTGACTCTCTGGAAAATCCTCTTTATCTCTTTGCTGATGACTCCACCCTCTGCCGGACCATCTGTCATCCCTCACATCGGCATGCAGCAGCCTCTTCGCTCTCTGAAGAGGTGAGCCTCGACATTGTATAGAAAAAAAGAAGAGTATTTCAACATATTTTATGAACACTTATTTGGAGCATCCCGATTGCTTCCTATTTGTACACCCGAAGGAGTGGCGAAGAACCTGTTAAAGGCCTCTGCATATTTTCCGATCATGTTGTTGATTGTTTTTTGGAAATCATTCTTCAAATCATTGAGAGAATCCTACAATCAGTCTGGCTCGCAAGAACAAACAATTCTTGCAAAACTGCAAATGGTACTCATAAATGTGGTGCTTTATGCGCTTGTGCGTCGTGAACATATCATGTTGTGATATCTTATCCACTTTGTGCGTGACAGGATATAGCAGAGGTATTGTACTCGACTTTGAGCTCTCTGCTCTGGATTTGAATCCTGTCCTGACTATAAAACTGTCGGATTAGTGTTTTGCAGGCACGATTCAACGTGCCATCCCTCGAGCTGACGTTAGGCCGGCGACACGTCTGCTTGCACTTTGTTAGTGGATGTTACAAAAATTCCAAGGTATCCTTCGACGAAGAGTAGATGAGTTATTGCCAGTACCTTTAACAAATTCCAAATTCCTACCCTGGCTGATTTTGGGTTGACAATGGCAAAACAGCTTTGGATATAATATTTGCCAGGAGACTGCTTGGGCAGCACCGTCACACTGTTAACAGAGTATGGACATGATATATATATATATATATATATATATATATATAAATATGTTTTGTTTATTTTTCTGGCCTTCAAAACCATTCCAATAGTCTTTCCACCTTGCAGTTTTCACAAACCTCTATCAAACTATGAAAACAGATGATTTTCTGTTTGGAACTTTTGCACTGAACAGAGGAAACCGTAGTCATCTCTATTCATAAGAAGGGTTGCAAGTCTGATTAGGCAATGACCGGAGACAGAATTAGAGTTGCTGAGATGTGAAGGAAAGGGTGAACTTCAAAGGTGGTTGTTGCGTCACCAAGTAAACAGGGCAGAGAGGAGGTGAGTGACCAAGTTCGATTTTCCTCAGACACAGCAACAGGGTCTGGCAAGAGATGAAGCGCATTGGCCAGCAGGCAAACGATGATCAAGCGGGCAATGGCACGGATAGGCCTGCGTTCAGATAAACAAACGTTCAGTCTCAATGACCGTTTTAGAGAGCTAGACAGTTCAAAGAGTTCGGGTGAGTGGAGATACAAGTCGACATTGCAAAGTGCAAAACATGAAGAAGACAGGACAAATACCGTGCCTGAATGTTGCAGCTATTTGTCCACTCTGCTCTGGGTTTTGGTGCAAGCTCTTCCTGACCAGTATCAGAGAGGTGCAAGCTCGTGGCAGATATGTGGCACAATCAACATACACAGCACCTGTTGAGCCAAGGCATCACTCAAGCTGTGCTCCTGTGGGCTTGCCACGCCTTGAGTTTGTGAGGTGTAGTTGAACTGATTTTTGCTTTCTGGCCGCTTGCCATGCTGTTGCTGAAAATACACCTGACGTTATTCTTTAATTCCCAAGGCGCACTGCTTTAGAGGATGATATGTTGCTGAGTTCCCAGATTTGATTGCCCACAGACTTTTCCAATTTGCAATGCCTGATCATCTGGACTCCACGCAAACTGTAACACAGAAAATCCAAACCCTCACTCCCTCTTCGCTCTTATGCATTTCAAAGCCTTTTGCATTACTTGTTGACATTTTGTCCCTCACCCCTCCCCTCCCCCCTCCTCCTTTCTCATGGTGCTGTGAAAGAAACTCATCAACTTCATCAAATTATCTTGTTTTTCTCCCTTTGCTGCAAGTCTTGTGCCTCGTGGGTTTGTGTTTCGTACATTTTGGTTTGAGAGCTTTCTGATTCATTCAATCGTTATTGCCTACGTTTATGGATTTAGTACAAGGAAGAATTTCTATCCTTTGTGCGGTTGCCTCGAACTTTGTCCTTTTGTTTTGACTCATGTACATGTTGCACATGCAAACCGTCCTAGCAGTGTTAAAGCAAGGCAAGATTATTCCAGCGATTGCGGTCGTTAAGGAGGCAAAAAACCGCTCACAAGTCTTTGCCACTGTTCACAAACAGCCAGTCCATCGGAATTGATGAGAGCGGTGGAAAGCTCACAAAGTCCTAATAATATCAAGAAGAAAGGATGGATAAACGAAATTCCATTAACGTCGGTCTCTCGCCCATGATGACATGTAACAAATATATATTTAATGCCACTTTAAAATCTAATGACATCAGGTAAATGAGTGCCTTCACCCCCTTCTCCCTGCATCTACCCATACCATTCTGAAGTGAGGTCATAGACTGCTCCCCAACTCCAGAGAAACTGTGAATATGTTGTTGTTATATCAGAAATACAAGTTGGAGAAGTTCAGAAGCTCAAACCTCTGTGTGCAACGCGTAGGCCATTGCCAGCTCCAGTGGCATAATGGCTGGAACGTCTGCTCGTCCGCTCTGAGTCTTTGAGGTCTTTGAGGTCAGCGGTTCGAACCCTGACCGAGTCATACCAAAGACTTAAAAATGGTACGTACTGCTTCCTTGCTTGATGCTCAGCATTTGAAACGAATAGAGCGTGGAGAAACAACCATATGTTGGTAATAATAGCACAAGCTTTGATTTCTGGCTGACATAACGAGTTTTTACTCTTTGATTCCTTGGCAGGCTGTTTGTTTGTTAATTGCTGGAATCCTTCGGATTTCTGCAATTATGTTGGTCGGTTGTGTGTGTCATTCTGTGTGTTTGTGTCTGTTGGGTGGTCGCTAGACTACCCTTATTCTCAGGTTTTCCATATGTCTGTATGTTTGTTTGTATGTAATGGACAGCTCTGGAGACCAGAGGAGTCAACCGATTTTGATGAAACTTGACCGGTAGGTTCATACCAGGATCTAGTTGTATGCTTTTGAGCACTGTTGCTATGGACGCCACCATTGCCTAGCAACGGGACTTTGAAATGTTTGAAAAAATCCGAAAAATATTTTTTCGGATTTTTTTTTTTTTTGAAAATCAAAAATCGGCTTCCGCGCTTTTATGCGCACTATAATCAACTTCTTTGTCAAAAAATTTCAGCCCGATCCGTCAAAAACGATGACTAGTATGCAATTATATAGCGACCACCCATGTCGCCTGCTGGCTTGTCTGTTTGTTTGTGTGTTTGTTTACCCTATAGCAGCCACACCGTTTCAGCGATCATGACCAAACTGGGTACAGACTTTGGCCATGGTCCAACTTAAACACTTGTCGTTGTTGGAGAATCTAGGTCAAAGGTCAAGGTCAAAGTCACCGAAAAATCGAAATTCTTATTTTTGCAATAACGTCCGCTAAAACAGTCGTATCACCTTTAAACCAAATACAAAATGTGCATCTTCCAATTCTGCATCTAACCATATGTCACACCAACACTGGGGGTCAGGTCAAAAAATTTTAAATTTTCGATCCCGATTGACGATTGAACAAAATAAACACGTCATTTCGATCCCGATTGACTTACAATTTGGCATGTGGTATCTTGGTATGAGTGTCCTTTTATATGCCAAAAATGATGAAATTTGCTTCAGCCACTTCCAGTTACCATGGCAACAAAGTTCCCTAATGATAAACAAATGAGAATTTTCAGATTTTTAAAAAAACGTTTGACAGTGTCCACAATTGTGCAGATTTGTTCACCAATATTTGCACCCATGTAGGCAATGGTACTGGCTACTGATGTGTTAAGTTTGGTTGACCTTCAATCAAGGTCAATTATAAACCACTAGTATGTGCCCGTAAAAAAAAAAAATATATATATAAAATAAAATAAATATTCAAACTGCGAGCAACAAACAACAACCACACAGGCCGTTTCTTCACTCTCGCGTGCCCGTACGTGCGTGACCTGGAAGTTCGCATATTATTCGCAGTTACGATGATTCGCAATTTATTTTTAATACCCAATTATTCAATTAGCGCCAACGTATTTTACCTTTTCGCAATGTCGTGGCAAGGAAAAACAAAAAGAGAAGAGAGAGAGAAAAAAAATTACTTCCTGGTTCAGAGCATACCAGCACTCTGATGTTACCAAAATTTATGCACCGAAATTTTCTAATATGAAAACGATCATAACTTGGGGCATTGTGTTTATCTATAAATGCGCATAAGAAATCAAGAAATTATTAGAATACACGAAGTCATCATTATCCGGAAGCCCGTACGTTGTAACCCGTAATGGGGAACGCGGCTGAGCTTCCCTTCCCCATCGGCCACGCCAACGCAACAACGTGTCTTCCCATTGGTTTGGTAAATAAATGGCCATAACTTGGGAAGCACTTGTCCGATTAATATCAAACCTTGAAAAGGCACATCCTCACGGCCCCAGCAATATACCTGGCAAGTTTCAATTAGATCGGACCAGTGGTTGTTGAGAAACAGTGGTCACACACACACACACACACACACACACACACACACACACACACACACACACACACACACACACACACACACACACACACACACACACACACACACACACACACACAGACACAGACACAGATACAGACACAGACACACACACAGACACACACACACAGACACACACACACACACACACACACACACACACACACACACACACACACACACACACACACACACACACACACACATTGCTGGAATTATAGATAGACTAGTATGTGCCCGTAAAAAAAAAAAAAAAAATTTAGAAATAAATATTCCAACCGCGAGCAACAAACAACAACCACACAGGCCGTTTCTTCGCTCTCGCGTGCCCGTACGTGCGTGGCACGGAAGTTCGCATATCACAGTTATGATGATTCGCAATTTAGGTTTGAATAGCCAATTATTCAATTAGCGCCAACATATTTTGCCTTTTCGCAATGTCGTCGCAAGGAAAAACAAAAAGAGAAGAGAAGAGAAAAAAAATACTTCCTAGTTCGGAGCACACCAGCACTCTGATGTTTCCGAAATTTATGCACCGTCTCATATGAAAACGATCATAACTTGCGGCAATGTGTTTATCTATAAATGCGCATAATAAATCGAGAAATTATTAGAATACACGAAGTCATCACTCTCCGGAAGTCCGTACGTTGTAACCCGTAATGGGGAACATGGCTGAGCTTCCCTTCCCCATCGGCCACGCCCACGCAACAACGTGTCTTCCCATTGGTTTGGTAAATAAATGGCCATAACTTGGGAAGCACTTTTCCGATTAATATCAAACCTTAAAAAGGCACATCCTCAGGGCCCCAGCAATATACCTGGCAAGTTTCAATTAGATCGGACCAGCGGTTGTTGAGAAACAGCGGTCACACACACACACACACACACACACACACACACACACACACACACACACACACACACACACACACACACACACACACACACACACACACACACACACACACACACACACACACACACACACACACACACACACACACACACACTGATGGAATTATAGATAGATGATCGTATTTTTGTCATAACGTACTCAAAAATGGTCGTATCGACTTCAAACTAGGCTTAAAATGTTCACTATTCATATCTCTAATTATGAATCATGGAGAAATGACAAAGTTATTCTGGCAATTCCTTGCTCAACGGGCAATTTCATTTGTTTGTTTGTGTGCAAGATATCTCGGAAAGTTGTGAATGGATCCGAATGAAGTTTGGTGGCCAAGTTGGGTGTGTGACCCGGATGAACTGATTAGATTTTGGTGAAGATCCGAATCCGGATCCAGTTACTATAATTTTTTAAAGTGATTCTTCACCATTGAGAGATAGGGCCAAAAATGATATATAGCACGATATCTCAAAAATTTGTTCACGGATTTGGACGAAACTTCGTGGACACATTGGGTGTGTGCCAAGGAAGAATGGATTCAATTTTGGTGAAAATCTGAATCCGGATTTGGATCCGATAATTTTTAAAGTGATTCGTCAACATTGAGAGATAGGGCTAAACCAATATAAAGCATGATATCTCAAAAAGTTTTGGACGCGTTTGGATGAAACTTGGTGGCAGGTTGGGTCGGTGACAAGGACGAATTGATTCGATTTTCGTGAAGATCTGGATCTGTAACCGGCTACGAGAATTATTTAATCTTTTAAAGTGATTCTTCACCTTTGAGAGATTGGGCCAAAAACGATATATAGCATGGCATTTCAAAAATGTATTGGGCCCAATATGTTCTCGTAGACCAGGTGTTGTGGGGTGGAGGTATGCGCTCTACCGAGTCCCCTTCTAGTTCTGGTTCTGTAATTGGCCTTCTACCACTCAATTTGGTATTCTTTTTCCAAATCTGCAACTTACGACCGCAGTTATGCCTTGATTCCACAGAAGCACTTTTATAATTATGTTTAAAATATCTCATGTAGAAATTTCTCACAATGTATCTAACAGGTTACCGGCGCGTTCCCTGTTCGGCTTCTGCCATTAATTTACTTATGATACACACATTCAAAATAGATCAGGAAAGTCTCTTGGCATGGACCCAGCTGGAGTATGTCTGCTCCTACATTGCTGCATGTGCAAATACTGCTGACACTCGTCATTAACTTCACTGTCATGCTCCTCTCAGCCTCTTGCTTATAAGGGTCTCC
This sequence comes from Eptatretus burgeri, assembly GCF_056783735.1. Classification (NCBI taxonomy): domain Eukaryota; kingdom Metazoa; phylum Chordata; class Myxini; order Myxiniformes; family Myxinidae; genus Eptatretus; species Eptatretus burgeri. The sequence goes on from NC_140976.1 coordinate 42,488,338, forward strand.
TTGGTTAAGGTAATCTCAGCCTTGAAATGGTTGATTGCCCCATTTAACTTCTGGGTTAACCCCTGCTGAGAGATATGAAGCTTATCCTTCAAGTCCTTATGTATGCTCTTAATTTATGACTGCATTTCCTCTTTGAGGTTGTTGCTCAAGCTTACCAACTGCAGGTGGTGCAGGATTTCCTCCATCACCTCACAATAGGCTTTTTCCCATTTGACCTCATATCAAACTGGTCGCACTTTGTAGCCAAATAATCATGTGAAGCAAAGTGGCTTTTCACCTACTTCAATTTCCCATATAAATGATCACATGAAAGGAGCCTCATGTTCCAGCAATTGGGCATTAACCTCAGCCTTAAATTATTCACCATGTGATTTACCAATAATCTCACTTCATAAATTGGATTATGCACTCTTCTGCTCCGGAAGGATCATGAAGCGAACCCATCTATTTGTTTCCATGGTCAGCCACTGGAAGAGGTTCAGTCTCTTGAACTTTGAAGCCTCACCATTAGACATGACCACTCCTGGGATGACTGGACTACATAGCGAAGCTGGCTGGCATCGAAAGTTAGGTGCAGACTGGGCATCCTCCATTGATCCAAGTCTTTCCTTGGGAAATCGGAGCGACTCACAGTCTGCAAGGCCTTTCTAGCTCAATGGAGTCCTGCTCTCTGCTTTGGGCCAGCTCCCCAGCATCACATCTGTCTCTCCTGGACTCTGGAATCTCAATCCGTCAACATTATATGGAATCTCTTGCGATGAAGCCGAAGCACAAGCTCTGTTACTTTCACATTGCAGGCAGGTCGGTGGTCTCTTTTATTATTATTTTTTAGCCTCTTTCTAGTGGTCGAAATGATGGACCTGATTTTTGCCCTCCTGGGTAGTTGTGCAGGTTGCTGTTTTTTCATTTTTGAATATCAGTCACTTCATTGTTAGTGTGCTAATTTTCCTCCTCCCAATGCCCTGCATAAATTATAATTATAATCGCTTTTCAATAATTAATTCTTATTTATTTCATAATTCTGCTATTTTGAGGACAGATCAGGAGGGTGGGAATCTGTTTTCTTCAAGTGACTTACTTCTACTGTATTGATTACCTTTTTCCACTTGTACTTAGTACTATTCCGTTTTGTAAGGGTGATCTTGTTTGTACAGACACTACAATGTAGATGTAAATCTCTACATGTCGTGGCCTGTGTAAAATTTATATCCATTTTTAACCTTAAAATCTGGCCAAGGATAATTTAGATTGTTGTTTAAAAAAAAAAAACTTACTGCTTTCCGTAATAGACTGCCAAGTGAAAGGATAGAGGGCCATACGTGTGTTATGGCATCTGTAAAATATTTTATGATCACCGAATGTTTAAAACTGCTGATAAAAAGTGGCCGAAGGTCGAGAGTTCTTCGTAAATGACGAATATAAGATGGCAAGGTTTGCAATCAGAAGGTGTTGTTTATTCCTTGAAACTACTACTTATACTCCTACTACCAAGCACTCCTACTACCACTACTACTAATACTACGACTACTACGGCCTCAATTATGTTAGCACCTTGTTGTGTGGTCGGCTGCAGAATGTTGGAAATATTTGTTTGTAATAAATAAGCTAAAAAGCAATCTCAGCATAAAATGCACCATAAAATGGAAAATAATAAATCAAGTCCTGATCGTCGAATAAAGCCGAGCATGGCAAAACAACAGAGTAGCATGTCTTTTTAATTCTCCAATTTCAAAGTTTCTCGTGGATATCTGAATGTTAAACCAAAAAGAAAGGAAATCATAAAAAATAAACCACAGCACTATATACCATCAACATCACGGAATCCCGATGGGCTCACCCATCTCAGGGCACATCACAGATTTGGTGATGTAATGCTTTGAAGAAGAAACACGACACGGTGACCTTTTTCCAAGGTTGCGGATGCATTACCTTGATGACACATTCATAATCTTAAAGAAAGTGAATGTTGACTGTTTCCAAGCAAAGATGAACTCAACATGGCCAGCAATAGGTACAGTTCACATGTGAAGTAGAACAAGCCAGGTTTCTCCTGCATTCCTGGATGTACAACTGTCCATGGATAGGAATGGCAAGTTAAACCTGCAGGTATGTATATCGTAAATCCACCCACACAGCCAAGGTATTGGATGACCAAAATGGCCATCCCAACTGACATAAAAGAAGTTGTGTTGGCAGCATAGTTGACCACACATAAAACACACTGTAGTGACCGTGAACAACGCCGAATGGAGACACTGCATGTCACTCAACTACTGCAAGAAAAACCACTACCCAAGTGTGTTCATAAAATCATGTTTTCGGAATTGCAACATGAACAACTGTGCCAACACAGAAAGTGGTGCAACCACACATACAACCCACTTCTGAAACCACAAGCCACATCTATATATTACTAAAACTCTCATCTTGTATATATGCATGTATGTATGTATGTATGTATGTAAGTAGAGGATAAATGAGGCTTCTAGGATGCCCATTCAAATGAATGGGGGAAAGTGAAAAACTTTCTGACTCAAGCTCCAAAAGCCCAAAATAAGAGACTGATTTTCTCCCCACATATCCCCTTCCCTCCCATACAAGCAAATGTAAAATTGAGACTTACTGATTAACACACTTCCCTTTCATATTTTCAGTCCACTCAAAGAGCGAACCAATGAATATTTGTCCATGTTCTACTTTAGGGAATAACTTAATTTTCTTACAACATTCATTTCCATCAAGTATATTCACAAAGAATAACTTGGAACTTGGTTCTTGGTTTAAGTATCTTTGTTGAGCAGAAATGAAACGATAAACTTCTCTTAATGCTCTTGTTTGACCCCCTCCTGAGCCACACATCATTTTGAGATTGTAGTAAATTGTTTTTCCATTGTTCAATTGATAACCATCAAAGTTTTCAGTCCATTCAAGGATATTAATTTTTTTCTTTACATCCTCCAACTTATATGTAATTAAATTTATTAGATATTTGTTTTATCTACTTTTACCCCGGTTATTTCTTCAAAAAGACTTATTTGATATTTCTCACATTCTTTATGTTTCCCATTTAAATACAAAGGCTGATTACATCTCCACTCTTTGGTTTGGTTATTGCTTGGTTCTATCATTTATAAATCATTAAAAGACGGCGGTAGCCTGTTAAAATTCCCAACCCAATATATTAACACTTATACTTATAACCATAAGGGAGACAATTGATTCCATTCTCTAAAATATATCTTTTATCATCAAAAGCTCCTAATGCTTTCTTATTTACCTCTTCTGTATATAATTGATGTTTATAACTTCTTATTATCCCGCACCCCGGAGGGAGGGAGCGAGATATTGTAATCGTCAGGTTTGTTTGTCTGTCTGTCTGTCTGTCTGTTAGCAACTTTACGGCAAAATGGCTTCAGCAAACACTATCAAATTTAATCCACAGGTGGGCAATGAACCTTGGACGACCCCATTAACTTTTGTGTCCAATTGGATCAAAGGTCAAGGTCACGAAAATATCAAAATCGTTTTTCGCTCATAACTTCGTCAAAAATGATCTGATTTACTTCAAACTAAGCTTATAGTAAACATTATTCTATTTGTCACTTATAATCCTACCCATTCCTATCGTGAAAAATGCATATTTGTGAAGTTCGGTAGGGTCCGAAGTTTTGGGGGTCATGGTCATCGGTCAAAATTACAAATTTTCCATTATAAATCAAAAAACGTTAGGAATATGTGTGTTTACTATGGAAGACAAAGACTAAAATATTCCTTATAATCAACATTCAGGTTAAGGATGTATCAAATTTTAATTAAATCCCAAAAATAACTTTATGCCTTAAATGGGCGGGATTTGTTGTGCCTGGCACCACTTGTTGTATTCATTTTTCTGTACTCTTCCTTCTTTAAGGTTAAACAGTTGTAATAATGTTTAAAGTTTATTGTTTCCTTGATTATATTTTTGTTTATTCCCTTTAGCTTCTTATCACACCTTTCAATGTTATTTTATCAATATACGTAAAAGCATAAAACTTTGATCTCAATCCTATAAATTCACTCCCGACCTTCCCACCCAATTCATCTTTAAATTTACCAATAACCTTTTTATTCTTTGATGAAAACAACACATCACCTCACTTATAATTACTTGTATCATATATTTCAATATTATCAATCATATCCTCATATACATCACTTGTCTTGATTTCTAAGATAAAACTATCTGTATCCATATATAACAATGATACATTATCCTTATACTTTGATTTTAAATTATTACAGTAATAGTCATACATTAACGACTTTGACAAGTCAAGAATTGATGTTCCTATATACATAGGTTTATCCATTTCAATACTCTCTTTTTTCAAATGAGTAGCACTAAAAAGTTCTCTTAAAACACCTCCGCTCGTTCAAAACTTGGTCTATTAATTAATTTTGAAGCCTGTTTCCAAGTTGTCGCAAATCTTATGTTTTGTCGATTCCTAACATTTTCCATAGTCTTTCCAAATACAGCATTATTCATAAATTTATAAAAGTCCTTCTCAAAATCTCTTTTTGCTTCTGTTCTCTTTTTTCTATTAAAATCAATGTACTTCTTGAACCAATGACTTTGTTTAAATTTCAAAATCCGATGAATTTTCCTCACTCTCAACCCAGCAGATAAATGTTGTCTCAAGTTCCTTTGATGCAAAACATAACTTTCTTTATCATTTAATGTAGTAAGTGTTTTTTCTGGAGATTTACCTTTTATATTAAATGACTATTGGTAATCACTTAACCATTCTTTTCTTGGACTTTCTTTATCAAGGGCATGAGGTCGGTCTTTATGTTAGTGATGAAGTTCTTCTGAATATTTTAAATCAACCTCAAAATAATATCCAACTTCAGCTTCATCCAATTATTTTTGAGAGGAGACAACAATGTCTTGTAAAACTTTTTCATAATGTTTTTCTTTAACCCATTTAAGTTTTCCAGAAGGTAAAGATTGAGACATAGCCCACCCATACAAATTGTTAGCAGCATAATACATCAGGTAAGAGTTGTTCTCATTCTTATTACGAGTACGTGCCCGTAAAAAAAAAAAAAAATTAATGAATAAATATTCCAACTGCGAGAAAGAAACAACAACCACACAGGCCGTTTCTTCGCTCTCACGTGCCCGTACGTGCATGGCCCGGAATTTCGCATACCGCAGTTACAATAATTCGCAATTTAGTTTTAATGGCCAATTATTCAATTAGCGCCAACGTATTTTGCCTTTTCGCAATGTCGTCGCAAGGAAAAACAAAAAGAGAAGAGAAGAGAGAGAGAAAAAAATTACTTCCTGGTTCGGAGCATACCAGCACTCTGATGTTACCGAAATTTATGCACCGTCCAATATGAAAACGATCATAACTTGGGGCATTGTGTTTATCTATAAATGCGCATAAGAAATCGAGAAATTATTAGAATACACGAAGTCATCACTCTCCGGAAGCCCGTACGTTGTAACCCGTAATGGGGAACATGGCTGAGCTTCCCTTCCCCCATCGGCCACGCCCACGCAACGTGTCTTGTCATTGGTTGGTAAATAAATGGCCATAACTTAGGAGGCACTTGTCCGATTAATATCAAACCTTGAAAAGGCAAATCCTCAGGTCCCCAGCAATATATCTGGCAAGTTTCAATTAGATCGGACCAGTGGTCGTCGAGAAACAGCGGTCACACACGCATGCACGCACGCACGCACGCACGCACGCACGCACGCACGCACGCACACACACACACACACACACACACACACACACACACACACACACACACACACACACACACACACTGCTGGAATTATGGATAGATAACACAGTGTAAAGAATATAAATTAGCAATATAACAGTGTAAAGACTATAAATTAACAATACTAGTGCATGCCCGTAGGTGCGTGGCTGTACGTGCAAACCTAAAATAAAAATAAAAATAAAAATAAAAAACTTTCAAACCGCGTGCCAGAAAGAACAACCACACAGGCCGTTCCTTCGCTCTCACGTGCCCGTACGTGCGTGGCCGTATGTGCAAAAAAAAACTTTCAAACCGTGAGCCAGAAACGACAACCACACAGGACATTCCTTTGCTCTCACGTGCCCGTACGTGCAAAAAAAAAAACCTTCAAACCGCGAGCCAGAACAGGCTGTTCCTTCGCTCTCGCGTTCTTGCGCCAAACACACAGGCCGTTCCTTCGTTCTCGCATTCTCGCGACAACCCTTGTGACAGCGGTTGATGAAAAAAAATCATTTAAAGAAAAAAAAGATAGCTCCAGCCAACTATACCGCTGAGGTTGTTTGCATTGATCAAATTCTCCTGAAGAGTACTTGACTGAATCGGGAATTGATTTTTTAATAATTTTTTCGTTGCCCGATTTGAACGAAACTTGATACTGCACACCGCAGGAGAATGGTGAGTAAGGTGGGCTGAAAAATGTTTGCACTATCGTGCACCATTTTGGCTTTATTTCAGGAACATACATACATACAAGATGAGAGTTTTAGTAATATATATATATATATATATATATATATATATATATATATATATATATATATATATATATATATATACATGTAATGAAGAACAGTCAAATAGACACCTCTCAACAAAGTAAATTCTGATTGGACGTTCTCTAATGATGCATCATCACCTCCCAATGGTCTAGGTGGGAGGAGCCTGTTCAGTGTTCAGCTCTCCAATTGGAGGTTGCAGAGTGAATAATTTTGCATTTTGTAAATATATATATATATATATATATATATATATATATATATATATATATATATATATATATATAATTATAAATTTTGCATTTTCTTCTTTGGATCTTGTGTTGATAAATTAGTGTGGCATGGATGTCACGCAGGCATGATGGGCTGAATGGTCTCCACCTGGGTCTGATTTCCTTGTATATAGTTTTTGGCCCGACCTCTCAATGGTGAAGAATAACTCTAAGAATTAAATAATTCGTGTATCCAGATCCGGATTCGGATCTTCACCGAAATCGAATCAATTTGTTGTGGTCACACACCCAACCAAGGGGCAGATCCAGAATTTTTTAATGGGGGGGGGGGGGTCATTTGAGGTTAAGATGCTTTCCTTTTGTGAAATATACTACCATGTATTCAAGTTAATGTAATCATCGAGGAAAACCGGTTAATCTATCCAGAGCGAGCAGTGTCCGACCATAAATTTACTTTCTCCACAAGAAAATTTGGGAATATCGGGCTACTTGACAAAAAGGCCTCAGGCCTGTCACTGATTCTAAAAAAAAGTTGAAGATTTTGGAATCTTCGTGACGGATCTTTACAACGACAATGTAAATACACAAAATGTTTCCAATACAACTCAATGAAAACAATGAACGGACAAGCACAAAATGCGACGAAATGACCCCGAGCCCGAAACCTAAACTCGCCATTGCGGATCATTAGATCATTAAATATAATAATGGACGATGAAGCCACTGAAACTTTGAATGACTTAGTGAAATGGTTGAGGATTGTATTGTGTTTTGCTCTAGGACACAATCCCGAAAATGTTGCCTTTCTCTTCGGAGCCAGAACTAAATAAACAGTGAGTCGCAGAGATGAATACAGAACCAGCAGAGAAAGGTATCACGCCTCGGATTAATTGCCGAGTGAGAACAAAAGACATGCGATTGCCCATTGTCCAGTGATATCTCGCACAACGATCATGTGACATAAGTGTAAGGGCGGAGGGGGGTGTTCACGTGCACACAGTTCACGTGTACCCCCCCCCCCCCCGGATCCGCCATTGCAACCTGTCTATGAAGTTTCATCCGAATACGTCCACAACTTTTTGAGATATCGTGCTATATATTAGTTTATCCATATCTCTCAATGGCGAAGAACCACGTATAAAATTACTGGATACAGATTAGCATCTTCACCAAAATTGAACCAATTCTTCCTTGTCACACACTGAACATGTTCACCATGTTTCGTCCAAATCCATCAACAACTTTTTGAGATATTGTGCTCTATATCATTTTTGGCCCTATCTCTCAATGGTGAAGAATCACTTAAAAAATTCTAGTAGTCGGATCTGGATCCAGATCTTCACCAAAATCTAATCAGTTTGTCCTTGTCAAACACCCAACCTGTCCATCAAATTTCATCCGAATCCGTCCATAACTTTTTGAGATATTCTGCACACAAACAGACAAACAAACAAATGAGATTGTTCGTTGAGCAAGGAATCGCCGGAATAACTTTGTCATATCTCCATGATCTCTGAAAAAACAAAAACCTGGAAATCAATTTGGTTCTTATAAGTCGATAGTGCTACTGTTTAATGAGTTATAGCACTTTGTTTGGTCATGATCATAACTTGGAAGTCAATCGGACTTCAAATGGAGTTTTTATCGCAATTTGAAAATTTTGACCTGACCCCCCCTGACATTCGACCCGCGGCCGCTAAGAAGGGTGTTGGTGTAACACCCCCAATGAGACATATGGTTGGATGCAGACTTGGAAGTTGCACATTTTGGATTTGGTTTGAAGTCGATACGACCATTTTAGCAGACGTTATTGCGAAAATAAGAATTTCGGTTTTTCGGTGACCTCGACCTTGACCTTTGAGCGAGATTCACCAAAAACGACAAGTGTCTCAGTTGGATCATGGCCGACGTCTGTACCCAGTTTGGTCATGGTCGCTGAAACGTTGTGGCTGCAACAGGGTAAACGAACAAACAGACAGACAGACACACAGAATGACACACACAACCGACCAACATAATTGCCGAAATCCGAAGGATTCCGGCAATTAACAAACAAACAAGATGTCGTGCAGAGCACGACACTTGCAAAATCCATAAAACAAATTTGACCTCCAAAATAATTAGTGGTTGAATTCAATGACCAAATATGCAAATTGTCTTCAAATTTCAAGTTAATCTGATGAAAATTGACAATTTTGAAATTCTGCCTATGTTGACCTCAAAAATAATTGGTGTTTGAATTCAGTGACCTGAAATATAAATCCTCTTCAAACTTCACCAATCGGATGAAAATTGATGATTTTAGAAATACCACCTTAGTTGTCGACCTTGGGCCTATGTTGACCTCGAAAATAATTGGTGGTTGAATTCAGTGGCCTGATCCGCAGATCCTCTTCAAACCTCAAGTCAATGAAATAGAAATTTAGGATTTTTGAAATCTCACCGAAGTTGTTGACTTCTGGCCTATGTTGACCTTTTGGACCAAGTTGACCTCAAAAATAATTACTGGTTGAATTCAGTGACCTGAAATATAAATCCTCTTCAAATTTCAAGTCAATTGGATGAAATTTGAGGATTTTAGAAATCTCACCGAAGTTGTTGACCTTTGGCCTATGTTGACCTTTTGGTCGATGTTGACCTCAAAAATAATAGGCTTCTCGCTTATGACATACTCTACCATGTGGTGGAGTTTTGTGAAGATCGGTTTAAAATTGTGACCTGTAGGCGACAAACAAACAGACAGACAGAATAAGAAAATCGACGAACCAATATACTTGAAAAATCTTCGATTTTGCAACTAACAAACAGACAGAGTAGGGTGAAAACATAACTTCCTTCACCTTCGGTGGTGGAGGTAGTGAATCATGGGGGAGGATTACTACAAGTCTGATCAGATGAATCACATTGTGTGTGACAGAGCGAGCGATGGTTCTGCCGAAGCAGTTTCTAGTCCTGGGGTACAGTTGAGCAATTTGCCACCCCTTTCCCAGCAGTAATTAGGACAGGAATTTGGCCAGGCTGGTGGAGATAGCTCTCTTACTTTTTGCAAAGGACACTGTGGGATCTTTAACATCCACCAACTAATATCGGAAGATGAGACGCCAGTTCAATGTCCATCCGAGGGACGGCACATACATTGATGAATCACCCTGCCTGTGAAACACCGGGATGATGGCTTCCCACTTGGTCGAGATTTGAACCCAGGCTGGAGATGGCTTAGAGGTGAGTGTGCATACCTCTAGGTCATCCTGTAAGCCAATTAATACAAGTTGCGGGCTACATCTCAGCCAAGGGTGTCAGAGATTTATATAAAATCGAAGCCACGCTGACCGCCGACAGGTAAATCCAGATTGTGATCAATCATCCTATTTCTTGAGGAACATGTCGTTGGACCGGGATTCATCTTGCAACATGATCAACAATGACCCCAAGCAGACAGCCGATGTGGTGAAAAACTATGAGAAACAGGAAGAAGCTCATGGAACACTCACAATGATGCCTTGGCCTGAACAAAGTCCTGAAATGAACATATTTGAGGCTATGTGGGGTTATATGGATACTGAGAAAGTCAAACGGCAACCAACCAACCACCTTGGATGTGTGGTGGAAAGTGTTCCAGGATACTTGGAACAACATTCCACAGTCATTCATGGGAGAATGAAAACAAGGTGTTATGCTCTATGTAAAGCAAAAGACTTACACACCAAAGAGCAACTACCAAAGCACCATACAATGGACTCAATTCATTTTTCTATAATAATGCACTGTGTACGTATTATATACACACCTCACAGTTGCAACTACTCATTACCTCCGCTCACTGAAGGGAGACAGACGGAGATTATGTTTTCACCCCTGTTTGTTTGTTTGTTTGTGTGCAAGATATCTCAAAAAGTTGTGAACGGATTCTGATGAAATTTTGTGGACAGGTTGGGTGTGTTTAGATTAGATTTTGGTAAAGATCTGGATCCGGATCAGGGCAGAGTTGTGCGCTCTACCGAGTGCGCTTATTTGTCTTTTCACAAACATTTCACATATACATACTATATAAACTAGAATGGGCACTCGGTAGAGCGCATACCTTCGCCTCCGCTACTTTTTTGTTCTTGGCATGAGAGTGGGGGGAACAGAACAGTGAACATTTTGGTGTTGGTTTTATGCAAATCGGTTTTGATTTGACCGTGTTATGACAAAAACCGCATATTTTGAAAGGTCGTGACCCCACTGACCTTTGACCCCCAACCGCTAACAAGGGTAATGATGTAATTGTGTCATGTCGCCCATCATAAGATTGGGCAATGAATTCTGAACATTTTGGCATCGGTTGCATGCGAATTAGATCAAAATTGACCGCGCTAAGGTAAAAATACGAATTTGACCTTTCCGTGACCTTGACCTTGACCTTTGACCCGATCGCTCCCAAAATCTAATCAAATGTTCCTTGGATCATCCCACCAAACTATTGAACTGGGTGATGAGATAAACTCTTGAATTGGGTGATGATGAGATAAACTGTTGAACTGTGTGGTGATGAGATAAACGATTGAACTGGGTGATGATGAGATGAACTATTGAACTGGGTGATGATGAGATGAACTATTGAACTGGGTGATGATGAGATGAACTATTGAACTGGGCGATGATGAGATGAACTATTGAACTGGGCGATGATGAGATGAACTATTGAACTGGGCGATGATGAGATGAACTATTGAACTGGGTGATGATGAGATGAACTATTGAACTGGGTGATGATGAGATGAACTATTGAACTGGGTGATGATGAGATGAACTATTGAACTGGGCGATGATGAGACGAACTATTGAACTGGGCGATGATGAGATGAACTATTGAACTGGGCGATGATGAGATGAACTATTGAACTAGGTGATGATGAGATGGTGATGATTTTCACCATTGGTGTAACTACTTATGCAGAATGTTCTGATAATTATGACGTCATAGGTCACATGCGGTGGCAGCTATGTTGGAAAAACGGGGAAAAAATTAGGACCTCTGTATCTCTGAAACCGAACCAAGGAAAAAATTGAAACTTGGCACAAAGCAAGTTCTCCTAATGAGGAATGACAGTGATATTTTATGCCTTCATAGGTGCCTTTGTTATGATGTCATAACAAAATAATAACCCATCATCCCACCAAATTTCAAGCGATTTGGTTTAATACTTTCTGAGTTATGCGAATAACAAACAAACACACACACACACACACACACACACATTCACAAATAAATAAATAAATAAATACACAGCGACCAATACATAACGTTTCGCAGAATGCGAAGGTAATCAATAAATGTGTGTATCTCTATACATACATAAATATATGTATAGTATGTACGAACTATGTACTTTGAGGCATGACTTGTTATTAACAATTGCTTCAAGTGCAGACTCTGACATTCTTACAGCTCACTCTATGTTTTAGCTCTTAAAACCCAGCAATCCCCACCTCCTGGTAGTGCTTTGTACTTTAACCCAAATGACTTCAAAAAGCTGGCACAGAGCGTTCTGCCGGAGCATCGTTCCATGAGATTGAGAACGACTTCGGAGGGGTTAATCCGATTTCGTTCAAATAAAACATTTAATGAAAACACCAAGGGAGGGAGAACACCAACCTTCTCGAAAATGCCTTTGTCTCCCTGGATACTGTCCATTCTTTTTCGAGATAACTTTGTTTCACTCTCTCAACGAAAGACTATTCAACGGTAGAAACATAATTGGATACGAAGTACTCTATATTGTATATTGTTGACGACCAACAGAGCAAACACAAATGACATTCTAAAGTGAGCACAGTATAGGGTTCACCGGCAAATAAAAAGCATTTATACCGTGACAGACCTCCATTTTCAATGGACAAAACCATAGTTGCAGCTCAAGAGCAAAGACGAGTCAAGTCAGACGGCTTGAGGAGACAAAGATCTAGAAAGTGCATAAATTCAGTGTTCATCAGGTCTAACTCAGCCCGTTCCCTCCTATTCCCATTGAGCTTCTCTCACGTACACCATGGAGGACATCACCAAGTCATCAAACCAAGTTCAGTTCTCGAGACGCCCACGAAACGAACATCACGTTGAAGATAGTGGTGACAAGGCACACACCTTGCTTGCTGGTAAAATCTTATATGAAAAGGCAGTTGAAGCAGCTCTTCACCAAGAGTTCTCCTACTGGAGGTCTCAATTCCACTCTGAAGGAAATGTTGATGAAAGCTCCATGATCCATGCACTGAAGACGGCAGAACTACGGTCGGCATACTGCAGTAGCCTTGCTTCTAGTGGAACGGTTCACCAAGACGCACTCGCAGGTGCAGTGGAAACCAGGCCACCAGGTGATGGGTTTGTGTTTCATGAGCGCTACCTGATGGATAAGGTTCACTCAATGGTTCTGCAAGAGGTTCTCAAGGACATTGAAACGGCCTGCAATCTGCTGAATATCTCTCCAGGTGAGATGGTAACACTTACAAACAGTAATAAGCACTGTTACCCATCACAGCATTATTACCCTCGCCAAAGGAGAGGGTATTGCATTCGGGTCCGTTTGTTTGTTTGCCTGTTTGTCTGTTTGTCCGCACAGAACTTTCCTATTTTACTCTGCAACTGCTTGTCGGATTGAGACGAAATTTTCACCATTGGTGTAACTACTTATGCAGAATGTTCTGATAATTATGACGTCATACGTCACGTGCGGTGGCAGCTATGTTGGAAAAATGGGGAAAAAAAATTAGGACCTCTGTATCTCTGAAACGGAACCAAGGAAAAAATTGAAACTTGGCACAAAGCAAGTTCTCCTAATGAGGAATGACAGTGATATTTTATGCCTTCATAGGTGCCTTTGTTATGATGTCATAATTGCAGATGGAGAACGCTACATCCAATCAGCATGAAAATTTTTGAGTCATCTTGGGATAAAATGTTCCACAAAATTTTTTTGATGACTTCATCGGTCACATGATTCGGCAGCCATATATATCTATCTATAATTCCAGCAATCTGTGTGTGTGTGTCTGTCTGTCTGTGACTGCCGTTTCTCGACAACCGCCGGTCCGATCTGATTGAAACTTGCCAGGAATATTTCTGGGGACCCGTGGATGTGCCTTTTCAAGGTTTGATATTAATCGGATAAGCAGTTCCCAAGTTACGGCCATTTATCTGTCAACCAATGACAGGACACGGTGCTATGACATCACGAATGATGTCACAATGCTTCCCCTTTTTTTTTTGATATGATGTCACAATTGACGCTGGGACCTGATTATGTGCCTTTTCAAGGTTTGATATCGTTCTTCTTCATCCATTTCAGCTGCTTCCCAAGTGTTTCCCAAGGTTTGAAAGCTGTTTTTTCCAAAGGTTTGAATTAATTGTTCAAATTATTAATTAATCCCAAGGTTTGGGGGGGGGGCGAGAGAGAGAGAGGACGAGAGAGAGGGGGCGTCACAATTCTAGAGAGGGGGCGGGAGAGGGTGTGTGAGAGGGGGGATGAGAGTGGCGGCGAGAGAGAGGGGCGAGAGAGGAGGGAGGAGAGAGGAGGGGCGAGACTAGGGGGAGAGAGGGGATGAGAGAGGGGGCGAGAGAGAGGGGCATCACAATTCTTCTTCTTCGTTTGATATGACATCACAATTGACGCTGGGGACCTGAGTATGTTTCCCAGGTGTTTCCCAAGTTATGGCCATTTATGATACGGTTGGTCCGATCTAATTGAAACAATGCCCCAATCCAGTCGTCGTTTACGAGAGCGAAGGAACGAAGCTGCACATACTGGCACGCACCTACGGGGCCCGCACTAGTATATATATTTTTTAAACATTCAAAAATCTTCTCTGAAATGGCTGAACAGATCAAGGTGAAACTTTACAAACATGACCGCCTGTCCATGAGGGACAAAATATTCACACATGTGACATCATAGGTCACATGGTTTGATAGCCATATTGGATTTACCCTAAAACACATAAAGATACACCACTCAAAAGAAGACCCGGCAAGGGTCTGCAATCTCTGATTGCTCTTTTTCTTGTTATGATTGCAATGTTTGTCAAGATCATTACATATGGATATCGATTTCCCAACATTCTAACATCTATTATTAGCATACATTCGAACAAGAACTATGAATGTGTATATCACTGACTTGTAATACACATTCCATCAGATCCTCTAAGTTGGGACACCAGAGATGCATCCAAGTGGATATTTTGGACCGAGCACCAGTATCATTTGCCTCCACTGGGCCAGGCATTTGCTGGGCTTGATGGACGAGCTCTAAGTTCTCTGTCTGAGGAACAATTTTGCGAGATGGCTATCGGCAGCAGTGGTCCAACCGTCCATGCTCAGATGGAGATCTGGAGAACAGGTCAATTATTTTAGCTGATAAATCGGAATGGAGTATACCATTATATCTCTCATGGCACAAAATGTAAGGATGCATGCAGAGCCGGATTTAAGTTTAACAGCCCCCAGGACATTCGAGTAGTAGAGACCCCCTCCAACCCCCCCCCCCAACCAACCACCAACTTTGAAATGTAGTGGGAAGAGAAAAAAATATATAAAAGAGCATTACTGTGTATAGATCTACAAACATTTCACTACAACACTTTTTTTGCTGATTAGTTTACGTTTTGTATACCACTGATGGGCTGTATCTGGATTCGGACCTGATGTGGATTTTTTAAACCCACCTTGTTGTGATCGTTGTCCTCCTGAAGGATTTTAACTGGCCGATTGTGGAATCCTATTTGACTTCAGACAGAGTTTACCGTTTGTCCGATTTGATTATAAAATCCAACAAAAAAACCCTATCGACACTGATAAAACTGATGTCCACACAAGTCCTTCCTTGTGAAACAATTTATTTCCTAATTATACACCATACACTTCTCACCCTTGTACAATGAACTTAAAAAATCCCCATTTGTTTGCAATATTATTCTTACTTTAGTTAACAGTTAGACCAACCCGATTCAATTCACTTCTACATTACATCAGAGTTTTATTCTAACTTGGTACTTGGTCAGTTCCAAGGAGTACAAGCCACTGAGAAACTATACTTCCTCACGTGCTCGTACTAAGAAAATGTGCCTTTCAAAACATTTTATACTTCCATGAGAGAGAGGTTGGGGGATATTCACCCAGACTGTAGACGTGTCCTTTAGACATAAAGCCACTTCGTACATTTTCTAAGCAAAGGTTCATTTATCAGCTCGGTCACTCTGCTCCAGAACAACACATTTCTTATCATTTAGGGCAAAAGTCTTTTGGCCAGAAATGACAGCCAATTCAATTTGCAGCATAAAAGTTACATTTCTGAAACTCCATTTGTTACAATTTAAAATACATTAATATAAATTTTTCCCCCACACTCCCCCGTTTTTTTTTTTAAGGAAAATTTGAATAATTTTTCTTACACATGATTACCATGTCCCATTCCTGAAGGAGAAAAGATTTCCATTATTCAAGTTCAATCAACAATGGCAGCGTGTGCTCATATCAGAAAATGAGTGAGTTTCCATTTAATATATGGCCTGTTCATCAGCATGTGTCACACATTGAAACATGCTACCCAAAGTCAGAAGATAAACAGGTCAGGGTGTGGATAGAGCGGCACCCAACGGGAAACACAATCGAAGCACTCCTTGAGCTGAGGAGAAGGTAGATGTGGGCAAGTACAAGTTTGGGCCGGACACTGGGTTGAAGGAGCGCAGTGTGGAACTCCAGGCCTGTCGTACATTGAAGTGACCACAGCAAGTTCATGATGTATTTGCAGAGCGGCAATCGAGAGTGTGGCTGAGAACATTCCTCCATGCAGGCACCACACAACGCCGACGTTAAGACTTTGCTCAACCT
The DNA here is from genome assembly GCF_056783735.1 of Eptatretus burgeri. NCBI lineage: Eukaryota > Metazoa > Chordata > Myxini > Myxiniformes > Myxinidae > Eptatretus > Eptatretus burgeri. The sequence continues at coordinate 42,504,969 of NC_140976.1, forward strand.
TCTCCTCAGTGGGTTTTTTCTTTCTTTTCCCACATTGCTCCATCTTATCTCCTCAGGAAGGGGAGGGACAATCATGTGTTGAATGCTCAATCACCAAAATCTGGGTTCTCCCATCGTCCAATCTTTGTGTGGAAGCTTCATTTAGATGAAATCGTACATTGCTTCAAAGACTGCTTTCGACACTCCGAAACAAACAAAGCATCAATTAAACACCAATCAATAAACGTCATAGGCACATGTAGTTCTACAAGACTAACAAAGATTGTTATGGAAGCATTTAACTTGCATTATATGTCATATCAATATTTTAATCCCTTTCCTTGTTATTTCCCAAAACACATTGCTAAAATATACAGAAATCCCAGTTGTACGTATACTCAAAACATCCATCTCATTTGCTATTTCCATCGACATTTTAAATCTCTGACATTTCTCCATCTGTCCACTTCTCTCTCACCAAAACAGCAAACATGCTTCCATTTTTCCAACTCACATACACAAACCATCTATCACTTCCTCCGACCTTCTCAATGACGAATCCATTTTCCTTTATCAAAACAAATAAATCATTTTAAACAGTTGTTCAAAAATTGTCAAATCACTTGTCAAATCTGTTATCAGGCGAATATCGTTTAAATTGCAGCTGAAACACTCTGTCTACACATGCAGCTTCACCCTCCACAATCTTTATCCCAGTCTTGGAAAAGCATCTTAAACTTCAGACTAATAAACATCCAAACTCTCTTAAACAACTTTTTGGTCAAAACAAAATATTTCCTTTTAAAATCCATAAATGAAAAATTTAATCTTCAGCATCTATCCAATTAAATCATGAATTTACCTTGACTGAATCGATCAAATGGTTACACTGGGTTGTTTGCCATTGCCTTCCCAGCACAAGTTCAGGTAACCTCAACATTCGCAGACGAATAAAACAATATTTCAACGTCCATCCGAGGGAATCATCTATTATCTGTGAATTGCCCCACGTGCTAAACATCATCAAATCATTAAAATCATTCCAAATCACGTTTCTACATTTAAATCACATACAGTATATCCACATTCACAATTGTTATTTCACAATTTATTCAAAATCCCGATGGTTGTAAAATAAAACTTCAACACTTTTTCCTAAATGGACTTCACTTTAAACAGATTCAGTCGAGAGGGTGCGCCACAAACACCAAGGAACAAGGAACAGGAAGTTCTCTCCACATCCAGTGGGAAGAAAAAGGAAAAAAACTCTGACAGGCAAAACCCACAGTTTAGCATTACTCTGTCATGGCTTCAACACATACACTAAACAGCATTGCATCTCATAGACTCACGTGTGATCACGTGACCCAATACCAATCACATTTCTATCTCATCCTCTTGAATCTGCATATGAATCGAATTTCACACCTAAAGCAAAGGCTCGAACAAAGACTCAGTGTAAAGATAGGCCACCCCCCACAGATCGAGTGGAGGGGGTCTCACACAGTGTAGTTTGCGACCTTCGCGTGGAAATACAACGCAAAGAATGTATAACATGTCATTTCAAACAGACCCACAGCTCAACTCAGCACGAGTTAAAATATCGTCAAAATCCCAACATAACACGTTTCATTGCAGTGAATATTGGAATCGCACAAGTATCATTTTTTTTTACTCTCAGGAACAAATCACCCACCATGCTCCCAGCTGGTTGATCATCTCTTGCACTCTACAAAACGTTTCGTGCAAATCATTGCATTTACAAATCTGTAAAACCTCCACACAATATAATATAACAACCTCACTGCCAACAAACTTCCAGTGAGTTCAATGAACAAAAAGTAACTCTTAAAACTCTTACAAACAGGTAACTTACAATGTTTATCTATTTAACCCTATCTCGGCGTCTCAGCCGTGTCCTCGGCCATCTCTCTCATCTCTCTCACAGCCGGTCCGTATCAATGCAAACATGTGGCATGTCGCTTCATCATGCCTATTTAATTACGCATCTGACTCCTTAACGAGCCTCTTCTTGTCATCTGACTCCTCTTCTTCTCCAGCACTTTTCTAAAACAACTACAGTACTTATCGTTTACTTTAAAACGGACTCCTTCCGCCGGATCCTCTTCTTTCTCTCAATAAAATTATCTGACAATGAACTTTTCTTTGTTCGAAATGCGTTACCTGCTGAGAGCGCTCTCCCTTACCTTCGCTCAAGCACTTGTCGTTCCTCCAGGCACTGCCTCCAGCAGATTAAGCACCTCCGGTCACGAGCACCGCAGCAACGTCGGTTCGAATCCGAGTCTCGGCGCCAACTGATATGGATTTTTTTAACCCACCTTGTTGTGATCGTTGTCCTCCTGAAGGATTCTAACTGGCCGATTGTGGAATCCTATTTGACTTCAAACAGAGTTTAACGCTTGTCCGATTTGATTATAAAATCCTACAAAAAACCCTATCGACACTGATAAAACTGATGTCCACGCAAGTCCTTCCTTGTGAAACAATTTATTTCCTAATTATACACCATACACTTCTCACCCTTGTACAATGAACTTAAAAATCCCCATTTGTTTGCAATATTATTCTTACTTTAGTTAACAGTTAGACCAACCCGATTCAATTCACTTCTACATTACATCAGAGAGTTTTATTCTAACTTGGTACTTGGTCAGTTCCAAGGAGTACGAGCCACTGAGAAACTATACTTCCTCACGTGCTCGTACTAAGAAAATGTGCCTTTCAAAACATTTTATACTTCCATGAGAGAGAGGTTGGGGGATATTCACCCAGACTGTAGACGTGTCTTTTAGACATAAAGCCACTTCGTACATTTTCTAAGCAAAGGTTCATTTATCAGCTCGGTCACTCTGCTCCAGAACAACACATTTCTTATCATTTAGGGCAAAAGTCTTTTGGCCAGAAATGACAGCCAATTCAATTTGCAGCATAAAAGTTACATTTCTGAAACTCCATTTGTTACAATTTAAAATACATTAATATAAATTTTTCCCCCACAGACCTGAACCAAAATCGAATTGGCTTGTTCTTGTCGCCGAACCAACTCATCCACCAAGTGTCGTCCGAATCCGCCCATAACATTTTCACATATCGTGTGATATATCGTTTTCACCCTGTCATCTCAATGGTGAAAAATCACTTATAAATTATTGGATCCAGATTCCGATCTTCACCAAAATCGAATCAATTCTTCCTTGTTACATCCCCAACCTGCCCACCAAGTTTCGGCCAAATCCATGTTCAACTTTTGAGATATTGTGCTAAAATATATATATATACATATATATATATATATATATATATATATATATATATATATATATATATATATATATATATATATATATATATATATGGCCCTATCTCTCAATGGTGAATAAATCCCTTAAGAAATTCTCGTTTCCAGAGCCGGATCTTCACCTAAATCCAATCAATTCATGCTTGACACATACCCAAACTGTCCACCAAATTTTGTCCAAATCCATCCACAACTTTTGAGATATCATGCTCAGACAAACAGACAGGGGTGAAAACATAACTTCCGTCCACTTTTGGTGGCGGAGGTAAATACGAGTTCCCTTCCAAGGAACTTCAACAGAGGAGAAAGCCATTCGACCCATCAGCCTACAAAACCATTACCAACATATGATTGTTTGTCCGCTCTCTATCCTTTTAAATGCTGAGCGTCAAGCAAGGAAGCAGCACGTACCATTTAAAAAAAAGTATTTGGTATGACTCGGATGGGGTCAGGTTGGAACTGTTGACCTCCCAGACATTTTAATCATTAAGCCACCAAGTCTGATAAATAAATAAAAATGTCTTATTAATGGATGCAGATCGTCATTTCGAACACAAATTCTTCCTTCCAAACATTTGAATTGCAAGTTATGCTCTGCTGTGTATTCCAAAATTTTTCAAGTACAAATGTAGTCACAGTCAGGTAGACTTAAGCATTACAAAAGAAACCGTTATTTCTTTGAATTTTTGAGACTTGGATTATATAAAGTACTTTAACAGTTTTGTCAATAACAATGATGCAATAATGTGTGATTGTAACTCTCTATTACTGTAACCAACAGTCTTGCACCTGAGCTTGTCCAGACACGTCTCGTCCCTGAAAGGTAAATACACACAGCAGGACATCAGTGTCAGACAGAGCAGCACCACATAGAGAGATGGCAATCCAGGTAGCCAACAGAACCGGAAATTACCTGGCTGATTATTATCGGGCCATCTCGTAAGGGGTCTCGTTCGAGTTGGTCCAGCATCGTTGGCTACCTGCGAATGCAGCTTGACAGCAGCAAAAATTGGAAAACGAATAACATTTTGAGACAGTCAGACAAAATGGCGAGAAACACACAGTGTTACCTGCTTGAAAGGGAAATAAAGAGACACACCTTTTATTTTATGGCAGTTGTTTCACCTGCTTTCATTAACATCTTAAAATTAGGACAATGAAAAACAGAGAAAGTCAGGGATTGTAAAAACAAAGAAAGAGCGGCACTTGCACACTTTATCTAAACGTACAGGTATATTGCCTTGAACTTCAGGTAAGTATTTTGCTTTTGTTGAATGTTTTACAATCAACAATTTCATAACCACCTGTAGTGCAGGTTGTTTGTTTTGCTATCCTATGCAATGTTCTTATAGTGGAAAATGGACATTAAACTGTAACAATAAAGCGACTTGACTGATCCTTGCTGATATGCTTGTGATGTGATCTTCAGGGAGTTATTGTGATCCTCAAACCGTCTGCCAGGGAAAGACCTATCCTGCCTCTCAGCCCATACATCTATGGCAGTTTCTCAAAGAGCTGTTGTTAAGCCCAGACATGTACAGTCACTTGATTCGTTGGCTCAATCAAGAAAAAGGTAAACATCAAAATGACTTCTGGTTAATGATAATAATGTGATACTCGGCGAGTCATCAAATAATTTCAATCCATCTCGTGAAACATTCATCAATTGGATAATCCCAGGGCAGATGCAAGTTTATATTTTAAAGTTGGCTTGGGGGTTGGAGGGAAGGTACACCCAGGTACAAACAGACTGATGCTGCCAGAGTGTGGGGGTAGACATTAACCTGGAGGATCTGATCGCCAGAACTGATTGAGGATCTTGTGTTATCTTTCATGAAGAGGTGGGAGTTATCTCAAGCACCCAGAACGAATGACAAATTATTATTCTGACCTACAGGGGGGGGTCTGTATCAGTAGCACAGCTCCTCTAGCCTGGGTTTGAATCCCCACCCAGCAATAAATTGTCATCCTGGTATTTTGCAGGTAGGGCGATTCATCAACGTACGTGCCGTCCCTCAGATGGATGTTTAAATGGGTGTCCCGTCTGCCAGCATTAGTTGGTGGATGTTAAGGATACAATGGTGTCCTTCGTGAAGAGTCGGTGAGCTATCACCAGCGCCTTCAACAAATTACAAATTCCTGCTGTAACCTGAAGGGGGTATGTGGGGGTCACTGTATGAGCAGCACAGCTACGACCCCAGCAAATGATACTACTTGCAGACATGTGTTGCACATGGAAGAAGAAGCTACACTCCTAGCAATGACGCAAATCATCGTCATCATCATCATCATCATCATCATCCACCTTGCTCTACATACAGAGTGTCGGCTCTGCTGAAGCAGTTTCTTGGCTAGGGTTACAATGGATGGGTTGTCACTCTGACACAAGAAGTCAGGACAGGAATTTGGAATTTGGCCAGGGTACTGGCAATAGCTCACCTGCTCTTCGCAAAGGACACCGTGGGAGGTTTAATGTTTAACCATTTAACGCCGGCAAATGGGACACCCAGTTTAATGTTTATCCGAAGGGTGGGACACACATTGAATCATTGATGCCTCATCGCCCTGCCTGTGACACTCTAGGATAACAGCTTAAAGCTCCGCTGAGATTCAGAACCCAGGTTACACACCTCAGAAGCAAGTGTGTTTACCTCTAGGCCATCCTGCCAGCCAAGGCTGCCATGTGCTGCACCCAAATTAATGAATGCACTGACGTGGCATGGCTAGGAATCCATCCCTTGGTAAAGAAAGCAATTTAGAATTTGACTTGAGCACTGACGTACAGTGAGTGGCCCATTGACCACGGAAATGACAACGGGACCTTGAGCATGCACTGAGTGCCAAGACAGGGTATCCGGCTTAATGTCCCTTCCAAATGATGGCGTCCTCATTGCAAAGCACCAGGATGATAGTGTCGAATCTTCCCATGTGATACCGTTGCACCAGATATAAATCCAAATGAGATATACACTGTTCATTTGTGATTTCTATGAAATGCACTTTTTTCTTATTTAAAAGCCAAGTTTGGATTTGCATATTTTTTTTCAGCAAGATATGGTTAATCCTTACTTTTTGGAACTCCTTCTCACCCAGGAATCTTCAAGATCGAAGATTCGGCACAGGTTGCTCGACTGTGGGGTGAGCGCAAGAACCGGCCAGCGATGAACTACGACAAGCTCAGTCGTTCCATTCGGCAATACTACAAGAAAGGGATCATTCGAAAGCCGAGGATTTCACAACGACTTGTGTACCAGTTCGTGTGCCCACGGCGATAAGCTTGTTCAAGTGGAGTTTAACAATTGATCATTTTTGGCTGTATCGCGTTTCCTGAGGTCTTGTTCAGATCTATTTGTGCGACACATCAGCTCGAGTAGGACAATGCGACGAGTTTGTTGAAACAGCTGCCTCGTCCTATTTAGAGAAAACTGTGAATGCTACTTCATTTGTAACGACCTTGTGTAATGTGTTATGTGAAAGAAACCCGAAACCGACTTTGCGGTTTCTCATGACGCGTTTATTTCAAAACAACAGACTCGTTTTTGTTTGAGCGGGAGGGTTCAGGTAGGTGGAGGTGGGGATGGTGAAGAAGGATGAGGAAGGAGGACAGATGGACACCACTGTGTAGATATTTCGGTATGATGTAGTTGCTTTTACTCTAATGGAAAACTAGGTTGTTAACCGGCATAGTCTTACATAGTCTCTTTTTTTTTTTTCTTTTTTTTTTTTAAATCACTCTTCTTTCTTCTGCTTGTTTTTTTTTTTGAACCTTTTGTAAAAAAAATAAAACAATTAAAACAAAACAAAACAATGTAGTCATCAAAATTATTTCCCATGTCTTTGTTTCTTGCATATCTTACATATGAGGAAGTGTCAAAATGTTTTAACTGAAAATTTTTAATAAAAGAGCTTGTACGCATCTTTGTTTAACATTGCCATTGACATTGTAGATATTTCTCATTTGTAGCTTTTGTTTCGCGTCCCTCCGACAAGGTCGGGGACGGTGACATTTAAATGAGCTCCGTCTGACCGACCATCTGTCCATGTACTTTTGTGTACGCGATATTTCAAAAACCGTTGAACATTTACCTTTAATATCGCAGATATGTATTCCTCGTGACATTATCTGAACCTCATTAGATCACGACTGTAATTGGCTGAAATATGTTGCCATGGCAACCATCTCAGTAACTTGGCTTGTGTAAATGATATTTTAAAAAACGTTTTAAGAATTACCTTTCATATGACACAGATCAATTCCTCATACCACCCAAAAGGCAGGGGAGATGGAATATCAACTCCTTGTTGAATTTGGTTTTGTTTCTTGTTTTCTTGGGTTTTGATGTCAATTTGCTGCTTTAGGGATGTACATGTATGGAGTGCGTCCTACGACACCCTCTGGGTGTTTTTTTTTTGCTCTCCTCATGGTGAGGATAATATCTGAATACTTATTTGAAGAACGATTATATTTTCTTTGTTGACCAATAAAACAGTAGGATTTTTCAATCTAAAGAGCCCATTAATTTCGTGAAAGTTTAGGTTTTTGCCATTGTTGTCGTTGACCTTAATATGGAAAATAATATGATCAAATAATTTTTCCTGAGAGATTGCCGATACCATTATGACTACAACAACTACTGTATGTTGTGTTGGGTCATTATTGGTTCACAAAAAAATATTTTCACGAAAAATATAAGTGACCACTATATTCGTTATTGTTGTGTGCGTGTCTGTCTGTCTGTCTGTCTGTTGGGTAGTCGATCCAGTCGAAAAAAAAAATTGAGATTTGTTCGACCCTTATTCTCAGTATTTAAAATGGCGATTTCAGTTAATACAATGGCGATTTCGATGAAACTTGGTTGGTAGGTTCATACCATGACCGAGTTGTGTGAAAATGAGAACCGTTGCTATGGACACCACCGTTGCCTAGCAACGGGACTTTGAAATTTTAGAAAAATCATAAAAAATTTATTTTTTCGAAAATCAAAAATCAGGCCACGAGCGACTGTGGGCAGTACATTCAGCCCTATTTTCAAAAATTTCCAGCCGGATCCTATGAAAACTGTCGGAGAAGATAGACTTTGAATGAACCCTGGTCGAAAACAATTAAAAAACGAAGTTCATTATATCTCAGTGACTCTGAGTCAGGTATACATGAAACTGGTATGGTAGGTTCATGGTATGTCCAAGTTATGTGTGAGAAAGAACCGTTGCTATGGACCCCTCCGTTGCCTAGCAACGGCCAAAAAACCTCTAAATGTGGGGGTATTTTAACGAAAAAACAATCTGCAGCATTAACCCTTGAAGCAAGAATCATGAATTTTCTTGTGCTTAATCCTCAGGTCATTCCCCATCGAACAGGCCCATCACGTCAGGTTATATTGGGTAGTCGACTACCCATGTCCACCTACCGGCTTGTCTGTCTGTCTGTCTGTCTGTCCCGAGCATAGCTCCGTGGGTTTTGATCCGATCCTGATAAAATTTTGGTTGGAGGTTTATATCATGATCTAGTTGTGTTTTCCTGAGAATGGGCGTGGTGCGCCCATTATGGGCGGAGCCACGCCCAAAGAACGTGTTTTTAGGGGGTAGCCGATTTCAATTTGCATCTTCTCCTAGGGGGTTTGTCAAATCTGGCAGGGGTTTCGGTATTTGGTTAGCCCAATGGCACCTGCATAGCCCCACGGAGCTCGATTTTTCATTTTCGTCCCAAGGTCAAGGTCACAAGGTCACGAACTTAGAAAATTGGAAATTTTGATGTAAAAAATTATCTTCTCTGAGAGGTTTGTCAAATCTGGCTGGGGTTTTGGTATTTGGTTAGCCCAATGGCACCTGCATAGGTGTCCTGCATAAGGTCACAAGGTCACAAACTTAGAAAATTGCTAATTTTGACATAAAAATCATACGACCGCCGAAACTTTGAGAACTAGGATGACAATATTTTTATGCATAATCTTGAGGTCATTCCCCACCTAAAGTCTTGAAATCATTTTGCTCTATCTCGCACACCTTGCCCGTGGCGCCCCCTTCAAATTTGTTTTTACGCTGATTTCATCAAAGTATGGATAATCCGAGGAGTACGAAATGCCATATAGCCTATATGACGTTATATTGTTCCTGGAATGTTCCAGAGGAAGTTTTGCACCAAAGGTCATAATCCTTGACCTTTAAAGTTCACAAAGGTCAAATTTTCAAAGTTGTGCGAATCGAACCGGGTTTTCTCCCTTCTTCGACGAACTAACTCCAATAAGCTATAGCACGTATCCTGTTTCCTTATTTTAACTTCCACAATATTGTTTTGTGACCTTTAAATGTTATGCAAAGGTCAAATTTTGAAGGTTGTTGAACGAAACCGGGTTTTCGAAATTTTGTAGCTAATTACCTGTCATCATAATGATGTTGATCATTTTTATAACTTGGTCAAACATTATCACATTGTCTCATCCTTGACTTCTGAAACAATCTACATCGTCAAATACCGCTCGTGAACCATCGTCGTCTTCAGACTTGTGTAATGTTACATTTATTTTTGCTACATTATTGAAACCAATATGTTTTTTTAACATCCATATACCCTAAACTGTAAAACTGGGGTTGGTTCCATTTTTTCAATGACCTCTATGGCAGCTGTCCTGGATTTAAAAAAAAACATTGCAGTGAGCGTGGCTGTGCCACTAATGCAATTCCCCCCAACTATTTAGTGCAGCAATTTGGAATTTGGGCAGGGTGCCGGCGAACACTCACCCACTCTTCGGGAAGGATACCATGGGATCTTGAACATCCACCAAGTAATGCCGGAAGACGGGTCGACCGTTTAACGTCCATCAGAGGGACATTGATGAATCACGCTGCCTGTGAAACACCGAGATGACAGTTTCTAGCTGGGTCGAGATTATGGTCACACAATGCAAAAGTATTATTAAAGTTACTATCAGGACTACTACTACGACTACTACTACAAAGGCCACAATTTTGGTGTCATATTTTTGTGTGGAATAGATATGTGTAATATGATTTTTAAATAATAATTTTCCTTGTATGCTTTCCAACTAGTCACCTCCCGAAACCATGTGTCTCTCTCTACCCTCTTCATGGTACTTTTTTCATCTAACCATCAGCTTCACTCTGCGTTTACCAATCCAAATTCACCATACACCTCCATGATTTTACTTCAACCTTTCCTTTTCCAAATCTTACATAATCCTTATGAATAAATAAATAAATAAATTCACTTTTAACGATACACCATATCCACGTGTTTCTGCTGGATCTGTTTCTACCCTCTGTGCTTGCCGATCCAAATTCACCATTCATCTCACGATCTTTTCTTCAACTTTTCCTTTACATAATCTTTTGCAATCTCTTTCAAAATAAATAAATAAATGAATAAATAATAATAATAAAAACAGTCTCTTATAATGCTTCATCTTCCTCTTTCACACGTGTGGTTCTCATTACTGTATCATAATTCACCATTTTTCAATTTCAACAGATTGCTCTCAATTCGACCTTTCCTTCATACCTTATCTAAAAAAATCCAACAGTTACGTTTCTTCTCTCCATTCTCTTAATTCACCTTTATTGCATCTCTCAAGTAATGTCTTTAGTCGCATTTCGGAACTAAAAATAAAAAACCCCAGTTTGCTATGCATTTTTGCTTCCCATCAATCATCATTTTTTTCCAACTTCAGCGCCAATTCACTCCTCTCACCCCTCTCTCTCTCAAAAGCAACATCACAATCTTCCCCGTGTATTGATTTATCAAAATAAATGTCCGCTTATCGCACACCTATGATGGGAATAAATGGGTTTTGCAAATGGAAACATTTTCAAACAGGGGCCTTTGCTACACTGACTCAAAAACCTCAAACTAACTTATTTCCACCCATTGCAGGGCGAAGGCCTCCTTCAACTCACTTTGAAGGGTGGTGGACATACTCACCACACTTGCAAAATGCAGGTTGGCAACGAGACTACACAGCCATGGGAATTAAACCCACGCCAGAGAGTGGAGATACTCGATCAAACAACCGCACGTTCCATTAACTGACGAAGCAAAAACAGTGTTACATAACGCTAAAGTGAGAATCCTAAAATTATACTTTTAATAAACCCATGCTGACCGCTTTTAATTAGCTTCAATGCTTTTCAATTAGTTGATATTTAACCCATGCTTTCTGCTCATCTCCATTCATTCATTCCTCTTTTTTCTGTCCTGTGGAACCAACTTCCACATTCTCTTCAATCTCATTCTTCCATCCAGGTCTTCATTCTTCCGTCCAGACAGCTGCTCACCACGATTTCAGATCACCCCTCAGCCAAAACCATGATCTTTCTACCCCTATTAACCCTCCCCAAACCCACATCTTTCCAAATTTCCAGTTTTTCCTTCCTGAGAGTTTGCTTCTGTCTCCGTCTTGTCCACCACACGTGTCCTCCCCAACCGCTCATTCTTCCCAACATCCCTTATTTGTCGAAGTCTGACTATTTTGTCCTTCAACCTTGCGGATGGTGTGTTCCCCCTCACCTCTCTTTTCCTGCTCCTTTTGTTCTGTTATGTTCTGATCCATTCTATGTTCTAGGTCCTCTATGTGTCTCGACTTTGTATACAAAAAAAGAAAAATGGAAAGGAAGAGCCCCACAGCGGATTCTGGCAAGAATTTTGGGATTTGAACGTTACTCGTGATTGAAAGACGTCAATTTAACGCCTATTAGCAACGTGCTTGCTGACCGGTCCTTGGCTTAGCATCCCAACTGAGGGATGGTACACTATTTAATGCATCACCTTGTCAGCGAAGCACCAATCAGAATGGTTATAATCAAGATGAGAATTGACACCCAGACAAGATAACTCAAAGGCAAGTGCACTATTTCTTCACTAATCTGTCGGATTACACGTTTCATCGTTGGGCTGTCATGTTTTTCTTGATTGTTCATGGCAGGAGCTGTGAAAGACCTTATCATAGACAGCTGGTGTATCAAGCCAGTGTTTTGATGGTTGAGACAATAGTGAGTTTGTTATGGTCTACAGTCACGTAAAATTCCGAATTTCAATGTTATGACAAGTGATTTGCATCTATCCAGAGAAATCTTACACAAGTTGGCACAAATGTTCGTTTGTCATGATAATTTATTTTATCTTGAAAATTAATTACAATCAAATAACTGCTTGGACAAAAAAAAAAATTTATATTTCAATAATCATACTTTATCACAGCAAACAAAGTTTTGAGCCTCCCTCACAAGCGCCCCACAACATCTTCTCTCATAGCACCACAAGCCTGTGGGGTAGCATTCTTGGCTGAGGATGCCCCATCCCCCTCCACCACATGTTTGTCTTGCAGTTTCAAGTGTATCATGGCATATATTGTGAACAGTGGTGTCTGTCCGTGTGTTTGTCTGTCTCCCGTTTATGGCGGCCGCTTTCTGTGCTGCATTTGAAAAGCTGCTCATTAGTTATTTTTCATTTTCATTTCATTTTTCTTGATGCAATACAGCATAGTCAGTCAAGTTATTGATCCTTCCAGCAATCTATAAAATCAGCATGAACATCTGGATTAAAGTAGATTTAATACAGATCTTCATGGAATAACCCGCAATTTAAAATAAATATATATATATATATATATATATATATATATATATATATATATATATATATATATATATATATATATATATATATATATATATATATATATATATATATATATATATATATATATATATATATATATATATATATATATATATATATATATAGCCTGGTGTTGGCGCAGTGGTTAGGGCAGCGGCTTGGGATCCAAGAGGTCCTGAGTTCAAGCCCCGTTGAGCCACTGAATTAATACACCAGGGGGTTGACTCAGCCTGTCATCCTTCCGAGGTCGGCGAAATGAGTACCAGTATACTGGGCCGGTGTATACCCCGGTTAAAAGAGGTGTACCATATCCCTGTGTCGTAAGACGCGACCAGGGTTGCGTCAGGAAGGGCATCCGGCGTAAAACATGTGCCAAATCACTATGCGGATCATAATGGATGATCCGCTGTGGCGACCCCTAACGGGAGCAGCCGAAAGAAGAAGAAGATATATATATATATATATATATATATATATATATATATATATATATATATATATATATATATATATAGAGACAAAATGAACCTCCACCGCCCGATGTTTCACCACCATTTCACAGTGGGCGCGATAAGTAGCTCACAACTTTGGCTCTGAGTGAAACCAAGAGTGCAACACTATTAACCTTTATAAAGTCCCTGAAATAATTTAAATTGATAAAATTAACTTAAACTTTTCCATCAATGGGGACAGGTACTTTTGCTTGAAATATATTATTGCCCGATGATCCAAGAAGTTCAGCTCTCAACATTCAAGAAAGGTTCATCGTGGAGTTGCTTGAAGTACTGATTTCCAAGTTCATCACCACATCATAGGCCGACACAGTAAGAATAGAATCTCAAAGATATAACTTCCATCGCATTTCACCTATCCTAAAGTATACTCAGGTATGTCTATATAGTCAATATACAATATTTGTAAAGTTACAAACATTGTCATGATGAAAAGGACTGAAATGTTATCCACTGACTACAGTGGCAGCTGCGAACTTGAATTCAGTAACTAAATATTCAGTCAGTGTTTAAGTTTCTTTGTAAATTGTCGGATATTTTTTTACATGGATGACGGTGGCGTTCCCAAAGATAACACGCAAGGCTAGGATCTTGTTTCCTCATATGTTGGCTTATATAATGCTTTGGCTCCCTCCTTTGGAGCCACAAGTGATCGCTGCGGGAGGACACCACAATGCGGATCGGTCCTTCAAAAGCTATGCCAACAAAAATGTAAGTGTTTACTCTCATGGTTTATGTTGTGACAAAAATAACAATAATAATTAATTTGGCAATTGTGATGATATTTAATATATGAGCCCCCTCAAGACCCCAGGGGCAATCTGGCTTGAATCGCACTTGAACCCAATTGAAGGTTTATTTCATTTTCACTGAGACCATGGGACAATCCTTATCCAATGATAGTAAATTTCTTAAAACTCTTAGTATAGATATAGTAAAGGACATTTTGGAAACTGACTGTGCATGTTTGGCTTCTCCTTTTTTTTATATGGTCCTTGTGTACATGTAGTTTCTAGGGATTTGAATAAAATTAGTAGTAGCGAAATTAGGGATCTGATGAAAATAGGAGCTAAATATAGGGAACCATTAACTCAACCTTGGAGCTGCATTAGGTCTTCAATTGTGGATTCTGTCTCTAATTTTGTTAACAAAATGTGCACCAAGTTCAAGTTATCTGTAAACAGCTTTAATGCATGGTTTAACAGAGTTGTAGAAGCCCTGGATAATAGAATTAAGTTTTTTTAGTAGTTGGGGCTTGCATTCACTGGGTCGGTCTAAACCAGTGTTGAACAAGCCAAGTGTTCATAAAGACATTCAGGATCTCCATGATAGTTGTTTTTTTTTCATTCTCCATTCAGGATCTCCAACAATGTTATTGTGGTTTGCAAAAAGTTTTATGTAGAGGTTTTATGAAGAGAGTTTGGCATTGATCCGGTTACTTTCACTCGTATAGGAAATAGCACACATGTTCCTTGCTATAAGTCACTCCAATATATTATCTCTGAGCATCAGGAAGTTCAAGTTAATAATTTCGGTATTTAATGTAAAGAGGTAAATCTTTGAATTCCTCAACTTCTCTGGATCCCTAAGCTTCATAAGAAAGTATCGGTTGCCAAGCAGTGTTCCACCAAACAGTTATCGGTTATCACTAACTCAGGCTTGCAAGTTGTTCGGGACTAGTTCAGGAAATATTGTTTCACAATTGAGAAGAATTCTGGCATTAACACTTTCTGGCGCATTAATTCTTCCTTAGAGTTCTAAGATAGAATGAGATTCCTCAATATCAACCCAGTTGAAGTTTTTGATTTTTCAACTTTATATACAAATTTGGATTTAGGACGAGTGAGGGATTCACTCTTCAAAGTGATTGACAAGGTTTTTAACTCTTTTAATAAGTTTTTATGTGTCAGGTTTGATGAAGCATTCTTTTCTCAAAATAAGTACTCAAGTTTTCATTGTTTTGATAAGCAGAAGTTTAAGGATGCTGTTAATTTTATTATATTAAACACTTTTGTGTGTTTTTGTGGGATAATGTTTCAACAGGTTAAGGGTATTCCCATGCATGGGAATTGTAGCCCCTGACTAGCAGACATTTTTCTTATTTTCTGTGAATTTTAATTTTGCAGAAACTGATGAAGGAGAAAAAAAAATGAGGATTAGCTAAAATGTTATCTCATACATGTCATTATATAGATGACATTTGTGTGATTAACAATAATTTTTTGATCGGAAGCTTTACAACATTTATCCAGATAGCCTGATTGCTGCTTCAGTCACATTTGGCTCGGCGGCCGAAGGGTCTAAAAAAAAAATCTACGGCCACTAGCAATTATAGGGCGGCCGCAGTATTTCCACGGTCACACAATGTAGCAGTCACATATGTTTTTATTTTTTGGGAAGGTGCACGGGGTATTTAGAAATTGTGGAGACCGAAAATGTGGGGGTGCCGTACGGTCTTTGATTTGATGTCACAAGGTGACCTTAGGGCGTCCCTGCGGCGGCCATAGAATTTTCAAGGCAGACGCAAGGTAGCCTCAAGGTGCCCGCAAGGCGACCGCAGGGGGGCCCTAAGGCGAACATGGAAATAGTGCGGCAGCCATAATACTTTGGGGGTTGGCAAAATTCATTTTTCATCGATAAGAGCCTACGGAAAATGCACGAATAATGCAAGCCCACCGTACGCCTTATGTACGGTCGACGTGGAACACATCTACATCATGGCTACGGCTTGTCGAATTGCTACGGCCAACCTAGAAATGAAAAAAGTTATAACTCCGCGCCTTAATTCCACGGAGACCCCCTACGGCCTGTAAAATTTAGCCATACGGCGTAGGGCCACCTTGAGGCCACTGCAGAAACTCTGCGGCCGCCGCACGTTTCTGTCAATTCAGGGGGTGGGGGGTACGGCCACCGTATCCTAACCATAGAACAAATGTGATTCATGCTTAACAGGAGTGGTCATGATTGTACAGTTGCTCCATATCTGGATATGTTGGTTCAAGTTGGACAGAATGGTTTTAGTACATGTGTATATCATAAAGTTGATGATTTCAGTTTCCCTGTTATCTTGTACACCTTTTCAGGTAGCATTGTACCAATTAAAATGGGTTACAATGTCTTTTTATCTCAGCTACTTCGATTTCCATGAATTTGTTCAGTAAAGGATGATTTTGTGGAATGTGCTGAGAAGATTGTTTCCATCATATTTAACAGAGGATATTTGGCTGATTGATCATCCATTCATTGGGCCCACACTCTGTGTAGATCATTGGTGCTGCCTAAGCAGTCCCCTTAGCCTGGTGTTGGCTTAGTGGTTAGGGTGGTGGCTTGGGATCCGAGGGTCCTGAGTTCAAGCCCCGTTGGCCACTGAATTAAAATACACCAGGAGGTTGACTCAGCCTGTCATCCTTCCGAGGTCGGCAAAATGAGCACCAGTGTACTGGTAAGGGGGAGACTGCATTTGCAGCATATGAGAGAGTGAGAGAGAGAGAGACAGAGAGAGAGACAGAGAGAGAGACAGAGAGAGAGAGAGAGACAGAGAGAGAGACAGAGAGAGACAGAGAGAGACAGAGAGACAGACAGAGAGACAGAGACAGAGACAGAGACACAGAGAGACAGAGACACAGAGAGACAGAGACACAGAGACACAGAGAGACAGAGACAGAGACAGAGACACAGACACAGACACAGACACAGACACAGACACAGACACAGACACAGACACAGACACAGACACAGAGAGAGAGAGAGAGAGAGAGAGAGAGAGAGAGAGAGAGAGAGAGAGAGAGAGAGAGAGAGAGAGAGAGAGAGAGAGAGAGAGAGAGAGAGAGAGAGAGAGAGAAAAAGATATATCCCCTGGGTGATTGGGCACAATCCTGGACACCATTAAAACAGTATACCAGCAAGCTCGTACTCATTTTGACGACCTCAGAAAGATGACAGGGAGAGTCAAGCCCCCCGAGTATTAATTCAACAGCCAAACAGGATTTGAACTCAGGATCCTTGGATCCTAAGCCCACCACACTCACCATTAAGCTAACACCAGGCATATTATTTGATCAGGTCTTGTGAAAATGTCTTTGGACTCCATTGTCCAAAAGATTGCCGATTGCATTGCATTTGACATCGTAATAATGAATTAATTATTTTAGTGAGGTAAATTCTGTAATTGATATTATTGCTTAAACATATATATATATATATATATATATATATATATATATATATATATATATATATATATATATATATATATATATATATATATATATATATATATATATATATATACATATACGTATATATTGTTACGAATTTGCGCCCGCCGGCGTGAGAACTGCCGCTTTCCACTAATAGTAGCAGCTCGCCCACCGGACGGAGAATTCAGTCGTGACCTTCCGGAGCAACACCGGAACCCTGTCACGGGCGGGTTTTCAACCCCACCATGGCCGAGCCAATTTTCTACGCGCGCAGGATAGGGTCAATCAGCGAATCTCGATATACCTCAGTACCCGCGCGGATAGCTAACCAGGACACCGTACCTCGACGCAGGTCGGCTTGGGACATGAACCACTTAAGCGGTCCGTTCCGTTCTGCAGTGATAACCGAGCGGGTATTATCGCCGACCTCGCCGGATCCGATTCTATTGAACGGGTATTTAAAACCCAACTATTTATTCCGCGATGCAAGATGACATTTCCAATAGGGATAGGACGCAACGAATGGGGTACATTTGAACCAAGCACATTTATTTACACACAACACGTATGCAGGCAAGGCAGTGAAATACAGTCATACACGTATTCAAAGAAACAACAGCAATCATGGGATGGGTACACAGACACAAGCAAGGGAAAGCACTACAACCGAATATTATTATTATTTCACAGGCACTTAACAGGTTTACTTATGGACACGGCGCCACAACTTGCACTCAAAAGAAAAGAAAAGACCACCCCCACAGACAGGGGGGTCAGACTGGAACCGTGGGCCTTCATGGCGTGGGACTTGGCTGACCGAATGGGCCCCACGAGACCGACGCTGGTTACCTGCACCCTCGTGGTGCGACGGTCGGCGAGCTCTCTCCGGCACTCTCCTCTCGTACGCACCACGACCCTGGACCACTACACACAACCCTCACGACTTGGCACCCAGAGGGAAGGCATCCGGAGCTCGAACCACCATGAAGCAGCAGCAATCACCTGACCAGAAAAGGCTCGACGACAAAAACACACGAGCTGCGAGCTCGAGGAGCAGCCACCACGAAGAAAACCACGAGAGCTCTGACGACAAAAGGGCTCGACGACCAAAGACACGAACTGCCAGCAGCCACGAAGAAGACGAGCCACCACGAAGAAGAAAAACCACGCGAGCTCCGACGAGAAAAGGGCTTGACGACCAAAGACGTGAACTGCCAGACCTGGCGTCCTGCACGCCCTTATATCACCTGGGGTCCAGCCCCTTGCTCCTCCCCGTTTTCTGCTCCGCCCCCTTCCAGTTCCTGCGAGAAGCTTCCCAAAAAGGGGCGTTCCTCCGTTCCCAGTGCCTCATTCCACCAACCGACCAATGGCGAACGATCTGCCTCGCCCTTTCCCCTGGGGTCCAACCCCTTGCTCCTCCCTGTTTTCTGCTCCGCCCCCTTCCAGTTCCTGCGAGAAGCTTCCCGAAAAGGGGCGTTCCTCCGTCCCCAGCGCCTCATTCCACGAACCGACCAATGGCGAACGATCTGCCTCGCCCTCCCCCCACACCAAGTGCGGAGAAAACAGGCGGGAAAAATCCGCGCGCCCTCAAGTTCCTTCCTTTTGCTCGCGCTTATTGATTGAATGCGGAGAGATGGTTGCAATGTGTCCGTGGAGAAGAAGGGAATTGATAGCGGTGAAGGTGGTTAGGTGGTTGGCGGTAGAGGCGATTGTGGTTGTGGAGTTGGCGTGGTTGGCGTTGTGGTTAAGCGGAGCGATGTTGGTTGTTGTAATGGTGGTGGAGATGTGGTTGGTTCAAAATAACGATAGAAAAAGAAAAACCTACCTCAAAGGATCACAGCCCTGTGATACGAATAATTCCCAATTAACAACGGTGGGGAAATCTAACTGAACACAGACTTACCGGAATAACTGAATAAGGAACCTTTATGGAGTTCTGCGAATTTCCACAGCCGTAACAATATATTTACCTCTGCCACCAAAGGTGAAGGAGGTTGTTTTCACCCCTTTCTGTCTGTCTCTTTGTCTCTGTGTGCAGGATATCTCAAAAATTGTGGATGGTTCGGGATGAAATTTTGTGGACAGGCTGGGTGTGTGATAAGGATGAATTGATTACATTTTGGTGAAGATCCAGATCCAGATCTGACTACTAGAATTTTTTAAGTGATTCTTCACCATTGAAAGATCGGGTGAAACCGATATATAGCACGATATCTCAAAAGGTTGTGGACGGATTTGGATGAAACTTGTTGTGCAGGTTGGGTGTGAGACATGGAAGAATTGCTTCGATTTTGGTAAAGGTCCGTATCCACATCTGCCGACTAGAATTTTTAAAGTGATTCTTCACCATTGAGAGACGGGTGAAACTGATATACTGTATAGCACGATATCTCAAAAAGTAGTGGATGGATTCGGACGAAACTTCGTGGACAGGTTGGGTGTGCCGCAAGGACGAATTGTTTCGATTTTGGTGAAGATCTGAATCCGGATCTGGATCAGAATTATTTAATTTTTAAAGTGATTCTTCACCATTGAGAGATGGGGCCAAAAAAACGATATAGTACAATGTAGCATGATATTTCAAAAATGCATTGGGCCCGATATGTTCTCGTGGATCAGGCATTGCATGGTGGATGTATGTGCTCTCTCGAGTGCCCTTCCAGTTTACAGATGTATTAAAATATGGAGGTATTTAGATGAAAAATAAACAAAATAAGTAAATAAATAAATATTATTTAAAAAATACATCATAAATAAGCATTAATATAATTTATTGGTGGTTGCTAAGATACGCAGTGCAGCATGTTAAAATCGGTTGTTCATGGCAGTTTGAATATTTGAATAACAGTTTGAGTCTATGGTTAGATGGAGGTGCTGTGTAATGGATATGTCTACAAGGTGGTGTTTGTCACTTAATATATTATATATATTAGTGTTATTCAAATGCAGTAATACTTTAAATAAAGGAATAATTAAATAAGTTTGAATAAGGATATAGCATTGCTGTGAAGACTGACTGTCTGGGCACAACTTTGAGGATGTGGGTCCGTTGATGTTGAGTAATCCACTGATGTGGACCGGCGACCGGAGTTGTGGATCCGCTGTTTGGAGAGGTTCTGGGCTGAAAGGATCGAAACCTCGATGAAAAACGGTGTCCAGCTGATGATCCGGGCAGTTGGGAAATCAGTCAATTGTTTATAAGTTCAGGTTAGAACTTCAAATAAAATAACTTTTGTAAGTACTTACCAGTACATAATATATTCGTGTGTGTGTGTGTGGTTATGTCTGGCTCCTTTCTTGGGACTACGGTGCAGTAATTGGTTTATAATTTGATTTAGTAGAACATAACACTTCAATTTTGGAGTAGGTGAATGGGGGTTCGAAATATGTCTCTACAACAAAATACATCTGTCTGTGGATTAGAAAAAGTCGAAAGTCTTCAATTATCGAATTAATAGTAACTTGAGCACCTTCTCCTCAATACCCACTTGTCCAAGACACGATTCTCGCCCTGTCCGAAGTACTCATTGGAACGAGTTTGTCCCCGTGATTTAACACCATGCTGCCAGAGTACCCTTAAAATGATCCATAAACCCAGCTAAATTACAGCAATGAAACATCGAAACGTCATTTTTTATATAATGGTGGGAGTATTACAGTGCCTTAGGTCTAGTGCTTTTGAAAACTGCCATAAACACTTCTTTAATGGGCCCAATTAACCCCACTTCATTTGCGGAGTCGACAGGGGAAGATTGGTCCAAGTCTTTCATGAAGAGGCTCGACCGGCATGTCGTTCGACTGCAGGTGATTTTGGTAGAAATTTGTAATTTGCCCAGGATGCTCGTGATATCCCGCATACTCTTCACTTAAGACTCTATGAGTGTTCTTTAACGTTCACCAAATAGTGTGCGTAGATGGGACACCTGGATGAACGTCCATCCGAGGGACGGCAAAGTTTGTGATTCAAAGCCCCGTCTGGAAAGCGCTAATGTAACAGTTTATGGTCGGGTCGAGAATCAAACCCAGGCTCGCTAGCTCAAAGGTAACTGCATCACCCCTTCATCATCCTGTCAGACAGTATTCCAGCAAACCATTACATTTTCAACAGTTATGTTATGGTTATATAACAAACATCCTGCGATTTCATATAAATATGTACAAAATGGATAGTCATAGCAATAAGTACATACATACCAGAGGTGGTAGTGAATAAAATTGGAAACTAGAATAACACTCGGTAGAGTGCATACCTCTGCCAGGCTGAAGACTTTCCCTTTTGTATCCCAGTGATAGGCCGGATCTGGATCCGGACGTTAACCCAAATCGAATCGCCTTGTGTTCTCGCCACCTACCCAACTCATCCATCAAGTTTTTGACAACTCACCAATTAAGACTCAAAAATGAAACATGGAGAGGCTGCATGTTGATGGTGACTTCTTTCTTCTGATTTTTTTTTTTGTAGGGCAGGGGCACTTTGGACAGCAATGTTACTGGCCCTAACGATTAAGACTTCCGAGTGCTGGAAACTCACAGGGATCGAAGAACCAGATGGCACCGTCACATTCCAGCTACAAGCAACAATTTTCATTGGTAAATGATATGCTTACTCAACTCACCGTAGGGAAACTCCATTTCCAATTTTATGTTCTTTATGTATTGACCGTAATGCATAATCTGAGAAGGCTTCAGCACAATTTGTTAAAGACACATTGAAATTGTTACTTACTTACAATCTGTCTGTAGTGGCACTAATTTTTTGACATGTTGCTGTTGCCTGTGAGACACATTTAATGGTCCGGGTGGCTTCAGAAAATCTATGGCACCAAAAAGTGATGCAAACTGTTCATCGGGTCCTTAACTAATTTTTTCGCATTGACACAAAGTAAAAATGGCTTAAATACAGTCAATTCTCATGATTTCGCAACTTACATCACGTCATATGGTGTGGTCCAAGATGGCATCAACATGGAAGGCTATTTTTAGAAGGTTAACAATAATTAGATGTCTGCGATCACAAAGCGATCACCAAAGGTAAACCTCCCCCGACCAGGACTTACTTTTGGCCCGTGATCCAATGATGGCCATATTTTTTTCGAACCACCATATGACCTTGACCTTCAAAATTTAGGGATAGAGTGTAAATAAAGAAAATGTGTCCCCATCTACTATCTATCCTAAAACTCATCATGGAAAGTGGAGGAAAATTATTCAAGTTATCATAAAAAGGTGTTTTTTGGTAATTAGATTACAATCCCCCAAAAAAATGTAGGCCAAGGATGCGAAATAAATATCAGGTGCACAACTTTGGTGCAGGTGCGCTGTTATGATGCAAAGATATCTTGGAAGACCAAGCGGTTTTTAAGATTCTACATTGGCATGACAAAAAAAAAAAAAACGCATTATTTTTTCAGACTGCCATTTGACCTTGACGTTTAACCCAGAGGGATATGATGTAAATTACTGTAAATAAAGCTTGCTTTAAGCTACCTGGAGGGCAATTTCATTCTGATCAGCCAAACATTGGTTGAGTTATGGTGAATAATGTTTAAATGTCTATATTTGTGTCAAGACCTTAAAATTAGGTCAGCATCAAAAAACATGAGGTCAACCCTGCATACTTTTTATTACCATTATTGAGGCAAACTGCAATTCCGAACGTCCTCGGACATTGGTAGAAAAACCCAATTGGTGGTTTAATACTCTACGTGGTGTAAGACATTGACCTTTAACCAGGAGGGGTATGATGTAAATGAAGAGTAATTGCGTCATGCTCTAGGATATCTAGAGAGGAAAATTTCATTCCGATCAGACAAATCTTCGTCGAGTTAGGGTGAAAAATGTTAACATGTCCATAATTTGGACATGACCTTAAGAATTCGGTCAATGTCAAAAAAAAAAAAAAAAACCATGTCAACCCCACGTACTTTCTATTTGCATTATTTATGCAACACTTCATTCCGAAAGTTCCTGTCGGCTCTGAGATACAGCTCGGAAATTGGGAGTGTTGAGAGTACAGGAAGAATTTTTTTTTCTTTTATAAATGGTGTTTTGGTTCTCTGAAAGGGTTTAACAAACTCTTTGGCACCATTAAAAATTGGGGGCACTGATTGTAGAAACAACACCTGGCAACAGCAATAAGCCTTCCACTATCCTATATGGGGGAGGCTTAATCAAGAAAAGAGCAAGGAATTTGTTTTTAAGTGTACAGCGAGTAAAGAGCAGGTTATGACCAGTCTGGGCATTGAAGCAGGATGCACAGGAATATTGGTTAGTGATGACTGTGTGAGGGTGGGCTGATTAAAGAGATATTTTTCTTCAACATTTACATGGGAAGAGTCAGAAGAATTGCCAACAGCTGAGAGAATCTATCTGGGGGGAGGGGGGGGTGAGGAAGGGCTTTTGGAGGGGTTCCACAGAGGAGAAGAGGAGATAAAACATCAAGGCCAGATAACATGCATTAGACAGTATTAACGGAAGTGGCAGAGCAAATAAGCATGATGGTAACAGGGTAGATAAATGTGATGTTAACAGTGCAAATAAGCATGATGTTAACAGGGTAGATAAATGTGATGTTAATAGAGCAAACAAGCATGATGTTAACAGGGTAGATAAACGTGATGTTAATAGAGCAAACAAGCATGATGTAAACAGGGTAGATAAACGTGATGTTAATAGAGCAAACAAGCATGATGTAAACAGGGTAGATAAACGTGATGTTAATAGAGCAAACAAGCATGATGTTAACAGGGTAGATAAACGTGATGTTAATAGAGCAAACAAGCATGATGTAAACAGGGTAGATAAATGTGATGTTAACAGGGTAGATAAACGTGATAATAAC
Organism: Eptatretus burgeri; assembly: GCF_056783735.1. NCBI lineage: Eukaryota > Metazoa > Chordata > Myxini > Myxiniformes > Myxinidae > Eptatretus > Eptatretus burgeri. The sequence continues at coordinate 42,529,450 of NC_140976.1, forward strand.
AGAGTAAACAAGCATGATGTTAACAGGGTAGATAAACATGATGTTAACAGGGTAGATAAATGTGATGTTAACAGTGCAAATAAGCATGTTAACAGGGTAGATAAACGTGATGTTAATAGAGCAAACAAGCATGATGTTAACAGGGTAGATAAGCGTGATGTTCACAGGGTAGATAAGTGTGATGTTAACAGCGTAGATAAGCGTGATGTTAACAGGGTAGATAAACGTGATGTTAACAGGGTAGATAAGCGTGATGTTAACAGGGTAGATAAGCGTGATGTTAACAGGGTAGATGAACGTGATAATAACAGGGTCGATAAACATGATGTTAACAGAGTAAACAAGCATGATGTTAACAGGGTAGATAAGCGTGATGTTAACAGGGTAGATAAGCGTGATGTTAACAGGGTAGATGAGCGTGATGTTAACAGGGTAGATAAACATGATAATAACAGAGTAAACAAGCATGATGTTAACGGGGTAGATAAATGTGATGTTAACAGGGTAGATAAACGTGATAATAACAGAGTAAACAAGCATGATGTTAACAGGGTAGATAAGCATGATGTTAACAGGGTAGATAAATGTGATGTTAACAGTGCAAACAAGCATGTTAACAGGGTAGATAAGCATAATGTTAACAGGGTAGATGAGCGTGATGTTAACAGGGTAGATAAACATGATAATAACAGAGTAAACAAGCATGATGTTAACGGGGTAGATAAATGTGATGTTAACAGGGTAGATAAACGTGATAATAACAGAGTAAACAAGCATGATGTTAACAGGGTAGATAAGCATGATGTTAACAGGGTAGATAAATGTGATGTTAACAGTGCAAATAAGCATGTTAACAGGGTAGATAAGCGTAATGTTAACAGGGTACATAAACGTGATGTTAACAGGGTAGATAAACATGATAATAACAGAGTAAACAAGCATGATGTTAACGGGGTAGATAAATGTGATGTTAACAGGGTAGATAAACGTGATAATAACAGAGTAAACAAGCATGATGTTAACAGGGTAGATAAGCATGATGTTAACAGGGTAGATAAATGTGATGTTAACAGTGCAAACAAGCATGTTAACAGGGTAGATAAGCATAATGTTAACAGGGTAGATGAGCGTGATGTTAACAGGGTAGATAAACATGATAATAACAGAGTAAACAAGCATGATGTTAACGGGGTAGATAAATGTGATGTTAACAGGGTAGATAAACGTGATAATAACAGAGTAAACAAGCATGATGTTAACAGGGTAGATAAGCATGATGTTAACAGGGTAGATAAATGTGATGTTAACAGTGCAAACAAGCATGTTAACAGGGTAGATAAGCATAATGTTAACAGGGTAGATGAGCGTGATGTTAACAGGGTAGATAAACATGATAATAACAGAGTAAACAAGCATGATGTTAACGGGGTAGATAAATGTGATGTTAACAGGGTAGATAAACGTGATAATAACAGAGTAAACAAGCATGATGTTAACAGGGTAGATAAGCATGATGTTAACAGGGTAGATAAATGTGATGTTAACAGTGCAAATAAGCATGTTAACAGGGTAGATAAGCGTAATGTTAACAGGGTACATAAACGTGATGTTAACAGGGTAGATAAACATGATAATAACAGAGTAAACAAGCATGATGTTAACGGGGTAGATAAATGTGATGTTAACAGGGTAGATAAACGTGATAATAACAGAGTAAACAAGCATGATGTTAACAGGGTAGATAAGCATGATGTTAACAGGGTAGATAAATGTGATGTTAACAGTGCAAATAAGCATGTTAACAGGGTAGATAAGCGTAATGTTAACAGGGTACATAAACGTGATGTTAACAGAGCAAACAAGCATGATGTTAACAGGGTAGATAAGCGTGATGTTAACAGGGTAGATAAGCGTGATGTTAACAGGGTAGATAAGCGTGATGTTAACAGGGTAGATAAGCGTGATGTTAACAGGGTAGATAAGCGTGATGTTAACAGGGTAGATAAGCGTGATAATAACAGGGTCGATAAACGTGATGTTAACAGAGTAAACAAGCATGATGTTAACAGGGTAGATAAGCGTGATGTTAACAGGGTAGATAAGCGTGATGTTAACAGGGTAGATAAACATGATAATAACAGAGTGAACAAGCATGATGTTAACGGGGTAGATAAGCGTGATGTTAACAGGGTAGATAAATGTGATGTTAACAGAGTGGATAAGTGAGATGTTAACAGGGTAGATAAACGTGATGTTAACATCACGGATAAGCAGGGTGTTAACAGAGTGGATAAGCAGGATGTTAACAGAGCAGATAAGGGGGATATTAACATTCCAGATAAGCATGATGTGAACAGAGCAGATAAGTGGGATATTAACATAGCGGAGAAGTAGGGTGTTAACATAGCGGGTAAGCGTGATGTTAAAAGAGCAGGTAAGCGAGATGTTAATGGATATTTTCAAATGTTCCATGGAGTCAGGACAGGTACCGGAGGATTGGAGAGTAGCAAATGTAACACCATGATTTAAGAAAGGATCCAGAGAAGAATTGGGAAACTATTGACCTGTTAGTTTGACTTCAGTTGTGGGGAAGGTGTTGGAGACATTAATTAAAGACCGGATGAGGAACCATTTAAATAAATACAAACTAATTAAAGGTAGTCAGCTTGGGTTTACCAAAGGTAGTTCCTGTCGAACAAATCTTATAGAGTTCCACGAAAGCGTTTCTGACTAGGTCCATGTAGTATATCTGGATTTTCAGGAAGCACTTGATAAGGTACCACATAGGTGAGGGCTTGTGGAGTGGCTGGTCAGGTAGCTAATTGGATTGCAAACTGGATTAGGGGTAGTAAGCAAAGAGTGGCTGTAAGTGGGAGGATGTCTTGCTGGGAGGATGTAAGTAGCAGGGTACCTCAGGGATCAGTACTCGGACCATTATTATTCATTACTTACATCAACGATTTGGACAATAGGGTAAAGAGAGGCTTTCCAAATTTGCAGATGACACAAAGCTTGGAGGTGAGGTGGATAGCAGAGGGGGTGGTGATCAGATTCAGGAAAGTATGGAAACTTGTATAGATTGGCAGATGTAATTTAACCTGAGCAAGTGTAAGGTGTTGGGGATGGGAAAGAACAATGAAAATAGAGATTACAGGATGCAAGGGGTAATTTTGGAGCGTGGCACACAGGAGAAGGATCTGGGGGTGGTAATAGATATGGGAGGTAAGCAGGCAGCACAGTGTCAGGCAGCTCGAGGTGAGATAACGGGTTGTAGATTGCATTTGTCGAGGCGTAAATTTTAAATCAAAATAGGTGGTGTTAACACTGTACAATAATTTAGTGAGGCCTCATGTACAATATTGTATACAGTGTTGGTCACCACATGTGAGGAAGGACATCGCTGCCATCGAAGGGGTTCAACATAGAACGATGAGATTGATTCCAGGCCGAGCGAGACTAAGCTATGATGAGCGGATGAAGGAGACAGGACTTTATACATTGGAAAGGAGGTGATTATAAGAGTATCTGTAGAGATGTTTAAAATAATGAAGGGTATGGACAAAATAGGTGCAGACGAGTTTTTATCAGAATGGAAATTGTGAAGACTGGGGAGTAATGAAGAGTGAAGAAGAAGAGATGTTAAGGCAGCAGTAAGGTTGGGGTCTTTAAGTCAGAGAGTAGTTAATGCATGGAATGGTCTCCCAGGAAAGGTAGTGGCAGCAGAAACAGTAGATGATTAGTTAGGCACCCATAATTATTAGGGATAGAGGGAACATGACAATGGCAGAACAGATGGCAGGTAGCTTGGGTGTGCAATGTGGATGGTTGATGATGAAGTCTGTGAGAGGTCTCATCAAAAGCTCAATGTGCTGTTAGTATTTGTTAATTCCTCACCCTCCAACTCTTTTCACTGCCCTCCCCCAAAAAGTACTTGTCATTCAAAAAACAACAACACCACCACCTTGGTGATATCTTTGCACTTGCCCTACTGTCCTCCTCCATACCTTCCAGCCCAATTAGGTCCATAAAGTGATATTAATTTCATGCATTGTTGAAAGAGCACAGGAATGATGGCTCCAATGGCAGATCCTCCTGCATCAAACTTCCTTGGAGTGCAACGTCGTGAAGATTTACATCAATTATTTCATGCAAAAAACATTCATTCTGTGCCACAGTTTTTCGGCTTCAAGAAAATTTCAATGTTTTGGAGTCAATTTACACACAAAAGTTTAAGTTATACCCTCAGGTATTAAACATTGTCAGACTGTTGCTTGTACAGTCTCAAGGGAAAGATGTTTTTTTCGAAAAATTATTATTATTAGCTCACCTGGACTTTAGTCAGGTGAGCTTATGCAATTGAGCAGTGTCCGTAGGTGAGTGAGTCAGTGAGTCAGTGAGTCCATAAATACTTCAGTCATTATCGATTGAACCAAACACACGATTTTGATGAAACTCGGACACAAGCTTCATGTCTGATGCCTAATGAAGGTTTATTGACCGCATTAAAATCTGCACTAATTTTAGGGGTCTGCGGGGGAGGGGGGGTTAGACCCCCCCCAAAATAGGTATTTGCTCTTTTCTCTGAAACTACACACACGATTTTGATGAAACGTGACCACAACTTTCATCACCCGTGATGGACCGAAGTTTGTTCACGACATTAAAAAAAAAACAAAAAAATCATGGTCTAGGGGGGTCTGCAGGGGGTTTGAGTGACTGTCACTCCTTGTCCAGGTGAGCTTCAGGATGCACAGTCCTTTTTATTGAGACACAGGCAATGTCAGTCACAAAAAATTCCCATGATTACCTTTATCAGATCTCATGAAAAAAAACTTTGAAGATATTTTTGATGTGTTGGTAAATAGGATGAAGACGGTAATATTATTAACAAAAGCTTTAATCAATATTGTTATTTTCATGACTTTCAGAGGTTTTGGAAGTGAAGAGTGTGATGATATTCTACAGTGTAAATGAACCTGCAAATGGACCAGTCATCAGAGCTATTCCGACGACTGCAACACAAATTGCAGGTTTGTTCACATAACATCACAATAGGCATACAGAGGAGAGGCAAGCTCAGGATTTACAAAAAGAGGTGATTATGATTGGGGAAGGATGATCTACATGTTCCAAAAACTTGGGGAAATTACCGCTGATAATCCATGGAGAATAAATTGTGAATTAAAGTGAACAAGAGTGAGAATTGCTTTGCAATACATGTCCCCTACCAGGACAAATGAGTATTCTTTTACTTGGGTGATGTATAATGGTGCGTTTAGTGCCAAAAATAATTTTAAAAAATAACCCGATGTACATACATGAAGCAAAAGCATGCGTATGGCTTATGTGCATAGATGATACATCGTGGTTATATAGCTGGGATCAGTTCAATTGCACTGAGCCATGGATTAACACCTGGAGGCCTGAAGGCCTGCTGACCTGTGCTGCTTTATGCAATGGTGGCACATGATATTATTGGGGTGGAGTCAGACCAGCTGTCCAGCCAATGGGTGTAAAGCAGTGGGGTGGAGTCAGGGCAGCTGTCCAGCCAATGGGTGTAAAGCAGTGGGGTGGAGTCAGGGCAGCTGTGAACAATGACCCATAAAAACATGATATTTTCTAAGTTTAAAAAGCGTGTTTGTTAAAACTCGGGAATCCACCATGCAGCTTGTATTCAAAACTAAACCGTCACAGTCCTTAAAAGGGTACAACTCTGTGAAAGATTGACGAAACGACTTGAAACTTGAACTTGTTGTGCAGCTTATCATGATAAAGCCATGTCCCAAGTTTAAATTGAATATGTTAAAGAGTGCGGGAAAAAAGTCTGAAAAACCACACGTGGGACAGAAGGACCGACGGATGCACAGATGGAGAGCAAGCCTGTAGTCCCCTCTGTGAAACCAGGAGGGGACTAAAAAATGGGGGGGGGGGGGACTCCACATGACGAGAATTAATCGCAATCAATTTTTTACTTTGCAACCATAAATTACAAGAAAACACTTACCAATTATCATCAAATTAAACGGAAGTGAATTCATTAGTAATTTCTGCAGACAGAGAAGTTTTCAGCCTGATTGGTAATGAAACAATGTGACGTCATCAGCTCTGCAATTCCTCTAATCTGCATACATGATTTTGTTTGTGATTGTAAATGTCCCTCAATGTTCCCTTTTCTACACTCTTAATTATTGTTGTGGAATTTTCTGATTTGTTCTATTAACCGTCCTGGTGTAAATCCTGTTACTCAATTTGTAAGAAACAATTAATTTACTGTCCACAACGAAAAGTACATTTGATCAAGAGAACATTATCAGTACCACGGAGTCCAAAACACTGAGATGGTAAACATCCACAACGATTTGCACTAAACTAAGCTTACATTTCCTGATATATATATATATATATATATATATATATA
>NC_140976.1:42540867-42653367 GCF_056783735.1 Eptatretus burgeri
TGAAAGCCTGGAGGGGAAAATGGGAAAGAATAGACTGAGGAAGTTTATTCCAAAGGCGGGAAAAAAGAGGAATGAAAGAGTGAAGGTGAGCAGTGATTCGTGATTTTGGTAGTTTTACCAGAAGGGGGTTGTTGGCGGACCTTGAGCACCCTGTGGAAATGTGGTGGGGACAAATCGCAGAGAGAGCAGGGGGGCAAGGCTGGAGAGGAGTCGGAAGAAGACAGAAAGACCACCGACCAACCTGCGGTGATTGAGTGAGAGGCCCAAAGATTCAGCTTCATTGCGGGAGATGCCGATGATCTTAAATGCCCTGGTTTCGACAGCGTGAAGCCGAGAAAGGTGGGAGGCAGGAGCACCAGCCCAGAGGGGAGAGCAGTACTCCATCAGGCTACGGACAAAAGCTTTGTAAGTGGTCAGGAGCTCAAGAGGGCCGAGGAAGGACTTTGCACGACGGAGGATTCCCAGTCGGCGACTGGCTTTTGAGGCGAGGTTGGAAATGTGACTTTCCCAGGAAAGGTCATGGCAGATAGTGAGACCCAGAAGCTTGAAAGAAAAGACTTTTTCCAGAGGATTGTTGAGAAAGTGGATGGGGGGGGGGGGGGTTTCTAAACGGTCCTTTCGAAGAGACATAGTGAGAGTGTGAGATTTGTCCGGATTGAAAGACATGTTCCACGTGTTGGACCAGTTTGTGATTTTATCCAGATCTGCAGTGAGCGAAGAAGCTGCTGCTTGCCGGTCTGAGGGATGACAGATGGTACGGCAGAGGGTGGAGTCGTCAGCAAAGAGAAATAGAGGATTTTCCAGAGTCGGAGAGATCATTGATGAAAACCAGAAAAAGAACAGGGCCCAGAACGCTACCTTGAGGAACTCCAGCCTGCACAGGAAGAGGGGATGAAAGAACTCCATTTAGGGCCACACGTTGACTACGACAGGAGAGGAAGTCTGTGAGCCATGAGTGGAGATGGCCTTGAATACCATGGGAAGAGAGTTTGGTGAGTAGGGCAGGGTGCCAGACTGTGTCAAAAGCACGTGATATGTCCAGGGATACGGCTCGGATTTCCTGTCTGGCATTGAGGACCTCCATCCATTGATGGGAGAGCAGAAGCAGCATATCCTGGGTAGAGTGACCTGGTCTGAAACCAAATTGATGATTGGAAATCAAGCCATTGGAGAAGAGGAAGGATTTCATGTCTGAAGCGATGATGGATTCCATCACCTTGCTGATGATTGGGAGAAGGCTGATTGGTCTATAGTTACAGGGATCTGTTTTTGCACCTTTTTATGCAGGGCAGTGATGTTAGCAGATTTCCAAGCAGATGGCAGATGACCTTGGGCAAATGAGAGGGTGAATAGAACAGAGAGAGGGTGAGCAAGAGCAGAAGAGCAGGCTATGAAGACACGTGGGCTGATGCCGTCTGGACCGGTTGCAGAATCTGACTCGAGGTTTGAAAGCAAGCTCTCCACCTTGTCAGGAGAAAAGGATACAGAGTCCAGGGACAGTTGGGTGCGACTGGGTAAGGTGGGTAGAGAAAGGATGGGTTTAGGACACAAGATTTAGCTGCAAACACCGAGTTTAGACATTCAGCTTTATCACGTGTGGAATCAGCAGTGCGGCCATTTGAGGTAAGGGAGGGGATGGAGGGGGAACATACACCAGAAACAGATTTGATTAAACGCCACCAGGATTTTGAGGGAGAGAGGTTTGAGAGTTCAGACTTGAGATGAGAAAGATGTTGTTTTCTGGCTCTCCTGAGGGTAGATACACACTTGTTCTGAGCTTTGTGGAAAGAACTGAGATTGCCCTCAGTTGGGTTTGCTTTCCATGAAGCAAAGGCAAGTTGTTTCAGGACAACTGCCTCGCCACAAGCTTCAGTAAACCAAGGGCGGGAGGAAGGGTCGGACAACTGAAGACGAGAGGGGATAAATCTGTGCATGAGGGAGAGCAAGTTTCTTTGAAAGAATTCCCAGGATGAGTTGATGTTTGAGAAAGTAGTGATAGGAAACCAGTCTGTAAGTTTGATGGATGCTCGGAGACCCTGCCAGTCGGCTTGAGTGAAATGCCAGACTCGACGGCGGTGAGGTGGTTCTCTGATAACAGCCAGAGAGATGTCCACTTTGACAAGGACGTGGTCAGAAGAACCAATTGGAGCGAAGGAAGAGCAGCAGATATTGTCAGGGAAATTTGTCAAAATCAGATCCAGAAGAGATGGAGTACCATTGGTTGAGATCCGGGTCAGGAAATTGACCGATTGAGTCAGTCCTAATGAGCCGCAGAAAGCTTTCGCTGAGGTGCCATGGCAGGTGAGAGAGGTACCCACACCTAGCCAACTGGCGTGATGACAATTGAAGTCACCACATAAGTGGAAGAGAGAGTTTGAATGAGAAGATAGAAGATGGTCCATGTTTTCGGATAGTGAGGTGTAGATGGAGTCATCACTGTTCGGTGGACGGTACAGTACACATATAAACATGAGGTGGGAGTGGAGGGGAAGCCGAAGCCAGAGGTATTCCTGGGGGTGTGGGGGAGTGAGAGCAGTGAATGGAGAGTGAGGAATCGAGTCTTTGATGAAGAGAGCAACACCTCCACCAGGACGAGGCTCAGGTCTGTCATACCGTAAGAGGGAGTAACCGGGAGAGATACTTGGGAGTCAGACACGTCTTGGGAGAGGAAAGTTTCTGTTAGGCAGATAATGTCTGGTTTGTCAGTGGTAACCTGTCTGGAAAGATCTGAAAGGTTTGAGCGAAGGCCCCGGATATTTGAGGTCCACACTTTTAATGAAGAGGTTGGGGAGGAGGCTTTGGGTGCAGGAGGTGGAGGGGAGGTTGAGGGTAGGACAAGGGATGAGGGGGGGAGGTAAGGAGGGTTGTTGAAAGAGTGTGGGGTATTGCAGAATAGCGAGGGGAGGGGGCTGAATGAGGAGGAGAAAAGGCTCTGTGGTGCTGGGGGAGAGGGGGGACAAGAGACAAGGAAGAAGGCAGTTGAGTAGTCTCCAATCCAGGTCTCCAATTCGCCCAAGAGTTGGAGAACTATACATTTTGTTCCACACTGAGGTTAAAAAAGCTCCAGCAGATAAGGTCTCATTCCAACGATTTTTCAACAGTTTTGTAAAACCAGGTATACATGCTTCCAGACATATGTTGTAGATAGCCGTTTTCCCCGTGACGTGAAACACACCAATTTCCTCTAAGTTTGAGGAGAACACACCCTCTTGTGTTTTTGAGGCAATTTGAAGTTCAGGGAAATAGAGACGTGAGTCTACCACTTCATCCACCCCAGTCCACCCGATGTTTAGTCTATGAAAGGTTTGAATTACTGCTTTCAAGATATTTTCCACAATACGAGCAGAATGAACACCAGTTTTTAATGAAAGTGAGCTTACAGGTAGCCAGGCATTCAAGGATGGTTCCAACAGGTCTCACACTGTTTATTCCAACACTGGTGAAACAAGCATAAACTATCTGGAGGTTGAAATTATAGAGAATAAAGCATTCCGAACTAATGGCTCATGTACAAAGTTTTGGGCATCGTATGATACCTCTAAACGTTGCACTCCGAGGACTTGCCAAGCATTCAAAAGGCTCTGATGAAAACTGGGGAGCTGGGACACGTCAACGTGTTGCAGGTCGATGAGGAAAAGTTCACGGTCATATTTCAGACCTTCCACTTTCTGCAAACAGGCGTTTGTGAGAGGTCGCCAAGGAACACACTTACTGTACAGTAGGCGCTTAATCGTGGAAATTCGGAATGCCATTATCCGACTTGGGATATGCATCAGATTTTGACCAGCCGCATTTTGGGGTCTGCAGACCATGTCTGGGCCCAGCCAATGGTGGCCACCCCAGAAAAAAAGTCAGAACCCTCTGAATGCCTGTGACCAAGTATCTCGGAGGTTCAAGTGGGATAACTCTATGCCAAATAAATGGAACCACCAGGTTGTTTATGATTGACAGCCATGTCTTAAAGGCCCTGTCACACCTTGACGTTTTAGCCAGCGTATGGCACGGTCTCAAAATGTATGTAAAACGCTGGCGTATGCTGAACTATTGATGTTTTTTAAAAGTTTTTGGCGTATAATAACGTGTTGGATGTGTGCATAAGGTATTAGTAACGTACACAGAACGTTTTAATCACATATCGATAACTTATGCCAACGCATGCTGAGCGTGTTGTCGGCGTTCACAACCTATGCCCAACGATAGTCTAACTTATGCATAGCGCGGCAGCGTATCGCCGACGATCACGTGGCGTAGGCTATTCATAGGCTGCAGCTCGACGATTCAAATCATAACCGCACTAGACATCGAAGTGTGAAGCCGCTGTCACACCTTGACGTTTTAGCCAGCGTATGCCGACGAATGAAAAATTTGCTGAACCAAGCTGGCACACGTCGAATACGTTCTGGGTAAGTTTTGTATACGTTAATAGCACGCTGGCATACGTCATAGTACGCTGGCACACATCGTAGCACGCTGGCATACGTCGTCATACGCCGAGAAATTTTCAGCATGTTGAAAATTTCTCGATGTACTCGATGTATGACACACATTCCGCATACGCTGGCATAAGTTGTAGGCACGCTACGCGATCGTTGACACACGTCGACATACGTTACTCATAAGTCGAAACACGTCAATGTAATGGTTAGCGTCAGTGTTCCAGACTCCCTGTTTTTTTTTTCCTTCGGTATGGCGGTGATGTTGACACTTCGATTTCTAGTGCGGTTATGATTTAAATCGTTGAGCGGAAGCCTATTAATTATATTATATTATAACCGCACTAGAAATCGAAGTGTTAACATCACCGTCATACCGAAGAAGAAAAAAAAAACCAGGGAGTCTGGAACACTGACGCTAACCATTACATTGACGTGTTTCGACTTATGAGTAACGTCCAAGTAACGTGTGTCGACGTGTGTCAACAATCGCGTAACGTGCCTACAACACGTTACTCATAGGTTAGAAATAAGTTTCAGGTACGCTAAACATTACCTCGACGTGTTTCGACTTATGAGTAACTTACAAGTAACGTGTGTCGACATGTTTTAACGATCGTGTAACGTGCCTACAACTTATGGCCAGCATTATGTGGAACGTGTGAGTCATACGCTGGCATACGTCGAAAAATTTCAAGCATGGAAAATTTGTCTAACACCTCGGCGTACTACGACGTATGCCAGCGTGCTCTTAACGTATACAAACTTACCCATAAGGTATTCGACGTGTGCCAGCGTTTTAGCCAAAATTTGCATACGTCAGGCATACGCTGGCTAAATCGTCAAGGTGTGACAGGGCCTTAAGCGAGAGAAGTTGGTACAATCTTCTCCACCTTGCCAGTTTCAATTTAATTTTTTCCAGGAAGTTCTCCCAATTTTTTTTGGTCCTACACTTAAATTCCTAGAAATAAGCCTAAATATTTAAACCCCCTCACTACTCCACAGTATTCCTCCTGGTAAAACAGGCAGGGACGAAGGTGATCCGGGGCCCACCCAAAAAGGTACACTTTTTTCCAATTTACCCTTGCAGTAGAAGCGAGCTCAAACTGGCTAAGGCAACGAGAGACCTCAGAAACATCTTTTTGATTTGCAATAGCAACACAAATATCATCAGCATAAGCTGAAACAACGACTTTGGAGTTTTGTGAAAGAGAGACTCCTTCCACCGAGTTCCGAAGTAAAACTAATAAAGGTTCAACGGATAGATTGTAGAGCATGCCTGAGAGCGCACAGCCCTGACGGATGCCTCGCTGAAAGGGGAAGGGGTAACAAAGACTATTATTAACCTTCAGCAGACAAGATGCATTTTTGTACAATAACTTAACATAAGCAATAAATTTTTCCCCAAACTCTGTTCTCCTTAATACATCAAACAAAAAAGAATGGTTAACACTGTCAAAAGCTTTTTCTTGATCTAAAAGTAATAAACCAAAACCAGGAGATGTAGTTCGACCAAGACTGATCAAGTCTCTCACCAAAATATATTATCGTATATGGAACGTTCTGGAACAGTATGATTGATCAGTGCCAATCAAGAAAGAGATAACTTCCTTTAGACGGGTTGGAAGTGCTTTCGACAATATTTTATAGTCCGTGTTGAGGAGTGACAGGCCGCCAATTTGCGGTCTCATGTAGATTTCCTTTCTTCGGAAGGAGACACAAAACTGCCCTCCGGCAGCTCAATGGCAATTCACCTTGTTCAGCACTCTCCTGAAAGACCTCAAGAAGAGTAGGGCCTAGAATGTCCCAGAAAGCCTTATAAAATTCAGCCGGAAGGCCGTCTAGTCCAGGGGCTTTCCTATCCTTGAGCGCAGCAGTAAGTTCTCCAAGAGAAATGTCAGGCTCAAGCAATTCAGACAGAGAAGGGAGGTGTTCAAGCATCGGCTTCCTGTTCTAATTCACAGCTCTTTTTGCGAAGAGTTTAGAAAAATAGTCTTGTAGTTCATGCTTGATATCACTCTGGGAGGTCAACAAATCACCACCAAAAGAGCGCAAAGCATGGATTTGTTGAGAGGTCTTGACCGTTTTTTCCAAATTGAAGAACCCTTTGTTTGGTGTGTCAAGTTGGATTTTTTCGTTTCGCAGTCCGACGAATGCACCGGCCGCCCGCTCTTTCACCATTTCAGCCAGAAGGGTCCTTTTCTCCGACAACTGCTGGACATTCACGCTAGACAATCCAGCTTTCTGCTCACAGATAAGTATATCGTTTTTTAAAGCAGATATCACACCAAAAGCGTTGTATGCGCTGTAAGAGCAGTATTGTTGGCAAAAACATTTGATTTGGGACTTTGTGCAGTCCCACCATTGTCTTAAGTTCAAATAGGAACCCTTTTGTGACTCGTATTTTTCCCATACCATTTTAAAAGCTTCTATAAAATGTGCACTTTGTAAAAGTTTCAAATTAAACGTCCAATATGCACTTCCACAGACATGATGAGGAAAGCCACACACCATAACAATCATGTGATGATCGGAAAAACCAGATGGCCTGATATACGAGTTCTTAACAATGTTTACCATTTCATGATTAACATAAAATCTGTCGAGGCGAGCCATCGTCAAAACATTTCTTGATGCACAAACCCATGTATACTGACGGATATTACGGTTTTGTACCCGCCACACATCCCCCAGTTTAAACTTTTTGACTCACTGTGCCAAAGGCCTTGCCCTGGGTGGATGAGGCTCACAAGTGTTCCGATCAAGTTGTGGGTTGAGGGTGCAGTTGTAGTCACCCCCCAGACACAACAACATGGTTAAGTCAATGGTGCTTACAAACTGTGCCAACTTGTACAGAAAGGCACCTCTTTCAGAGTTATTACAAGGACAGTAAACATTTGTCATGCAAATCTTTAGGTTACTACTGACAAATTGCACAGGCAGTAGGTAACCTTTGCAAATTTCCTTACAAGTTATCTCCGAAGGCTGGAGTCGAGGATGCAACACTATTGCCACACCAGCCTTGGCCTCAACAAGCGCACTCGAGAAAAAAAGACAACCTTTAAAGATTTTACACCACTCATCCTCAGAAGGCTGATTTGCATGCATCTCCTGAAGCATTAGCACATCAATTTTTTTCATTTTGGAAGAGCTGAAATACCTGGAGGCGACGCACACAACTGCGGCCTCCATTGATGTTCAGAGATGCTACTTTTATCTCCATTCTGTTAGTTATTCTTGAAGCTCTTTACCAGCCCGAGTAACACATTTCCTTAACCTTTGGAACTGAGGATCTGACATGTTAACCTGATAAGGTTCACGAATCATACTCCTTGCAGTTTTAATGAAATCGTGTAAATTCGGGAAGTAATCTTTGATTTTTACGTATCTTTTCCTGACACGAAGGAGACCAAGTCTCATTTTCTTGAGACACTAAGGTTGTGCCGTTTCCCCCTTCATCCTCTTGAGAGCTTAAAGCACTAAAATGTGGGGTAAAAGAGGTTTCATCTGAATCAAGTGTTTCATCTATGGCCTCTCCTATTACTTGTGGAACACTTACTTTTAGCTCAACAGAAAGTTCTGCTCTGTTTCCGGACCCCTCTGAATTTGCCTTGTCCATGTCCTTCCCCTCTATAACCCTTACATCATCTGTGAGGGAGGGGTTGACATTTCACTCACAGGGATTTTCCCCTTTATCTATTTCTCCATCACTGTCAGACACAGCTGTTAACTCGTCTGAACGAGTTTTGCTAACAGGACAAACACTTAAAACATCCCGAGATACCTCACTGTTCTCTGTGTCCCGCTCAGACTCGGCCAGTGGAACAAGCGAAGCTTCCACATCCGCACACGACTCCGGAACCACCAAGGGGTTTCCGATGTCAGACGTACCTTGGAGATCCACCGAGCCTGACACGATCTGGACCTTATTTTGCTCCTTAGCATCAAAATTTGACCGTTTTTGGCCTTTTTTTTCCCAGTATCCGTAATCGATACCTCCATATCGTCCACACTGTCCTGTACAGTGGATGGTACAGGAGAGGAAGCAACCACTTTCACTTCCTCGTTTGGTGGGGGTGGATTAATTACGTCACGATTACACACCCTCTCTCCAACGCCGGTCGGGGTGGACGAGTCCAATTCATCGAACCCCTCAGCCGGTGGGGTGGGGGGGGGGGTCGAGGCTCGGCTCCCGATTCCCCTTCTCCCCATTAGTTTGTGGTGAGGAAGAATCGTTCCTCACCGCACCTTCACTTTCATGCGGTGTAACCACATTGGGACAAACACTCTTCACGTGCCCGTAAGCTCCACAGCCAAAACACGTCATAACCTCTGAGGAGACAAACATTTTATATTCAAACCCGTCGATTTTTACACCGAGTACAACATTCAGTGTTTTCCCCTTTTCAGGTGGTATCATGTAAACCACTCTTTTAAAGGACATGACGTGGTTAAATTTATCGCTAACATGACGCATCGGCACCATTGAGATCCTCGACACAACCTTACCGAACTTGTTTAACTGGTTACACGAGTCCTGGTTCCTTATAAATGGTGGAATATTATTAATATTAACTTGAACTGTTGGGGCCTGTAAAGCGAACACCAGGGCCGGATTAAGGTCTTCGTAGGCCAAGGCCCTTGAGATTTCGTCGGCCAAATTCAAGAGTGACCAAAACGACGATTTTGAACATGAAATTTAATCGGAACAGACTGAGGTAAATGGCGATTTGTCAGACTTTCAAATAATACAAGTGCCTGTAAAATCCAATTCGGCTTCGAAATTGAGAAACGAACGATACAGAAAACAAATTCGGAGGAATGTTTGTATATTCAATTTCCACCCTGCTGAGAACACCTTCTTTCGTGCCTTTTGGTTGACAAACGACGCGATCACTTCGGAGAAATCGATTTGCTTCATCAGCTCGGATTAAACACAGAGCAGAGCGAGCGTGGACACGCGCACCTGCACCACGATCGACCACGGTTTTCCCGCCCTTTGGTGTGCTTAGGCCGAAGTCACATTTGCCACGGCGGCCGTGGGGTCTCCAAAATCTACGGCCCCTAGCAATTATACGGCGGCCGCAGTATTTCCACGGTCACACAATGTAGCAGTCATATGTTTTTATCTTTCGGGGAGCCGCACGGCGTATTTATAAATTGTGGAGACCGAAAACGTGGTGGTGCCGTACGGTCTTTGATTTGATGTCGCACGGTGACCTTCGGGCGTCCCTGCGGCGGCCATAGAATTTTCAAGGCAGACGCAAGGTAGCCTCAAGGTGCCCTCAAGGTGCCCACAGGGGGCCCTAAGGCGAACGTGCGGCCAGATGGACGGTAACGAGTGGGTATATATACCAGTTCTTTTTTTACTGAAATAAAATATAACAGTTCAGAATATACCAGTACGTGGTGCCCCCAGAATCCGAAATGAATTCGTTCCAGGAGGCTGTTCGGATTGCAAAAAGTTCGATTCCCAAACTATTTTCTCAATAAGAAATAATGGAGTGAATTAATCTGTTCCTGGACCCCAAGAAAACCCACTTTCAAGACACTTTCAACTGAAATTCCCCATGTTTAAGGTAAAATAGGATGAGTAAATGACCTTCGGTGGCGGTGTATTGTATGTAAACTGGTACAATCGCAAATCCAAAGGTCCACACGGCTCGTGCTCCCTGGGAGCGCTGCCCCCAGGGCAGCTCATCAAACATGATGCCCCCAGAACCACAATCACCTTCATCAAACGCATCGGGCTGAGGTAATCATGGATATTCCAAATTACAACCGGTTTTTCTGTGAAATGAAATCCTTGCCCGACAGTCCGACACACCACGTGATCGGATTGCTTTTTTGTTATGAATTAAAACACAAGATGAGTTTATAAAAAAAACAAAAAAAAACAGCACAAATCAAGGTGAAAACACGAGGTAAAGTATCGATCGACACACGAGAGATGCTTTCACGAGGACTTCCACCGACGAACTGAATGAACAAAGCGCAAAGATGCGGCTCGAACAGGTGGGGGAGACACGTGAACAAACATGAACGCCACGTTGTGTTCAGTTTTTTTTTTTTTTTAATGTATTCGGTTTTAGGGCAAAATTCATTTTTCATTGACAAGAGACTACGGCAGCCGCACGAATAACGCAAGTCCACCGTACGCCCTACGTACGGTCGACGTGGAACACAACTACGTCACAACTACGGCATGTCGAATTGCTACGGCGAACGTAGAAATGAAAAAAGTTAGAACTTCGCGTTATAATTCCACAGCGACCCCTACGGCCTGTAAAAGATAGCCAAACGGCGTAGGGCCACCCTGAGGCCACCGCAGAAACTCTGCGGCCGCCGCACTTTTCTGTCAATTCAGGGGGGGTACGGCCGCCGTATTCTCGCCGTAGAGCAAATGTGACTTAGGCCTAACTGAAACCATTAAAAAAAAAATATTGCAAATTAACCATAACTATTCATTCAAATGTCATACAATATTTATTTTATCTAAACTCATATAAAGGGGACAAGGATTCATTAGAAGCAAACTAAGGGCACTAGAAATACTCTAAATATTTGAAAAAATCAAGATGGCCACCTGATTTTGGGGGTTTTCTTTGTAAAATGCCATTACTTTTGAACCAATAGACATAAGAAGATGTTTTTGGTGTCTAATCATATGTTTTGGCACAGGAGGATTCCAATAATAACAACATATTTATGATTGGAACACTCTTTGCCAATCCTCCAAAACATCTAACAGAAATAATATAGAGCATGTAATTCAATATAAATTTATTTGGGCAGTTATACAATTAGAAGATGGATAAGTTTTTTTTCAAATGTATGAAAATGCTACATGTATGAATCAGGAGTGTCAATGTTACTGATTAAACATTTATAATTGTCATTGCTTCAATCATCTTCTAGATCTTCACCAATCTTTACAGCTGTTCACCACCACCTCTTATCATCCCCCATCCAAATTCTCGATCTTTTCTACCCCCGATAATCCACCCAAGCCCACCTCCTTCAAATTCCCTGCTTTCCTTCCTGAAAGTCCCTGTAATGTCCATCTTCTATTCCCCATGTTCCCCGTCCCATCCCTCTCCCTTCCACAGATCTCCAAATGTCTCTGTTCCCCACTATTTTGTCCTTCCCACTCCCTCCCCTCTGTCTCATGCCCCCCTTGATGTGCGTTGTGTGTTAGCTCTCATACGAGCCTCGACAAGGTATACAAAAATAAAATCCTTGGTGGCGTTATGTTCGTACAGCTGTCGCCTTCCCCACCACATTTGCAAAGTTCGGTCCAGACCACACTGTTTCCTCTGCATGAGCACCTTCTTGAACACTTTGATTTCTGACAGTTACACCTGACGAGCTGCAGCACTGAGATTGGAGATGGTGCAACTTGAGAAAGAACAATCAGTAGCTTTTTGTCTTGGTTTCGCCACCCCAAGGTCAAAGGGTTCAAGAAAGTTGGGTTCAATACCATATCCTGGCACCAGATATTACACTGGACATGGGCCCGGCGTATATGTTCAATCCATGCTCCCTGAGTCGGTGGCAGTTTGTCAACTCCTTGTTCATCTGTGAGTTGCTTGAACAAAAACCATCTCAGCATCTTTACTTGCCCAAAGTGGACTCCAACTGGAGAGAAAAGAGAGCAAAGAAACTCTTCACAACCACGAATAACTTCTTCAGATGGCTCACCCCCTTCGGCAAGGTCAGCTAGTGATCTCAGACTGGTGGGGCTTGCCTCAGGAAAGTTGTAAAGCACCCCTTTTTTCCCTTCCCTTGGATATGTCCTGTCGTATCACAGCCTGTGAGAGCATGCCAGTTGATCAAAGCTGCTGATTTCTCTGGGCCAAGCTTGTCATATATAGGCTGTAGGAAGACTTTCCGTCCTCTTTCGCTTGTGCCCATGATTAGTGCAGAATGGTTGCCAAGTAGTGGTGTTCTTCGTAGAGCCAAAAGTAGCACATCAGTGTCTTGTGAATATATGTGGACATTCATTCCATTGCTCGCAACTTCTACAGCATAATAAATTATAAGAGTGTCCGCCTCTTCCTGTGTGCTGACACCGGTCATTGTTTCAACTTCATAATTCGTCATGACCTATTTCCGTGTTGCAGTCATAACCTTGATGGTACTGTAGTGGATGAGATGATGGGAAAGGTAGAGAGTTAGTGAATCCTTTGTGCTGCTACTGGCGAGAAACATCTGTTGAGTCTTGAACAATGTAGGATTTAGTTCCCTTCAGCTTGCCTTTCCGCCGCTCTCTAGTCTGCTCCTACAGTGATGCATTTTTGGTGTAATTATCACATATAACTCACACTTGACAATATCCACGAGCCTTTGAGTCAATGAGTGTGACAAAGGATGTTGCAAGTTCTTTGCAAGTCTTGAAATTTTTGACTGCCCCTTATTCCTGTACCACTCCCATTCCATCAACTACAAGACATGTTTCAGATCCCTCTTCAAACTCGGCAGGTTGTGCAGAAGCTTGAACTGTGTCATTGGCCACCAGATCTTCCAGAAGCTTTATCACTGTGCTCTTGTCTGTAGTGGGATGCTTCCTTGATCTATAGATTCCTGCAATTCAGCACTGAACTCGATCTCTGCAGAAATAAATTCCACTGTATTTTCTGCCTGATGTTCTCTGTTGCTGACTCTTTATTTGGCTTGTATGTACTTGCGCCAGTTAATGGTATGGCAATTTTTGTGATATTTAATGTCCCTTGAAAGAAAGTCGCCATCAGTTATGATGTTTGCCAGGTTTACTTTCCATTGTTCATTCCCGCTAACATCAACTATGTTTTGGATTGACACTCCAATAACGACACTTCGAGAACTAATAAGGCGTTCTGTCTTACCAAATCTTCTCGTTTTGACAGAAGAAAGTGTTCCTGTTGGAATGGAGGGAACGAGATCTTGTTAGTGTGCTGGTAGATGCAGGAGTTGCTTGCTTTGGGATGTTAGATGTTTGTGATGCGGGAGGGCGACCACCGACTTTGCTGTATGACAATACACTTGATTCTTGAGATAAAACTGCTTTGTCATATCTAGCTTTGTCTCTCTCAATGTGTTGATTGTGTGTTGCTTTACCATGACATGATTTGTGCCACACTGCATGTTGGTCGTTCAGTTCTTTTCCAGATATGCCACTCAGTTGTTGATGCAAACGAACATACTCAGGTTTTTGATATTGAGCCATCTTGCTTATACAGTCCAACAATGATTGGTATGATTCCAGTTCTGGTAGTCGCAGATGCTCCAGTTGATGAACACCTTTAATGTCAGTGAACTCGTCTCCTTGACACAACAAGTAGATTCGAAAGTCAATGGAAGGTTCAGTTGCATGCATCTTAAGCCTGTATCTCACTGGGCTGCGACAGCTCGCGACTAGTTGGAGACACCAAATTGCGATAAAACGGCGATAATTTTCACTTGGAATTACACTGAATTTATACTAAAACACATTTGCGTATGTCTCACGAATATCGCACGAATGTCCCACGAACTCCTGGCGAAATTTGGGATGAACTTCGCCTGGAGTTCGCATACATGTCACACGACGTTCAGGTGACAAAACTGAGATTTTTTTGGCACATGCAACTGTCACGCAACGGTCACACGATGGTCGTGCGACCATCGTGCAAATGTTGTGCAACAGTCGCACGACAACTGTGCGTGACAATTGAGAAATCTGGACCATAAATATATTTGAGGCCTCTCCCTTCCAGCAACCATATTGTCAGTTGGGAAATGAGTAAGAGAGTACCTGACTGAGTACTACAATGGTGTGGGAGCTGTGCCCTGGCAGAACAGGATGGTTGGATTACAGGAGAATGCTGACCAAGTCTGATTGTTCAAAGTGTTCTGTTACTTGTCAACGTTGCACCTACAAACATTGTGTGTGACCCAATTGTTCATCTGCCTTGATAGGGGCTTGTGGGTGTGACAATATTTTGTGTGTGACCTAATTTATGTAAAAATGTGTGACGTGATTTATGAATGATGGGAAGGTGAAAGGAATGATGGGAAAGTGAAAAGTTTGCATTGAAAGCCATTACTCAGAACAGGAGAGAAAGAGGACAAACAATGCTAGTTTTACAATTTGGACTATGAGTTTTTTTTTGGTTTTTTTTAGTCATATCTGGATTGAACTATTGTGAATCTTTCTACATTACATTGCATGTCACATTTGTCGCACCTTCTGACTCACGGAAACTAAATTGAGAAGGGTTCGAGACCAGTTAGAGACAACCGCGACGACTCTGTGACTATTTTGAGATAAAATTTGTCGCACTAATTTTTTGAACATGTTCAAAATTCCAACGACACCAAAGCGACATCCTGCGACTCACGCGAGGAAATTGAGAACCACCGTGAATGTTTCCAGACATTTTGGAGAATCCCGTTCACATTTTGTCGCGAGCTGTCGCAGCCCAGTGAGATACAGGCTTTACATGATGGTTCTCCACAGGACGCCATGGCTAATCTGGAATCATAACCATAAGTGAAATTAACAATTTGCCATAAATTTCAATGCCTTAAGTATTTCATAGGATGGGATGTCCACTTGTGCATTTTTGGTCTTCTGAAATAAAGCAGCAAGTTATTTGGTTCACAGTGGATATGCATCATATTGCAAGCAGAAAATATTCGTCAGATACCAGTAATAGTTGTGACATTCAAACCAATATGTCTTGACATTAACATCAAACATGTTGATATCCATGCAAACAGAGTTCAGATGAACAGTTGTCTCAACAGCAATGCATTTGGTATCCAAACTCTATTTGCACAGACTTTGAATTATATGTTCAAAATAACGTTAAATACCGAAAAATCATACATATCGGGTAAAAACGGCAGCCATTTTGAAATTCAAAATGGAGGCCCTAAAAACTAATTGAAAACCTGGCACCCTTTTTTCTGAATCAGTGAAATTTATAGATGTGTTTAAACACGGGGGCCAAGAATCTACCCAAAATTTTGCTTTTTTTACATAAGCCCACAGACTAACATACCTATAAATAGCAAAACCAGAAAAACTGATAATTTTGCAGTGGTCTCTTAATTTTTTCCAGAGCTGTATATATATATATATATATATATATATATATATATATTGTTGCAGCCACAGGTACCAAAACACCAGCTTGTCACTCAGGGGGATTAATCCCCAGTTGTCCTCGGTAGAGCCGGACCTGCGGCCACCACTCACAATTAACGTTGTGGTATGGTGGGTTGTTTTAAAACCACGAACGCCACCCAGTCAACCACGAGTTCCAGTGTCCGCCGTCTAATTATTCCGTTTATCTAGAGGTCACGTGGTTATTTGAGTGGGGAGTGTGCCCTCGGCAAAGCACCAATGTTATGTGATTAGATTTTAATTCAGGTTGCTGAGCGTTTTAACCGCTGGTGCGTGCCAACGATTTTTTTGGTCAAATCTGTGGTAATTACCTCCCAGTCTATCTCGGTTCGGACAATGCAAGACCAATGAAGGAAAGGCCAAACACGAACAGGTTGGAAATAGACAAATAATTTATTAATAATCAAATAAATAAATAAAAAAACTTTTTATTTGCTGAGGTAAATAAAGAACGAATTTCAAAGCAAAATCAATCAAAATGCCAGGAAAGGGACAAAAAGCAGATGCTTATCAGGGGTTGCCTTACTTACAGCTAAACACAGACAAGGGTACCCAGCAGATCATTAAGGGGGAGGGGAGGGGGAGAATTGTCTCACTCACCAGAAAGTCATCCGTGAAGTGAAAACGTCCTGAAAATGCGTGCGTGCGTGTCACGACCGTCGCCAGCAACCAGCTCCGCCGTGCACCTTCTCGCGGGGCAGCCTTGAACGCCAGTCGAGGTCTGGAGGGTACCAAGATCGTCCGTCACGGTTTTAGATCCTGGTGTTGTTGGTGATCAACCGTGCCTCACTTGTTGGCAGCGCTGCTCACACCCACACGCGCACAACACGCTCGCTTGCCGAAGCACTCGGAAGGGCAAATTGTCTTGTCGGCGCTGCTCAGACACCCACTTCTTGGTCACTTCTCTCGCCCTTTGCTTTTTCCTCTCTCCTATTGCTTTTCCTCTCCTCACTTTTTCTCCTCAGAACGTATCTCTTTCTCCTCAGAACGTATCTCTTTCTCTTCAGAACGTATCTCTTTCTCTTCAGAACGTCTCTCTCCTCTCAGAACGTCCCTCTTTCGCTTTTTTCTCACTTTTTTTTATATATCTCAGAACGTCTCTCCTCACAGAACGTCCCTCTTTCGCTTTTTCCTCACTTTTTTTTATATCTCAGAACGTCTCTCCTCACAGAACGAACCTTACGCTCTCTCTCACTCGTTTTTATATCCCTGGGGCCGTCTCCGCGGGGTGCCGTCCACCCCAAGCTCACCCCACCCCACTGTGGCACTGTTACCAGACGACCCGTGCGCTCTCATAAAAGGCTGGTGTCGGAGCTCACGAAAGAAGTTTGCTGAGTTAAAATGAGGACGGGCTTCAGAGCTCGTGAAAGAATATTGCTGAGGAAAAACGAGGGCGGGCTTCAGAGCTCGTGAAAGAAATGTGTGTAAACGTGTCTGTCGTAAAGAAAAAAGCTTCCCATCAGAGAGGGGATCTATCCTTTATCCTTCTCAACACATCACATTTCCGATCCCATTAGACATGGGGATGGGGCTAATCTGAACATGCATTTCTGGAAATAACTGTCTGAGGACCTGGATGTGTGGATGCATTCATCAGA
Source organism: Eptatretus burgeri (assembly GCF_056783735.1). Taxonomy (NCBI): domain Eukaryota; kingdom Metazoa; phylum Chordata; class Myxini; order Myxiniformes; family Myxinidae; genus Eptatretus; species Eptatretus burgeri. Next base: position 42,558,048 of record NC_140976.1, read on the forward strand.
CCGGATTCTAAAATCCGTAACAATATATACATATATATATATATATATATATATATATATATATATATATATATATATATATATATATATATATGTATATATACATACATAGAGAGATGACAGAAGTAAATAGGCACCATTATTTTTACATAATTTATTTATTGAACATTTGAAGTACATTTGATCCATTTTAATACATAGCACTCCAATGCTATGTATTGGACTAGTATTTTTGTATTGGACTCGTATTATTGGACATAGCACTCAAATAGTATTTTACAGACTTGCCATTTGCAGATTTCAACGCTTTTACTCTTTCAGGCATAGAACTAACAAGTTCCGAAATTTTCTCTTGTGGGATTTCTGCCGAGGCTTCACACAAACGGGTTAGCAATTCTACCCATGATGTTGGTTTCCTGGACTTTTTCTGCACAGCTCGATCCAATATGGCCCAGAGGTGTTCAATGGGATTCATGTCAGGAGACTGACTTGGCCATGGAAGTCGCTTGATCCCATTTCTGTCCTGCCATTCTTTGGCCTTTTTTGCAGTGTGGCAAGGAGCTCCATCTTCCATGAACAGTGTTGTTTTTGACTGACCAGTGGAGAAGATGGGGAGAAGTCCATCCTCAAGGATAGAAATGCATATCGTAGAGTTGATGTTGCCAACACACTCCACAAACTCTAACCGACCAGTGCTCCAGATTGCTCCCCACACCATCACTGATAAACCACCATGTTTGACAGTTGGCTGCAATCGGTTCAAAGAGAACTCTTGACTGGGAAGTCTCCAGACCCATACGCGTCCACCATCAGAAAATTGAGCAAATTTGGACTCCTCTGAAAACATGATAGTTTACCAAAACTCCAAGGGTCTGGTGGCCATCTCATCAGCCCACTTCTTTCTCCTTTGAATGTTGGCTGGTCAAAGAAGAGGTTTTCTCCGAGCTGCTCTCCCATAGTAGCCCAGTTGATGAAGGTACCGCATGGCAGTTCTTGAGATAACTTCCTCTGCAACATGGACCTCCTCTGCAACATCTGCTGCCTTGCAATGGGGAGTTTTCTCAATGGACCGCTTAACAGCTCAAAGAGACCTTTCTGAGGGCCCAGATCGACCAGAACAGGAAGCTGTCGATTCCTTGCCTTCACTGGTGAATTACACAATCACCCGATTGACCGTAAAAAGCGGAATGCCAAGGTTCTGAGCTGTCTGACGCTGGCTGACTCCACCTTCCGATTGGCCAACAATTCGTCCTTTTTGAAAACCGGAAAGTTTGTGTGCTCCCTGGGTTCGAGGCATACTTAATTGTCGTACAAGACCCAGGAACTCGCTTTTGCAAATAAATGGTTGAATATTTGTACAAATCGTTGAATAAAGCTTGCTTTATACAGATGAAATGAAGAAATTTAATGTGTCTATTTACATCTGTCATGTATGTATATATGTCTCTCTCTCTCTTTCTCTTTCTCTCTCTCTCTCTCTCTCTCTCTCTCTCTCTCTCTCTCTCTCTCTCTCTCTCTCTCTCTCTCTCTCTCTATATATATATATATATATATATATTGCAGATAAGTTGTCCGTGATGAAGGTATAAAGGCAAAGCATGGAGCAAGTGATGTTGATGTAGTTGCAGATGGAACAGCCGGGTTTATATTTGCAAACAGAACAGCCCTTGATGTGTTTCTCCATTTGTGTAACCACAGTATGACATTCTGGAGATATATTTCATTCCCTTTGATAAATAGCTCGAGGGCAAGCATACTCCACACAGTGTTTTGTTTACATAGCTTTTGCTTTGGTTAGCTTTCTTCGAAGTATAACATGTCATTGAGATAGGTTTCTATTGATACATGAAGTGTTACACTTATTGGTTAAACCAAACAATGCTCTTTTTTTTGTTTCAGATGACACTTGGTCCTACACCAGTCCACCATTGCCATCCTTAACATCCACTTGTGTCATGTTCAAATTCAAAGTATTTGTGAATAAGGGGCCGGTCCAATTCACTCCTGAAAGCAGCATGGGTGTTTGCGGTAACTTACATGCCACATTGCACTTTTACACCTGATAGCATAGTTTGCTGAGGCCGCAGCTGTGCCACTGGTGTATTTGTCCTTTAGGTTACAATAGAAAGTTGTAGTTTGTTCAAGGTGCTGGTGATAGCTCGCCTACTCTTCACAAAGTATACCATGGGATATTTAACGTCCACCATCCAATGCTGGCAGATGGGACACCCAAGCAACTTCCATGTGAGGGATGGCACACGTATCAAAATGATAATTAGTAAAGATGGTCAAGAAATATATAATGATAAATATTGTTGGAAATAAAATAGAGAACAGTCACTGACAAGGTTCCTGACATCGAAGGTTGTTGATTCAACATTTACAAAAAGAATTAATGTGTTCAATACACTTTTTAAAAGGGAGCCCAAGGGGGGGGGGGGGGGAGGGGAGCCGAAAGTCCAAGGAGCTCAGGGTTCAAAGGGTTAATAACCGAAAACAAGTCCATTGCTTAAAGGGTCAATTGTGGTTGCACACCTATGAAGGGGACACCGTTCACAGTCCTGTTAATTGGTAATGGCACACAGCACCATGCAAGACATTTCCTTGGGGCCAAGTTTCAATGCAACACTCACCTGGATTGTAAAACCTACTGTACCCGATGGTGCATTTCCATCTGAAATCAACCAACCCAAATTATCTGGCAGTTTGAGCTGCTCAAGACAATTTTTTAAGACCCTTTCCCAAAGTGGTCCAAAGTGGTGTAAGTATGTCACAACACTGACCAATCAAGTGGTGATTGGAAGAAATTATTTAATCCACATCTGGGGTGAGTGGCTTCGCTTATGGCTTCCTCTAGGGTGAGGAGGCCATCAGGCCCATCAAGTCTGCACAATGATTGCCAACCCATGGTTGTTTGTCCATGCTCTATCCTGTTCAAAGGCTGAGCATCAAGCAAGACAGCCACACGTCGCATTTAATAAATATTCGGTAAGATTCGGCCGAGGTTCCACCACCGACCTCCCAGAGAGAGTGGACATTCTTACCATTGCATCACAGAGTCTGGGATAATAAATATTCATGCACTTCTTTTTGGTGAAGTATGGTACTAATTAATTCGTTTGTATGTTTTACACAGGTGTTTCACATACAAATACTACGGGTGACATATTGTCACAAACAACGGATTACACCGGAGAAATTGAAGATGATGGCAAATGTGAGTATATGTATTCATCTGCGCAAACGTTAAAAACTAAGTTTCATCCGAATCAGTCCACGACTTTTTGAGATATCCTGTACAAAGACAAACAGACAAACAGACAGACAGAAAGGGGTGAAAACATAACCTCCTTCACCTTTGGTGGCGGAGGTAAAAAGGAAAACTACAAAAATAAATATCAACAGATATGCTCTGACAAATGGGGGAATGACAAAAGAGCAGGAAGATTTTAAAAAGAGCTCGACAGGAAAGGGATCAACAGGGAAGGCTCTTTGGAATGGCAAAAAGAAGTCAAATTAATTGGGATGGAGAATAAGTCATCAATGCCCAAGACCATGGACACTACACTAATGTCTTTAAGATAGTGGTGGGATTGAGCCAATCAGACAAATGCAGGTTTTGTGGGGAAGAAACAGAAAGTACCAGTCACCACCTCTGAGGATGTAAAAAACTCATGTCGGAACAGTTGTACACAGAAAGACATGACAGTGTTTGAAGAGTAATCCTTTGGCACATCTGTAAACATTTCAACGTCCCGGTCCCAGAACAATCATGGAAATAGAAACAAAATCCAATCCTTGAAAATGAACAAATAACGCTTACACATGATAAGATGATCCCGTCAAGTGTGAACATTGCAAACAAAGCACTGTGTCTGGAAATGGTGCTCAAACACAAAAAGGAAAAGTCAGCATTGTGGATCGAGGTTTGAGTTCCCACTGACTTTGGACTAAATGCTGCTGAAATCAGGAAAATTCCCCAAAAATACCAGGATCTGGAAAATGAGGTCAAGAGGACTTGGAAATTGAAGAAAGCTGAAATTGGTCTGAAAACCAGTGATAGTTGGAGCGACAGGAATGATAAAGAAAACCCTTACTGATTATATAAAATTATTCCGGGGAATATCACTTTAAATGAGCTACAAGTGGAGGCTGTCAGAGGTTCAGTGATGATTTTGAAGAACCCTTGGAACGAGTCTATGACAATGAAGTTTCACAGTTTGGTTTGTGAATCAAGATCCTTTACCAAAAAGGATGTGGAGATTTTGAATTCTGGGAGAACCCCCCCCCCCATCCCCACCTTCTGATACGAGTAAATAGAGATAACAATCCCTGAGACCTTTAGATTCCACAAAATCCAGGAGAGACAGATGTGATGCAGGAGCGCGGGCCCATAGTACAGAGCAGTATGCCATTGAGCTACGGACAAAGGCCTTGTAGGCTGCGAGTTCTGATTTTTCAAGGAATGACGGAGTATGCCAATTCTCCAGCAGGCTTTGCATGGTCAGCGCAGAAGAGGTCATGCCTGATGGTCGTCAGGCTTAGAAGTTCAAGAGACTGATCTCTTCCAGTGACTGACCACAGAAATAGAAAGGTCAGCTTGTTTAATGATCCTTCTGGAGCAATAAGGTAATACTAGTAATAATACTAGTAATAAGGTAATAATAATAATAATAAGGTAATAAGCAATAAGGTAATAGATACCCATGCACATGCACGGGATAGCAGTACAACATAGCTGGTAGCAGATGACAGACCGTACACGGGGAATGACAAAAATACGCATTGTGCAAAATGCAAGTGGTACTATGGAACGCCAAGACTTCCCAAACATTGTCGGCATGTCCGCTAAGTGCCGCAGAAATTTCATAGGGATCGTGTGACGGCGAGCCGAGTTTTTAGTGTGCAAGCTTGGTATTATAATCGAGATATAACATAATCATTCTTGTAATTAGCAACATAACTATGAACCCATAAAGTGATCATCTTTTTTTTCATTGCAGGTGGAAATTCTTTGCACAGCATTCCAATCAATGCAGATATGATGAACAACGATTATATGATTTTATCTGGTAAGGAAACATCTCATCCTTTCTATATTTAAACACCTCCAGTAAATTACATATGCATGATGTTTAGGTTTGTCTGTACAAGCATTTGCACTTGTGCCTGTCTGTTTCACTTGCTGAGAAACATTAGTGTATCATTAATTAGGTATGCCTAGTGTTGGCTTAATGGTTAGGGTGGTTAGGTTTGGGATCCTAGGATCCTGATATGAGTTCAAATCTCACTTTCCGTTGAATTAATACCAGGTGGGGTTGACTCTGCCTGTCATCCTTGTGAGGTCGGCAAAATGAGTACCAGCTTGCTGGAATGATTGAGCCATTTGAGTATCCTGTGTTAAAGGGGTGACCTCTCCAGGATTGTGCCCAATAGCCCAGGAGACTGTTTAAGCAGCACCATCGCTCTGTACAGAGTATGGTCCGGACGGATGGATAGATCATTGCATTTTGTGAAAAATGCCTGACAAACTAATCAAGATAAAATGCAATGTCGGTGAAAAAAGCATTTATAATTATAAATGCCTACACATGCTTAACAATTCTATTCTTCTTATTCTTCTTCTTTAGCTAAAGTGGATATGACATCAGCGAAAAATACGCCGATTGTGTGGGTGAAAATGCGCAGCAGGGACCCTCCTTATGGACCAATGCCCCAGTCATATGTGGTCATTGTACATGGACCACCTTACATTCTGTTTGAGATCTATGAATGCAATGCCAATTTATGCAATTTTCAAACGCAAAAGTTGACGAGTGTCGACTCTTCTGGGAAGGTGGAATTGAAGATTCAGCTGATCAACACCAACAACTTGAAGTTTATCCTCAATGGATACTCGACAAATATTGTCATTTTGTCGACGGCATCCATGAGCGAGCTTATTCTCAGTGGCTTGGCTCTAGAAACGAGTCAAAACAATCTGATGAGCGGTAAGATGATTGAATATCAACTCTTTACATCTTATATCCTATCACACTTGGCAATAATGCTGATGTTATAAACTAGTGAATCAGACTTTTTTCCCATTTATGTTAAGATTGGATTTTTTTGCAATTCTGACTGGCTGGGCATGCACTAAGTTAACCTAATATATAATATAACAGGTGGAGTCTTCTCTTGTCTCTTATTAATGAAAAACTACATCCAAGTTGTGCCACACCAGCACAACATACTCACTAAACACATTCACAAATCAAATGAATCAATGATTATTTCAGAAGCAAGGGAATGGATTCATCAATTTATACAATGCATATCGATTACTGTAAGATATATATATATATATATATATATATATATATATATATATATATATATATATTGTTGCGGGCCGGGGGGTCGGGTGAGAAGACCACGAGGGGGAAGAGCTATCTCGGCTCCCCACGAGACTCCCCAGAATTGTAGGCCGTCGCACACAGATAATTCCGTGATGCACCTGGTCGCTAACCGACCGTGGAAGTTAATAACTCAACCGCGTGACCTAGGGTCCTCCCATTTATGGGATAACCGGGTTACCCAATTAATCACGTGATTTAATTACCAGGGAACACGCCCTCGGTACGCCTTGTCTGAACCGGATCACTTTACCAGACCGGATCACATTACCAGATCGGATGCAGCCGAGCGACACTGCCAAGGACGTACCGGCTAAAAGGAACGGATCGTTGGGAATAAAGTCCTGGCTAAGCTAGGATACGGACCATGCTGGATCAATGAAGGAAAAGACAAAAACGAGCTGGAAACATTTCTAATAGTAATTTATTAACAAGCAGGTGAGGAAGGGCATGTGGTACGATCAATAGATTTATTGGGGTGTGCAAGCAGAGGTAGGGAAGAAAGGTGTGGTGTGACAATAAACAAGCAACTTATGAAAGCGGACACAGAGCAGACTTAACCCAGTCTGCCCGGGTTCTTTTTGAATGAATTTAATCTTCTGAACATCGGTCTGATGCGAGCCCAGTATCAGTTCCCTATTGGGGCATGGCAGTCATAGCCTAAGGGGGTTGGTGAGGTGGAAACAAAAAATGTTGGAATAGGCCCTGGGAAGGTTATAGGCTGGATGGTGAAGCCCCTCGGTCGGGGGGGGGGGGTGGATTTTTGACGGTAGTTTATATTTAACGGGATTTTACGGCCGCGGCCATCATAATCAATTTCAACAGTGGCTGCGGCCGTAAAATCCCATTAAAAATAAACTACCGTGTAACCCCCTCTTGGCTGAGGGGCCTCGCCACCGAGCCCATAAACTTCCCGGGGCCCATCCCGACATTTTTTGTTTCAGAGGTTTCCTCCTATCTTTCACTGTTCAGGAGATTAGCGCGTGCAGACAAACAAAAAAAAAAAAAATACATATACTGTATATGGCGACCCCTAAAGAGAGCAGCCGAAAGAAGAAGAAGATATATATATATATATATATATATATATATATATATATATATATATATATATATATATACATATATATATATATATACATATATATATACATATATATATATATATATATATATATATATACATATATATATATATATATATATATATATATATATATACACACATACATACATATATATATATATATATATATATATATATATATTTATATATATATATATATATATATATATATATATATATATATATATATATATATATATATATACATAGTTATGGATTCAGCGGTGGCGGGATTCGCACCCGACTCTTGACGCCAGTGTTAAGGATTCGGACGTCAATTAACAGCACCGCCGACTCCGGGGTTATAACGCTGGCTGGTTCGGCACAATTCTAGGGTTACGCGCCTCAGATCACGATACCAAAATACACCTGTGCCTTGCCAGCTGGGGGAATAGCCCCGGTTACAGACTGGTTTTGTCAGAGACCGAGCGAATTCTGCCAGTCTGTAACCATTTTGGTTTTATATACCAATCGAGCGAATTGTTTCTCAGCACGACACGAATAATTCAAGGTGGCAAATCTCGTATAACTCAGCCAGATTTATTATGAACACATCGGGGAACACAACGCAAGCAAAGCATTCACGACAATGTTATAATTAATCTATAACCCGTTCTTAACTAGGGAGCTACGGATTACGGGTTTTGAAGGGAACCCTAGCGAGATAAACCTTAGACAACATGCAGACAAGACACGGACAGCATGCAGACAAGACACGGACAGCATGCAGACAAGACACAGAGTACTTGGGGATGCTTCATGGACGAGAGGAAAAGTGTCAAAGGCCCGAATGCGGCTCGTGACAAGCCGATGTCAACGGATTCAAGCACCCAGCTCGAGCATGCAGCGTGGCAAGATGGCGGCGTCGTCCTTTTTTCTTCTCCCGGCAACGCTTGCGCACGCAGCCTCGGCGCATCCAGACCCCGCGAAGTCGACGGCCCAAGACCAAAGATCTATGGTATGCTCCAGCTGGCTTTTCACGAGGTCCACCATACAAGTCGGGCCTGGCCTGTTCACTAGGTTAGGGCAAATTGGGGTGTTGGGCTCCGCAGGTGGATCGATGGGACCACAAGACGTGTCGAGATGTTTCGGGCCGTGCCGTGAGTAAGGACAAAGGCTCCGTGGTTAGACGCAGGTTGAACCTGTCGATGACCTCCTCATAAAGTCGATCGCTGACTCACACAGCAGCCAGTTTCTTTCAAAGCAGATTGCAGCCTCCCACTTGTCGTTTCTATTCAGCAGAATCCTCACTCCACACTCAGGCTCAGTTACTCCCTTGGCAGATGGCAGACAGACCTCATGCAGTCCCTTCCCTGCCTTTCTTTTGGCTCGCTCCTCATGAAAGCCGATTGCAAAACCGACACAGCCGTCCCCCGTACAGCCGATCGCAACAACTCGGCCCTCTCAGTTTTACCCTCGCCTTCCCGGCGCTCGCTTCTCTAGCCTTCCCGGCACTCTCAGCTCCACCTTTGCCTTCCCGGCGCTCTCAGTTCTCTTGGCCACTCCCCCTCTCTGAGCGCTGGGCGGGGACTGTCGTCCGGAGAGTGGAAGGAAGAAGATGAACCTCTCGGTACACCACCACTGCACGAACAATGAACAGCCTGCTACACCGCCGACACACATGTAACATCCAATTACCGAACAACCTGGCTAAACATGCATTTAATGGGGGATCTGGGCTAATCCTATATTTAATAACACACTAAGGGCCATTTCCGCAACAATATATATATATATATATATATATATATATATATATATATATATATATATATATATATATATATATATATATATATACTTATAGTCTGGAATTATATTGCATAAAACCAGACTTTTTCAACCTTTATTTACACATCGCAGCCAACAACTTCCAAATGAAAAGCAAATTCCACAAATTTCAGAAAATTAATTAAAAATACAAAATTAGAATATCTTGGTTGGATAAGTGTACTCCCCCCTGAGAATAGCAATTGTAAATTAGCTTACGTTTAACGAATCACCTTCAAAATCACATACCAAGTTAAGTGACCTCCACTTTTGTTAAAGTGCACTGATTTTGATTATTTCAGAATATAATCAGCTGTTCCTGCAAGTTTCCTCTGCTGAGTCGTGCATTTCACAGCAAAGGCTCAACCATGAGAACAAATAAGCTTTCAAAAGACCTCCAGAATAAAGTTGTGGAAAGGCATAAATGAGGTGGGTAGAAAAATGTTTCAAAGGCCTTGAGTATCCCTTGGAGCACAGTGAAGACAATCATTAAGCAGTGGAAGGCCTATGATACCACCAAGACCCTGCCTAGATCAGGCTTTCCCTCCAAACTGGATGACCAAGCAAGGAGGAGACTGATCAGAGAGGCCACCACGAGGCCAATGGCAACTTTGAAAGAGCTAAATGCCTTTATGGCAAAGACTGGTCATTGTGTGCATGTGACAACAATATCCCAAGCACTCCACAAGTCTGGCCTGAATGGTAGGGTGCCAAGAAGGAAGCCATTACTCAAAAAATCCCACCTTGAGTCCTGCTTGAGGTATGCAAAATCACTCCAGAGATTATGAAGCCATGTGGCAAAAAAGTTTTGTGGTCTGACAAAACCAAGATGGAATTTTTTGGCCTAAATGCAAAACGTTACGTTTGGCGCAAATCCAACACAGCACATCACTCAAAGAACACCATCCCTACTGTGTATCATGGTGGCGGCAGCATCATGTGATGGGGATGTTTCTCATCAGCAGGGACTGGGGCACTTGTCATGATAGAAGGGAAAATGAATGGAGGAAAATACAGAAAAATCCAAGAGGAAAGCCTGCTGTCGTCTGCAAGAAAGCTGAAATTGGGACGGAAGATCACCTTTCAGCATGACAATGACGTGAAGCACAAAGCCAAAGCAACACTTGAGTGGCTATTTTATATAAGAAGGAGGCGCTTACAACCAAAAGTAAAAAATTTGCAGAATTGATCTAGTTTTTTACTTTTGTTGGAAAGCACCTTCTTCTTCTTTAAGAATGTGTAATCCCAACCGCCCCAATCATATATATATATATATATATATATATATATATATATATATATATATATATATATATATATATATATATATATATATATATATATATGTAATATATATATATATATATATATATGTATATATATATATATATGTATATATATGTATATATATGTAATATATATGTAATATATATATGTATATATATGTATATATATGTAATATATATATGTATGTATATATATATATATATATATATATATATATATATATATATATATATATATATATACATATATTGTTGTGGGGCCGGACGTCATCTGCTAGATGGAGCAGTGGAATCGGCTCGACTGATCGCCCGGATTTCAGATCGTACTTTTCAGAAAAGTCTGGAAAGTATGGGTCCCTTTCGGACCATGAAGCGTCAATATTTCGGCAACGTGGTACAGGGTTATTTGCCAAATCTTTAAAATACCTAGAGACCACGTGGCGATCTACCGAGTCTTCACACCCTCGACGGCTCCCGTACGAGCCGAGCCGTATTCACGCTCGACCCGTGTGCGATCCGAGCAGTTTAATCACCGAGATCCGTCGGTCCAAATGTCCCCTTACAGCCGTAACCGCTTTTACTATTTCTCCAACACGCAGCACGTTAAGTCAATGAAGGAAAGGACGAGGACGAACTGGAACATTCAACAACAGGATATTTATTTACAACAGGGAAAGGGGAAACACAGAGCAGAACTAAACCAAATACTAATAATGCACTTATATACACGCAAAAACACTTAAACAGTTTACTACTTAACAGACGGGCCCATGGACACACACACACGCACACACCCAAAAGAAGTGGTGGCTGAAGCCTTTATTGTGGACTTCAGCTCGAAGGGACAGGCGAGCTGAAGACCAGGGTCTATCTTTGACCTGTCCACCTCACGTGGTCTTCAAGCTGACTCGATCCGCAGAGGAGGAGGAGGAGGACGACGACCAAGATGAGATAAGACCAGCCCTCGACGAGCCCAGCAAGATGAACCTTGCAAGACGACAACCACGATGGTGACCACCAAGGCCACGACGATGACCAAGACAAGAGCGCTCCAAGACCAGAAGTACTTCACCAAGATGAGCGCCCATGTCCTTATTCACCCTGTTTCGGGGGGAGGGGGGTGGGGGACGTCTCAGCTCTCCCCACTCTCGATCTGAGGTGATGCGATCCCTGATTGGCCAGGGGGGCCCACCCCTCCCATCCTGGGCGGGGTCTCGATCTGAGGTGGTGAGGTCCCTGATTGGCCAAGGGGGACCACCCCTCTCATTCTGGGTGGAGTCTCGAGCCGAGGTGATGCGATTCCCCGCCCATGTTTGTGGTTGAACGCACGAAGAACAATGGCGCCGGTCAGAGTGAGGGGAAGGTGTAAAAATAAAAGAAAAACCCGATCAAAGTAACTCACAGCGCATTTACATTTATTTACCCATTAGACAAGGGAAAGGAAGCTATCTATAAAACACATACTTACCGATATAACTAATCTCTAGGACCTGAATGTTGTGTGCGATAGGTTTCCAAATTCGTAACAATATATATTGTTACGAATTCGCGCCCGCCGGCGTGCGATCGGCCGCGTAACCCCAATCGCAACCGCGTCGCCCACCGGACGGACAATTCAGTCACGACCCTCCTGGAACTACCGCCAGTAACCAGTCACGGGTGGGGGTTTAACCTCACCACAGCCCAGTCCGCATTCTACCCACGCAAAAGAGGGTGAATCGCCAAATGTCGATATGCCTAAGTACCCGCACGGGTAACCTACCGAGGGGCTGCACCGCGCCACAGGTCGGCCTGGTACACGAACCGCTTAAGCGGTCCGCTCCGTACTACAGTGATAACCGAGCGGTGTTATCGCCGACCTTGACAGATGCGATTCTCTTTACCGGGCGTTCAAAACCCACTACTCATTCCACGATGCAAGATTGCTTTTCAAAAGGGAAATAAGACACGACGAACGGGGTACATTGCACACAAGGACATTTATTCACTTCACACACATCACAAGCAAGGCAGTCATGCAGTGTGCAAGCAAGGAAAAAGCATTACCACCGACTATAATTATTATGTACAAGCACTTAAACAGGTTTACTTAGAGGAGACGGTGCCACAGCATGCATACAAAAATAACAGGAAAAGACCTCCCTTCAGCGGCCGTCAAGTCCCTCTCCCACGACCGTCAGCGTGGTCGCACCTGGTTCCGGCCTCCCAAGCGGCCGGTGAACCCTCTCCGGCACCCCTCGTCTGGACGCGCAGGTCCACCAGACAGCCGGCACTGCTGCGCCTCCCATCCGTGTCTCCACCAACAGGCCGCTCGCCGGACCACGAGCGAGGGGAAGACGGATTGGACCACCGGGGAGACAGGGGCGAGCATGAACCGAGAAGAGGGCGAGCCTCGCGCGCGTCCGCCCTTTATAGCGCGGGGCTCCGCCCTTCGCCCACCCCGCTACTGACTCCACCTCCCTTCGAGAAGGTTCCCAAAAAGGGGCGTTTCTCACTCCCGTCCGCGTCACGCCGTTCATCCACCAACCGGGAGCGAGCTGCCCCACCCTTTTCCTTCACACCAAGCGCGGGGGATTCAGGTGGAAGAATCAAGCGAGGGAAAATTAGGCGGGAAAAACCCCACAGGCTCCGCGAGAGCTTTTGTTCTGTCAATCCTGCCTGCGTTCTCGGACGGTTCCCGACGCGGAAACCGTCGTAGCGTGGACCGTGGAGGATGGCGTTCTCAAGCGGGCGTAGTGGCGAAGATGGCGGTGGTTGTTGTGGGGGTGATTTGAGCGTGGTTGGCGTTGTGGCGTAGTTGGTGGCAGCGGTTGTTTGTGTGGAGGTTCAAAATAACGATAGATAAAGAAAAACCCAATCTCAAAGGGTCGCAGCCCGGTGAACACGAAGAAGCCCCTCCAAACAACGGTGGGGAAACCTATCTGAACACTCACTTACCGGCATAGCGAATCTAAGGAACCTTTATGGTGTATTGTGAATTTCCACAGCCGTAACTATATGAAATGTGTTAATCCATTCTCAAGTTCGAACACGACAGACAGATAGACACGGCTCCTTTTATAATATGTATATATATATATATATATATATATATATATATATATATATATATATATATATATATATATCGAAATAATTATATATATTATGCGATCATACATTTGTATTTATGTATATATGTGTGTGTATATATATATATATATATATATATATATATATATATATATATATATATATATATATATATATATATATATATATATATATATATATATATATATATATATATATATATATATATATATGTGGGTATACACAGATATATGTATATATATATATATATATATATATATATATATATATATATATATATATCTATCTATCTATATATGTGGGTATACACAGATATATGTATATATATATATATATATATATATATATATATATATATATATATATATATATATATATATATATCTGTGTATATATATATATATATATATATATATATATATATATATATATATATATATATATATATATATTGTTGCAGGCCGGGGGTCGGGTGAGAAGACCACTAGGTTCTATGCGGGCTATGCCGGTTCCCACCAGACTCCCCGGAATTGTAGGCCGTCGCACACGGATAATTCCTGGTGCGGCGGGCGGGTCGCTTAACCGACCGTGGATGCCAATAACTCAACCGCGTGACCTAGGGTCCTCCCATTTATGGATTAATCGGGTTCTCTACTTGATCACGTGGTTTTATTACCAGGGAACACGCCCTCGGTACGCCTTGTCCGAACAGGATCACTCTACCCGACCAGATCACTTTACCGGATCGGATGCAGCCGAGCGACACAGCCAAGGATGTACCGGCTAAAAGGAACGGATTGTTGGGAATAAATTCCCGGCTAAACTAGGAATTGGACCATGCTGGATCAATGGAAGTAAACACAAAGACGAGCTGGGAACATTCCTAATGATAATTATTTATTTACATCAGGCGAGGAAAGATATGTGGCACAGTGAAGATTTATTGTTGTTTGGTGTGCAGAGATAGAAAGAAGCGGATGGTGCAACAATAAACAGGCAACTTACAAAAGGGGACACTGAGCAGACAACGCGAAAATAATGACAATAATAATGATAACAATCTTCTGCAGTCTTGCTTAAGCAGGCACCAGCACACACACACACACACCCCGAAGAAGAGGGAGTTTTGCAACCAGGGAGGTGGGGGGTGGGGGAGGGAGTTGAGGCTATGATCTCGGTACTTGTTCGCCCGATAGTACGACATGCCACCAATACGTTTCGGGGGAGATGCTCCGGGGTGTGGTACCCGACAGTGGGCGCGATGTCTCTGGCCCAAGCCGCATGTGTGGAGACTGTTCGTGAAGGAGGAGCTTGAGTGGAGCAGGGACGGAGTCCAGAGGGTGAGGGTAAGTAGTAGGCGGGACAAGCGGGTGGGGTCATCGTCGTGTGGGCAGAGACGAGGAGGCGGAGTCGAATAGCAGGAGGTGGGTTGTGGCGGTGTCGATGAGGTGAGGTGTGGGCAGAGATGAGGGGGCAGAGACGAGGAGCAGGAAACACAGACCAACGACAAGAGGGACTGCCCCGACCTTTATAGGGCCCGCAGCTCGGGGGGAGGGGCCATGCAGAATCCAAACGTCATCACCCGAATCGGGTGCTCCGATTGGCCCCGACCCCTCATGCGGTGCGCTAGCTTGGGCCGCAAACCGCCTCACTTCGTTTCCGGCAAGGCCATCTCAAACAGCGGCAATATTGCGCTCCGAACCCATGAGATGACATGAATCGCCCACACCAAAATTGGCACGCGAATCATCCTGTAAAACCCCCCGGGCGACCGGTCGAGGGTCCCGCATCCCCGCTCAGGCATTCGACCAGCGTCGATCAACGCGCTCGTTCCTCACGCGCCAGCGTGGCCCGCACTGTACATTCCCTGGCTCGATCGCAGCCTCGCTGGCCGCAGAGACGAGAAGATGTTCACCATCCGCGGAGAATCCACCACTGCCAGCGAGGACCGAAGGTACACTATCATGGACAAATCCGTACACGTCTCACGAGCAGCACACGTGTGTGCTTTCGAGCACATTCCATGCTATGCGTGCAGCTCCGCCATTACGCACGTGGCCAGCGCTCGTGTTCACACGACTCCGCTAGCGTGTGCGCGGGGGGGGGGGGGGGCGAACACAAATATGTGTCAGGTATTGAGGTTAAAAAAAGAACAAGCCGCTTCTACCCGCACACTCGTATCCTGCCCAACATGGCGTGGAGCCGGCTTTATTGGCCTCCGTACGCGTCTCGTGCAGCGTGGGCGTCGTGCTGGACGTGTTTCCCGTGCCGTGAAAAACACCATTCGTGCAGCCTCTTTAGAGGTATTTACTTGCATGCCTTTCTCATGCAATTGGCAATTCTCCGCAGACCATCGGAAGCTCGAGTTAATAGTCCAGCACCAACTAGCACACCATGACTTGGCGTTGCAGTTTCCCCACTGCGACGCCGCATGCGCTGGCCTCCATGAGGCCCCACCTAACAGCGAAGGCGCACGTGGCTGATTTGCCTCAGGAATAATCAAAAAAGAAGAAGAGTGGGGATGAAATGAAGGAAAAAATGATTGAAGCAACTCCAGCTATTAGATCATCGCAATGCACTCCCTTGTTGTCCCGCTAAACAAAAGGAAGGGGACAATCTACACGTATAATAATGGAATAACTGTCTTGGGACACCTATCTGTTGTATGCATGCGGTTCCGGGAACCGCAACTATGTGTGTGTGTGTGTGTGTGTGTACCGTATATATATATATATATATATATATATATATATATATATATATATATATATATATATATATATATATATATATATATATATATATATATATATATATACACACATACATATATATCCTTTTTTCAATATACAGTATTGCGATATGTATTACTATGATAATACAAAATCAAATAATTTTTTTGTACGGATGCTTCATTCTACTTTTCTGGCACATTTTGGATACAGTACTTGTGAATTGATGGTGCCGTTTCTTTCTCACAGAATACATTGGCTATTACGATGTTGGCTGCATATGTGTTGCCGAAGAGGTACCAGCTGGAAATCCAAGACTCTGTGTCGTCGCAACAATATTTACCAACGTGGATGTTCTTTACATCCATTCCTGCGATTTTCCTTGGGGGTGGAAATTAAATGGACAGCTTTGCACTCTGGGAACCCAAAGTTGTGTCTATCTTCCAGTGGGTAACCAGCTTTTTGTCAGCACGCTGTTCAACCAAAATATGAAGATGGTATCCAACCTTCTAATTCACAGTACTTCCGGCACATGCTTATACAGCAATGGTTTACTCGGAAACTGCACTGGAGCAACCAAATTTGAATTCACAAAAGGTAGGTACATGTGGTTGCAAATCAAAGGACAGATTTGATGGGAGCTTACATCAATATTCTTTTTTTTCTGATATAGTTGAAAGCTGGTAGCTCAAAGACAGATATATATATATATATATATATATATATATATATATATATATATATATATATATATATATACATATATATATATATATATATATATATATATATATATATATATATATATATATATATATATATATATATACTAGCAGGGATACCCGTGCTCCGCACAGGAATCCCGTGGATGACGGCGGGTCTGAAGGAGTATATGTCACAGTTTATTGTAAAATTTTAGAGGCTGCCACCATTATTATTTTTTTTCATCACCACTATAATATTATATTTTCCCCGCCATGTTTTATATGCAGAAGACTCGAGTTCAAAAATGTTAAGATTTATTGCCGCATCAGATAAAAAAAAACCATAATTCCTCAACAATGTGAGGCTGGTTTCATGTCATCATTTGCGACTTAATTTATACGCCGGGCATGACCCAGCCTGGTCCGCGGGAATGAGCACAACCAACCTTTTGCCACTATACAAAAGTAAATAGTCACTTTATTTTAGCACGATCTCCTGATAGAGGAACTGGTCCTATTGCTAAGGTAAATGCTTGATGATGAGGAATGGATGCGAAATGGATGAGGAATTGGTGAGGATTTGATGAGGAAACCTGCTTGATGATGAGGAATTGCTCGGGAAAAAATATCTCCACTTCAGCGAAAGTGTATATTAGAAGACCTCTATTGATGTGAGGTAGCATGTACTGATACTGATGAACTCTTGTTCTCAAGGAAATGTGTATAATAGATGACCTCTATAGGTTTTTGTTGATGTAAATAAGGCCTATGATAGTGTATCAAATACCATGGACGCCGTATCGACTATATTTAGCGAGGAAATATTAGAAATATATATATTTAGCGAGGAAATATTAGAAATATATTATTAGGTCCTCTGCATCGCATGTGTACATATAATATGAACATATTGGGTTGAGGCAGCGTGTATTGATCCACTACTGTTCTCAACGAAAAGTGTATAATAGCGAACGTAGTGAGAGCTTCATGCTCAACGCGTGCACATGAGAGAAAAGGAAACAACAACAACACAATACCCTGGCAATTTGGAATCCGTGTCGTCGGCTATGATCCTTTTGCTTCCGGTTTTTGTCATGGGGAATGATGCATGCCGGGAGATCATGACCGGAAGTGTTTATTTATTTATTCAATTATTTTTTATTCGCAAGATAGAAATGAAACCCGATCGTGTTTATATACCGCACAGCGTTTAATATTCACAAATAGAAATCGAACCTGATCGTGTTTATACACCGCACAGCGTTTAATATTCACAACATAGAAATCAAACCCGATCGTGTTTATACACCACACAGCGTTTAATATTCACAACATAGAAATCGAACCCAATCGTGTTTATACACCGCACAGCGTTTAATATTCACAACCTAGAAATCAAACCCGATCGTGTTTATACACCGCACAGCGTTTAATATTCGCAACATAGAAATCGAACCCAATCGTGTTTATACACCACACAGCGTTTAATATTCACAACCTAGAAATCGAACCCGATCGTGTTTATACACCGCACAGCGTTTAATATTCGCAACATAGAAATCAAACCCGATCGTGTTTATACACGACACAGCATTTAATAGCGAATGTAGTGAGCTTCATACTCAACGTGTGCACATGAGAGAATAGTAAACAACAACAACAACAACAACAACACAATACCTTGGCAATTTGGAATCCGTGTCGTCGGCTATGACCCTTTTGTTTCCGGTTTTTGTCATGGGGAATGATGCGTCCCTGGAGATAAAGGCATCGTCAGAGACATGAAAGACCCAAATATCAGACATGGTGTATATTTCCTCTACTGATTTTAATAAAGATAACTCCCGCATCATCAAAAAATAATTTTTAATCGTGATTTACATTATTTGATCACTGATCCCAAATCCAGTCCGAAGTGA
Organism: Eptatretus burgeri; assembly: GCF_056783735.1. NCBI lineage: Eukaryota > Metazoa > Chordata > Myxini > Myxiniformes > Myxinidae > Eptatretus > Eptatretus burgeri. Next base: position 42,577,073 of record NC_140976.1, read on the forward strand.
CGTAAAAACGTTATACAGTAACAATAAAAATGGTTTTTATAACCATGACTATAACAATAATGAACAAAGAAAATGTTAATAAAATATGACTTACAGATGATTATTATATCATTATACGGTATAATATACATACGATCATTTTTGCAAGTGTGTCGAATGCATAAGTCATAATTCGGAAACCGGGAAGTCGGAAGTCATTGTCTTCAATTGACTGTAGTATTAATTCTCATTCTCTAGCAAATTCCGTTGGTCCCATGTCAATCGGCTGAACTTGAAAAATTAACGTTATACAATCAGGTGATGACGTCATAATTCGGAAACCGGGAAGTCGGAAGTCATTGTCTTCAATTGACTGTAGTATTAATTCTCATTCTCTAGCAAATTCCGTTGGTCCCATGTCAATCGGCTGAACTTGAAAAATTAACGTTACGCAATCAGGTGATGATGTCATAATTCGGAAACCAGGAAGTCGGAAGTCATTGTCTTCAATTGACTGTAGCATTATTTTTTCATTCTATTGCAAATGGCGTTGGCCCCATGTCAATCGGCTGAACTTGAAAAATTAACGTTACGCAATCAGGTGATGACGTCATAATTCAGAAACCGCAAGTCGGAAGTACAATTCTTTTACATCGGGACACTCCCGGGTTCATGTTCTGTCAGCATGTGAAGTTTGGTGAGGATCAGTCCAGTACTTTTCGTGTGCATAGATCACAGAGAAACACACACAGACAGACACACTTTCAAATATATATATATATATATATATATATATATATATATATATATATATATATATATGTATATATGGTATATATTGTTATTCCTGTGGGGTAGATGGAGGAACTTCATTGTAAACGTATGATTGTATAGAGTTGCATGGTCCGTGGACGATCATGAGACATATCGATGTAATTTAAGTTGGGAAACTCTCAGCTTAAGTTGTTATGTGTCACCGCATGGGGGAGGGGTGGTGGTGTTGTGTTAATTAGGGAGGGTTTAAGGATAATTTCATCCAGTCAGTGATTGCCCCCTGTGAACTTTTCCTTGCATTTACAAAACCAGCGATAAAAAGGAATCACATTCTTCAAAAAATAACAACTGGGTCGAACATTAGAAGCAGGCAAAAACCCCACCTACAGGACTAACAACAAGCAAACCATGCCCCTGGGGTGGATGATGGATGGGCATGCGGTTCAGAAGTTCAGAGGAGATGAGAGTTGGTGAGGTATGTGATTGGAGGCAAAAGGATCTAGGTTGCTGGCTTCCCCTTGACACGGTGAAGAAGGCTGCACGATTCTCGTGTTTGTGTTGAGGCAAATTTGTTCACACGCTGGAGCAAAACACGAGACATTGACTGTTCGGCTGAGTCGTGAAGCATGTACGTTTCTGAGGAGGGAAGAAGAGCATGCCTCGTGGCTTTATCAAGGGGCCTCAGAAATCGTCTCGTCGTTTGATCGAGGAGGAAGGTGGGCAATCATGGTGAACGGACCTGGTACATTTTGGTGAACGGACCTGGTGCAAATCGGCACCATTTTGCGAGCTTCCCATGCAGAACGACGCGGTTCGATCATCAAGCTCTAAAAGACCATCTCGGACAAAGCTAAGTGCCAGAATAAAGGAGGGATTTTTCTCTTGTTTTATCTTTTCCCCTTGTCCGTTTTTGTAATTGTGTCGAGGCACCTCGACTTGAGGCTGTAAATTACCTCACGTTTCATTACCTCATGCTTTGATGTATTTTCATTATTATGCTTTGTTTTATTCTTCTCAGGAATACTCGATTTATGTTCAGTAAACCCCTATTTATTAAGATTGCCTGTATCTGTCTATTCGTTGTGGGTTTGAGTATAAACCCTTGTCCTCCATGCTGGTGAGCACCTCTGGTACGTGCTTGCCGCCCCCGTCTCACACGCACCATAATTTCCAGGGAACTCGGCTGTTCGCTTCCAAGGTAGAACTGTTCGGTTATTCTTTCAGGTCGGTCTTAACTGGCCTGGACAGGACAACATATACGGTAATTATTTATATATACATATATATATATATATATATATACATATATATATATTATTACATATATATACATATATATATTATTACATATATATATATATATATATATATATATATGTGTATATGTATTATATATATATATATATATATATATATATATATATATATATATATATATATATATATATATATATATATATATATATATATATATATATATATATATATTGTTGCGGATTCGCGCCCGCCGGCGTGCGGACGGCCACGTAACTCGAATCGCAGCACGTCGCCCACCGGACGGACAATCCCGTCGTGACCCTCTCGGACTAACGCCGGGAACTAGTCACGGGTGGGCCTTTCGGCCTCACCACAATCGTGCCAATCGGCCCCCCGCGTGGGATAGGGTTGCTCGCCAAATTCGACCTACCTAAGTACCCACACAGAGGGTAGACCGGGCGATCGCACCTCGCCGCAGGTCGACTTCGGACACGGGCCACTTTAAGCGACCTGTTCCGTACTATCGGGATAACCGAGCGGTGTTATCGTCAACCCCAACGGTTCGATTAATTATCGGGTGTTTTAGCCCACGACCAACCCTTTACGTGAAGTAAGATGGAGATTCAATAAAGGAAAAGACGAAGCGAAACGGGAAAACAGTTCAACATAAAGCACATTTATTTCGCGATGGCACACGGATAGCACACATATACAATTATACACCAAAAGCAAATGTAAAAGAAGAAGAAACACACAATAATGCACAAAAAGCAAATGTAAAAGCAAAACACAATGCAGAGCTAACCGACTACCGAGCACACGGCAACACTTATACAGTTTTACTTCACAGACTGCGCCGACAACACATATACTCAAAGCAAAAGAAAAGGACCACCCTCAAGGATGATGGGGGCAGACGGGCCTGGGGCCGAGACCGCGTCGGGCCTACCCGTCTGATGAGCCGCAAAATGGCGGTGGCGCCCTGACTCCGCGGGCCTCGCGGACAGTGTCTGGAATGGGGTGGGAACGGGGCCCCCTTCTCGCACTATCTCAGCGCGGGGGGAAACAGGAGGGGGTTGTTGATGCTCGGGGGAAGGAGGATATCTCGCTGGCTCGGGTCCCGCGACGAGCGTCTCCACCACGACCTCGGTCGCGTTACCGGCCTCTCCTCTCCGCAGCTCCCCGACTCTGACACGAGCACCCCCTCGACTGCCTTCGCCGCCGCCACCTCTCCAACTCTCCACAGCTCCGTCCAACTGCCTTCTCCGACTCCTCTCTTGACTGGCTCTTCCCAACTCAACTCCGAACTGAGCTGTTTGGCGAGCGAACGCGGCCCTTTATAGCCCCCGTGGCCTCGCTCCTTCACCTTCGACCCTTTACCTCTGGCTGGCTCCCCATTGGACAGAGGAAAAGTGGGCGTGAATGCTTTTTGATCCGCGAATCTGCATATAGCGACCACACTCCGACGCACCTGGAGGCGGGGCCAAATCGCCCCACGCTCGCCGATAGGACGGAACAGAAGTGGGCGTGAGTCGTTTTTGATCCGATTTCCTCAGAAAGGCTGTGGTGTTTCTGCACCCGCTGCTCGGTGCGCGCCCTGCACGAGTCCAGTATCGGTGCCCACAAGCGGCGCGGGAATGATGGTGATGCGATGGTTGCGAGGGCGAGTTGTGACGGTAAAGGTCGTGGCTGTTGTTGTGAAGCGGCGTTGTGGTTGGTGGTTGTTGTGTGATGGCTGTTGAGACGTGGTTGGTGGTGGTAGTAATGGTGGTAATGGCGGCTGGTCCAAAATAAAGATAGTAAAAGAAAAACGGCTATATAGAGGGGTCGCAGCCCGAATGAATGACATTTATTCCCTCGAAACAACGGGTTTGGGCCTAACTACACATATACTTACAGAGATATCTCACCTAAGGGACCTGAATGGTGGTTTGCGAATTTCGTCAACCACAACACTACCCCCTCCCCTTTTTACAGACTCGTCCCGAGTCGTCAAATTTTCGTGTGCCATCATGTGTAGTTTTCCCCTAGTACATTTTACCTACGGATCCCTGAGTGCGACATTCATGGTATTCGTGTCCCCAAAATAAATAACCTGAGGGCTGAGTAACTACCTAAACAAACTCACTCACACGGACGACTTAAATAAAATTGCCGGCGCTAGGACAGACATGCCGGGGGCGCACTCATATTTACAGTACATCTTACCTTAACTTACAAATTTTACACTAAACCATGGCCCAGGATCAATGAACTCTGCAAAAAGAAAGCAGTTAGCAGGGAGCCAGGCTGCTCGGCTCAAACAATGCAGGTGATGGGGAACGTGGCCGGCTGCTCACTCGCAGTCCAAGGCCTTCCCTTTTGAAACTGAACACAGTGAAAAACAACGGTGCATGGGCTGCACAAACGCAGTCTCCGTGCCAGCTCAAGTGGCACACGCAATGAACACAACAGATGGATGGATGGACACAAACACGGTGCACGGGCCGCCACTGCAGGCCCGTGTTGTAGCTGCCAACAAGGCAGTTCTTGCAGCTTGCAAACTGTTGCTTTCTGATCCTGGCGCACATGGCAATGAACAGGGGGGCAAAGCAAAATTGAACGGGGGCTGGTGAACAGGGGCTGTGGGCATGGCATGGCAAAGGCAGCAGGCAAACACAGCCTGCAGAAGAAGGCCGCTGCAGGCAAACACAGCCGGCAGATGAACTGGCCGGCACAGGCCTTGCAGAAAACAGCTGCAGACGATCCGGCCGGTACAGGCCTTGCAGCACAGCAGCTGCAGCCGATCCAGCCGGCACAGGCCTTGCAGCAAAACAACAGCTGCCGATGAAGTTGGCCGGCCTCGGCCTTGCAGCAACGCAGCCAGCAGATGAAGCTGGCCAGCCTTTGCCGTTCAGTGGAGGTTGGTGGAGGGAGTGCGGTGGTGCTGGCCACTCGGAAGGCGGGCTCGGACCTACCCTACGGTCTCTCTCCCAACCTATCGCCTTTGCCTGTCACTGTCTATACCCACTCCCTTAATTTGTCAAACCCCAATTCAGCCCCAACTTATTTTTTTTTATTTTTACTTCCCCACTATAAATCGTCCCCTAACCCCCTTTACTGTCCTTGTTCGGCTAACCTATCCTGTCACCTAGCCTACTCCCAACCCCTACGTTCCCTTCCCGGAGGGGAATAAGGGAGAGCTAGCGTCCTGTGTCGAGGCCCAACGAAGCCTCAGAATGGCCTCCCCAGACTTCAGCGATCTATAACACAAAGTGGGTCCAGCGGCCCACAACGAGAGCGAGGGGATGGATGGTGCGGAGGGGTACACTTCCTATTCTACCCTATCCATTTAACTGTTAAACTACCCCGGGGCTTTCAACAAGCGCCTCTCGCTTAAACTATTGGTTCTATAAACCCAGATTCCCGTCGCCTGTGTTGGTGTCCTCACAATTTCGGGCCTCGCCCCCCAATTTTCTCTCCGTGCCCTCACACGGTCTCATGGCTGGGACACGTGGCCCCCTTTGGCAGGCACGACCCTCTGCCGAATCTCCTGCTATGGCACCCCCGGGCACTACACTGCCTCCGAGCCTACCAGCTCCCTAACACCGGGGAGTGCCCCCCATGGCACCTCCCCTGAAACGCACACGTGGCAGGCTGGCTTCCCAGGCCCCTTTCCGAGGGTCACCCGTGCCCACAACACTGCCCACACGGCTAATGGCGCCCCGGGCCCCCGCACCAAGCAGGCGCACCCGTGCCCACTACGCTATCCCGGCCCCCCATGGGCCCTTGGCCTACTACGGCCGACTAGCCTGGTGCCCGGGGTACCCACTCAGCGATACTCACCTTTCGCAGCCACGCTCCCAGCCCGTCAACAGGGCTCCTGCACCCCTCCAAACGGGTTTCGAGCCTACACCCCCACCAACAACAAAACGACCTCCATTTTGTAAATTTGACTAACCCCCTAACTCACTTTACACTGACCCCGGGGTCCCTTGGGCGGGAGTCACTCCTCCCCCCCAATCACTCATCGCACCATGCAGTCCCCATTCGCTCCATTCACACAGACCCGCTGGCCTCACTCACTCACCAAGCACATGCTTCCACTTCACTCACCAACTCTTCAACACACTCACCGCTGAACTCTGCCATCCTTCTATCTGCATCCCCTAACTAACTCGTGCTCCCACGTCATCCCTTACACTAGTAGCACGTTCCTTTTAACACTACGTAGCTAAACTACGTCCCCTCTACACACTCACTGTCAGTCACTGTCTCCAAATCTCTAAAATAACTTTCCCAACTTAAATCTCGTTACAATCCCTCTAACTAATCCATTCCACGGACTCCATGAGGACTTACCCCTGCCCCATGAAGTCGGTCTAGCTAAGCTAACCCTTCCCCCTAACTAGTTTCCATCCTGTGCCCTGGTAAGGGGGTCTTCCACCTCTTGCCAGGGAATCCTGTGCACCCGAAAGTGAGGCTTGCTTTTTTTTTTTTTTTTTTTTTACATGCGCAGCACCAGCGCGGAAACTCACAGCTCGCGCACTTTGCACCTGCCCGTGACGTCATGCAGCTGCACGTGTACCTCATCCCTCCTTGGACGGTACCATCCGGCAGGGATACCCCTCCTGCCGGATTCCAACCCCATGTGCAGCCATGACGTCACCGTGCGCATAAAAAAAAAACACAAGCCCCACGTCTCGAGGGGTTCCCCACGCGAACACATGTGCGCTGCCCGTTGGAGCTTAACACACACGATCGCGTGGAGAACTCGTCCGGTCCAAATCCATAATCCTGCCTAAACTTTGTCCGTCCGCGGGATCGGCAAATCCACCGCGTGCGTTTCCGGACCGGGACTTCATTCCCGCAAGCGAGCATGTGGGGGCCTCGTGCGTTGCACAGCACGGACCTCGTGCTCAATGCTGGGTGAACCCGGCACGGTCCCCGAAACGACTACAGCCGCTACTCGGCTTTCTTTCTTCTGTCGCCGTCGTCGTCGCCATTCAACACACGCACTCCCGCGTGTTACGACGCTAACACTCCACACCATTAAACTCACACCGGGAGACGCGGCTGCATGTTCACACATGCCGACCGACATCTCCCTTACACACAGCGACCTCGCACACGCTGTCTCTCTCACACTCGGCCGCTCACTCACGCATACCATCTCCCTCGCACACGTGGCTCCACTCACTCGCGGCCTTCCACTCACTCGTGCCATTTCCCTCACACAAACCATACCACTCACACACGCGGGGGAACTCACCCGCGGTGCCTCATCCACACACGGCATGCTGGGAAGCACGATCTTCTGCACACTTACCACCACACCACTCACACACGGGGTCGCTTCCACACACGGGGTCTTTGTCACACACGGGGACGCACTCACACCTTGTACCACACACACCGGGACAACCACACTGGGGATTTGTGTCCCCACAAGGGTCTCCGGGGCCTCTATACCCCCCAAGCTCTCCGTGCACCCGTTCGCAGTACTCCTCCTCTCAACCTCGCAAAGCACGACCGAACTCACCTGGTCGTGACTCGCCTCAAGGAGGCATACTCCCTCCCCTCGTTCCTGGAGGAGGCCATCCAACTGCTCGCACCGGGTCTCCACCCAGTCCGCGAGCTCACCCTCATCGTCCTCCACTACCTCCGTGTGTGTGTGTGTGCGTCTCTAAACCCGTCATTATCATGCAGTCTCTCCTCTATTTTTTCTGTCTCCCGTGTCTCTATACATTTTCTCTCCTGGTTCCTTTTTTCTGTCTCTTCCTGGTTCCTTTTTCCTTCCCATCTGAGTCGTTCTTTCTCTTCTTTCTAAGATGGCAAAATAAGAATATATATATATATATATATATATATATATATATATATATATATATTTAAAACAACATAAGGCCTCCAGCATCTTCGGCTGTGGAGGGATTAAAGAATAATACTCAGCAAAGAGACGTTGCATTTGTGTGATAGAAAAAAACATTCGGATTCATTAAACAAAGCAAAATGGAAGGCCGAAAGCAAATACTAGGAAGCATTGGGACATCTTTTCCTGTCTTGTGCACAATGCTTTAAACAGAGCGTTGGTTTTCTTGAAGCAGTTTCATTGGTAATGGGTTGCAATGCTGGACGGTTCACCACTCTGACCGGGATACTTGACAATGTGCAGGAAATAGTCATTTGTTCAGGTTGCTTGTGATAGCTCGCCTACTCTTCACGAAGGACACCACGGGATCTTTAACATCCAGCCTCTAATGCAGAAGGCAGAAGGGACACCTGGCATCCGAGGGGACGGCACACATCGACGCGTCACCCTGCATGCAAAACACAGGGATGGCAGTTTAGAGCTGGGTTGATGTTTCAAACCCAAGCTAGACAGCTCATAGAGTGTGCCCACTTATAGGCTGTCCTGCCAGCCCATAAGACATCATCGTACAAACGAAAAGTGTCTTCAGAAAACAAAATCGGATGATTCAAATTACAAAATAAAGCGGATGAAGAAAGGTTTCTTCGATCGCAAAAAAAAGGTAATGATAATGAACAGTCATTTCATTAATGCTCATTGTAATGGACAAAGACTTAATATCTCAGGTTCAAACTTATTTCAGGGATTGCAAAAATCCAGACTTTGGTAGAAATATGGCGTTCTGATGAAATTTCTGTTTTAACTTCAGTCTCAATCATGATATTTACTTAATGACTGCAGGTTTGGAAGATACAATAAAATTATAATCTCATGTCTTTACAATCAGTGTGTTTATAGATAATACCTGAAATAATCGTTTGAGTATTGTTTGTAATAGACTAACAATAACACTTTTTTGGGGATTTTCCATAGGATATGCTTTTCCCATTGGAATGCAGTCAAGATTTGTGCCAGATAGCTACATAACAGCCTCTTCTGAAAAGTCATTGAATACCATGGCGAGTCAGGGTCGTCTGGAGAACAGCGCAGGTTTCTGGTCCCCGATGACTTGTGGATCTACCAGCTTTCCTTCGTGTTTCTTCAGGGTGGATTTTGAGATTCTGTTAGGAATCACGGGAGTGATCCTACAAGGTTCTGGTCCACAATCAAGCCAGGCCAACTGGGTTTCATCAATTGATATAAAGTATTTGTTCATCCTTTGGAACACCATCTTTCTGGATATGAAGGTAAAGACGAATAAATCATATTTGATTTGAATATTCAGGCAATTTAGCCCCGTGACTATTTTTCAGAGAACGAAATTTGAGGGTGCATTTGGGTACCTTGGGATGCAACATTTAAATTTAGCTTCTGCAGTCTACACATTTTTAAGAATCATGGTTAATGGCCACAAGGGGGCATTTTCCAAAATGTCCGCCATGAGTGTTACACGTCTCATTATCTTGGTATTTTGTCGACAGAGTCGACCAAGGGGTGTATTATGGCTTAAAAAAATGATTCTAAGTTCAGTTTTCATACTTATAGCAAGAGCTACAAGACTCAGAAATACTGATATTAGTGCTTTTATTCGTTTCTTACAGGACATAATACAGCAAAATGGTAAATATGCAGCAAAACTGAATATTAAGGACATTGAGTTTGCTGAAACTGGTGCATCACTATGCTGATCATTAAAATGTGACTTGCAGCATTTTAGTCTTTCAAATGTCCTTGAACAAGGTGTAAAATCTTTCACTTGACAGTTTCTTGGTCATCACTGCCATCTGAATAAACAGAAGAATCTGAATCAGCATCAAGGTCTCCGTCGTCTGGTTTATTCCTGTATGTAGCTGAAAGGTTTTTGTGGCAAAGCAGGTTTGGACCAGATGACAGTAAGAACTGTGCTATATGTATCTGTAGCCCAACCATACCCCAATGACGAAGGAGGAGGTTCAGGTTTGGAATAATTAATGAAACCCACACTTGATAGTTGGCTCTTGAGATATGAAGATAGAGAGAGTGAGGGTCTGGTGGAAGTCGAGAGGTTAGGTAACCTTTGTTTGTTTTTTTTATCGTGTTCCACATGTTGGCACGTGTTTGTCCATGATAATCTGTTTGCTTCTCACCGGAGATACAACGTAGAGTGAAGTGTTCCAAGTCCCAGACAAGAACCTTGTTGGTGAAAAGTTCAACCCTGCGGCTAGATAAAAGGGATCGTGCTTCAAGACAGCTTGTCACAGCAGAGAACACTGATCATCCATGGCCATAAAATACAGATATGCAGTCGATGAAGATATACAGTTGAATGATGATTGCGGATACATCTTTAGTGCAGAGGTTTTTGCAATCGTATATCTTATGCAGTGGGACTGCAACCTTGTGGGAAAACACGATGCTGCCAAAACGATCACATCAGTATCTTCAGCGTCAACATGAATAGCCCTACAGGGGTCACCCTGATTGAGATTGTGTACATGGTAGAAAATTCTGGGGTCTGCCTCAGCCTGATAACATTCTAGCTCAGTTATCTCTGCACTCTTCCTCAAATTAAAGCACTGCTCTCTCAGAGTGTAGATTAACTCCTTCTCTTCATGCGGGATGATAAAGCATTTCAATTCATGAAACACAAATTCTTGAAGGCTGACATTATTGTGTGGATTTGTGAAAAAATCTACTGAGTTCTTGTGAAGAGGGAAGCATATTGTCCACCTTGACAAAGATGTTTTTGCTGCCTCCAACTAAATCCCCAGTTCTCTGTTTGTGTTCACTGTCATCATCGAGTTGCTCAGATCATAACGGTCACAAGAAATGAAACTCTGTGGCCCCAATGTGCCGCCTTGTGACCAAAGTGAAAATTTCCTGTGCATAGTCGCCCCACGTGTCTGGCTGACCATCTAACTTTTCTCTTCGTAATTTTTCTATCATAATCAGAGAGAAGACCTGACAGCGTTCACAGCTCACAATTCTCAAAGATGCAAGATTCAAAATGACAAAAAAGCATTTCGTCAACTTCTCGTTTGCGGACATTTTTGAAGTGGGTGTTTTGTGACGAGTTGTCTCCCTTGTAGCTTGCAGAAACAAACTTGTTCCAACACAAGTTTTGCGAGAGCGAATCTCCAGGGCACAGACATCATCAGGTCAGGTCAGGTATAGGAGCATGCGGTATGGGAACATCATCACAATCAGCTATAATTGCTAGAATTCGTGTTCGCATGACTTCATCTTCAAAGTAGAGTGGAAGCCTAAAACTGTGGACGAGTACGTTTCTATGAAAGAAAATAAAGAATTCAAACGGTAAATCCTCGCATTTAATAAATCAAAAACATTTCACAGCTTATGGGTTATTAACACACATGAGTTACCAAATATACACACCCTTTTGGTATTTTGGGATGATGAGTGTCAGCAGGCTTGAAGCATCAAAATAGCCGGTTGGAACACGCGTTGCAGCAATGGATCCAGAGGATGAACCCCTGACAGCAGATTGATCTTGAAGCTCTGCATCGTCACTCGACTTCTGTTTTCACATTGTCGCTTGGGCAATTCACTGACCGTCTGAGACTTTTTGCTTGCATGACTTGTGTATCGTTTGTCCTTTGGGTCCCGCATTCCAGTCCACTCTGTGAAATGCGTCTCCAAAAGTTTCAAGATCGACCCAGTTCTGTGCCGTCAGTTTCAAGGTTTCCCAAGCCGACAGACCCCTCAACTCCAATAAATCATCATCCCGTATTTCTCTCGCATACAATATAATTATTTAAGTGTTCTCTCTTTCGCCCACCTTCATCTGGCTGTGGCTTGATCAGTGGTGTTGATGGAGGTTCACTCGTGATTTATCTGTTCACTGCAATATAAACTTTATAGCTTTAGTTAATTAATAAAAGCACTAATATCAGTATTTTGGAGTGTTGTAGCTTGCCATAAGTATGAAAACTGGATTATAACTATTAAAATTCCGTGTAGTCAACTCTGTAGACAAACGACCAAGATACTCAGACATGTAATACTGTACACGCATGGCGGCCATCTTGAAAAATGCCCCCGAGCGACCGTTCACCATCATTTTCCAAAATGTGTAGATGTTAAATTTTAAGGTTGTATCCCAAGGTACCTAAATCCACCCTCAAACGTAGTTCTCTGAAAAATATAGTGACCCCACTAATTAGGTTTTCTTAACTGCTGTGCAATTAAAGAAGATGGAATACCTAATTACATGTTGGGTCACCGTCTGCCATGATGACAAGTTGAATATACTATGGCATTGAGTTCAGAAGATTCTGAGTAAAATGTTGACATATTGTGTACTATTTTATCTTGCAGTTCCTTAGGAAACACTTGCCCCCTAAACCTTGCAGACATTTGGACAACGTTTTTTACTGTAATTGCAAAAGGCTCGTAAAGATGGTCCAGAGGTAGTGCAGATACCCCTGAGCTGTCGAGTCTAGGTTTGATTAGCGACCTGACTATAAACTGTCGGATTGGTGTTTAGCAGGCATGGTATCACATCATGAAATGTGCCATCTCTCAGATGGACATTAAGCTTGGTGTCGTCCATCTGCTGGCATCACTTGCTGGGGGTGTGGTTGTGCAAATGATGCAGTTGCCCCTGTAGGTTAGAGCAGGAATGTGTAATTTGTTCAGAGTGCTGGGAATAGCTCGCCTACTCTTCACGAAGGTCACTGTGTGATGTTTAACGTCAACCAAGTAACACTAGCAGATGGGATGTCAAGTTTCACGTACATCCAAGAGACGGCACGCACATTGATGCCATGCCCTGCCCATGAAAGATCAGGGTTACAGTTTAGAGCTGGGTTGAGATTCAAACCCAGGCTGGATGGCTCAGAGGAGAGTGCGTATCCCTCTAGTCGAGGCTATCCTGCCAGCCTGGTGGACGTTAAAGATCCTGAACAAAAAAAAAAAAAAACTTTAAATTCCTGCCCTCACCTACAGGGGGTACATCAGCACTCCCAGCATTGATGCAAACTGGCAACCGCGTGCTGTACATGAACAAATGAATTTTAATATTGATACACACCATGAATGCAAAAAATGCATTTTCAGATTTCGATGTCTGTGCAAGTCATTGTGTCAGAAAGAAACTGATTTCCCAGGTTCGGTGGTTGTAATGGTTGGAGTGTCCGCTCTGATTTTTGGACGTAGGCGCTTCAAACCCTAACTGAGTTACACCAAAGATTTTGAAATGGAACCCAGTGCTTCCTTACTTGATGCTCAGTATTGAAAATGGATAGAGCACAGACAAACAACCATAGGTTGGCAATCCTAGCACATGCTTAATGGCCTCCTTCTGCACTGAAGTTCCTTGTAAATCCAAAGTAATGCTGGAACACTTAGTTATTCTTCCATTAATTTCACAGTGCATTGCCTTTTGTGAAACCTTTAACCAAGAAATACTGACGAAACTATTAATTTATTGCCACCGTTATCCTTGCAATTCAATTTTTATGTTTACATGAACAATCCGCTGTGACTCCATCTTTACTTTCAGGCGAACTTTGACAATGACACAAAAGTTGTTGCCTTTTGTGGCCTTCAAAAATATGGATATGGAGTTCAGTTTGAGCCCAAAATGTGGAAGAATGAGATAGCCTTGAGAGTCGAGATATTGACCATAAATTGGAACTGGAAGATTTTACAGTGGGACTACAAGGCATTTGACGTCAACAAAAATGTATATTTGCAGGCTTATGACCTTATTGATGGTATGGTTTGTTACCTCTGCAAGCCAGGTGATGGGTCATTATATCTGTATGGTCCTTCTCTGTGCAGCTCTGTTTTTTCTCTACCCACGGTAGTTCCTACAATTTTCCTCTATAGCATTCTGCTGAAACCTTACATCGAAATCAAACACACTTATGCTGATTATGGACTCTATGAAGCCATTTTGGAAGAACGAAGTGATAGGGGCAGCGACATTTACACTCAAATTGTCAACGTGAATCGTTATGGCTGCTCCATTAAAGGTGCTGTTGTCACTGAAGATATGCAGATACTTGTTTCGGAAGATTTCTCCATCTTTGCAAGAGTTGATGCCCAGTGCATTGTGCCATATGATAACTATGAATACAGCTGGACCATTGAGGAGGTCAGCAGTGGACAGCCATATGATACTCTGCCACGTCCATATGCAGCTTTGTACTTTCCAGCACTTCATTTTTCGAGTGGGACGTACACCTTCAAGGTCTCAGTGACCCCTGTTGAATTTCCCGCCAATATCACCAACACGGTGACTGTGCAAATCCTACCTATGCCACTTGTGGTGAGCATCGAAGGAGGACGCAGCAAGACTGTGGGTGAGGATGCTGATGTGGAAGTGAATGCAGCAGTTGCCTCTTATGATCCATACATCCAACCTCGAAGTGCCGCTGGTATCACATTTTCTTGGAGCTGCGAAACAGTGGTAGGTGTGGCACAAACTACGGAGCTGTGTGGTGGCCAAGCTCTTGATGGCGTTCTGGTGTTGCCTGCTGCTGTACTTGCACAAGGAACTGAACTTGTGGTGATCGTCAGTGGCTCGAAAGATGGCAGGGTGACCAATTACACGCAGCACCTCCACATTGAGCAGGGAGAACCAGCTGATATCTACATCAGGTGTTTTTTCAGGATAGAAAACTACTTTTGTTTTGTTTATCACATGTTCACTGCAGTCAACACTATCCTCATCCCCCTCCCCTCCCCACATAGCCCAAAATCTACCATGCAACATATTTAACTCATTTATTCTTCTTTGCTCATGTGACATTGCAAATGCCCAAACATACATGTAATATTTTCATATTGCTGTCTGCTCCGAATCGCCTTCCCATAACTATGTAAGCATACTACTCTGTCGTTTACCCTTGCTATGACACTCTATATCTCCATCAATAATTTCCTCACATATCAGACAATAATAAACAAATATGTCATGCACACCTGCACACGTTTTCACATGAAAACTGCAACCACCCTCCATGACTCTCCAACAAGTCAAAGTTAAAATCAGGACTGATCCACCATCCTTCAAAATCTGCAAGAGATTTGATCCACCTTGGCTTTGATCCTAGCTATGATTTGATTTTTTTTTTTTTTGTATACCTTGGTCGAGGCTCGTATGAGAGCTAACACACAACTCACAGCAAGGAGGCATGAGACAAGAGGGGCGGGAGTGGAAGGGACAAAACAGTGGGGAACAGACACATTAGGTGAACTGTGGAAGGGAGAGGGATGGGGATGGGACGGGGAACATGGCGAAGAGAAGATGGACATTACAGGGACTTTCAGGAAGGAAAGTAGGAGAAATGAAGGAAGTGGGCTTGGGTGGATTATCGGGGGTAGAAAAGATCGAGGATTTGGATGGGGGAAGATAAGAGGTGGTGGTGAACAGCTGTTTTGAAAGCCTGGAGGGAAGAATGGGAAAGAATAGAGTGAGGAAGTTTATTCCAAAGGCGGGAAAAAAGAGGAATGAAAGAGTGAAGATGAGCAGTGATTCGTGATTTTGGTAGTTTTACCAGAAGGGGGTTGTTGGCGGACCTTGAGCGCCCTGTGGAAATGTGGTGGGGACAAATCGCAGAGAGAGCAGGGGGGGCAAGGCTGGAGAGGAGTCGGTAGAAGACAGAAAGACCACCGACCAACCTGCGGTGATTGAGTGAGAGGCCCAAAGACTCAGCTTCATTGCGGGAGATTCCGATGATCTTCAATGCCCTGGTTTCGACAGCGTGAAGCCGAGAAAGGTGGGAGGCAGGAGCACCAGCTCAGAGGGGAGAGCAGTACTCCATCAGGCTATGGACAAAAGCTTTGTAAGTGGTCAGGAGCTCAAGAGGGCCGAGGAAGGACTTAGCACGACGGAGAATTCCCAGTCGGCGACTGGCTTTTGAGGCGAGGTTGGAAATGTGACTTTCCCAGGAAAGGTCATGGCAGATAGTGAGACCTAGAAGCTTGAAAGAAAAGACTTCTTCCAGAGGATTGTTGAGAAAGTGGATGGGGGGGTTTTGTAAACGGTCCTTTCGAAGAGACATAGTGAGAGTCTGAGATTTGTCTGGATTGAAAGACATGTTCCACGTGTTGGACCAGTTTGTGATTTTATCCAGATCTGCAGTGAGCGAAGAAGCTGCTGCTTGCCGGTCTGAGGGATGACAGATGGTACGGCAGAGGGTGGAGTCGTCGGCAAAGAGAAATAGAGGATTTTCCAGAGAGTCCGAGAGATCATTGATGAAAACCAGAAAAAGAACAGGGCCCAGAACGCTACCTTGAGGAACTCCAGCCTGCACAGGAAGAGGGGATGAAAGAACTCCATTTAGGGCCACACGTTGACTGCGACAGGAGAGGAAGTCTGCGAGCCATGAGTGGAGATGGCCTTGAAACCATTTTTTCCAGAGATTTTCCAGAGAAACCACATCCAATTGGCAAAGCCACGAAGGAATGTCTCTCCAGACCAAACCCAACTTTTTTTTACTGTGTGTATAGCAGGCCTCAGCTCGGTTTTACTCTCCAAGTACAGCATCTCAGGAGCATCCGGCAGAGTGTGCCGTTTTATAACTATTTCAGAACGTTCTGAACCCCCCCTCCCCCCCTCCCCAAGCATTCTACTGAACTAGTTCCAGTAACATCCCCTTTCTTTTGCAGAATAATGACAAGTAATTTGCCAAAACATCCCACGCACATCAAACTGTTAGCCTGCCCTCATGACTGTCTGACAGTCACTTTTAAGTCTAACGGAGCGTGCAGACAAAATACTCCATTGACAGAGCACATATTGAGATGACAACATGCATTCAATACTTAAGTAAGTGAATTAGTAAATTAAGCTGTCAAAACATGCACAACAATGTGGCTCATGTCATGATGAAGCAAGAAGGTGTGAGGTTTCTAAGACTTTCAACAAAAATACAACGTAAAGTTCGCAGTAAAAAAAAAAAAACAGTAATAAGGTGCAAAATAAACCACAACAAGGAGCTCATGCTCGAGCCTCCCCCCCCTCCCCAACCCTACTTTTTGTGTGGTACGAGGAATAGATGTGTGTAATACGAAAGCTAAATCTTGAACGGTTTATGAAATATTGGATGCAGAAGGTGAGTTACCGAGATGGTTGCCATGGCAACAGGATTCAGCTAATTATCACAATCATCTAATCAGGTTGAGATAATGTCATGAGGAATAGATATCTGCAATACGAATGCAAAAAGTTCAACGGGTTTTGAAATATCGCGAACGCAAAAGCACAGACGGATGATCAGTCGGTCAGTCGGACGGACCTCATTTTAATATCCTCAGTCTCCGACCTGGTTGGAGGGGTGGGGGACAAAAAAAAATTGTGCTGTTCCAATTACGTGGCAATGAAAGAGGGTGGAGAGGTAAGGAGTTTTGGAAGATTTTGTTTGGCGTGAAATATTCGATGTCTTGGGCACATTCTTTCGTTCTTCATTCGATGCTTGCGTACGAGGGGCGTCCAAAATGTTATCGGAATGATATACTCACTGTAGTCCAAGAAGTACCATAGTGTTTGTATTTTTTTTCGATGTGTAAGTGAATATAATTGATGAGGAGTCTGTCAGGATGGTGTGGATGTAGCGTACTTACCTTTGAGCTGTCTCGTGTGGGTTTGACTCCTGACGCGACGATATTCGTTGCCAGATCGATGCTTCTTTCACATGGTAGGAAGTTGGTGCATCACAAATAGCGCCGGCACTCGCATGGACGTTAAACCGGGTGTTCCACCCGTGCAAGTTAAGCTGGTTGTCTCGTTAGGTGTTGGACGTTAAATATCCCATTGGTGTCATCTGCGAAGAGGCGGTGAGTTATCTCCGGTAACCTGAACAAATTACAAATTCCTGTCCAAGTGAGCTTCAGTCGACCATCAAGGCCTTGCCAGCCGGTTAGTGAAAGACTTGGGCCAAACATGATTATACAATTCATGTAACTTCACATCATATATGATTATATTCATTTTAGCTTGCCCGTTCGAAGAACAGAGAGCTATAGCGATACCCCCAGCGTGAGCGTCAGCATGAGCTTGAAAATGTTAAAGTTTTTGGTGCAAGTTATTTAGAAGATTGCCATTCATTAATATGTGTACTAGGATGCTGATATTTGGCATGTAGGTTCCTTTGGGGTATATTATTGATGTAGTGAAGTTGAAATTTAAAAATAATTTCAATATTTTTTAAAATTTTTGACCTGTTTTGAACTTAACTTTTTTGTAGCACATCAACGTTAAAGTTTTTGGTGCAAGTTATTTAGAAGCTTGCCATTCATTTAATATGTGTACTCGGATGCTGATATTTGGCATGGAGGTTCGTTTGGGGTATACTATTGGTGTAGTGAAGTTGAAATTAAAAAATAATTTCAAATTTTTTTTAATTTTTGACCTGTTTTGAACTTAACTTTTTTGTAGCACATCAACGTTAAAGTTTTTGGTGCAAGTTATTTAGAAGCTTGCCATTCATTAATATGTGTACTCGGATGCTGATATTTGGCATGGAGGTTCCTTTGGGGTATATTATTGATGTAGTGAAGTTGAAATTAAAAAATAATTTCGATTTTTAAAAATTTTTGACCTGTTTTGAACTTAACTTTTTTGTAGCACATCAACGTTAAAGTTTTTTCCTTTCTAATGTTTTTATCTACCACACTATTTATTTTACTGATTACAATATACAAATACATATATTGCTTTAAAATTGCTTTCAAATTATTTGGATCAGACTTCACTGCAATGCTTTATAAAAAATATTATTAGACGTCTTTTAAAAACGATAAATGTATAAACAGGCGAGCATTGGGTGGCTTTGACACCAACTCTCTGGTCAATATTAATAGTGACATTATATGCATGCTCACGACACAATTTGAAATTCCAGTGTTCCCAGCATATGATAATTGATCAAAGTTTAACTTTGTCGTAATTGTTTTCCAGGTGCATCAACAACTGCGAGTCAATTTCAAGTTCACTGCACGACGTCATATTATTGGTGGTTTGCAAAAATTGCATGAACAACGACAGAAAAAAATTTCAATGGAATCTACTGGACAATGGCAAGACAGTTGCAGATCTTGCCCTTCACACAGAAACAGGTGAACCACCTATGTTGCTTGCACGAATTCGGGTTATCGGGATCAAATTTTATATCAAAGAGTAAAATATTCACTTGTCGAGCTGCAAATAATCACAATGAATTATGTGACATGGTGTGCACAGTCAGTTCTGATCATCCACCCTGCAATGTCCTCATTAAACTACAAATGAAAAACTACAACTTCCTGCAGATAAAGTGTTCTTGTTCGAAAGACTGAATTTTCTGTTATGGAAGAGAGTTTAAATACATACTCTGATTTGGGGAGGGGTGGAAGAGAGGGAAGGGGGTGGGGGGAGGGGGAGGGGGAGTGCATGGCAGCTTGGCGAAGGAGAAGGTTCCCGAACCCCAGTACACCTATAATACTATCACGTTGATGGGGTCACTAATGCTTCTCGCCATAGCAAAGCACTCTATTTCGCCGGGTGTCGGCTTAGTCATTAGGGTGGCTGACTTAGCATGATATTTAACCTGGTGTCGGCTTAGTGATTAGGGTGGCTGACTTAGGATGATATTTAGCCTGGTGTCGGCTTAGTGGTTAGGGTGGCTGACTTAGGATGATATTTAACCTGGTGTCGGCTTAGTGGTTAGGTTAGGATGTTAGGATGCTCGTGTTGTTGAAAAGATGGGATCCATCACGTAAATCAGTTTGGTGTCACTGTCGGATGCGAGTCGAAACAAAATCTCAACACTCCATAACTCAGCCTTCTAGAGCTGTGACCATGAGTGACAGAAGGGCAGACAAACTCATTACCATGAGACACACACACACACAGGTAAACAAACAAATGCTAGTGACCATAAGACATAGATGGGCAGACAAACTCAAGTGACCGAAAGAGACAGACAGACAGCAACTCTAGTAATCATGAGACAAAGACGGGCAGACAAACACAAGTGATCATGTGCCAGGAGGGTAGAAACTCTAGTGACCATGAGAGACCGACAGACAAACAAACTCAAGTGATGAGCAGTGAGACTTCTCAATTGGACTCTGATATCATCAAGCTGCTTAAAATAAACTTCATCTCAGAGTACAATATTTATTTGTATCATAATGACAAAGTGAAAATGAATAGGTAGTTAATTATAAATTGATCATTTTTTTTAATTATGAAGGAATTAAAATTGCTTTGTCAAAGAAAATCCCGAGTACCATGTGCCGAACATCTTTCCACAGGTATCCATTCAGAAGGCTTGATAATTCTGCCAGGTTTACTTCAAATCAACAAAACTTATGAAGTGTCTGTCACTGTCTTACGCAACAATCAACATGTGGCAACATCATTTTACGAGCTGATCTTCAGCTCACCTTCAACAGGAGGAAACTGCAGCAGCGAGCAAAAGTCAGGTGATTTCCCATCAAAATAATTCACAATAATAATAATAATAATAATACTAACCTTTTGAAAGTCCTTCCATCTTGTTTCACATTATCAGGTGTTTTATTGTTTAAACTAGTATAAAAATCCATCAAAAATGACGGGTTGGAATTATTTTATTCGAAATATTCAGAGACTGGACGATATGATGTTTCGTAGCAAGAAGCATTATAAGAAACACTACATGTACAAATGTGATCCTACTTTATTTATCTTCTGGGATGTTTCATTTCAACGGTACAGCCTCGTGAGCGTGCCAAATTCTGAAGCCTCGGCCTAGTGTCAGGTGTGCTTTTATCTTCTTTATTTATTCGACATCCTACGGACGTAAATGAACATTCATTTTACGCTGCGCATGTTACACATCACGTGCAGCGAATTTCACCTCCATGTGCCTTGTATTTATCGTTATTTTATAAAATCGATTCTGCACACCACCTCTTTGGCCCGTTTGTAAATCACCGTCTACATTTCCAATAGAAGAAAGGTACTGTAATTAATAATTACTCTGTTATGAAAAATGGTTTTTTGAGCTTTTTTCTCTCCTAAAATATAGACCATAGTGAACACACAGTCATGTTCAAAAATTGGCATTTCAAACCCTTCTTAAATCATCCTTGTGTAGGGGGACAGACAAACACACAAATAAACACTGTTATATATAGGTAGATGACTTGACATCATACTGTAATCCGAGAGGTGTATGTTGATTTGTGTTTGTATGACTTTCTGGAAAATCGAGTTATCGACTCCTACTCACCGCTAAAAGTTGATGACTTCGTCCAGTCTGTGCGGTGTCCCATTAGCTGTTAAGCTTGAGTGTGGGTGAAAACACTCACAGGTTCAATAAGAAGCAATAAATGACGTATCATCAGTGAGCCAATTCAGCATCGTGTCCACAAGATTCTATGATTCCCTCGATGATGCGGGTGTCATAAATGGCCAGTGCCCAAGGGAATAAGCTGATCCCCAAAAGCGGTACGATGATAGAAGTCCCGCGGTTGAAAGGAGTGAAAATCCACTGAAGACAGCGAGCTGCGACGTGGAACGTGACGTGAAGCTCTGGGAATCAAGAGAGGAGATGTGATGTCATCACACACAAGACTTCCTCAATGCCTCGTTCCTTGAAGGGGAGGTCCAAGAGCCTTATAGTAGTGTGGGGCAAATGATTGGTTAGAAACCAGATAAAAAAAAAACATAAACCACGCTTGCACCACTGCCATTTGTTGGACAAGTAAATGCAACAAAGTTCATGATGTAAAAGTACTAACAAATTAGCACCAATGAAAAGTATACAAGTCACTCTCTCTTAGGTCACGAGTATTAAACCAGAATTTGTCAACACAGGTAGAAAGCGATTGATCAGAAAGGTGTAAAAATTGAAGTGTAAACCAATGAACAGTCGGAAAGTTGTAAAGTTACAAAAAATTTGTACAAAACGAGCTGACCAAAGGACATGACGGCCAGACTGCATCTTCCTCACAACTGGCACTTGAGGAACAACTGCCCATGCTGGTGCTGATTGCAAGTTAGGGGTTGTAGGTGATGCATGTGCAGTAGTCAGGTCATATTCAACAGAAGCAGGTTTCAACTTGTCAATGCTGACAGTGTCATGTTTTCCATTGTAGTTAATAATGAAAAACTTGTCAGTATGGTGGATGACTTCAAACGGTTCATCACATGGGGGTTGGAGTGGCTTCCTCACCTTCCTCACATCGTGTCACACAAAAACATGAGTATAATGTCTCGGTTGGTCTGGATTTGCCTGTGTTGTAGCCTGGAAGGTGTAGGCTTCAGGTTTCTCACGTGCATCCATGGTCTATGCACATAGTTGCGAGGATCCAAGTCGTGATTAAACTGACCAGGTACCACAAACTGTCCTGGAAACTTGAGAGTTGTGCCAAAAACTAACTCATCAGCACAGCACCCCATGTCAGACTTAACTGCAGTTCAGATACCCAATAAGATGATAGGAAGATTCTCTGTCCATTTTGTATTTGAATGGCTTTTCAGAAATGCTTTCAACTGGTGTTGGAATAATTCCATGAGCCCATTATTAGGTGACTGGTGATAAGCAGTGGCTTGGGTTCTCCAACTGCCAAGTAGATCAGACAGAGCTTGGAAAAGTGCTGATTCAAACTGAAGACCTGGGTTTGTGGTTATTGTTGAAGGTGCACCAACACACAGCTACCCAATGTAAGATGAATGCTTGTGCTACCGTCTCTGCTGTCTGGACAAGAATGGGAACTGCAATCGGCCAATGAGTGAAACAATCAATGCATGTGAGCAGGTATGTGTTGCTGTCTGATGGAGGTGGATGGCCAACTATATCAAGGTGAAGGTGGTCGAATCTAGCATCTGGTTTAGAAAACGTGCCACGAGGAGACCTGATGGTGTCAATGGATTTTATATCTCTGACATGCCATGCAGGTTCTGGACCAGTCTCTGACGTCATGATTCACTCCCTGCCAGACAAAACGTCGAGTCACTGAATGTTGAGTAGCTCTGATGCCAGGGTGAGACAAATTGTGTAGAGCGTCAAAAACTGCACGTCGATACTCACTTGGGACGTAAGGGTGAGGATCACCTGTGAAAACGTCACAGACAATCCGACCCTCAGAAGTGGGAGTGGTACCACTTTGAACTGGAGTGATGTTGAATTGGTTTGCAGTCTTTGTAGCTGATCACACTGTTGAGCTTCAGCTACGGTGGTGAAATCAATGATGTTAGATGCATCCAGAGCATTCACATCAACTTGAGAAAGTGCATCTGCTGCAGAGTTATTTTTGCTTCTGATGTGCCTCAAATCCGTCGTGAACTGGGAGATGAAATCAAGATGTCGCACTTCTCTTGGAGAGTGATGATTGGGTCCTGACTTGAGAGCATAGGTCAATGGCTTGTGGTTGAGAATGTAGATTGAGAATATCCTCCCTTCTAGCATATGCTGAAAGTGTTTGACAACCAGGTAGGCTGCTAGCAGCTCTCTCCCAAACGTGCTATATCTGGTCTCTGCAGATTGAAACTGATTTGAGAAAAAGGAGAGTGGTTGCCAGACATCATCTACATTTTGCTGCAAAACTCCTCCGACTCTCATGTCCGAGGCATTGACTAAGAGGCATAGTGGTACTTCAGCCTTGGGATGAACAAGTGTGGTCTCAGCCAACCTCACCTTCACATCTTCGAAGACAGACAATTATTTTTCATCGAGGGTGATAGGCTGAATTTTCTTATTCTTGTTACATAGTATGTCCATCAACGGCTGAGATACGTCTGTGCAATTAGGGATAAAGCAACTGTAAAAATTCACTCGGCTAAGTAACTCCCTCAATTTGTGCTGTGATGTGGATGTAGGAAAGGCTTGTGTGGTCTTGGTTTTCTCCTCCAATGGGCAGATATCATGTTTGTCTATGATATGGCCAAGGAAGGTGAGTGATGGCACCCCAAACTGGCACTTGCTGGGATTGACGACAGTGCCGTACTTAGCAAGGAACTCTAAAAATAATCGGAGGTGTGCCTCGTGTACTTCCTCTGTAGGGCTTGCTATTAGCAGATCGTCAAGGTAAGCGTAGACAAAAGGGAGACCACAGATGACAAAATCGATCAACTTCAGAAATATGTGCGCATTTACGCAAGCCGAATGGCATGCAAACAAACTCGTATAGCCCAAAAGGTGCTGTGATGGCTGTTTTGTGTATGTCAGTTGGCTCTACTGGTATCTGCTGATATGCGTCCTCTTGATCGACTTCTAGATGGATCACACCCATGGCTTGTACGACTCTCTCTTTCCACCTGAAGTTGTTTCATGAAAGTGGTTACCTGCCTGGCCAAGTTCTCAACCTGGGTGGACAAGGTTCTGACTTGGTCTGATTGAGGTGCAAGTTGCTGTTGAGTTTTTGAAATATCTCCTATGTGCGTAGTGGAAGACAAAAGAAAAGAGACTTTCATGATCTTGTCGGCAAGGTCCGCCAGTCATTCAATGTCGACAGCCTCTTCAGGTGAGGCCAAGATCAGTTGGATGTTGATGGGAAGTCTTTGGAGAAACAGCTGTTTTAAGATGGAATTCTCCAATGTATCGTTCCCAAGCAGCTGTCTCATCCTTTGCAAAAACTGAAAGGGTTTTCTGTCACCAAGCTTTTCAGAAATGAGTAGATGGTGTAGTCTCTTTTGCTCTGAAGCTGAGGTATGTCTAATGAGCTCAGCCTTGAGTTTGGTAGAATGTTCTAAGGCTTGAGGAGCAATTAGAAGGTCCCACACTTTTTGCGCTACTTCTGGCTTGAGAGATCCAACAACACCGGTGAAGCGTGCATCCTGGGTGGTGACATGCCAGGTCAGGAATTGCACTTCAACTTGCACACACCACAATGCAGGATCGTTGGGCCAGAAGGATGTTTTAAACAAATGGCCACCACCAGTGATTGGGGTATCTCAGCAGATGCACCTTGGTGAACGTCATCTTCAGATATAGCTTTGACAGACATGATAACAAGAGATCACGTCGGGGTCATCAATATAGATTATTGAGTTACCAACTTTTACTCACTGATAAAAGTTGATGACTTCGTCCAGTCTGAGCATGTCTCAGTCAGTCACAAATCCAATAAGAAGCAATAAATGGTGTATCACCAGTGAGCCAATTCGGCATTGTGTCCACAAGATTCCATGATTTTCTCGATGACGTGGGTCTCATAAACGGCCAGTGCCTGGAGGAATTAGCTAAGCTGATCCCCAAAAGGGGTACGATGATAGAAGTCCTGTGGTTGAAAGGAATAAAAACCCACTGAAGGTAACGAGCCATGATGTGGCACGTAGCACGAAGCTCTGAGTCAAGAGAGGAAATGTGTCACTGAAGATAAAGCTGAGAATATGCTTTGTGGGCTTGGGATCCTTGGAGCCAGAGTTCAAATCCCACTCGGCTGTTGAATTAATACCAGGTGGGGTTGACTCTGCCAGTCATCCTTCCGAGGTCGGCAAAATGAGCGCCAGCTTGCTGGTATCCTGTGTCGGAGTGGCGACCCATCCAGGATTGTGCTCAATAGCCCAGGAGACTGCTTAGGCAGCATTAACGCTCTGCACAGAGTATGGTCCCAATGGATGGATGGAATGTGCTTTAACTCCAGTGAACTTCAATGAACTCAGGTGAACTCCAGTGAGTCCTTTTCACGACGGTGTAAAGAGCGAGCTGCTAGACAGGAAACGCATCATCACACTTCCGTTCAAGCCTTTCTCAATGCCCTGTACCGAGGGGGAGGTCCAAGAGCTTGATAAAAGTGTGGGGCACAATGATTGGTGAGAAACCAGATAAAAAAATCACGCCTACACTACTGCCATTGGTTGGACAAATAAATGGAGCAAAGTTCATGATGCAAAAGTCCAACAAATTAGCACTAATGAAAAGTACACTACAATTTTTATGCACTCCTGAATCACTGGACGAAATGAGTTGAAAACTGGTGGTTGTACTCGGGAGGGGGTAAGGATTAGGGGAGGGTGCATGGGTAGGTTTTAGGGCATTAAAAAATTGTCCATGTGGTTCAGGATGGGGGGGGGGGAGTGTGTCCAATTCTTTCTATGCAATAGCGCTGCTCCCAGTAGGTGTGTAACTTCAAGTTATCCCAAAAAATTCGGGGGGGGGGGGGTGAACCCATCTGTAAGGAAGGGTTCTTCATTAGTATAAAGTATTCTGGGAGTGTTAGCTCTCCTGTGGGACATAAAATAATTTGTATTCCTCTAGGTATTGCTGGTGTCACTCTGTTCAACTTTGACTGCAAGGGATGGGTTTCCCCAACAAAGAGCTCAAAAGGAAGATTAATTTACATAATTCGTGCAAGCAACACAGAAAGGCATTTCCTGCTTTACTACAGTGCCAATCCAAGAATTGATGACGTCCTTCTGCCTGTTGGTGATCCCACCAATAACTACATGCTTGACATTGAAATGTCTATATGTAACGCAAATGATGAATGCTCCATTGAGGACTTGCAAGTACAGGTAAGTCCAGATTTACCTACTTGCAACACATCCAGCTAAGTTCAGGTCTCAGTATGTATTGGGAGGATTTTTTTGAAATATAAAGAATGCAAGTCCTCACGGATGACAGCCCCACCAGCACCTTAAAATGGGACATGTAGATTTTACGAATAAATAAATAAATGTTGGCTTTCTGAAGCTACCTTAGGACAGTACCACAACCTGTCCCTTAGGAGCCTTTAATGGTACATTGGTTCTGTTGCAAGCTCTTGGGGTGGTTGTGGGGTGGTTGTGGGGTGGTTGTGGGGGGATGTGAGTTTCTTGGGGTTCCTTCTACCTTAAAGGTTGCATTCCGAGTTCTACAGTGCCTGCTGGAGGGTGTTGTTGGAGTCGGTGTTCCCATAAGCTTGCCGCCATGAAGCTGGAGGGCTGAACCTGAGTGGAGGCTGCCTCATCATCTGACGCAACTTGGGTCCCCTTTCTCCCAGCTTGTGACTGGAACTGCTCGAAGCCTGGGATCCTGAAGGCCCTTCTGAGGCCGATAGTTTGCAATATTTTGTGCCATCTAGAATGTTCCTCGTTTGTCTGCAAAGTTACCTGAAGCCCCTTGCCCCATCTATATTTTACTATGGGCCAATCATCTTTGGCACCCCTATCCTGATTCTATTTTCCCATCTTCTTTGTTTGCTTTCCACCAAGGAGAGCCCTCTTGTGTTTTTTGGCCCTTCTCCTCCATAACTCCCAAACCATGAAACCTCGCAGCCCCAAACTTTACATGCATACTCAGAAAACTCCAAGGAAGTGCATGAATGAAAATTGGGTGTTTGGTTTGTTTGAACACCCCTTTTGAAGATAATTAACGGGCTTATTTAATTATATCCTTTATCAAGGCATCATCCTTGGTCAGCTCGCTCTTCCTCGCAGGAGTCTTAATTCGCCATTTGTTTTGGCCTGCTTGACAATGCATTAACTTGGAGCAGGCTGCAATGGTTTCTCAATGATAAAGCGCTCAATTTTTTTTCACTTTCCTCACTTACATCATTGAATGCCTGATCTCCGTAACTATGAATCACTGACAACATTGCTTTTGTAAGTGCTATAGTTTTCAAATTAGGAGCTTGGAGTGATTTAATGCATCATCTGATGCAACTTTCCACAATCTACTTTCACAGACTAATTCAAGTGTATAATCCAAATATAATTTTGGTTTTGAGGAATGGATTGTATGGAATAATCTGGAGCGAAATCTGAAAATGTTAAGAAATCCGCGATATTTTGGTTTTTGTGGGTATGTCCCAATAGCAATTGGCTTGCTATCACTTGCCAATCCATCTGTTACTTATCAACCATTTCATGCAGGTGCTTGCATGAGTGCTTACGCCACTTGGCGAACACTCTACAGTCGATAGTTGTACGATGCACACAGTTTGTGTCCCAATCGGGAGGTCAGTTGCTGCAAGCAAGAAGAGGTACATAGACAGCACACAGATGTGTTACAAATGGGTAGATTTGGGTTTATAAAGGTAGTCTCTGTGGTTGTGTGTGCATGCCTGCATGCTTGTTTACGTGTGCGGTGCGTGCGATTCACTGGCACGTGGACAAAACTCGCACCCAGGCCCATGGTACAAGGCCCTGTAGTGCGTGGTGCCATGGTAGAGGTTATGCAGCTGTCTCATGAACCATATGATCCCGCACGTGGGAAACGGATGTTCTGTGGCACTGAAGCCACATGGGGCATACCGAGCAGTATGGGTGTGGATAAAGTTGAGTGTGACGGTGAAAATCCGTGCATGTGGGCAAGTGAAAGGTTGAGTATATCGCCGGTGTGCATGCATGGTTAGCATGGATGACAAGTAGGTTGGAGAAATGCATATGGGGGGGGGGGGTTTAAGTACTGACAGTTTAGTTTTGAAATTAAAACGGCTTCCCCAGAATGTAGCATGTACGAATCTGATTCAGAGTGAGCCGACCAGAGGGGTGCAAAGGTCCCTGCGTGTGCGAGCATGCATGATGCAGTCAGCAGTTGCTGCAAGCATGAAGACGTATATAGACAGCGCACACAGACATGGTACAAATGAGTAGGTTTGGATTTATAAAAGGACTCTCCGTGGGTGTGCATGCCTGTTTTTTTAATTTTCCTTACCGTTTCATTGGAGTACTTGCTTAAGTGCTTAACCCAAATGGCGAGCGCTCTTCAAGCTTCGATTTCTACAAGCTTCCATGGTGATACCATGGCTCAGTTCTCCATGGTGACATCTCCAGAGTTTGGAAGGCAAAATAAACTATAGGATTAGAATGAGTTCAAGAGAGAATTGAAAAATCTTTTCAGTGGCTACAAATACAAAGTATTGAATCCCCACACCACGGCAGGATAGCTGAGATGCATGCTCGCTCTAAGCTGCCTCGTCTGTATTTTAATCTCAACGCAGCTATAAACTGTCATCCCAGTGTATCACAGGCAGAGTTATCCAACAACGTGTGTGCCGTTTCTCAGATGGACGTTAAACTCCCTTCCACCCCTCTCCCTCCTTCTCCCTCCCCTCTCTCTCCCACCCCTTTCACTTGATCTTCCACCCTCTCTCTCCCACCCAACCCCCCATCCTCCTCCCCGACCCTCACCCTCTCCCACACCTCTCCCTCTTTTATCCCACTCCTCTGCCTCTCTCTCCCACCCCTCTCCCTCTCTCACCCACCCCTCTCACTCCCCACCCCCCACCACCACCCCTTCTCTTAATATTCTTGTCAGCGAAGCGATGGGTTGTATTTATCAGTAAGTAAATAATTAAATGCTGTGAGTCAGTTGTGGAAATGTGAAAGTGTATGCAGAATTAATAAATAATAGTTCTCACAACTATATACGATTCTGAACTATTCTCTCCCGTAAAGAAAAAAAATTATTGGCAAAATTTGGGTGTTAAATCATGTGTCCCATGCCTTTAGCTCTGATCCCAAAATCATTTGACATGCATCATGCCCAGATATTATTGCATACATGTGCAAAATATGAAAGAAATGCGTCGAGTCACTTTTGAGTTGAGGCACTGTGCTCCACATTCAAGTTGAGGCATCGTGCTCCACATTCAAGTAGAGGCACCATGCTCCATTTTTGAGTAGAGGAACCATTCTCCATCTTCGAGTAGAGGCACCATGCTCCATCTTCGAGTAGAGGCACCATTCTCCATCTTCGAGTAGAGGCACCATACTCCATCTTCGAGTAGAGGAACCATACTCCATCTTCGAGTAGAGGCACCATACTCCATCTTCGAGTAGAGGCACCATACTCCATCTTCGAGTAGAGGCACCATACTCCATCTTCGAGTAGAGGAACCATACTCCATCTTCGAGTAGAGGCACCATACTCCATCTTCGAGTAGAGGCACCATGCTCCATCTTCGAGTAGAGGCACCATGCTCCATCTTCAAGTAGAGGCACCATTCTCCATCTTCGAGTAGAGGCACCATACTCCATCTTCGAGTAGAGGAACCATACTCCATCTTCGAGTAGACGCACCATACTCCATCTTCAAGTAGAGGCACCATTCTCCATCTTCGAGTAGAGGCACCATACTCCTTCTTCAAGTAGAGGCACCATTCTCCATCTTCGAGTCGAGGCACCATACTCCATCTTCGAGTAGATGCACCATACTCCATCTTCGAGTAGAGGCACCATACTCCATCTTCGAGTAGACGCACCATGCTCCATCTTCGAGTAGAGGCACCATGCTCCATCTTCGAGCAGAGGCACCATGCTCCATCTTCGAGTCGACGCACCATGCTCTATCTTCGAGTAGAGGCACCATGCTCCATCTTCGAGTAGAGGCATCATGCTCCATCTTCTAGTGGAGGCACCATGCTCCATGTTCGAGTAGACGCACCATGCTCCATCTTCGAGTAGAGGCACCATGCTCCATCTTCGAGTAGAGGCACCATGCTCCATCTTCGAGTAGACGCACCATGCTCTATCTTCGAGTAGAGGCACCATGCTCCATCTTCGAGTAGAGGCATCATGCTCCATCTTCGAGTAGACGCACCATGCTCCATCTTCGAGTAGAGGCACCATGCTCCATCTTCGAGCAGAGGCACCATGCTCCATCTTCGAGTCGACGCACCATGCTCTATCTTCGAGTAGAGGCACCATGCTCCATCTTCGAGTAGAGGCACCATACTCCATCTTCGAGTAGAGGAACCATACTCCATCTTCGAGTAGACGCACCATGCTCCATCTTCGAGTAGACACACCATACTCCATCTTCGAGTAGAGGCACCATACTCCATCTTCGAGTAGACGCACCATACTCCATCTTCGAGTAGACGCACCAAACTCCTTCTTCAAGTAGAGGCACCATTCTCCATCTTCGAGTCGAGGCACCATACTCCATCTTCGAGTAGATGCACCATACTCCATCTTCGAGTAGAGGCACCATACTCCATCTTCGAGTAGACGCACCATGCTCCATCTTCGAGTAGAGGCACCATGCTCCATCTTCGAGCAGAGGCACCATGCTCCATCTTCGAGTCGACGCACCATGCTCTATCTTCGAGTAGAGGCATCATGCTCCATCTTCTAGTGGAGGCACCATGCTCCATGTTCGAGTAGACGCACCATGCTCCATCTTCGAGTAGAGGCACCATGCTCCATCTTCGAGTAGAGGCACCATGCTCCATCTTCGAGTAGACGCACCATGCTCTATCTTCGAGTAGAGGTACCATGCTCCATCTTCGAGTAGAGGCATCATGCTCCATCTTCGAGTAGACGCACCATGCTCCATCTTCGAGTAGAGGCACCATGCTCCATCTTCGAGCAGAGGCACCATGCTCCATCTTCGAGTCGACGCACCATGCTCTATCTTCGAGTAGAGGCACCATGCTCCATCTTCGAGTAGAGGCACCATGCTCCATCTTCGAGTAGACGCATCATACTCCATCTTCGAGTAGAGGCACCATACTCCATCTTCGAGTAGACGCACCATACTCCATCTTCGAGTAGATGCACCATACTCCATCTTCGAGTAGAGGCATCATGCTCCATCTTCTAGTGGAGGCACCATGCTCCATGTTCGAGTATACGCACCATGCTCCATCTTCGAGTAGAGGCACCATGCTCCATCTTCGAGTAGAGGCACCATGCTCCATCTTCGAGTAGACGCACCATGCTCTATCTTCGAGTAGAGGCACCATGCTCCATCTTCGAGTAGAGGCATCATGCTCCATCTTCGAGTAGAGGCACCATGCTCCATCTTCGAGTAGAGGCATCATGCTCCATCTTCGAGTAGAGGCATCATGCTCCATCTTCGAGTAGAGGCACCATTCTCCATCTTCGAGTAGAGGAACTATTCTCCATCTTCGAGTAGAGGCACCATGCTCCATCTTCGAGTAGAGGCGCCATGCTCCATCTTCGAGTAGAGGCACCATGCTCCATCTTCGAGTAGACGCACCATGCTCTATCTTCGAGTAGAGGCACCATGCTCCATCTTTGAGTAAAGGCACCATACTCCATCTTCGAGTAGAGGAACCATACTCCATCTTCGAGTAGACGCACCATGCTCCATCTTCGAGTAGACGCACCATACTCCATCTTCGAGTAGAGGCACCATACTCCATCTTCGAGTAGACGCACCATACTCCATCTTCGAGTAGACGCACCATACTCCTTCTTCAAGTAGAGGCACCATTCTCCATCTTCGAGTCGAGGCACCATACTCCATCTTCGAGTAGATGCACCATACTCCATCTTCGAGTAGAGGCACCATACTCCATCTTCGAGTAGACGCACCATGCTCCATCTTCGAGTAGAGGCACCATGCTCCATCTTCGAGCAGAGGCACCATGCTCCATCTTCGAGTCGACGCACCATGCTCTATCTTCGAGTAGAGGCACCATGCTCCATCTTCGAGTCGAGGCATCATGCTCCATCTTCTAGTGGAGGCACCATGCTCCATGTTCGAGTTGACGCACCATGCTCCATCTTCGAGTAGAGGCACCATGCTCCATCTTCGAGTAGAGGCACCATGCTCCATCTTCGAGTAGAGGCACCATGCTCCATCTTCGAGTAGACGCACCATGCTCTATCTTCGAGTAGCGGCACCATGCTCCATCTTCGAGTAGAGGCATCATGCTCCATCTTCGAGTAGAGGCATCATGCTCCATCTTCGAGTAGAGGCACCATTCTCCATCTTCGAGTAGAGGAACTATTCTCCATCTTCGAGTAGAGGCACCATGCTCCATCTTCGAGTAGAGGCATCATTCTCCATCTTCGAGTAGAGCCATCATGCTCCATCTTCGAGTAGAGGCACCATGCTCCATCTTTGAGTTGAGGCACCATTCTCCATCTTCGAGTAGAGGCGCCATGCTCCATCTTCGAGTAGAGGCACCATGCTCCATCTTCGAGTAGAGGCATCATTCTCCATCTTCGAGTAGAGGCATCATGCTCCATCTTCGAGTAGAGGCACCGTGCTCTATCATCGAGTAGATGCAACATTGCTCCATATTCGAGTAGAGGCACTGTGCTCCACATTCGAGTGGATGCACCATGCTCTGGTCACTTTTGAGTCCAGACAGATGCACGGTGAGACGGACGGACACACCCAAAATAAAATATCCCAAACTGGCTG
This sequence comes from Eptatretus burgeri, assembly GCF_056783735.1. Classification (NCBI taxonomy): domain Eukaryota; kingdom Metazoa; phylum Chordata; class Myxini; order Myxiniformes; family Myxinidae; genus Eptatretus; species Eptatretus burgeri. The sequence continues at coordinate 42,609,998 of NC_140976.1, forward strand.
ACACTAGGTTGGGAGCTTATCTACTTGTTGGTTTATCGAGATCCTTTGACTTACAGTATCTGTAGGTAGTGGACAAAACGTTGTAAAAACCTGGGTATTTGAGGGACACCAAGTATATTGAAAGCAATAGCTTCAACACAGGTGTGGCCCATGTCTTAAATAAGAAAATGACATCCGAGCATGCTTTGGGTCATGTATAAAAATGCTGCACAAGCCTGGTTGCCTATAATTATGGCGAACATGGCTGTAAGAGCAGACCTCAGTGACTTTGAAAGAGGGGTGATTGTTGGGGTGCATTTGGCAGGAGCTTCAGAGACAAAAATAGCTCAACTTGATGTTTCACAAGCAACGGTGTCAAAGGTGATGTTGGCATGGAACTCCAAGAGAAAGACATCATCAGCAAAGGGAAACAGTGGGCAGAAGTGCATCATGCAATATCTTTATATCCATTAATTAATTTGAAGTGCAAGGCAAAGTAGGCGAGCAACTGCAAATCAATTGACTGTAAATTTCAACCTGGGGCGTTAGCAGTCATTTTCTACAAAAACAGTCCACCAAAAACTTCACAGAGTGGGACACCATAGTTGGATTGCAGTGCACAAACTGCTCATCACACCTGGCAATGCGCATTTGCGGGGTCCATTGGTGCAAAGTGCATAGGCAATGGACAACCAAGCAGTGGAGAAATGTGATATGGTCGGATGAATCATCCTTCACCATGTTCTCGAGAAACAGATGAGTGCATGTGTGGCACCAACCTGAAGAATTCTGCATGTGTGGCGCCAACCTGAAGTGCTTGGTTCCAACAGTGAAGGATTCTGGTGGTTCTTTAATGTTGTGGGTGCATTTTCCTGGCATGGTTTGGGTGCCGTCATTTCCTTCGAAGGCAAGGTCAATGCCAGTCACAACTTCACGGTACTGAGTGATCATCTTCATCCCGTATTGCAGCATTTCTTTCCTGCCAGGAGGGGTGTCTTCCAGGATGACATCCATGGAGCATACATGTGGTCGTTCACTGGTGTGATGACCATGACACTGATGGTATCCATATGTCATAGCCTTCTCAGTCACCGGATCTGAACCTAATCAAGCACTTATGGGATATTCTGGAACAACGCCCGAGACAACACTTTCCTCCATCAAACAGGTGTGAGTTGATTGACTTTCTCGTGGAAATTTGGTACCGTATCCATCTTGCAGAATTCCAGATGCTGGTGTACTCAAGGCCATGGTGCATGCAGGTCATATTGGTAGCAAGTGGTGACCCAACACCCTAATAAGTGACTTTACTTTGGTATTTCCATTTTTTGTCTACTCCCTGTAGATCATTTATGAAAAAATTACTAGCAACCATACATCCAATAATACCAATTTTTAGTGAATTATATCATGTGAATTATATCATTTTAGTGAACTAATCATGAATTATAATCATTATGGTATATGATTTCGCAAGTTAAATAAATAAAGCAATTCTAATGTTCACTACCCTCCTTACGTCTTGGCTGCTATCCACAGGTTTTACCACCAAAATTTACCGAAAGCATTGTGCACAATATCATTGCATTGAACGGCTCTCTGTGGAATAAAGTGAATGACGGATCCACCAGAATGGCGCTTGGATATGTACAGATGTATGCAACTTTGATTCCTCTGCTCAACACACTTTCGACAGCAGAGGTAACACTCCCAGTTTACAAACTTGCAATTATGCTTGAACAGGCTTCAAGTGTCCGTGAGCCTTATACCTGGATTGTTTGATTGTTTTCGAATTTCCACGTCTGTATCTCGTGTTTCTAAAATTTACCTTTTTTCCTCCAACAAAGGTGTCAACAACAGGGGGGTGTGGTGAAAAGGCTTGAGCCCCCTCTCCACGTCCAGAAAATATAAATGCACTCAGTCCCACTGTGATGATAATAATTATTATCCGAGCTATTGTTGTGCATCTCACAGTCCAGGCATTTCTGATTGTCCTATAAGGGGGAACGAACCATCCCCACTGCTCCTTGAAATTTGAAAACTCCACTCCCACCAGGAAATAATTTTTCAAAATCTCGGGATAATGTTTTTTTTTTCGCCCCTCTCTGTCTGTTTGTTTATTTGTTAATTGCCGGAATCCTTCGGATTTCAGCAATTATGTTGGTCGGTTGTGTGTGTCATTCTGTGTGTGTGTCTGTCTGTTTGTTTGTTTGTTTGTTTGGTTACTCTGTAGCAGCCACACTGTTTCAGCGATCATGACCAAACGGTACAGACGTCGGTCACGGTCCAACTTAGACACTTGTCGTTTTTGGTGAATCTAGGTCAAAGGTCAAGGTCAAGGTCAGCAATAAACCGAAATTCTTATTTTCGCAATAACGTCCGCTAAAATAGTCGTATCGACTTCAAACCAAATCCAAAATGTGCATCTTCCAATACTGCATCCAACCATATGTCTCATTGGGGTGTCACGCCAACACCCTTCTTAGCGGTCGGGGGTCGAATGTCAGGTCAAAATTTTCAAATTGCGATAAAAACGCCATTTGAAGTCCGATCGACTTCCAAGTTATGATCATGACCAAACTAAGTGCTATAACTCATTAAACAGTCACACTATCGACTTATAAGAACCAAATTGATTTCCAGGTTTCTGTTTTTTCAGAGATCATGGAGATATGACAAAGTTATTCCGGCAATTCCTTGCTCAACGAGCAATTTCATTCGTCTGTTTGTTTGTTTGTCTGTCAAAAAGTTGTGGATGGATTCGGATGAAATTTGGTGGGCAGGTTGGGTGTGACATGGAAGAATTGATTCAATTTTGGTGAAGATCCAGATCCGGATTTGATGATTTTTAAAGTGATTCTTCACCATTGAAAGATAGGGCCAAAAACAATATATAGCATGATATCTCAAAAATGTATTGGGCGCGATATGTTCTCGTGGATCAGACATTGTGTGGCAGAGGTATGCACTCTACCGAGTGCCCTGCTAATTTTTTTTGTTTTTTTTTACTGTTATGGAGGTGTTCACATTGTGTATACTAATTGTTTAAAAGCAATATGCGTATTTACTATTCATAAGCACTTTTATGTTTAAAGGTAGATCGTTAATGCATTTTGTTTCACGATTGACAGGAAATAAAATATTGACTTTGTTGCAAGCTTTGTTGTTTTTCAGGTTGTTTCCAATCTGCTCCTCATGATTTTCAATTCAACGAAGCAGGTTCATAAACCCATTGATTGTGAACAGTATTGTTTGGCACTACAATATGTTACTGAAGAGACTCCAGATATACTTCCTATGATGGTATTTCACAAATCACACAGTTGTATCGATTGAATTTGAATCCTTTCTCGAATATAGTCAATCAAGCAACAATACTGTCACGTCGAAGGGGTTTTCTAAGATCCGCCGCAATGAAGCAATGTGCTTTTGCGTAGCAATGAAGCATGCAGGAGTGAAAGAGAGTGGGGGGGGGGGGACAGATACAATATCTCTCCTGCACCCTTCCCCACTTACCCTCTCACCCTCATAGCTCTGTCTTACCGACAAGTGTAGCTCTCCACATGATTGGCTTACCAGGAGTTTTATTGTAATCAATGTATTTCGGAATATGGTAAAATTTCTTGGTGTATTCAATCAAAGTCTGCAGCAACCTTTTCAGCACGTCTGAGATTCGAGAAGACAAATTCCTCATCGTATATATATATATATCTATATATATTTGCTCTTTTTCTCAAGGACTCGATCTCTCAGAGTGTTTCAAATATCTTGAGAGAAGCAGAAGCCATGCCCAAGTTTTATAAGAAGACCACAATGAGCATGTCAAAAGGTAAGAGATATTGCATACTTGTAGATCAGAGAACTTCTGCAGGTTGGTCCATATGTCTTGCGTCATCCATATAATGTTCATTTTGACCCTGTTGAAATTTGTTGCTGCAACACCTGAACAAAATCTGGAAAATGTAACAGTTTTCTGGTTAAACATTAAAATGCAAAATCCTCCATTTGCGGAGAAAAAAAAACAATCCCTATTTAATTTGTCTCTTGATTTTATCTCTGTTCTAGAACTTATATTGTAAGTTTTCTTGCAAGGAATTTCAACACAAGACAATGGCATTTGGCCCATAAAGTTTGCCAATGCTTGCCAACCTATGTTTATTTGTCTGTACTCCATCCTTTTTAAATGCTGACCATCAAGCAAGGAAGCAGCACATACTGTACCATTTTTAAAGTCTTTTGTAGGATTCGGCCATGGTTCAAACCACCAACCTATCAGACGAGTCAGTGAGTTAATGCTCTCACCACTATGCCACCACGTCTGGTTAAATATCTGGTAACTTTTCACACTTCTCCCGTACAAACAACAACCAGTTTTAATAGAATTCCCCTTAATATTACCAACCATTACAAAAGACATATTCCAAGTGTCTCACCAATATCCTCCTCTGTTTACAATTTAATTTCAAATTAATTGGAAAAATCACTCTTTGAAGTTTCCCTTGTGAACTACAACTCCTACATCGATCTTCACAACTATAGTCTTACAATCCAGTCACTTTGAATGGAGATATTCTCTGCCTCTATTATCTTAATTTATCCATATCTGACACAAGGTAGTATATGCTCCACATGATGCGTCTCACTTTCGATGAGAGTCTGTGATTGGTATGAGTATGATTGGTATTGGTATGAGAGTCTGTGATTTCAGAGTCTGTGATTTCGGAGTCTGTGATTCTGCTTGCTGTTGCTTGGCTCAATTAATTCATTCATTCAGGGGTTAGGTCTGAGCAAAAATTGAGATTATAAATGATTTTGTTAACCTTTTTGACCGTGTTCCAAAATGTCAGAGGTGCTTGTGTCTTTGCACAGCCCTAACAGTCACGGCTGGAAATATTATCACATCAATGAAGCTGCATCATGAACAAAATCAAAATGCAACAGATCTGTCCAACAACAAGGTAATAAATCATTTTATCAATGCCATTCATTAATTTCGCTTTTAATTGCTGAAGCTGTGATGAATATCATAGATGTATGTACCTGGTTGTGTTCATGCTAAAATAAGTCACAATTTCCGGAGAGGAAAAAAAAGATCATGATACCATCGTTCCCTTACCATGAGCAACACTCGGCTAAACGGATAGCTCAGATGCAGTGCATTTGCCTTTGGGATGTCTATTTCTGGTTTTGATTCAAAGCCGAACTATAAGGTTACATCCTGGTGTTTCATCGACGTATGCTATCCTTCATAGATACGATGCTGGCTGTCCCATCTACTGGCATTCCCTTGTGCAAATCAACTTTACATGGCAGCTTGTTAATTTAATTTCAAATACAGCCTGTGGATGCTGGTTACATTATTTCTGGGAGTGAGAATGTGCTGCTGATGTCCTGTGCAGGTTAGAACAGAAATTTGGAATTCGTTCAGGGTGCCGGGGATAACACGCCCACTTTTCGCGAAGGACACCGTGGGATCTTTAACATTTAACAACTAATGCTGGCAGACGTGATACCAGTTTAATGTTCATTCGAGAGGCAACGCACACACTGATGCCTTACTCTGCCTGAGAAACACCAGGATGACAGTTTATTGCCAGGCAGGGTTTCAAAACCAGGTTTGACAGTTCTGAGGCTAGTGCGTATACCTCTTGGCATGCTCTTGGCATGAAAAAACTGAGGTTGCAGATATAAAGTAAATTTCCTGTTCAGAATCACAATTAATCTTATCTATCTAGGCTTATTCATTCATATGGGAACATTGGACAAACATGGCTCGATCTAACCTTAATCATTCACATGGGAACAGTGGACAGACACGGCTCTATCTAATCTTATTCATTCACATGGAAACACAGGACAGACATGGCTCTATCTAACCTTAATCATTCACATGGGAACATTGGACAGACACGGCTCTATCTAACCTTAATCATTCACATGGGAATACGGGACAGACACGGCTCTATCTAATCTTATTCATTCACATGGGAACATTGGACAGACATGGCTCTATCTAACCTCAATCATTCACATGGGAACAGCGGACAGACACGGCTCTATCTAACCTTAATCATTCACATGGGAATACGGGACAGACACGGTTCCATCAAATCTTCTTCATTCACATGGGAACACAGGACAGATACGGCTCTATCTAACATTATTCATTCAAATGGAAACACAGGACAGACACGGTTCCATCAAATATTTTTCATTCACATGGGAATACGGGACAGACACGGCTCTATCTAATCTTATTCATTCACATGGGAACAGCGGACAGACACGGCTCTATCTAACCTTAATCATTCACATGGGAATACGGGACAGACACGGCTCGGTCTAATCTTATTCATTCACATGGGAACATTGGACAAACATGGCTCGATCTAACCTTAATCATTCACATGGGAATACGGGACAGACACGGCTCGATCTAATCTTATTCATTCACATGGGAACATTGGACAGACATGGCTCTATCTAACCTTAATCATTCACATGGGAATACGGGACAGACACGGCTCTATCTAATCTTATTCATTCACATGGGAACATTGGACAGACATGGCTCTATCTAACCTTAATCATTTAAATGGGAATACGGGACAGACACGGTTCCATCAAATCTTCTTCATTCACATGGGAACACAGGACAGATACGGCTCTATCTAACATTATTCATTCACATGGAAACACAGGACAGACACGGTTCCATCAAATCTTTTTCATTCACATGGGAATACGGGACAGACACGGCTCTATCTAATCTTATTCATTCACATGAGAACAGCGGACAGACATGGCTCTATCTAACCTTAATCATTCACATGGGAATACGGGACAGACACGGTTCCATCAAATCTTCTTCATTCACATGGGAACACAGGACAGATACGGCTCTATCTAACATTATTCATTCACATGGAAACACAGGACAGACACGGTTCCATCAAATCTTTTTCATTCACATGGGAATACGGGACAGACACGGCTCTATCTAATCTTATTCATTCACATGGGAACAGCGGACAGACATGGCTCTATCTAACCTTAATCATTCACATGGGAATACGGGACAGACACGGTTCCATCAAATCTTCTTCATTCACATGGGAACACAGGACAGATACGGCTCTATCTAACATTATTCATTCACATGGAAACACAGGACAGACACGGTTCCATCAAATCTTATTCATTCACATGGGAACACGGGACAGACACGCCATAAGGTTATTGAGACAGATTAGAGAATGTAAGCTGAGCCATTCAATAGCAAGGCTGAGAGATTTGAGTGGACAGATGAGGAAAAAAAATACATATTTTGTGTTGCAGGTTGTGACCATGGTGCGGCTATTCTTATTTTGTAAGGATTCTCTTCTCCCCAGGCAGATAGATAAAGAACGAGAGAAATAATTGCAAAAAAAAGAATAAAAGAGAGGAAAATGACCAAAAATAAATGAAAAAGCAATGATTACAATGAGCCAAAAAACAAAAAATACAAAAATATTTTTGCTGTACGCAGTTGAAGGGCTAGCCCATATTTATGTACAATTAAAATGTCTTCTAGTCTACTAGTCAGCCATCTTTGATCAGATCACAAAGTAAACTGAGGTGCACGTAGATGCTATCATGTGCTGTACTTTTGCCAAGTTTGACCAAACTCGGACCATGCACGCCTGAGAAATGTTTGGGGACATATCTAAGTAACAAAATGGCCAGCAGTCGGCCATCTTGGATGTAAAATTGAAAAAAAAATGAAGTACATGTGTAAGCCATCATTCCTTATCTGGGTGCCAAGTTTGAACAGCATTGCTAAATGCAGGTCCGAGAAATGGTTGACGATGTGTTCAACACGGGGTTTTTTTTAATAACAAAAATGGCCGCCAGTCTACGAGTCGGCCATATTTTATCAGATAGCAAAATAAAGTTTGGTGCAAGTGTATGCTCTCCTGTACTGTGCTTGTGCCATGTTTGAACAAAATTGGACCATGCATGTCCGAGAAATGTTTGGGGACACGTTTAAGTAACAAAAATGGCCATGAGATGGCCATCTTGGATCTGATCTCGAAACAGAATTACGTGCTTCTGTGAGCCATCATCCCTTATCCTTGTGCCAAGTTTGAACAACATCGATAAATGCATGGCCGAGAAATGTTTGAGGACGTGTTCAACATTGGATTTTTTTTACAACTAAAATGGCCACCAGTCGGCCATCTTTGATCGCGCTGTGAAACAAAAGAATGTGCTTATGTATGCCATCATGTGTTGTCTTTGTGCAAGTACAAATGAAATCGGTCCATGCATGTTCGAGATATGGTTGTGGATGCACACACCCACGCATGCACAGACATGAAAATCGAGACCAAACCCATGAGCCCCCGTTTCGGACGAAGTCCAACGAGGGCTAATAAAGCGAAATGTAAAAAAGTTGAAAGAAGTGTGACAGGAACAGAGAACAACGATGTCGGGAAGAGCCCAGACAGCTATATTTCAGCAATGACGCCCCAGGCTCAAACACAGCAACAGGTACAACATAAGTGTACCCCGACTCCAACAGGCTAACCTCAGCACAGATGTAGTGCTAACCTTCGGTCTGACGTATTAACCTATTCTCTAACCCCTGTAGTAAGTAAACTTAACCCAAACGTGAACTAATCCTCAACTCGAACTATACTGCTGTGTTTGTTTTTCAACCATCCCATTTCATCTTTTGGATAACATGACGGCTGCATTCAGGCAAAAAAGTTTGTACCAAATCATTGATCTTTAAAGGTTCACATCGAGCAACAATACAGCAGTCACGAGGATGACTTTCACAGTATGACAGTGGAGGTGAAGCTTTCCCCTTAGCACAATTTATTGGTATAGAATGCATTAATAAACACAAGTGCAACGTGCTCTTTCGCTATCTTAGCTCAATATAGGCGACGTGATTTGCTTCAGCATTGGCACTCAGATTTTAATTTCCAGTAAAAAAAATAATAATAAACACCTCTGAGATGCCGTGGGAAACCACCTTAATTCTTACACTTCTGGCCAAGAGGTAGGTAGATTTGGTAAAGGCGTAGAATCCACTGGAGATGCCAATCCATCATCATCCTCCAATTGCATGTCCATCATCGTCATGACGTCGTGGCAACTCCAAGCGGTGACCAAAGGTACCATGAAACACTGTAACATAAGGGAATTATATTCATCGCAAAACAAGGCCACTGGCATAATTTTTTACAGGTAAATAAATGTTTTTTTGTTAAATTGTTCCAATTTTCATTGTTGTAGGTCCATGGAAAACTTTGGCACAATGTACCGTAAAGCATATCGAGTTGATGCACACGGCATTCAGTTGCATGCTGCACAAGCCGAATGTACTCAGTACAACTAACGGATTGCTATGCAGCAGAAATGATAGCTCCAAGAAAAAGTTTATGTGAATTGGTGGTGTTTGAATTGGCAAGGATGGTTTACATAGGACTGTGTTCGGATTTTGGGACTTCAATTTTGTGGTTCGTAAACTGCTTATATGATCGTGTCTGTTTCTTCACGTGACTGCATAATGGAACTAAACGCTCTGTAAACTCTGCAGGCTTCCAAACTGTTCCATATGGTGTACAATAATATTTTGAAAGACGGCATCGGTGTGAACAAAGTGCTTGTTCCGGGTGGGAAGAACATCTTGCTGTGCACAGCCAATCTTTGTGTTGATCGAGACGTTCTTAAAGCCAAACATCTCACTGAAAAAACTTGGGCAACGCATTTCAACACAATTAGTTTCCACGGTGACAATCGAACATCTCCACAACCATTTGGGGTGCTGCAGGTAAGTGCTGAATTGTAAAAGTCTGATTTGCTCAAGACCTCTATACAGAAAAAGAGATATATAGATCATCTATTATAATCGGTCCAGATTACTCCCACCTTCTTGTCGGTCGGTCAGGGAAAGTCTTTGGTGAACTTTGCTGCCCAGGCCTGACATTTGACTGAGGGAGGCAGGAGTTTGGAACTCATTTGGAGTGCTGGCAGTAACTCCTCTACCCTTCATGAAAGATACTATGGGATCTTTAACATCCACTAAACACCAGTGCTGGCAGAGTGGTCCTTTTGACACAACGTCCTTCTGATGGATGGCGCACAGATTTTGTCCTGCAGGCAAAATACCAGGGGTGACATTTGATTGCTCGGTAGAGATTCAAACCCAGACTATACTGTAGACAGCTTAAATGTGAGTGAGAATACATCGAGTCTTTCAGGCCAGACCCCATGATCCACTTTTGATTGTCAAAGACAATAATTCTTCCAATAATAGTGATTGCCTCTGAACTGCCGAGCCTTAGTTCGAATCTCCACGTAACTAGAAACTGTCATCCTGGTATTTCGCAGACAAGGCATCAAAGATGACAAAAAGTGCATTAGCTGCATCAAAGGTGACAAAAATGTCCTCCCTCAGATGGATGTTAAAGCTGAGGCCCGATTGCTAATATTAGTTGGTGGACATTAATGATCGCACAGTTTCTTTCATGTAAAGTATCAGAGTTATAGCCGGTACTCTGAGCAAATGACAAGTCCCTGCCCCCAATGTTCAGGAGCACTGCATCAGCACCACAAGCGACGCCTAGGTAATGCTGCAACGAGAGGGATGAATTTCGAATTGAATTCCGGTCCAATATGCATTCGCTAGCAACACAATGGTGATTCAACATCAAGGTGGAAAACAGAAGCCAGTCTGTACAGCATTTGCTCTGGCATCGTGTTGCATGATGAGCGTTCAAGAATGCAGCATGAAAATCATATTCCGTCCTTTGCCGAAACATCTGCACTATTGCATGAAGCAATTTGATCGAGACCTTTAGAGTCAGAGTGGGCCATCCTATATTTTTTATACTTAAAAAAAAAGACCACAAAGTTCATGACTCTGCATCTTCCCTTTGATGAAAATACTATTGTTATTTGAATAGTCGACAAGTTTAGAGCTTTTCAAATTCAAGCAGAGACCATTTTTGCAATATCGCCACCAATGTACTACAAAACCCAAAAGTGTCACCGCTGTACTCCAAACGTAAATGCGCCGAATAGCCGATGGCTGAATACGGCTGTGGGGTTTGATTACATATACAGAAAAGTGATGAGTTCTACTTATTCCCCTGCATCAGAAGCCAAGCCATTGAGCAAAATAAAAATGTTTTGTTATCAAGAATATTTGCCATGCTGTTTTGCTTTCTTCAACCTTATATTCCATCTTCATTCTCAGATTGTGGACTTTAGAGAAAATCCATTGGTTTGGAATGACAAAAAGCTCACGTACTCTGTTGTGGGCATTCAACTGCAAAACAATGAGTCGGCGGAAACCGTTTCAGAATCCCAAGTGGCTTTTAACCTACCCTTGACAAAACGTTCGATCAACACAGAAGACACCATCAGTGTAGTCCGCAACTGCACTTTTGAAGTGTGCAAAGCAATTGTGAAGTACGACATTCATACAAACGGCACCATGATATTCTTTTCTGTTGAACCACTCAGTGACATGGCCTGGATCGAAGCCTATATCAGAAGAGACAATCTTCCACTCGTTAGCACAGAAGCCTTTGACTGCGGCATGCAGTTAAACATTACAGAGGGAACCTTACAGGTGCGGAACTGCAGCCTCATGCACCCGAATCAACAACGACGATACTTTCCTCTCAAGATGGACAACCTGCTGCCTGGCAGTTATTACACTCTGCTCCACTTTCCAGGTAAGACGATTCAGATATTATCTTTGGCTCTTACCTCATCCATACACTCTACCCTGGTTCTATGAAAGAAAGATAATCAACTTTGATCGAAGAGGCAGTGATGTAAAGTTGAATAAAATCCAGATTTCAAAAGGCAACCACGGTATGATCTCATTATTATCTTCATCTTAACCTTGTGGCATTAAGGAAGATGGTGGTTCTACCGGTGTTACATAGTCAATCACGATGGGATTAGGTGCCACTCATTTATTTAATAAATCAAGAAACAGGGTCCACAGGAAGCAAAGTATGCAGTAAGAAGATCCCAAAGGCACTCAATCATGATGACGGAATTCATTAACTAAAAATTAAACACATAGGCCACAAGTTCGATGAATGGCTGACAGATGCGCGCGCGCACACACACGCACACACACACACACACACACACACACACACACACACACACACACACGTACACACACACATGCACACACACGTACTCACACACACACACACACACACACACACACACACACACACACACACACACACACACACACACACACACACACACACACACACACACACACACACACACACACCCGAGTGGAACCCAGTGGAGGGAAGAGAAGCAAAATTAAAACATAAAATTGCAAGGGATCAAAGGAAAAAGAGGAGATGAGTTCGGGAAAGGCTTTCAGGCCTGTTAGGATGGAACTCCTGACGGGTCCATTAGACTATTAGAGCAGCATGGCAGAAAGAGAATGAAATGGTGATCAGGCCCAGTCCCAGTGCCAATTGTTCCCTGAACCATTAATACAGTCCATCTCGAGCACTTCTCGCACGCTCCAACACATTGTTTCTCCCTCAAGGATAATGTGACGACAAAAAAAACGTAGTTTTGCCTTCTACAATGCAGTTCCTTTATGAAGCCTTGCCTGAAGCGGAACATCACCTGGCAAAAAATATAATGCTGCCAATTCCTCGATCTCCAGCATCCTTGGTCACCACTGCGTGCGCCACAATAACCATGGCTTTTTCTTTGTGATCAACATTCTCTGTTGCCCCTGGGCAGCATACTGACTGCCATAGTATGAATGGGCAGAGTCACCCCACCAGTTTTTATATAATGAGCTAACACACAACGCCACAATAAGGGGGGGGCAGGAGACAAGAGGGGTGGGAGAAGAAAGGACAAAACAGTGGGGGACAGAGACATTAGGAGATCTGTGGAAGGGAGAGGGATTGGGCAGGGAACACGTGGTGTACAAGATGGACACCACAGGGACTTTCAGGACGTTACACGGCAGGAGACTTTCAGGAAGGAAGGCAGGGAATTTGAAGGAGGTGGGTTTGGAGTGGATTAATGGGGGGTAGAAAAGATCATGGGTTTTGGATAGGGGAAGATCAGAGGTGGTGAACAGCTGTTTTGAAGACCTGGAGGGAAGAATAGGATTGAAGAAAGTGTGGGAGTTTATTCCAAAGGCGGGGAATAAAAGGAAATAAAGAGTGAAGGTGAGAAGTAATTCGTGATTTTGGTAGTTTTACCAGAAGGGGGTTTCTGGCGGACATTGAGATGGGGGGGGCATATCGCATATCGCAGACAGAGCGGGGGGGGGGAGAAGACTGGAGAGGAGACGGTAGAAGACAGAAAGACCACCGACCTGCCTGTGGTGAAAGAGTGAGAGGCCCAAGGACTCAGCCTCACTGTGGGAGATACCAATGATCCTAAAGGCCTTGGTTTTCACTGCGTGAAGCCGAGATAGGTGAGAGGCAGGAGCACCAGCCCAGAGGGGAGGGCAGTACTCCATCAGGCTGCAGACAAAAGGACCAGTGTGTTTTTACACACATATGAACCATCCAAAACATCACAATAACTTCACATATGAGAACCTTGGAAAGCACTGTAAGAAGAGAGGGGTAGATAAGGGAGTAACTTTAAACAAAATATAATAAAGGAAAAGAAGGTGCCATTCTAGTCCCACAGCTAAACCGGTATGATGTGAGGCACCTTGATGAAGTTGGACCCTCCCACAGATGTCACAATAATTACACATGTATACCATTACACATCCACCTGCAAGCTACCTACAAGTCCTGCCCATATCCCGATAACCCTCCATCTCCAATGTATCAAGGTATCCACTGTATCTAATTCAAATTTTAAAATATATACTCTTTCTGCTGCTACTACCTTTCCAGGGAGATCAATCCATACATTAACTGGAACGGCACTTGGTGGAGTGCATCCCTCTGCAACCTGAACAGTTTACATTTTGCATCTCACTGATAGGCGGGATCTGGATCTGGACCTGAACCAGAATCTAATCGGCTTGTTCTTGTCACCTACTCAACTCCTTTGCCAAGTTTTGTCATAATCCGTCCACGTTTTGAGATATCGTAGTACATATATCATTATTGGCCCATCTCTCATATTTGGTGAAGAATCATTAAAAACAATTATAGCATCCACATCTTCACCAAAAGGTCGATCTCACACCCAGGTCGTTGTCACACACCAAACTTTCCTACCAAGTTTCTTCTGAATCTGTCTATAACTTTTTGAGATATCCGGCTGCTCATAGACAAGCAAATAAACAGAAAGACAGGGGTGAAACCATAACCTGCATCCACCCTTGGTGGTGTTTTGCCTTGGAGGTTATGTTTGAGTGTTTGAGACTTTTTACTTTCCTAACTCTCCTCTTCTTTACTTTCTGGCTAACACCTCTGATCCTATCACTGTCTATCCTCTATAAAAGTCTTCTGCACTTATTTTGTTTCTACCCTTCATTAACTTAAATATCTCAATCAAATTGCCTCGTAATGGCCTCCTTTCTAATGCAAAAAGTCCCGTCTCTTTAAATCACTCCTCATAACCTAGTCTGGCTAGGCCCAGAATCAATCCAGTTGCTCTACACTTTACCGTCTCTATTAGTGTACAGTAGGTCATGTAATTTCATGAAAAATGTTGGTTAAAAGTAAACTTTCACTTGATTTTGTATCTTTAGGTTGTAAAAGTTAAAAAAAATGTAGGTTGGAATGTTTTACAAAAAGGGTAAGGGTACCAAATCCAAGATGGCCACCAGCATTAAAAATGGACACTTGTTATGGAATAGTTGACATTAAACACAAGTTGTAGTTGCTATTGTGAATTCAGTTATTATGTTAATATCATATTTATAATGACAGATACCTAAGCAAATGATATTACAGTTAGAAAGACAATACGACAGCTATTTTGAATTTCAAAATGGCCACCATGAAAATTATTTGTAGTTGGTATGCCAAAGCAAATACATGCATAATCGTACATTTTGAGAGGAAAAAGCAAACACTTTGCATTATTCACATTGAACATTAATTCGAAAAGAACAAGCACCAAATAGATGATCAGTAAACAAACATATATTTTGTGTATTTTACTGTTTATTACTCTCACCCAAGTAGAGGGTATTGCATTTGGGTCCGTTTGTTTGTTTGTCCACACAGAACTTTCATGTTTTTCTCTGCAACCGCTTGTCGGATTGAGACGAAATTTTCACCATGGCTGTGAATACTTATAGAGATGTTATGATGATAATTATGACGTCATATGTCACATGGTGTAGCAGCCATATTGGAAAACGGAAAAACTTTGAACCTCTGTATCTCTGAAACCGCACCAAGGAAAAAAATGAAACTTGGCAAATAGCAAGTACTCCTCATGGGGAATGAGTGTGATTTTTTTATGACAACAAAGGTGCCTTCATTATGACGTCATAATTTCATATGGAGAACGCTACATCCGATCAGTATGAAAATTTTTGAGGGTCATCTAGGGATAAAATGGTCCACAAAGTTTTTTGATGATGTCATTGGTCACATGATTCGGTATATATGTATATATATATATATGTATATATATATATATATGTATATATATATATATGTATATATACATGTATATATATATGTATATGTATATATATATATATATATATATATATGTATATATATGTATATGTATACATGTATATATATATATATATATATATATATATATATATATATATATATATTTAAACCTTCAAAAGTCTTCTTGTCTGAAATGGCTGAACAGATCGAGGCAAAACTTTACATGTATGACCACCTATACATGAGGGACAAATCCATATTGAATTAACCCTAAAACATAAAAATCTTCTTCTCCAAAATGACTAGGCAGATCGAGGGGAAACTTCACACAAATGTTCCCCAAGCCTTGTGTGTACAAGTTTGTTGAGGAATAATTGATGTCACATGGTTTGGCAGCCATATTGGATTGACGAAAAATATTAAATAATGTTTTCTCTGGAACGACTTAATCAATCGACATGAAACTTCACAATTATGATCTAGAAGTGATGGGGAATATGTTTTAAATTTCAACTTGATTGGACACATGGTCTGGCAGTCAGAATTATTTTCATTTCTTACTGTGGGTTTTTTTCTTTTGGAAGAATGCTCACTTGGCTGTGCCTTGATGGGTTTGAGGGTAGAGGTGTAGCAACTGAAATTGGAATCCTATCCAGGTTCTTCCTGATAACTTCATCTTTGTTTTTTGCTTGTTCAGGTTCCTTTTGGTTACTCCAATGCAGGACTGTACCTATTTGGTCTTCCATTTTATTTGAATTGAATTTATTATAATACAATTCTGAATTCAATTGCATAATAAAATAATCATACAAAACGTCATGGGTCAGGGTCAGGTGTCTGACCACAGTGGGGTTGCATCAAAGTGGGGCGTCTTGGTACCCGGTCATCATTGCCAGCAGTTATAAAGTGGCAGTTCTAGTTATGTCTCCTATTAATTGCGTAGCACACTCGTACATAAACGCCACACAAAATACACCACGCAAAACAAGTCCTGAAGAGGGTCTGCAATCTCCGATTGCTCTTTTCCTTGTTCTCGTTGTGTAGGCTGACACTTTAACCTCAATCACCATAAACCACTTTCCGCCTGTACTCCAGGGGCCTCCATCTGACCATCCCCCAGGCAGATGCCTGGCTCATCTCCATATGCTTGAGATGCCTATCAACCTGCTGCAACCATGCGGCACGTGGTCACTCCATTGGCCGCATCCACCTATGAGTCTCTCTCGCTGAGAGAATCCAGTGAGCAGGATCAGAGTCAGGAAAATGAGCCACATGTCCATACAGCCACAGCGGATGCTCACAGACTATGCAAGTAACAAATCTTAACTGAGACTCTCTCTCAGCAAACGCGAGGATACAAAGTCTGACCAGCGATAGCCGAGGATTCCCTCGAGACCTGGTACCGAAGGAGTTAAGTTTCCGTTTCAGATCCTTGGTCAGAGTCCAAGTCTTTCATCCATAGAGCAAGACTGGAAGCACCTTGGACTTTAGGCCCGATCCAAATGTCTATCAAACTCGAGCTCACAAAATGCGGAGATGTGAAAACCATTGCCAAGGTAAGTGAATTTCTCTGTGACCTCAACATCCTCACAAAAAATAGGAACAGACAAGATAGCAGCATCCAAGATGTCATTGAAAGCCTCGACGATTGTTAGTAGGTTTAATCAATCAGTCAGTCAAAACTGGTAGAAAGTAGCCATTTGATTCGTCACAAAAGACATGCATCCACTTTAGGGAACTCTTCCTATTTTTTCAGCGAACTTTGCCTGAATACGATTAAATCACTCCCATTGCAGGGTTTTTGTCATTACAGGGTTTCTGACATCTGCTTCACCTTCTTGATGGTATACTGTTGCCATGATAGAGGCATTACACACCTGCAATGCGTACCGCATTCCCCTTTTTCAAATATTGTTCGTCGTACTAAAAATACGGGACAAATGGCGTCTCAGGAAGGTATGAAACGGGACGTGGGACATTTGGGTAAAAAAAACGAGATGATTCCATAAAATACGGGACACCTGCACATACAGGGTGGGAGGGGGAGGGACGAGGTGGTAAGGGGTCGGGAGGAATTGGGGCGGTGAGCGAGTGCAGTTTTAGGGTGTAAAATGCACAAACACCGACGACATTATTACCTCCATCCACCTTCAGTTATGTTTTCACCCCATCTGTTTGTCTACAGTATTTGTTTGTCTGTGAACAGGATATCTCAAAACGTTATTGACGGATTCCGACAAAACTTGGTGGACAGGTTGGGAGTATGAAAAGGACTAATTGATTTGATCTTGATGAAGAGCTGAATCCAGATCCGGAATGAGAATTTTTTTATATTCAAGTGATTCTTCATCATCGAGAGATAAGTCCAAAACGATATACAGCATGGTATTTCAAAAAGTTGTGGATGAGTTATGACACAACTCAGTGGATGAGTTGGTTAGGTGATAAGAACAAGCCGATTGGATTTTGGTTAAGGTCTGGATGCAGATCCGACCTATCATTGGGATACAAAACGTAAACTGTTCAGCCTGACGGAGTTATGCGCTGAACCGAGTGCCCTTCTACTCTTTTTATGAGACCCTCTCACTGACATCACAATCAGTACAGATGCACACAATCACCCATCCATACTCAAGTGACCGACTGTACAAGTCCTGCCAACATCCCTGAACCATCCATCTCCAATGCTTCAAGGTACCCATCTAATTCCAGTTTAAACCTATCTATTGTTTCTGTTGCCACTACCTTTCCAAATACCATTCCATGCATTGACTATTCTCTCTGTGAAAAACCCTTACCATACTACTGTCTTAACTCTCAACTTCTTTACTTCCAGGCTATGGACTCTGGTCCGATCACTCTATTTTGCTGAAACACTCTTCTGCACTTATATTATTCTGTACCCTTCATTATCTCAAACATCTCCATCCAATACCCTCATAATCCCCTCCTTCCTAATGTATAACGCCCTGTCTCCTTCAGCCACTTCTCATAGATTAGTCTAGCTAAAGCTCAGATTCAATATCGTTGCTGAATGCTGCTGAACCCTCTCTATGGTAGCTATGTCCTTCCTCGGATGTGGTGACCAAAACTGAACACAATATTCTAGATGAGGCCTCATTAATTTCCTATACAGTGACAAGAGGAGAAAAATAATAAAGTCAATTGTGTTTCATTCTCTCCTCACAGGATCCAACATGACAAGCATGATTTCTTTGAAAGTCAAGCAGGTGGTGTGTTTGGTAAAAAACTTAAACGATGTGTGGATATCAGGATTGGGGGTGGTAAGTAACCACTCAATTATATTTTTGGGGACAAGGAGGCATTCGTGGTTTATCATTACACAAGGTTGAGTATCTTTCCTGAGGCAGAGAATTTGTGCAAGGAATAATCAAAACCAACAAAGATATACAGGAAGTTTCAAAAGTCTTGGTACTACAGTACTGTATTTGGATTGTGTCTTTACTGTACATTATTAATTGTAATTACTAGCAGGCACCCCTCCCCTCTGGGTGGGAGTTCCCTTGTCGGCCCTCCTTCGGCGGGCAATGTGCTGCGGAACATTCTTGGAAATGCACTTTATAATATTCTTGAAATAAATTTTATTGATCATATATCATAAGATAAAGGAGGATGATTTGTCATTCTGGCTACCACCACAGCTGGTGCTATTTCTGCCACATGTCAATTTTGGAGTTTCAGTGACATTCATGTTTGCTCCATTGTAGTATGATTATCCCATGCGCATGAAGCAACAAACGAGGTTAAGCAATTGGTTCACTTTTCTGTTTGTCTGTCTGTCTGTCTGTCTGTCTGTCTGCAGGCATCAGTCTATGATTGAGGAACTACTTCATTTCAATTGAATGCTATATTTTGAACCCTGAAGAAAATGAATCTGAATACAAATTGGAACAGAAGCCTGCAGTTTAGCAGTACTTTGGCTCTGAATTTGGTGAATTGTATAGAATCTCATCCCAAGTGTGCATGTCCACAGAAGAGTAAAGTAATTTTTTACTCTGTCTGCCTGCCTATCAGCCCAAAAAAATTCAAAATCATTCCAAACAGGAAACTTACTGTTTTTAGGGACGTCATAAAGGACACAAACAGGCACGAATAACTAATGTGATGCATCAGATAAGGTGGCGTAAAAGACGGTGCACCAACGGTGGTAAACTTCCAAAAAAATTTTCTTTCTCCTACAGCCTTTAAAACCTTTCTTTCATTTCAATTGAATGCCTTGTTGGCACTTACAAAAACTTCCAGTTTTGCAGTACTTTGCCAAAATATTACGTCATCTCGAACAATCAAATTTTCCGCTCGCGCTCTAAGTGTTGGGGAATATCAAGATTCAGACAAAATTGCGGCTCATCGGAAATATATATTGTGCCTGGAAACGCAAAGCAAGAGTTTAAAAGATGCTTCCTATGTCCTTTTTCTCAAGACTGCGTGGGGTAAGGTGTTCGATGAACTCACTAACTTAGAGTTATTCCACCTCATATCACTGGAGGCCTCCCAGTTGACCCCCTCAGATTTACTTTAAACTTTCATAAAATAGTTCCCAGGTATCAAAATGAAGCTGCGTAAAATTTTAGGTCCATAGATGCGGTCAACTCCGAGATATTGAGGGTTGAAAATGTGGTTGTGGCCCTATTTTTATGGTCGTTGCGAGCATCACAAAATCAACGGCTACTTTTGAACTCCCACAACTTTTTAAATGTTAATGCTAGAGCCTTGAAATTTTCAGAGATTATTCTTTTATAACTGCTCTGTAAGAAACAAACATAAAACGGAGTATACCACTATTAAATTTTATGACCTGATCAGTTGAAATCCAGAAAAAAAAATGTTGTTTTTGTATGAAGACCCAACTTTGAGACCCCATATATTTTATTGACTCCACCCAGAAGCTTGAAATTTTTTCAGGTAATAACTGTATGGTAGTAGTATTCAAATACATGTTTACTTTTCTTAATCAGTCATATATAATAGTCATGATCCCTCAAAAATTGAAAATTTTCATTTTTCCTCGAAATTCAGGTGAGGATTGCAAATATATGACAAGGTATACCACTTCAAATTGTTCACCATTGGAAAGAGCATATTCAAGTTTACAAAAGTGTCAAATATCAAAGTGGTATAATGTTTCTAACAGTATTTTAAAAATATTTGAATTAATGATGTTCTGCCAGTGCTGTGCACGTTGTGTGTGCTATTTAATGAACAGTCCTTTTACATGTAGTACATATGTGTAGTACATGTATATACAATGTACATACATATCATCTGCTATTAGGATACCATGAACACAATACTTGAAATTTGAATTTGTAATTCTTTGTTTCTCATTTGTAAATAGCAAGAGCTTAACTCATCTGGCTGGGGCTAAAAATAGAACTCAGGAATAGTGGCTGATCTGCTGATGTCAGCAGTGTATATAGTTACATTCAAGGGAGGACATTTGTTGGGTTCCTTTGGTCCATGTGATGAAAGTTATTGATGCTCCCTCTAACGTCAACTGGGAGGCCGTACAAGCTCGCACCTGACTTGGAAAAGCAGATCAAGGACCTATTCAAATCATTTACGTGAAATGTTTTATTACATTGTTATTGCAGTATGTGATATATTTTTATATTATAAATTTGAATCATAGAACTAATCATCATTCATGATTACCATGGTGCCCACACCATGCACACACTTCATGTATTCACAACTGTGTTAAGTTAAAAAAAAAATAGAAAATATATATTTTTTAAATATACCACAATATGTGGTTGTTGTTGTTGTTTCTGGCACGCGGTTTGAAAGTTTTTATTTTTTTGCACGTACGGCCACGCGAGAGCGAAGTAACGGCCTGTGTGGTTGTTGTTTCTGGCACGCGGTTTGAAAGTTTTTTTGTTTTATTTTTGCACGTACGGCCACGCACTAGTGTCTTAAAATATAAAAAAAATACAACAAAAACCTTTTCCCTTCTCACCTTATACCCCACGGAACCACGTGACTTCCTGTACTGACTCCTTCCTTCTCTTCCCTGCTAATCCCACTCTGATCGTGGGTTTGTTTTTTTTTTTTACCACACACCTTCACGATCTTTTCTTCAAACGTTTCTTTCACTCTTCATCCCTCTTTCCTAATACAAAAAAAATGTCTCTCACAATGCTTCAACTTCCTCTCTTCACCCACTTCCTCTTCTTCAAAAATATTGTGTTCTTTCATCCCGTGTCCAAAAATTCCATCCGTTACAACGTTTCCTTTCTCCACTCTGTCAATTATCCTGCATTCCATCCATCTTCCAATGTATTTAAATGAATCTCTGAGCCACAAATTTTTTAAATTCCATTTTGCAATACTTGTTCATCTTCCATTACTAATCATTCTTTTTTTTTTTTCCCCAATTTCAGTGCAAATTCATCCCACCAACTTAAATCTACCTCCTCCTAACTTCTTCCTTTTATACCCCCTCCTTACACCTCCCATCTTGTGCCCCATCCTAGCATCTCTCCACTGTCCTATGCTTTACTAACAGCTCACCCTCTGATATCCCAAACTGTATGGTTTTCAAATGTCTCACACACTCATTCAGCACACTGCTCAATATCTCCAACATATTCTCCCTTTCCTCTCATCACATCTCCCCCTCTTCCCACCCCCACAAAAATTGTTCGTCCCCCCACCTCTACCATACCACTACATGACCTCATCCTCCCCCTATCCCCACCTCTCCATGACCGTGCATTCTCTCATCGTCTCCCTCCCTCTCAATTCAGCCGCCGCCTCCCTCTACAAAGCAAACCTCACTCTCTTCCCCCCCCCCAAAGCTTCCCCCTCACCCTTCTCAAAAGCTCTCCCCATACATTTCTCCTGAAATTCTACCCTCTCAACCTTCTCCCACAAATGTCCCCCACCCCTCCACTTCTAATCTCCCCCCTTGTCTTCGTTTTTCTCCCTGGTTACTCCCTCCTCTGGTATGATAGACCTGAGCCTCGTCCTGGTGGCAGAATTGCTCTCTTTATCAAAAACTCTATTCCTCACTCTCCATGCACTGCCCTCACTCCTCCATAACCCCAAGGAATATCTCTGGTTACGGCTTCACCTCTGCTCCCACCTCTTGTTTATACGTGTGTTGTACCATCCACCAAACAGTGATGACTCCATTTACATCTCACTCGCCCAAAACATGGACCAACTTCAATCCACTCATCCCAACTCTCTCTCTCTTCCTCATATGCGGTGACTTCAATTGCCGTCATGCCAGTTGGCTGGGTGTGGGTTCCTCACTCACCTGCCATGGCACTTCAGCAAAGGACTTCTGCTACTCATTAGGACTGACTCAATCTGTCACCTTCGTGACCCGGATCTCTGCCAACGTACTTCATCTCTTCTGGATTTGATTTTGACCAATTTCCCAGAAAATGTCTGCTGTTCTTCTGCTCCAATTGGTTCACCCGACCATATGCTTGTGAAAGCGGTCATCTCTCTGGCTGTTATTAGACAACCACCTCAGCACCGACAAGTGGTCTTCAACTCAGGCTGACTGGCAGGTTCTTCAAGCAGACATCAATCTCCTTGACTGGTCTCCTATTTATACTTTCTCTGACAACAAATCATCCTGGGAATCCTTTCAAAGAAACTTGCTCTCTCTCATACACAGATTTATCCCATCTCGTCGCCCATGGTACACTGAAGCTTATGGCGAGGCAGTTGGCTGAAAACAACTTGCCTTCACCCCATGGAAGGCAAATCCGACTGAAGGTAATCTCAGTTCCTTTCACAAAGCTCAGAACAAGTGTGTGTCTACCCTCAGGAGAGCCAGGAAGCAACAAATTTGTAATCTCAAGTCTGAATTCTCAAACCTGTCGCCCTCCTCCAAATCATGGTGGCATGTCGTTAAGTCTGTTTCTGGTATATGTTCCCCCTCCACCTCCTCCCTTACCTCAAATGGCCACACAGCTGATGCTGCACGTGAAAAAGCTGAATGCCTAAACTCTGTGTTTGCTTCTAAACAATGTGTCCCAAACCCATCGCTTTCTGTTCCCACCTTACCCAGTCGCACCCAACTGTTCCTGGACTCTGTGTCCTTTTTTTATCCTGACAAGGTGGAGAGTTTGCTGTCAAACCTCGACTCAGATTCTGCAACCGGTCCAGACGGCATCAGCCCACGTGTCCTAAAAACCGGCTATGCTGCTCTTGCTCAACTCTCTCTGTTATATTCACCCTCTCACTTTCTCAAGGTCATCTGCCTTCTGCTTGAAAATCAGCAAACATTACCGCTCTACATAAAAAGGTGCAAAAACTGATCCCTGAAACTACAGACCAATCAACCTTCTCCCAATCAAAAGGAAGGTTATGGAATCCATCATCGCTTCAGACATCAAACCCTTCCTTTTCTCCAATGGCTTGATCTCCTCCATCAATTTGGATTCAGACCAGGTCACTCAATCATGGATATGCTACTTCTGCTTTCCCAACGATGGATGGAGGTCCTAAATGCCAAACGTGAGATCAGAGCCCTCTCCCTAGACATATCGTTAGCTTTCAATACGGTCTGGCATCTCGCCCTGCTCACCAAACTCTCTTCTTATGGTATCCAAGGCAATCTCCATTCACGGCTCACGGAATTTGTCTCCTGTTGCAGTCAACACGTGGCTCTTCATGGAGTTCTTTCATCCCCTCTTCCTGTCCAGGCAGGAGTTCCTCAATGCAGTGTTCTGGACCCTGTGCCTTTTCTGGTGTCCATCAATGATCTCTCCGACTCTCTTGAAAATCCTCTTTACCTCTTTGCTAATGACTCCACCCTCTGCCACACCATCTCTCATCCCTCTGATCTGCAGGGCAGCAGCCTCTTCACTCTCTGCAGACTTGGATAAAATCACAAGCTGGTGAAACACTTGGAATATGTCTTTCAATCTTGACAAATGTCACACACTCACTCCGAAAGGACCGTCTGGCAAATCCCCCATCTATTTTATTAACATTCCTCTTGAAGTTCAGTCATTCGAACTCCTGGGCTTCACTTACCTGCAATCTAGTACTATGATCTTTCTTGGGCGAAGCACATTTCAAAGTTGGCCTCTAAAGCCAGCCAACTGGGCATCCTCCATCGTACAAAGTCCTTCCTTGGCACACCTGAAATCCTGTCCACTGACAAGGCCTTCATCCATAGCTTGATGGAGTACTGCTCTCTCTGGGATATCTCCCCTGCTTCACATCTTGCTCAGCTTGATGCTGTGAAAACCAAGGCCTTCAAGATTATTGGAATCTCTCGTGATGAAGCTGAGTCTATGGGCTTATCGCTTCACCATCACAGACAAGTTGGTGGTCCTTTCTGGTCTTACACCCTCTGCTCTTTCTGTGCTTTGTCCCCCCCCCCCCACCCAGGATTTTGCAGGGCTCACACGGTCCACCATTAATTCACTCCTGGTGAAACGACTACTGAAATCCAGGATTTCACCCCCCTGCAATCATTTGTTCCTCTTTTTCTTTCCCCATCTGTGGAATCATCTTCCACATTCTCTTCAATCTCATTCTTCCTTCCAGGTCTTCAAGATAGCTGTTCACCACCATATCAGATTATCTCCAATCCAAAACCATCATCTTCTTTTACCCTTGTTAACCCCCTTCCCAACTCCACCCAAATCTCTCCTCCTTCCAATTTTCTCTCCTTGGAGTTTACTTTTGTATCCATCTTGTCCACCCCATATATCCTCTGTATCCATCTTGTCCACCTCATGCATCCTATGTATCCATCTTGTCCACCCATGCATCCTCCGTATCCATCTTGTCCACCCCATGCATCCTCTGTATCCATCTTGTCCAACCCATGTATCCTCCCTATCCATCTTGTCCACCCCATGTATCCTCGGTATCCATCTTGTCCATCCCATGCATCCTCCCTATCCATCTTGTCCACCCCAATGCTTGCGTGTTTTGCGTCCTGTTTTTGTCTGTTACGTCCTGATCCGTTCATTGGACTAGCCCTTCCACGAGCCTCGACTGTGTATACAAAAAACGTCTCAAGATAGATATTGAGGAGTGTGTAAGATCTATCTCATGTCTGACATGCAAGAGGATGATAGTACTTCGCTGTTAGAGTGAACGCTTGCATAGCATGCCG
This sequence comes from Eptatretus burgeri, assembly GCF_056783735.1. Lineage (NCBI taxonomy): Eukaryota > Metazoa > Chordata > Myxini > Myxiniformes > Myxinidae > Eptatretus > Eptatretus burgeri. The sequence goes on from NC_140976.1 coordinate 42,635,702, forward strand.
TGCCGTGGAGGTCACATCGAACATGTCATTCATGCCGTTCCATTATTGTCATTGTGCCAAAAACTCTCTCCCAAGTCTCTAATTGATGATAGGTGATGGTTAGTTTTGAATATTGTACACATTTTTCAAAATAAAGTGTTGAAATACCATATTATCAAGACTTTTGAAACACCCAGTGCTGAGATAATACTCGATCCAGGATTGGAATAAATTCCAAAAGGCAAGATTTTTTTCATTCAAAATTTGAAAACGTTATGTTTCAGGAAGGGTGCTTAACAAAATGTTGCTCTGGTGTCATACAAGACCATATTGGTAGTTCAAACAATCTTATATGTTGGCAAGAAAGCTTAGAGGTATGTGCAATCACCTCTGAGCGGTCTAGCCTGGGTTAGGATCCTTACCCAGCTATAAACTGTCATCCTGGTGTTCCGCATGCAGGGCAAGGCATCGATGTGTGTGCAGTCTCTCGGATTGGTGTTAAACCTGGCATCCCACCTGCCAGCATAAGTTGTTCATAGGCTTTAAAGATCTCAAGTGTTTGTCATAAAGAGGAGGCGAGTTATCACCAACATCGTGAATAATTTCCAAATTTCCTCTAATTAATTCAGAGTTGCGAAGGTAATGGTGATGTTTCTGCACGATCACAGGGGATGTCATGAACACAAAACCCTGTTCAGAGTACTGGACTCCATTATTTGTTGTACAGTTCTGACAACACTTTATTGTTTTTGTGGTGGAGTCTGCGGGCCTATGGGGAAGGGCATGGTGATGATGCATGGTGGGCGTGATGATGAGAGGGGTGGCCGTGGGGTCGGCAAGGGATATGAGGTGTGCACGCCGCCTGAGGCGTCGTAGTAATGCTGGAGTCGGCTGGCTCGTGAGTGTACCGAGTACGAATAAAGGAGAGCTGCCGGGCACAGTACGCCCGCGCTCGCACTCGTGCAACACAGCCCGGCTCGACTGTTCCTCCGCTTCGTGTCTGCCTGCTAAGCATCTCCCATTTCAGTACAGTACAGTTTTATATATATGTGTATATATGTATATATATATATATATATATATATATATATATATATATATATGTATATATACACATACATACAGTACATACAGTAAGTCGTTGACTTACGACCGCGATCGGTTCCGACCGACCAGTCGTAAGTCGATTTGGTCGTAAGTCGGCCAACCTTTATTTTTACCTATATTTCTAGTGTATAGGCCGATGCAAAAATTACTGTATGTATATTTTACTGTATAATTATTTCATAATCATCTGTAGGTCATGTTTTATTAACATTTTCTTTGTTCAAGTCAAACACTGCACTACTACAGTAACAATTGGTTTAACATTTGCAAAAACATACATTAGTTTAATATTTGTAATTTCTCCATTTCGTGGATGGGCCCGGTCCGTTGTGTTGCTATAATTGTCGATCGCATGGGTGCAGAACCTTTCACAGCTTCACGAATCCTTTTTTTGTCTTTCAAAATCGTCGACACAGTAGAGTGTGATAACTTAAGGTTACGTGCGATCGCATTCACTTTCTTTCCTCCTTCGTACTGTTTGATCACCTGCATTTTCGTGGTGAGATCAATGGCCTTTCTTTCCTTCTTGGCAGGTTGAGGAGTAGAAGATAATTTCCTCTTGGTAGACATCTTGGGGGTTTGAAGTAAATTTTTTACTGAGACCATGCTAACAATGGCGGGCGCTGGGGCGGAAACTGAGCAGTCTGAGTGGGCGGAGACGCGGAGCAGTCTGGTCGTAAAGTGGTTGTGGTCGTGGTCGTAAAGTCGATCAGTCGTAAGTCGCATAGGTCGTAAGTCGATGACATACTGTATATAGTTGCGGTCTCAGGGCTCGAGCCAACTACAAGGGGGGAATCCCCGGTTTCTCTCAAATTCACCCGGACCTGAGGTCACCGGGAGCAAATAACTTCACCTCCAGTGGGTTGCGACATAACTACGAACGCCAATCGAGCAACGACGAGTCCCAATGTCTGTCCATCTCACAACCGTTTAACTGGGGGTCCCGTGGCCTCCCGACCGGGGAACGCACCCTTGGAAAATGTGCTACTTACCTTATCTGGTGATCTTGAATGCGGCCGAGCTGAACCACTAGCACACGCCGGACCCTACTAACCGAACCGTCGGGAATGTCAACCTCATAAGCTATCTACGTGCGGCCAGTGCTAGACCAGTGGTGGAAAATATGGACACGGACAGATCGGAAATAGATTCAACAAGAACAGGTTTATTTACACAAGTGGGAAGCAGGAAAATTGGGGGGGGGGGGGGGAGGAACATAAGGATGTTAATGGCACGGGGAGAAATGAAGGTTTAGCAATTTGTACAGCAATGAGATCAGAGAAAGAGAAAAGAGACACAGAGCAAACTTAACAAGCACCTTACCTACCACAAACACAGTATATGGGTCCAAGCATTCACAACCAAGGGGGAAAAAAGGGGGACACCTCCTGGGTGGGGCAGAGGTGCCCTCACTATTCATCGCTGAGGGAGAGAAGTGGGAAGAAAGACTGAGGTGTCAAGGGTGCGTGGAGAAGAGTGACGTGTGTGTGTGTGTGTGTGTGTGTGTGTGTGTGTGTGTGTGTGTGTGTGTGTGTGTTGCGAATGTATTTGAAAAGGGAAACGGAGAAAGGTGCAGTAGAAATGCAGAGAAAAAGATATGTGAGGGGATAGCCTAAGTGTGAGATGTGTCTGTGGCATAGCTTGGTTTTGGTCCTATTAATCAGCTTGGTTTTCAGTCCTATGAATTGCCAAGGCTCCATCCGTCCTTCACAGCCTCGGCTCCTCGCTTGTGATGACAGTTCGCGAAGTGAAAACCAAAGCGGCGAAAATGCCAAGAACCAGAAGCGTGACCTCCGCTGAGCGAGCACCGTAGTGGTCCAATGAGAGGAGACAGCGAGGGTGTCCAATCCCGAAGAAAGAAAGGATGTCCAGCGCCCATTGAAAAAGAACAGAGCAAACGATGTTGTGCCTCAGGGAAGTGTCCGGCACTCATTGAAGAGTGTCCGGCGCCCGTTGAAAGGGTGTCCGGCACCCGTTGAAAGAGGGAGCGCAAACGCTCCGGGGTTCGCTATTTTATAAGGTCGGCCGAGAAGCTATGAGAATGTGCGCGTTGTTGGGTGGGGCCTACGTGCGGATTGGCGTTCTGCCTCCCCAGCACCACCCATTCGAGTTTTTGCACCGAGTCCTCTCAGTTGGGGTTTCTGGCTGTCGTAAGAGTCAGACCTCGCTTGCCATTGTTGAAGGCGAGCGAGCATTCAGCTGGTTCGAGGCACGCAAGAACGATTATGGGGAAAACGAACGGAGCCGATGCCTCTGATAGTCCTGCAGCGTAGTCTGATATTTCAGATCAATTGTTCAAATTTGCATAAAAGCACTAAAATTGGTACACATGTAGAATAATGTATTCCGAACAATTCTAGATATGGAGCCACCTGAGATTGTGCCTTGGTCAGCTTTGGTGACCATTTTCCAAAATGGCCACCATTCTACTTTAGCGAAATTGGCTATATGCTCTTATTTTCTTATTGTATTGGTGGTAGATATAAGGAAAGTGTATAATCCAGTAAATTGACCATGAAAAGGCATATTCAAATATTATGAGCCAGTATTTTTGGTAAAAAAGCCATTATTTGATTTGTAAATTGCTGCTCTCCTGAAACTTTTTGCTGAAAAGTACCCATTATTGCCTGGAGAACAAGAGTCAAATGATATTCATCACATTCAATGCGTTTGGAATCAACAAAAATTGCATTATACATTACATACTTTACTCTATTTTGAAAAGGGAACTGATAATCGTGATAATGACAAACTCAGAAAATGTAGTCAAATTATTGCACACTTCACTTTGAAGCGGCTATGGTTTACTGTCTACGACCATTCTACCAGGACACATGGTACAGGCATACATCAGTCTCGTACAATATGAGTTTCTGAGCTCAAGTGCACTGGTTCTGGATCAAGAAGTCAACACTTTTACAAGCAATGCGACTTTGCATTTGCACATTCCAAGCAAGGCCGATATCTCAGTATGTGCCTACTGCGTCTGTCTACTGGCATTCTCCTTCACAAGCACACAGTCCAGTGCATTGCAGATTAGCCTTCTTGCATTTGCAGCTGTTTCTACAGCCTTTTTTGCAGCTGCACGACACCAGCTCAAAGCAGCTTTTTGAAGCCTCAGGGAGTGTGGTCCAGAGCAGTTCGTAGGACCCATCCTCTGTTTGCCGCCAGCTCCAGCTTGTTGGTGATGAAGTTGAGGGACCAAGACCTGCCCCCCAGACATAGCCACCCTGGAAGACTGATCTCTTCACATGCTGTTCCAAAGCATCGTAGGTAGGTGGGATGCGCTGGACGGAGTTCCTCTTGGCGAAGAGTTTCTTTCTGGCCTCGTTGACGTCCGTATATGGACTGGTGCGGTCATAGAGGAGCACCACAAACCTTTCAATGCAGTGCATTGTGTCATCCTGGATGTTGACTGGCGTGGTGGTCAGGGTCACAAGATAATCTGTCAGTTCTGGAAACGAGTTCCATGTGGCCCAGGCAGATTCGTTCCCATACCCCACGAATGCTGATACCGTGTCACATCCGGTCATGGCGTGGAAGACAGGGAGGGCACGTGCCTTCTGTGGACCGAGGGAGACAGCTATTTCATGGGCAGGGATGTAGCGGTAGTTCTTGTCCATCCCAAAGGCAATCCAGAATTCATCCACGCATGGTAGTGCCTGGGCTACCATCACCGCCAAGACGACAACGTCGGGATCTATGGTTCGAACTTGAATCCGACGGTGGTCATGTTCTGCAGCATGGGCCACATGGGCCACATGCGAGTGTCCGCCTCTTCTTGACCGCATGGAGCCAGAGAGCCTTCATCTTCCTGCCTTGGAAGGCAGATGACTGCTTCACCAACAGTGACTACCAGCTCCTTTTCCTCGTCATGGAAGGACTGCACCAACACATCGGACAGGAAGGTGAAGAGCTCCACCTTGTTTGCGTCGACGCGAAGGAAACTCTGCCAGTTTCCTGGTATGGCTGCGGTGCTCACCACGCGCCGTCGCACCCCTTTTCCTCGTTTCTGCCTTGTCGCCGTCTTCATGGAGCCATCTTTGTCGCTATCCCAAACGAAGTCCCAAAAATGACCATTTTTCCCCAATACAATGGTTGGAAATATAATAAATCAACACAAATGACATTTCTATTGTTTTCCTTTGTAAATGCACATCACATGGAGTATTTATCACCTCTGAGAAACCTACAAAGAGAATAACAATGACAGATATCCCATGTTGTTAAAGTATAATGGCGGCCATTTTCCAAAATGGCCCCCAAAGCTGACCAAGGCAAAATCTTGAGTGGCTCCATATCCAGAATGCATTAGTCAACATATGTACCAATTTTGGTGCTTTTATGAAAAGTCGAACAATTGGTTTGCTATGCTGCAGTACTATGAGGTTAATGTTAACCAAACATCACCCGGGTGCGTGAGAGCCATCACGGAGGCTTACAATGGGGATAAGGGTTGCGGGATGAGGGATCTCCTTCAAAGTGGGGAAGTTTGAGGTTATGCAACTGTACTTAATGTCTTGATTGCCTTACGTGTGTGTGGGAAGAGATCGTGTCAAGCTAGTCTTTATTAAATAAAAGTGCGTGTGCTTACGTTTGGGGGGGGGGGCTAAGAGAGAGGGAGAAGGAGAGGGAGAGGGAGAGATAATTAACAATAAAGGGAATGTAAGGAAGGGATCAATCAGCACATGCCCGCATCAAATGGCTGCCAACGCCTTGCCGACAACCTTCCATGTGCAAAAGAAAAATAGGGGATAAATCCTAACCTACCCGTTCCTACGCAGTTTGGATCACACTGACCCATTTAAAGGTAAGGGACTATTCTAAACATTTATTACGGAAATAACTATCCTGAAGGACCTACGTGTCGTGAGTACACATATACAGTAGCGGTTTCTCAAACTGCACCACTACTCCCCCCCCCCCCCCGCCCTCTTTCTTCAGACTCGTCCTCGAGGCCCGTGTTTTCTAATTAACAATTTAAACAACGATTTACCAACTCTTCGAACAATGGAAAAATTTACAACTCTGTGTACTTCGGTGAATTTATTATCCCCAACGCTACTTAAAACCCTCAGGCAACTAAGGTTATATGTGCGACAATTTAAACTAAATATGTCCCGCCTTACTGCATTGGCAGCTACCGAACTCACTCGTATGACAAATCTAAGCTGAAACGCAAAATTTCCAGAATTTTTGCAAACTAAACACATAACCGGTGGGCATAATAAAGTATGTACAAACACAATCAATCAAATATTTATAGCCTTTGACCCAGGACCGACAGAAATTCAAAAAGGAAAATTGTGGAGGGGGGACACCTGACGAAGTCTTGCCATCTTTCATGCTTTTTATGCCCTTCACCAGCACACCGAATAAAAACAAACCGGCAGGCCAGTGACCAGCATACAGGCCATAAACACTGTGGCCTTCAAAACAAAAAATGATCAAAGCAAGAATCAACAAGAATTGAGCCACTTCCTCCACCAAGCTGCGTTTGTGCAGTTCATGGTGGGGGCAATCTGTGGCACAAGAAATGGAGCACTGTGGCATGAGGCTGGTGTGAGGCTGCAGCAAATGGGGCAGTCCATCAGTGCGATAGAATGCTGCTGCAATGAATGCAGCTCAAACAAAAGAAAACAAAGCAAAACAAAACAAAAAACCACCATGATAATTGGAACGGTGTCACCTGGTATGAGGCTGCAGCAAGTGGCAGTCCCTCGAGCAGGTGATGGTGGTGAAGCAGCTGTGGCACAGGGCTGCAATTAGATGCAGTCCATGAAACAGGAAAGTGTGGCACCATCGGCCACAGAGAAAGTGGTCCATCACGGTGCGTGGACGCAAGCTGTAGAGGTGAGTGGTCACGAGCCACTAAACAAGTGGTCCAAGATGGTGACTGGGCACCAGGCAAATGGATGAGTGGGCACGGGCCACTAAGCAAGTGGTCCATGGCAGTGAGCGGGTGACATGCAGCAAACGAGTGGTCACTGGCCACTGGTCCATGAAGGGCCGTGAGCAAGAGTTAAGCTGAGTGGTCCACTGTTGCAGCCAGATGTTGTCCATCATTGGTCCTGGGTCGGGTCAGACAAAAACAGCAAGCAACAAATAGAAAAGCCTACAGCAGGAAAATAAAAGGTAAAACCCAGGCAATGCAATCACAACCAGCACCAGGGTCGACCGACTTGGTCAGCCAGTCACTGATGTGTACATACCTGGGGCAATGGTGGTGGTGATGGAAAAGGGAGCTCAAGGTCGGCCCAACTCATCTGCACCCCCATTCATTTTATATTTGCACTAACTAGTACTTTACAATTCATCACTACATTTTGTCCTCTAAGTCTTGTGCCCTATGGACAAATTCCTACCCAATCCCCCAAAAAGAAAAGGCAGAATTACACAAAATGCGACAATACTGCATTAGTCATTGTTCTCTCTTCCAGGAGGGCAAGTCCGGCAAATGGCGATCATCCCAGTGGTGGATGGTGCGAAGGGGTCGTTATCAATCCTAACTACACTACCATCTTTATTACACATTAAACTATCCCCAGGATCGTACCCTGCCAACAGGCCTTTGTTAAACTATGGGGTTCTAAAAACTCGAATTCCCGTTGCCCACGCATTAGTGCTCTTACAAATTTGGGCCTCGCCGATCAATTTTCTCTCTCTGTGCCATCGTACATTTTGGGGCTGGGCAGTGTGGCTCCACTGGTAGGTCTGCCCACCTGCATACTCACCGTTAGCACCCCCAGGATGCTGGAGCCACCTCCGAGCTTACCTGTTCCTCCATACAATTGGGGGAGACCCTCCTCAGCTCTCCCCCAGACAATTCCCGCTATGGCATTTGGTGCACAGAGCCCCTCCTCGTCGGGTACTCATGCCCACTACATTAATCGGTCCCCGGGACCCCTATGGCCTCACCTGGCCGACAAGCGCCCGGGGTGCTCACTTCATCCATACCTACGTTCACGAGCCACACCCCCAGCCGGTCCATTATCTTCTGCACCCGTAGAACGACTCAAACAAACAAAAAAAAAATTTCCACAACCAGCACCAACCACAGAACAACATCCAGATGTAAATTTTCCTAACCCCCCTATGTAACTTGAAACTAACCCCCAGGTTTCCTTGGGTGGGATCCATTCAACACATTCAATCCTTCGCATCATGCACTCCATTACTCGCACTCATACTGGGCCATTGCCCTGCCCTCACACTCATAATTTTCATCAACCACACAGAAACACATTTCCACTCACTTAAACAGCATCACCAAATTTCCCCGAACTCGTGCACCCTCATCTTCCCTTACACCAATTTATCCCAGCCCTCCCTCCTGGTCACTGTTTCGGTATCCACATGGAGGCTACCATCGCTGGCACCCCCATGTTGGCTTCACAATGCCATCCCCCTAAGGCTAGTGCTCCTATGCCCCCATGTGGGGCGGTTACACAACCACACCCCTCACATGTGTGCTATACTCACCGTCCTAGTCACTTGAGCCTCCCTGTGACGGCAGAGGTGCTCGGCGGCTCATCCGTCACCTGCCAATTAATTTTCCTTTTTCACGCTGGGCTCTGGGGAATTTTCCACGGTGATCACAGCCTCTTTCTCCACCCCCAATGCTCGTGATGCGGGGCCTTCTTCCTCCTGTATACCGTGCGCTTTGCACAGCCCCATTTATCACACCACCACTCCTCATGTTGCGAATACCAAACACACTTCGCTTTACACTCCACGGTATGAAAACTTGTTAACATCTTTAAATGTCCGTGCTTGGATGTTTCACAGCGCATGTTGAGTTTACACACTGGCCCCTCTTTGAACAGCACCGATTCCAACCTTACTCCTTTTAACTCCACACACACGGGACCAGAACATGCCATTAGTTTAATTTTTATTCACACGGTTCACCTTTCCTATCAGTCATGCTAACCGCTACACCCATCTGGGTCGATGCCTGCCTGACATGCACGCACTCACCACTTAACTCCATTTTCAAACACTTAGGTGCACTCGCTCCCAGCACACACTCCGCTCACGGAGCACTCCAAGAAACCCTGGGTCCTGCATTACCCCCAAGCCAGCACAGCACCTGTTTGCATCATGCACGTGCCCGAACTCACCGCTCCTCACCTTTTCCGAACTCACCTCCTCCTGGACCTGGATCCTCTTCGCTTAGTCTCTGAGGATGACGTCATGCTGCAAACTACCGCTTGCATGCATTCAACCATTTCCTCTTTCAATTTCTCCCTAGTTTTTGCTTGTTCCTCCTTATTCCTTAATTTCACTTATTTCATCAACTGTACCTCCTCTTTCACCCTCGTCAATTCCCGATGCGCCCCCGCTACTTCCTTTTCTAATTCTTTCTTTGCCGTCTCCATTTTACGTTCCCTATTAGCTCCGCCACCAAAAGGTGAAGGAGGTTGTTTTCACCCCTTTCTGTTTGTTTGTCTGTTTGTTACTTGCAAAATCGAAGCTTTTTCAAACATATTGGTCAGTCGATTTTGTTATTCTGTCTGTCTGTTTATTGCCTACAGATCGCATTTTTAAACCAATATTCACGAAACTTCACCACATGGTACAGTTTGTCATATGGAAGAAGCCTATTGTTTTTGAGGTCAAATGGTCAACAGGCCAAAGGTCACCAACTTTAGTGGTTTTTCTAAAGTTCTGAATTTGCATCTGATAGACTTGAAATTTGAAGAGGATTTATATTTCAGGTCACTGAAGTCAAACAGTGAATTATTTTTGAGGTCAACATGGACCAAAAGGTCAACAATTAAGGTGGTATTTAAAAAAAAAAAAAAATAAATATATATATATATATATAAAATACATGTTACATCTGATTTATTGACAGACAATTCATTTATACATCAATTTTTATTGAACTTAACATGAAATAAAGATCAAAAGCCATGTAGGCATTTAAAAGCCATCATATTGAATGTTGATAACAGGGTGCAATTTCATCAAGTGAGTTCTACAGTCAATGTTGACAACCATAAGCTTTTCGTTTAGGAGTGACCTCAGGTCTTGCTTCTTCTCTTCAAAAAGGCAAGTGATTTCATTTAGTATATATTATTGGTGAGTATGAATGCCCAACTTCCTGGCCAACTTCCCAGCAGTATTGTGGAAGCCTTCCTCTTTAAAAAATGTAAGTGGGACTCCGTTACTAAGCACCATCCATAGCATTCCCTTCCTGAATTCTTCAGGATTGATGTCAAATGTGACCTATTTTGTGAGAAACCTTGTGATCATCAACTGCAGCTGTCGAGGACGTTTTGGTGACAAAGAGGTGGGAATGGGATCGTCAGCTTGGCACACTGCTGCGCTCCCACGGTCATGATGATGATGATGATGATGATGATGATGATGATGATGATGATGATGATGATGATGATGATTCCACTTCAGGTTTCCACAGTGGGTTATTTCACTGTTGCTCATTATGCAGATCGAAAACTTGTTTTCCTTGTCACTGTCGTAACAAAAGTATTCAAAAGCTTTGCTTCGTTTAGTGTTAAACGCCAAAACTACCGGTCAAAAAAGTATTTGGCTGTATTACATTATATTAGGTATGTAATTGATATGTTTCTTTGTAAGAAAAAGGTTTTTTTGGCAGTTCCGGGTTTGGGTTAATTCCACATCTCTGCACAAAACTTTCGTGATTTGTCATTCTTTTACAATATAGGAGGTGAACCTTGAACCACTCTTGTACTGAATATAGAAGAGTGCAAGAGAATGTTGTATTGAATACAAGACGTTGTTTCGTTTAACATTGTATGCTAATTCCAATGAACTCTTCCAGGTTGATTTAGAGTCAACAGAAAGGAGAATCACTTGCTTGTTCCAACAAAGATATATCGACTTCCTACCCACGCTGGAAACACCTATGCTCACCATTGCTGACATTTTCATTCCACCAAACAGCATAGACTTCAGCACAGTGTTTTCAAAATTAGATCTGGCGAGCAACGGTGTCGTATTTGGTGTGATTGTGGCCATTCTCGTCATACATGTTCTTCTGTCAATTTGGGCACGTAGGAAGGATCGCAGAGACCACCTTAAGGTAATTTTTCTTTTCTAATCTAAATGTGATGCCAATAGATGTATTAATGAGCCTAATGTAAATTGTACAAACAACTGAATTATTTATTAATTGTGGGTACCTGCTGGATCATCATGGCTCTGAAATCATTACTGGACAGAAGTAGATATGACTCGATGGCTGAGGCTCTATCTACCTAACCCTTCATTTCGTTAGCATTTGCTTTTGATTCACCAGAAACACCTGCTATGGACAGGGATTTGTTAATATTCTTCTTTAACGGTGAAAATTATTCCCACATTATTGTAGGGTTGCCTGGGGGAAGCTTGGCCCAAGTCTTTCACAAACTGGCTGGCCAGGATTGACGTTCGACTAAGGTTAAGGCAGAAATTTTGAATTTGTTGAGGATGCCGTCAATAGCTCACCTATTCTTAGTGGAGGACACCATGGGAGCTTTAAAATACACAAACTAATACCAGCAGACGGGACGCCCAGTTTAACATCAATCCGAGGAAAGGTGCACCTTGTAGTCCGGCAGTGAAATGCTGTTTTGAGGGTTAACCTTGCAATGGGGTCCACCAAACGTTTTCATGCATTTTTCCTAGAGAGTGCACTGATGAGGAATCCAAGTGAAGCCACTCTAGCACCCTTGAGCATTTTTCAAAATATGCAAATTAAGTGCGGCCATAACCGAAAAACTAAGATTTTTGCCAATACCTCAGACCTCAGTAAATAGGTGTGAGAAGATCACAAAAGAGGTGTCAAGACCCATATTTTTAGTGCCTGTGACTCCAATAAGGATATTTTTGTGGCGATCACATCATACTTTCTCATGAATATACAAATTAGTGCCACAGTTACCAAAAAATCAAATGTTGTCCAAATCTTTTGAATTATTGATAAACATTTCTTTGCAGGACTACGAGCAAATTTATGCAATTAACAATTGGTGATGGGTATGGTATTTAAAGCAATTGAAGCACCATCCTTTTTCTGTTCCAAATAAATGCTGCTTTCATCATGGAGAAATGTATCTTCCATCCACGTGGAGAAGATAAACGAGTAAGCCCACTTACTAGTGACGGTCCAGATCCCATCCATACGATTATCAAGTGAAGTAAACTTCGTCAGGATAGACTGCATGAAGACCTTGAGAGGAGACTGGCAGAAGATGAAAATTTGTCAGTTCAGTGTTGCAGAGATTGTTTAGTCTTACATGTCGAAGTCACACATCCAAAGGCATTTGAAGAGGACTCGTGAGGAAACTAAAAAACCTGAGAATTCTACCACCGTTGAACATTATTGCTGTTCTGAATTACCAACTTTTAACTTTTGGTAGCATTGTTTATTCTGTGGTGAAGAATGCATTATGGACTTGGATCCCAAAAATCTGAGTCGTTGGCAAAGGGTGATGCTCGGCAGAACGTCTAGGGGACCAGCAAACATTCAAGCAGGCAATGTTGGACATCTGTGATTCTTGATGAGATACTTGGTGAAGATAAGTGAGGATACTTGGCACTGTGAGTGATATACATGCAGCTGATGCCAGATACCATAAGGACTGCCATTTGTCATTCATGGCCTTTCATTCGGTCCAAGCAGCTGCTCAGAGCAGTGTTGGGAAGCCACCCACAGAATCTGTTTCAGACTTCACATCAACCATTACTGCAATTACAGCTGAATCCTCACGTGTCTGGAACACCACAGAAGTGTATAATTTGAATAAATCCAGTGGTGGGAAACATCTCTCTCGTCGGACCTTAGTCGCCACGTTGCCAGATTATTTTTGGCTCAGATCTTGTAGTGTCAAGTGTTGTCGGTATTGCCAGTCTTCTTGTGTTTCGGAGCAAGGCATCAATCCTGTTCAGTTGAGAGACAATTTGTCAGCAATTTATTGAAAAAGGCCAGAAAGAAATGCAATCAACCTCACACAAGCTTGTCATAACTGGTCGGGCCCCGTCCCTGTATAACTACGTCATGGTGGTCCGACAAACCGGGATGATCTTGAGAAGATACAGGAAGAGGCAGATGTAATCATAGATCAACAAATGAGAAGCAGTCTGTGGTGGAACAAAGAGCAACAACATCAGATGTGATGACATCAGTGTGTTCCTTCTCCTCCTCCATTATTACGCAGAACTTGGTCTTACATGTAGTCTTACAATGGAGAGTACCAGTACTGGGGGACATTGATAGACATTGCAGCAACGGTTATGAAACAGGCTGGAATGGTTCCACTTTGTTGCTGAATAACATTGTTGCTGATGAGTTCTGCGCATGCACAGCATATTGGTGCAGATGTCATCATTTTGAAAATCCCGTATTCTACAATAAATACGCGTTTCCAATTAAATCAACTACATTTCCAGTGAGTGATTTTGGTCCATGACCAGGATTCAGTAGAAATACAGGATCAAACACATTGATGACATATGAAACTGAGGTCCTGTCAAGATACCACTTCTGCTTTAACTTGTGGTCAGTAATTCTGGACAGATCATTAGGATGGATCAGGGCTAAGCATGTCTTTAGTATCCTAACGAACATCATTTCTGCAGGTGGGCATCCAGCGATTGTGTGTAGGTGTGTCCTATCTATATAAACAAAACATGTGACAATCTGGTATTTGGAAAGAAACGGTCATTTACCTTCTTGAGATCATTCTTAATCACCTGAACAGCTCTCAGATCTCAGTCAACCTGAACTGACCATTCAAAGTAGGTGTAGATGGAGCACTGCAATCATGCTTGAAACCATTTTGTTTCAAGAAATCCTGAAGCACAGCGCTGGTGAAACACGAGCTATTGTCACTAATTATACAATCAGGCAAACCAGGAGTGGTGAACATGGAACGTAACTTTTCGATGGTAACTTTGCCTGAACAGGATGATAAGGCTAAACATTTGATCCACTTTGAATGAGCATCGATAATGATCAAAAACATTTTACCCAAGTATGATCCAGCATAATCTATACGAAGGTGAGATCATGGTTTCGAGGCCCAGGATCACATTTGTTAAGACAACGTAATAGAGCAGATTTACCCATTCTTTTCTGGCTTACCTTGTCTCCACCAGTCCTATTGCTATGGTGCTACATATAAAAATGTACATTGATTATAATATACAGTATATTTTACATATTGATGCCTTTTTTAATATTTTTCCACAGTGGATTATTCTTCCCTTGAAGAATGCTGACATTGATAACACGTACATTTACATAATTACTGTGAGCACTGGAATGCATCCATATGCGTCCACAACATCGAATGTCTTCATCCGATTCAACTTTGAAAAAAGGACAAGCGAAACATTTGCATTGGATAACGGACATTTCAAGGTAAGCAGAAAGTGCCACAATTCATTTAGGTTGCAGGAAATTCTGAAAGTTCCTATTCTGCATTCCAAAAGATTCATTAATTTCATATGCAGAACATGGCTGCTGAGTTGCATCACTTCCATGGGGCACGACGATACTGCTGATGGAGTGCCCCCTGTATGTAAGAGCAGGAATTTGTAACTTGTAAAAGGTGTCTGTGATAGCTCGCCTACTCTTCGGAAAGGACACCGTGGGATCTTTAGCTTCCACGAACTAATGCCAACAGACAAGACAGACAGGAGAGTGAGAGTGAGAGAGAATGCAAGAGACATTTTGGTCCTCTTTATTGATTTATTGAAACAAGGTTCAACACACACAAAGGAAGAGACACTGACATAGGTATCAAAAGAGAGAACTAAACAGAAAGGGGAAGGGGTGACATCGAAGCAATAATTAGAATTTACTGTTGTGGCCAAAAATATTGACACCCTTGCACTTTTTACAAATAATTCACCATTTCTTCGAGAAAATTGTTGAAATAAAAAAACATTTTGTTATCCACATGTATTTATTTGGTTTGCAGTGGAACAAAACAAAAGAAAGCTTTTAAAATGACTAAATCTTATCTTATTCCACACAGAAAAATTGAAATGGCCCAGACAATATTATTGGCACCTTTTAGAAGATGTCAGAAAAAATGAGATTTCAAGCAGGTGATTCTCCTTTGCTTTGGAATTGAACTCACCTGTGGTGAGATGCAGGTGCCTGAAATATAAAAATTACTCATTCAACTTGTTTGAATAGAAAAAAGGAGTCATTCTGCTGGTTTGTGTCACTGTCTGTACCACAATGAGCATGGAGAAAAGAAAGAAAACCAGAGAATTGTCTGAGAAGGTCAAAAACAAGATTGTAGCCAAGTATGGACAATCTCAAGGCTAGAAGCCCATCTACAGAGACCTTGATATTCCTGTGTTCACGGTACGCAATGTTATCAGGAAGTTTAAGGCCCATGGCACAGTAGCCAACCTCCCTGGACGTGGCAGCAAGAGAAAACTTCATCGAAGATTGCAGAGGATTGTTCGAATGGTGGAGAAAGCACCTCAATCAACTGCCAAACAGATTCAAGCTGACCTTCAGACACAAGGTACGACAGTTTCAACTCACACTATCGGTCGCTAACTCAATGAAAGGGCGTTCGATGGTAGGAGACCCGGGAGGGCCCCACTGCTGAGAGAGACGGAAGAAAGCCTGACTGGAGTTTGCCAAAACACACCTGAATAAGTCAAAATCCCAAATAATAAAACAGAATGTCTCGTGGACAGATGAGACCAAATTAGAGCTTGTTGGTGAAGCACATCATCTATGTTGGCAGAAAACAAAATGAAGCCTTCAAAGAAAAGAAGTCCTTCCCTCCATTCAAACATGGAGGAGGTTCAGTGATGATTTTGGGTTGCTGTGGTGCCTCTGAGATTGGGTGCCTTGAATGTGTGCATGACATCATGAAATCGGATTATCAACAAACACCAGAAAGAGATTTGATTAGATGCCACTAGGATTTGGAGGGAGAGAGGTCAGACTTGAGATTAGAAAGATGTTGTTTTCTGGCTCTCCTGAGGGTCGATACACACTTGTTCTGATCTTTGTGGAAGGAACTGAGATTACCCTCAGTTGGGTTTGCTTTGCATGAGGCAAAGGCAAGTTGTTTCAGGACAACTGCCTCGCCACAAGCTTCAGTGAACCACGGGTGGGAGGAAGGGTAGGACAACTGAAGACGAGAGGGGATAAATCTGTGCATGAGGGAGAGCAAGTTTCTTTGAAAGAATTCACAGGACGAGGGGATGTTGGAGAAAGTAGCGATGGGAGACCAGAGAAGGGGCCCAATTTTTTAGTTCAGAAATGTGACTAAAGACATTTTGTGAGGGATGCAATAAAGGTGAATTAAGAGAATGGAGAGAAGAATCATTGTAACTGTTGGATTTTTTTTGGACAAGGTATGAAGGAAAGGTCAAATTGAGAGCAGTCTGTTGAAATAGAAAAGGAGTCGTGAATTACGATGCAGTAATGAGAACCACACGTGTGAAAGAGGACGATGAAGCATTATACGAGATCGTTTTCATTATTATTTTTTGATCGAGATTGCATAAGATTAGGTAAAGGAAAGGTTGAAGAAAAGATTGTTAGGTGAATGGTGAATTTGGATCGGTAAACGCAGAGGGTGGAAACAGATCATGTGGTTATGGGAGGTGCCAAGTCAAAAGTGAATTTATTTATTGTTATTTTTTATTTTGTATATTTTTATTTTTATTATTATTATTATTATTATTATTATTATTTTATTTTGTGACTTGTGAGTTATTTGAAAAAAGTGCAAGAGTGCCAATATTTTTAGCCACAACTGCACACAGATTGAGAGAGTATCATCAGCGAAGCCACATCGACATTGTTAAATACACCAATGCTGTTCAAACAAAGCACAATCAAGCGTTTCAAACACAATATGGTCACCAGATGGAACCAAAGCTTTAAAAATAGGACCGCCTGTCCTGATGCTCATCTGGATGGTTACACTTCATGAAAAATTGTATGTGCTCTCTTCTCCGAACTGCACACACCTATTTTTGGGGGTCAAAAACCGTTCTGGCTTGTCACTTACGTTTACGCATAACCAGGCGATGAGAATGGATGTTTTTCATATCATGTTGACAAAACCAGCAGAACTTGCAGAAGTACTTGAAGCACATCATCTCTCTGCAGAAGAAGGTTCCAGGCAGTTTGGAGCATATCTGGCAGACTGAGTCTTTCAGATACGGGGCGACGCGGATTTTCTTCGTAAAGGTTTCAGTTACTATGTCTACAAATGCAACCGCAATGGCCCTCAAGTAGCTCTCACGATTTCCAAACGTCACACGAGCTGACCCGATTGGGTATTTGTGTTTGTCGATGTGCATGGCAACGTGAAGGACTCCCCCGAAGAGTTTACTGAATACACAAGAAAGTCCCTCTGCTGTTATCTTGCCATGAAGAGCTCCCACAAACACAGTCCATTCAGGCTCCATTATGGGCTCACAAGGAACGCAATCAAATTCCGAATCTGCCAGGAGCCATGGGATCACTTGCACGTCTTTAAAATGCATATAATCGTTGACCACCCTGTAGAAATAACTTGCAGCAAGATCATCTCCAGCAACATCAGGTCTGCAATGTTGCA